>NC_137858.1:14120375-14763375 GCF_948465745.1 Chenopodium album | reverse complement strand
TCTTTGTGGGCAGTTTCTGGCAGCCGTGGAAGTTCGATTTGAAGCGACAAAGAAGTTGGATGCAAATAGGCCTATACTTTATTCTACTCGTATTCATGTGCGCTTTTTTGACTAACATGCAATCATTAGATTTAACCCTAAACCTATTTAATCTATGTTGGTTGAATATTAATGCACAAATAAAACTATTATTGGCGATCACTTGAATTAAAATCATATTAGCCTAAACCAAATTATTAATTATCTCATTAAGCGTGATTTCAAGTACAAATTCCATTTAAACATGCATAAAAGGCGTGATCAAGCAATAACAATAATATAATATCAACCAACATAATAATAATAATAATAATAATAACAATAATCATAATCATAATGATAAATATCATAATAATCATAATCATATCAACGCTAAAGCGTAATAATAGCAAGATCCTAGGCATGATAATAACAAGATTAATAACAAGTCCTAGCATGTCACTAAGCAATAAAGATCAAAGCTTTAAACCTAACATGATACTAACATGCTATTAGAATTAATAAAAGGCACCCTAAACATGATTCTAGAAAGCAATAATAACATCCTACATGACACTAGGAATTAAACAAATCTAAACATGCTTTCTACATTGAAATAAAATAGAGAGTAAGCTAATTACTTACTTTGAAGCCTCGTACCTCTTTCTAATAACAAAATACACGTGTTAGTAAACTTCAATGAAAATAATAAAATCAAATAAATAAATTAAATAATTGAAATAAAGAGTTAAAAAGTTTAGACTGGATTTGGGACCAAACCCTCAGAAAAGTATAAACCTTTCACGTCTAGGGCGAAGGCAACGTCGAACTTGGCTAGGTGTTTCTAGATCTTGTGAGTGCGGTATTGTGTTTTGTAAAAGCTAAAAAGAAATAGAGAGATAAAGAAAGCATGTATTGCTCAAGAGAGAAAGAGAGAGAATTAGGTGATTGTAGATGAATAAAAACCGAGGTCCAGGACCTTATTTGTAGGAAAACAGTCCGAAAATTGATAGAAAACTAATCAGAATGTGAAAAGGAATAAAACTCTATGTTGTCGCTAGAAAACTAGCTTGTCGCCTGACGACAAGCATTGTCGCGTGGCGACAAGCCTGTCGTTTGGCGATAGCTTGGATTTTCATGCGTTTTCAACACGGAGTCCACTTGTCAATCAAAATTGATCCGTAGAGTCCGTACGAAGGCTAAAAACGTTATTTTACATGAAACAATATTTTATTCCAAGTAAAACTCATAAAAACACAATTATCAATCCTAATTTCATTGGGATTTAAGAGAACCTTCTAGAGAGTTCTAGAAGACTATAATCAATCTTAATATCTTTAGGAATGATAATTGAGATTGGGCCCTCCCCTAGATCATTAAGCTGTACAAATTCTTGGTGCATTCTAATGCAGCCAAGATGGCTGTAACAAGCCAAAACGCATACTTCAATCAATGAAACATATCCTCCTTCAGCTTTCCTTCTTCCTACTAGAACTTTCCTTATTTTTTCTCCTTTTTCCTTATTTTGTTTATATGATTCAATTTCTTTTTTCATTCAAATTACACATTTGATTGCAAATTTCTCTCTTCTCTCTTTGTTTTTTCTTCCATTTTTCCCTCTCCTCTTCTTCTATTTTAATCAAGATTTTCTCTCTGCTTTCTTCTTCAATTGATAATTGAGATGGTTGTTGTTCCTGATGAAATCATCAATACAGGTTAGTTTTTGTATTGATTATAATTAATTAGGTTTTATTCTCGTTGAATTTGTAATTATATTTCTGATTTTATAATTTTATGAATTTCATGAAATTCAATTTACTATTAATTAATTGATTTTGACGACATTTATTTTGATGAATTCGATGAATTTCTGATTCATTTATCTCTTCTGGTTTTATAATTTGATGAAAGTTGTTCTGCATTTTTAGGATTCATTTCATGATTTTATAACTAGTGAATTTTTCGATGGATTTCATGAATTTGTTCAAGTTCTATCTACATTTTGCTGAATTTGATGAATTGGACTATTTCAATTTACAATTGCTATTGATTTCTTGAATAAGTTATGAAATCTTGAATTGCTTAATTTATTATGTATTTTTTCTTTTTATGATTTTTTCTTTTTTTTTAATTAAATTTGTTTTTGAGTTCGTTTTATGAACATTTAACTTTGTATACATTTATCATTTACATTTTGAACATTTATATATTCAATATGAACATTCCATTTCTAAATTATGAACATTCATTCTCCAAAAGTGAGCAATATTACAATCACCAGACAATGAAAATTGTTGTTTCGTTCACTTTATATAATCATTGTGAACATTCGTTGTCCATTTTATGAACATTTACTGTGCAGATTATGAACACTTTGTTATTTTTATTGTTTCAGAGAAAACAAATGCAGTTATGTTTAAGGAAGTTGAAGTATCTGAATTTTTGTTGGCGAGCATTTGATTTGTACAATGATTATGCCTTTAAGATGGGTTTTAGTATAAGGAGGGGCAATGTAGGAACAATTTATAACACTAACATTTGGCAAAGTAGGAAATATGTATGTTCAAATGCTGGTTAAAAGGATGATTCTAAGAAGGATGTTAGGAGGTATGAGAGATTGGATTTTCGAACAAATTGTGGTGCTCTAGTTGAGTTCATTATTAATAATCTTGGTATATAAACTATTGTGCAGCATCTTATGGAGCATAATCACCCTATGATATAAGGAAGGGGAAAGTACAAACAGTCGGTTAGACTAATGTTTTGTAAATTTTTTTAATGTATTTTGATGTTGGCGCAATGGAGGGAGTGAATGGTCTATTGTTGGTGATCTCCTAATTGTTCACGTTACAATGAAATGTTAACAATAATGTCTGACAAGACAGTTAATTTACATTTTTTAAAAAATTGATTATAGATTTTCATTTAGCAAAAAATTGTTAAGTATACATTATACATTATGAAGTTCAATATTATGATTCATTTACATTTTTAGATTTATGTTTTTATTTACACTTTTTAGATTTAAACATAAACTTTAAAAATGAATAAGTAATATATGAACATAATAGACGAGAAAGATGAACAACTAGTAAGATATATGATATGTCCATTTTATATAGTATTATACCCCCCGTCCCTTGGTCATAATTAGTAGTGTTTTTGGCTCTTTAGAGCCACTTTTGTTACTAATATGCGTTTTCTAGTGTTTTCGTAGTCATGGTTGAGTTTTGTAGGGAATTGCACCTTTGGAGCATTTTCCCGGGATTTTATGAAGCAACTACGAGCATTGGAGGAGCACGGCCATCGTTGAAGCCCAAGGCCGGCTAGAGCCATCGAGCTGGTGATTAAGGGCTCGTTATTTGGAATATCGAGATTTGGACCGAGTATTCAAGACCCGAAGAGGAGATCCGGGTTGGGCCGATGAGTTGAGCCCAATCACATGTCCAAGCCTCGAGGAGCCACAAGGGCCCGATCGGGCAAGACTTAGCTCGATCGGGCGATGCAGCAGCAAGTGAGGATAGTGCAAGGCGCGCCCGATCGTGCAAGCTTAGCACGATCGGGCGGAGTGTGCTGCGAGGGAATGCGAGCAAAAGGCGCGCCCGATCGGGCGGCCCTTAGCCCAATCGGGCGCGTGTTTCTGGAAGTGCTTGTTTGTCAAGGCACTTAGTTTCTAATTAGGAGTTGTTTAGAATTTCGTTTAAGTACGTTTTTAGGATAATTATTTTGATGACTCTTTTCCTTTTACTTTCTCTCTCTATTTAAGACTTGTTCTCTCTAGAATTTTCTACCTACCTTACTCTTGTTCTTGACTACTTTGTAATTCCGCCGTCTTGGTACGATTTTTATTTTAATTAATTTCAGTAATTTCTTCCTTTTCAATTCCTTATGGCTTACTTTATTACTTTGCATGTTTTAGATTTAATTATGTGTGAGTAGTTTAATTCTAGGGTTTATGGGGATCCATAATTAATATGAAGGGATGATTTATTATTGTTGATTATTGATATTGCATGATAATTTCTTATTGAATTGTTTTAATTCTTTGCAATTAGATTATGAATCGAGCAGATGTAATTTGATTGTGAATGTTTAGCAATATTGAATTGATGAATCGAGCAGATGTTAATTTAATATTAAGGGCTATTTTCAATAGGAACTTAGATCTAGTCAATTGCGAGAGCCTGTTAGATCTATGTTGGTTAATAAATAGCGAGAGCCTGTTAATCATGTTTTTTGTGCAATGTTAATTATTAATTGTTATGTTTTATCCCGTAATATTAATTATTGGTGAACCTATGACCCTAGGCCTTCTTATTATTGATTTTCTTCCTGAACTCAATCTCCGTAGTATAATTTCGTATCACAGACAACAAATTGGTTACCTTAATAATTTAGATTATATTAATTAATTAGGAGTAGAAAGACCAGTTTTCCTGTGGATTCGACCTTACTTCCCTATCTACTTTAGTTAGAGGACTTAGGTATTACTTTAGATTAGGGGATACGACTTTACCCTGTCAAAATATATGAACAAACTACCAAATATATTAAGATAATCGTTTGCAAACCACACATGTTTATAAAAAGATAAACCACACTTGTCCTACATTAATCCCAAAAATATATTTTTGAAAAATTACACTTGTTTTGCAAGGTAATTAACATTTCGATTGCAACATATATAAAGTCAATCTCGATCATTTCTTCTTGTAGCCATCCTTACTCTATGTCCTTCTCTGATAGTGTTAATTAGTATAGTTTCTCTTAGCCATGTTTATTCTACGTCGTTCTCTGTATGTGTTACTTAGTATAATTTAGCACAAAATTCACCCTTAGCTTCCAAAATTGATCGACCTGAAAACAAAAACATGAACAAATGAATAAATTATTTGAACATATAAGTTTCAAAAATGAACAGACGTTTATAAATGAATATTTTAAATATGAAAAACTTGTATCATTAGCTTTTAAGTCACAAACTCACTCTTGCAAAGAATTTGAAGCGTATATTTCCATATGCTTCATTTAATAAAGGTAATTAATTAAAAGATTATGAACTTAAAGCTAACTAAATATGAACATATAGTTAAGTGATTATGCACATCAAGAATACAGAAAATGAATCTATATGCGTTAATAAAATGAGCATACAAGCCTTTAAAATTGAACATACTTATTAATTTCCTTGTAAAAAAAATGAACATAGGACGAATTTTTTAAAAATGAACTTACGTATTATAAAAAATGAACATTGAGGGTAATTAAAAATGAATAATACGCAGTAAAAAATGAATAGACTTGATACTTGTTATTAATCTTAATAATATGAAACATCAAAGTTAAAACAACAAACAAAAGGAATTTTGAAGTTTATGAACATAACAAAAATGTAGATCAACAATGTACAATAAATTTAAAACTTTAATTTTATAACATCAACAATGTAAAATAATCATTTGTACTTGCATTTCATCTTGATTTTCAGTAGTTATTGAACAACTTTTTGTTTCAACAAAAAAAAATAAAAATAAAAGTGAAATAAGTACCTCAAATTATGAACACGACCTCAAAAATTAAGCAAATCAATTCGACTACTTATAAATCGAAACTAATCTAAACAATTTTCGTATAATTTCATCTTCTTTGGGACCTTATTCATGAATTTCAAGAAAGTATATATCTAACAATTCAAACAAAAGTAAGTAGTAATCACTAAATTTACCTTTTTTGGGGAGTATTTGTTTGATTTTTCACTTCATCCCGAATATACATGCTAGATTCATAGTGATAGAAATTCATAGAGGAGAGAGAATGAATTGTGTTTGATTCTAGTGAGAGAAAACCATAAGGAGGAGAAATAATTTTCAGAAAATAAAGTGGTTGTTGAAATGGGTTGAGGGAGGTATGTTTGTCTGGGCCGCTTTTAATAAGATGAAGTCTGGGCCGTGTGTTTTAGACCGTGTCTTGTTGAAGCTAAGATAGCTGCATTAGAGTGCAGCCAAGACCAATTGATTAAGCCGCATGTAAGGATCAAACCGGGCCTAGTTTAGTATTTTGGCCATAACTTCCTCAATATTCATTGGAATTGGGCTTATAATATATCGTCTGAAAGCTCTTTGCGAGCCCCATCCAACGACACTATTATTGGACCCTTATCATGTACCAAACTACGCTAGATTGGTTATCTTCATAAAATAGAGTTGGTTTTTGAAAACAGGAAGAAAGATTTTTAATAAACTAACCGCAACACTAGACTTTTCACACTTTCACTTCATTCGATTATGGTTCGACGCGAAAGGTATTTATCACTGGGTTTAGTTTTGGGGAGACACAAATGGGTGTCTACGATACCCTCTCTCTAAAAACCCTCATAAACTTAAATTCCCTTCCTACCCCTTAATGATTCCTATCCTATTCAAACTACTATTTTGACTTTCCCTAAATACCATTGACTTTAAATTCCCTTTAATAAAATAATATGCCTCAATATTTTACAATTATATAATAAAGTATTTCCAAAATTATTAAATGAATAAATAGGACCTTCAATTAAAAATAAAACGCTTTAAATTAATAAAACCTCATGAATAATTTATTTCAACTTATCTAAATACTTTAAGAAATACTTATTTAAATTGAAATACGTATAAAAATACAGGGTATTACAATTAGCCTTTTATAGGATATGATGATTTGTATCAAAATTACGTGTTAAATTTATATGTGGCATTCGGGATAAAAACATAATTAACAACATGGGCAATTGCCCTGGTACAAAACTAGTATAAAATATAGTTAGTTGATTTGAGTAGGGTTAGTGGGAGAGAAAAATAATAAAGTTATAATGGTTCATTATCATTTTAAGAACAGTTGTAATTGTTATGAAACCTTTTTAAAAATATGTTAGAATTATTACGAAACAGTGGGAGTTTTATTTGGTAAATAGTAAAACCTTTAACATTTAAAGTTCTTACTATACATGTTTTTCTTTTCTCTCCTCCTTCCTTTCTTCAAAACCCTAGCCTCCATTGTTGAATTTTACAGGGGCATCCATCAGTTTTAACCGGTGAAAGCCCTAATCCTCTTGTTTCTTTAAAGTATTTTAGGTTCATAATAATGTTTCCTCCTTTTCGGGATTCCTTTTGGGAGGAACTTTTCTCCCTCAAAAGAAAGGGTTTCTAATCTCCTTTGAAAGATAAGGGTTTTTCGACCTCCTTCAAAAGAAAAGGTTTATCTCAATCTCTTCTTTTCGGGGGAGGAATTTCTTAATTATATTAGATCTAACGCTCGTAAAATTATTTCGTTAGTGAAAAAGTTATCAAATTTTCGAATACATACAGATGAATCTGAAGCAAAACATCCTCACAGCTACAAAGGATCGTTAGACCGTCTCTCCAAGAAGGTTGTATTTTCCAGCGATATAAGTGGGAGATATTCCGCATTGCAGATCTACTCGACGATCGTAGTTTTATGAAGGAAAATTTTATTTGGTTCAATATCTTATGTATTTGTTAACTTCTATCGAATCTCTATTGTAGATGTCGTATGACCTTTAATTAATGAAATATTTTTGCTATTAAAAAAATACATGTTTTTCGATGTACTTTCCGAAGGAATTATGTCTATGATAAGTGCAATTACTAGATATATCAAAGAACATTATTATGGAGATAATAACTTCGTTCTTTTAGGTCGTCATTCTTTGTTGCTAGATATGATATATGAACTTTGGGTTAGTCAAATAATAGTCTAAAGCTCAATAGAATGGATCCTATAAGGTCACACAACAAGGGTATTGGGTTAAATAAGTAAGAGGCTCATTAATCGGCCTTAGAGATTATGACATACCATGAAAGGTGTTGGGCTAGAGTAGTAAGATTAGGGTTAAAACTTTGGGCTTGATATGGACTCTTATTTAGAGATATGATCTAGAAATACTATCCATGCTTATGGTTGACATGAGAGAAACAATTAACATTTAGGGGTCGTTTGGATCACCCGGGGTAAACGGAATGGAATGAACAAAGGGAATGGAAGAGAATGGAATGAAATTACCTAATATTCTCTATGTTGTTTGTTTTAAAAACAAAGGGAAACAATCCATCAGCCCACCACCACACAACCACCACACATCCACCTAATTCATTCACTTTCCACCTTTTTTAGCCACCATCCGACCACCAAACCACCAGCCACACCTTCGCCGCCCTTCGCCGGCCCTGCACAGTTCTCCCTTCCCCGAAATCATCCCTGAAAAACCCTAAAAACATCCCTCCCCCAATAAACATCCTTCACTCCCCAAAAAACTCGCCGTCCGACCCTTCCCTACCCCCGAAACCCTCGGCGCTAGGGTTTCGAGGGTGGGGAAGGCTGGTCGAGCGTTTTACATTGAGGGAGAAGGGTTTTTTTATGGTTTTTACGGGGATGGGAAGAGCTGTGAGGGGAAGGGAGGCGCGGCGAGGGGAAGGGGAAGGAAGGTGCGGCGAGGGGAAGGGGAAGGGAGGTGCGGCGAGGGGAAGGGGAAGGGAGGCGTAGCGAGGAGAAGGGGAAGGAAGGCGCGACGAGGGGAAAGGGAAGAGAGGCGCGGCGAGGGGAAGGGGAAGGAAGGTGCGGCGAGGGGAAGGGGAAGGAAGGTGCGGCGAGGGGAAGGGGAAGGGAGGCGTAGCGAGGAGAAGGGGAAGGAAGGCGCGACGAGGGGAAAGGGAAGAGAGGCGCGGCGAGGGGAAGGGGAAGGGAGGCGCGACGATGACGTGGCTGGCCGTGGTGTGGTGGTGCGGGTTTCTGTTGTATTGGGTAGGTAGAAGGGTGGTGGTATGGTGGTGTAGTGGTGGCCAAGGAATGGGAATGGGAAAGTCTAGGGGGGTGGGGAATGAACTTAATTAGAGGGATTTTGGGGAATGAAGAGGGTAAAGGGAATAAGAAATATGGTCTATGTAACACCCCAATGATTCTCCCTTTCCCAAACCACTTGCTTTGAATAAAATAGTGGAGAACCATTGACGTGCTACCGCCACGTGTTAAAACGTTAAGGCTTTATCAAAGTATCGCAGCGGAAAAATCAAACTTAAGTATTTAAAATAACACAATTTAGAAAACGAATAAGTCAAAGCTTACAAATTGGAACCATATAAGGCCCTTATTTAAAACCAAACCAATATTAAAAATCCAAAACATAAACGAAATAGCAAAGCATAAATAAGTTCAACACAAGAATCGAATACTCTCAATTACACCAATCCCTTGACAATGCGTTTGTCAAATCCCTTAACTTCACATCATCAAGCTAACCTGTGCATACTGCTCCCCAATAATACAAGTGTAATAATTGGATCATCACAGGGTCATTGAAAGGCGAAGGCCATGACCAAAAGAAAACACACACAAAAGCACGCAATCAGCAAAGCTGAGTACATACAAGCTACAACGTACCAAACCTAGCATGCTCAATTAATTAAAGTAAATAAACATACAACACGAATTCATTAATCAAGACTCCACACTTAGACAATTCAATTGACTCAACATAATTACTAACCAATTTCAAACACTTGACTCATCATATTCAATTTAATTAATTTAATTTAGTTTAGAGTAAGAAATAGACCAGGTTGTCCAATCCAGGTCCCAAATGACCATTTGAAATAAAAGTTTAGCGCGATGCAAGAATGGGCGCGACTCCATTCTCACAAAGTTAGTCTAGGATCCCATCTAACTTTCATTATAAAATAAAATGTAAATACCAAAAGAGAAGAGGACATGTTGATCAAACAAGCCTCGAAAAGCCACGGGCTACCACCGTGTACCCCAACCCATAATTGTCAATACTCTAGAAGTGCACGCTTTCCAGAGTTTTATTGCTCATCCATGTTTCACTTTACGTGATTACAATTTTAATTAATAGCCGACTCAATCAAGAAGACCATACATAACAATCATACATCAATTCGTTTTTAATCTTATTTAGGACAATGGTGATCACATCACAAATTAACCTTTAATTCCATTAAACTTCCAAATTATCCAAAATTGTTGAACATAGTCAACTCACCTAGCCATTTCGGCTTAATCCACCTTTACTCAACATACTAACAAGTTATGATTGAGTAATAAATAAATAATAATAACCTTGTGGAATAATTAATAAATTCATTCCACTTAAACCATTCAATTCCAATCCTTTAATAAACCAAATGTGGTTAACAAACCAATCCAATAAAATTATGCTTGTATCAACATTCCATACAAACATTTTATCCAATATAATTCAACATGTTTGCATCCATAATTCCATACAAACATAATCAATTCACCAAAACATGTTTCATAAACATAAGCACATGAATTAAATCAATGTGTAACCAAACAATTTCCATCCAAGTGTTCCCTAATCATGAAACTAAGTTCTTTCCTTTTGGTACCTAAACATGATACTACTTATAACGAAGTAGACATGTACGTACCTCGTACAAACAATCCTTTGAGCCACTTTTAATCACTTAAAATTCTCCTAGGGAATAATCACTTCCTAGAAAACAACCAACAATTAATATTACTATCCCAAGTAATTTCCAACAATATAATATAATGAAAAACTTATTAAAATAAAAAAAACATATTTATATGCTTAATTAACTTTAAACATAATTAATTTTATTGATCAAACTCAAGGATAAAATTTTAAGCATAAAAAACTTCGTTAAAAAATGAAAAACTGCCCGAAAATCATATTTAGAGGCAGAGTTTGGCCACGAGAGGGTGGTGCTCACTACCAATGGTAGTAAGTCTTTCTTAAAACATCGTTTCCACATGGAAAACACTACTTTGTTGTCAAAATCGGATGAGTTCAGAACCTGATCGGGTTTAAAACGGGATTAATATTAACGAACCGAAATCTAAACATTAAAACACGAATTTACGTGTTCAAAATAATCTGGAAACTAATTAGTAATATAATCACCAAAATTTCAAAACATCATTACTATAAAAGCCCTAAATCAATTGTTCATAAAAACCCTAAAATCATGATTTTCAATAAATTGAAACCCTAGGTTTATAATTCATAAAATATGAAATATATAACATAAATATAATCTGAAATTTATAATCTTTATACCATTAAAATATAATTTAATACTAAAAATATAATCTTTATACTAAAATCAAAACCCAAAACAATTAAATTAACATTAAGCAAAATAATGAAACAAAGGAGGATGAAAATAAGACTAACCTTTTTGTGTGGGAAATTAAGGGGATGTATGGGGTATTTATAGGAGAGAGAGTGGTGTAGGGTTAGTTTTAAGATTGGGCCTCATAAAATTAATGGGCCAATTAAGAAAGGAAAGTGGGTTTGGTTTGTTTGCTGGATATAAATTAGTGAAGAAAGGTTCATAAAAAGTTATTTGTAATAAAATCGTTCATCAAACCCAAAAATAATTTGAAACTTTTGAAATTAAATCCGAAAAAAATACAAATAAATATTATGAATAAAATATAATTTCATTAGTAATATATTTAAAAATACGGGGGATTACAGTCTAACAACAAACAACAACAAAGGGAATGGGGGCAGTTGATTCCCATTCCTTTTGATGATTAAACCCAACCAAACGGCCCCTTAGTGAATTGTAACTAAAGGCAACCAAGTCTCAAAAACCCTAATCTCTCTCCACACCTCACGACCCTCCCCTATTCCCTTCACATCCGTACGGTCATTCACCTTAGTGGCGCATGTGGTGCTCGTTCGTGGTAATTCGTGGCTAGTTCGTGTCTCTCTTCTCCGTGGAAGGTTGATTGAAAGGTTCAATCACAACTAACTAGCATTAGTGGAGGTTTAATTAGTGCCTGTGGACCAAGTAAAGGAATCATGTTGGTGTTCTTTATCTCCCATTGTTCTTGCTTGATTGCACGTAGAATCACGCTTCAAAGGTACAATTATATGTTCTTTATATATGCATTGATCTTGGTGTTTAGATGCTTATGAATATGAAACATGCAATTCCTCTTAGAGTATCTAAAGTCCTACAGTGGTATCAGTTACCCTTTGCATGTACGCATATTGAGTTTTTAATTCTTTGAAGTCCACAACTTTAATTCAATTAAGAGGGAGAATAATTTAATTATGCGTCAATTCTTATTTTAAATGTGATTTAACATATGAAATAATTAAAAGTTGTTTAATTTTCTTAATATTAACCCATGAATGCACCGAATTTTTGCCGTAACATAGGTTCAAAAATTTCGAATTCCCTAACCCTAGACTCGAAAATTTTGAAACCCTAAACCCCTAAATTTTGATTTTTGTGTTTTGGTTTTGATTTAATTATATTCTATTGTTGTATGACTCATGAATTTAATCTGTTTGATTTCGTGTTAAATAGTGAATTTTTCATGATCAAATTATTTCATTTCAGCTCAATTCAGTTCAGTTCAGTTCAGTTCAGTTCAGCTCCTAATTTCCTTCTCTTATAAAATATTCATTTCAGTTCAGTTCAGTTTAGTTCAGTTCAGTTAAGCTGAGTTCAGTTCAGTTCAGTTCAGTTCAGTTCAATTCAGCTGAGTTCAGTTTAGTTCAGCTGAGTTCAGTCAATGAGAACAGGCCCTAATTTCATGATGCATGAACCCTAATTTTAAAATTGAATATGATTTAATTTTGAAGACTATTGGACCACATTAAGTTAATTTAATTTTAAACAAAAGGGTTGTTTTAATTTAAATTAAAATAAAATAAAAAATTTTAGCGGCAGCCACAACGGCTGCCGCAGGTGGTGGTCCAAGAGGGAGGGGTGAGGTGGGGAAGCAGGTACGGTCAGCAGTAGCAGCAACAACAACAGCGTGCAACAATTGCGCTTTACTGCTGCTGCTGTGTGTCGCTACTATGCAGCGTAGACCCTCACGGTGTACGGCCACCGTGGCTGGTTATTTTTATTTTTATATAATTGGATTTTAAGGGATAAGTTTTAATTTTGAAAGGATAATTGTCAAAAATTAAAGTTGTTAATTTTGATAAGTTAGGATAATTTTGAGCAAAAGATTTTGTATGGATAATAACTGTTAAATAATGAGATTATCCCATAATTATTTTAGGATATAATTAATTTAAAATTATTTGATTGTCTATGCAATTAGGATAGAATATCCTAAATTAGTTAAGATATTCATAGAAAATAAATATGATTTATCTTCCATTATTAAAATAACATTGATTCTATCTATTACCTAAATTAAAATATATGATATTTTATAGTTGATAATGAATAATATATGATATTATCTAATTGTAGTAATTTAATTAAAATATGAGATTTTTAGGAGCTATGTTTCCTTAATTATAAGCATTTTATGTTGTAGTTTAGGAAAGTATGATGAGTGATTTATTATATGTCACTTTATAATATATGATGTTATTGTTATATATATAGATTGGTATAGCCCATAAATACTAAATACGATCCGCGCATCGTGATGTATTTTTGTAATCTAAATACGGTCTGCAAACCGTTAAGTATTTTTGCAATTTATTTTATTTTATTTAAGTAGTATATAAAATAGAATAGTATTACAGGTTGTAGTTGATCCAAGTAGCAATCGAGTGAAGGCCCAAAGGAGCTAGATGGATGAGATCCATGAAGGTTCAAGTGGGAGTTTTGCTTTATTAGTTTTTTCATAGGATTAAGAGGCCATACTATGTCATGCATTAGTAGATTAATTAGATTTTATTGATGTTTGTGATGATGCGCTAGAGCTCACTATATTAATCACAACATAATGAATCTAGGTCCCGATAATACTGAGGTTGCTTTTCCAATTAAGAACCCAACAACACTTTGATAATTATGATAGGTCATGCCAAAGTTGGGAGTCATTTTATATCTTAGGAGAGTTGGGGTAAATCAAGTATTACAATTTTAATTGGTTATACATACTCAACAAGGTTACCAAGAACCATGAAGCAAAGGGTAATAATTAAACATGTGATGGTTAATTATTCAACCAAGATGTATTCAACCAAGATGAGTTACAAGAGTCGTAAATAGTAAAGAGTTTACTCACCTTGAAAATGTAATGGTTGATGGTAGGGCCAAAGTTCGGTCAATTATTGCACAAATAAAGAGTTTTGGAATCACTTAATTCCAGATGGGATCACTTAAATTGAATAGAGTGCTATAAAGTTACCAATTTAATTCGCTTATGGTACTTTAATTTAATTAAAACATAATTATTGAACTTTGCCTCGTTTTGATTTATGTTTGTAGATCACTACAAAAATCAAGCCCTTCAGCGACAAGTGGAACCCGTCGCTAGTTTTAGGAAATCCGTTGCTAAATTTAGCTAGCAACGGAATCACTTTGTTGGTAAATATGTTGTCGCTAAATGGACTTAGAGACGGAAAACAAGTAATCTGTACCTGTTTTAGCGACAATTATTTTCCGTTGCAAAGACTTAGAAACGGATATAACTTGCTCTATCGTGACATTAGCTACGGATTGGATATATCCGTCGCTGGAATCTCCAGCAACGAATTTAACAAATTTGTCGCTGAATCAATCAGAAACGGATTTGGTACATCCGTCGCTAGTATCAGCAACGGAATTTTTTAAATCCGTAGCTGATGTCAGCGACAGATTTGTCCAATCCGTTACTGATTCCAGCGATGGATTTGTTAAATCCGTTGCTGCTTTTAGCAACAAAAACATACAAATTCGTCGTTAGTGTTGAGATGGAAATAAAATTAATAAGCAATAATGTTTGTATTTTTCCATTAAATATCATTTTTTTTTGTTTTTTTTTTTGTTTTTGTTTATTTTTTTTGTTTTGTTTTGTTTTTTTTTTTTTTTTTTTTGTATTTTTTTTTTTTTTTTGTATTTTTGGAGTCACATGATATTAAAAAAGGAAGACAAATTTAAACCATAGTCATGTCATTAACATCATATAAAAAAGTATAAGTTCATAGTGTAACTTAGGGCCTGTTCACATTTACTGAACTGAACTGAACTGATTGGAGCTGAACGGAACTGAACTGATTGGAGCTGAACTGAACTGAATTGAGCTGAAATGAATACTTTATGTGAGAAGGAAATTAAGAGCTGAACTGAACTGATTGGAGCTGAACTGAACTGAACTAAACTGATTGGAGCTGAACTGAACTGAACTGAAATTAAGTAAATGTGAACATGCCCTTACAAGGGAACATGTAAGCTAGCTAGAGTTAGTACGTAGCAAAATAAACAAAAGCAACCTTTTAGACTTAGTTAATACCTAATGCCATAATATTTGGTCCAAAATATGCTACCATGAGACTGAGGCCTATATTAGAAGCACATCAATTGTAATAATTAGAGACTTCACATACAATATAGAAAAAGGAATAACCTTGTTATTTGCACTTGATGATCATGCATCTGTAGGAGAGGATGTAGATGTTGGAGAGTTTGAGATTTTGTTAGATTGGAGAAGCATTTGCACTAGTTGTTCAAGGACCTTCAAAGTGTTTTGAGTTTCGGCAAGACTTTTTTTGGGTTTTGACGAGGCTCTCTTTTGTTCGTTGCATCGAGCTCTTTTTTTTTGTTCCACATTTTCTGTAACGAGATCAATAAATTTGTTTTCCAACTCCATTGCATACTCTCTAGCTTCTTGAAATCTTTTCCTTCTTTTCTTCGATTTCTGGTTTCTCATAATATGAGTCAGCAGCAGCTCCTAAACCAAATAATCTTCCCTTGACATTCCACCCACCAGCAGCCTCAAGGAACAACTCATCTTCGGTTTTTTTATTCTCAATCTCACATTCAAGATTTGCAGCTTTTTTACTATTATAGTCATTCTGAAAAAAAAAAAGTTACAAGTACTTAACATGATTGCAAATATGAACAAATTTAAAATTTCACTTCTGTGTAAGCAAGAACTAAACATGATTGCAAATATGCACATATTTAAAATTTCAATTCGCTACAAGTGAATAAGGTACGAAACCATTCACAAAGACAGAGGTAGTTAGAAGAAGTGTAAATAATAAAAAAAAAATAGTAAACAAGCAATGAAAATGCACGCTAATTAGTAAAACTATTTCCTTAATTTTTACAGCATGAGACTAGTAGCATGGTTAGGAAATCAAATAAACAACACTAGTTTCCAATATAGTAAATATGAGGTGAAAATAAGATCACTAAGTTAAATATTCACTAAAATTTTTTGCAGCACTTCCCCTAATTATGGACAACCTAAATTTTAATTTAGGTAATTATGTCGTTCTGTACATCCTGTAATTTACAACCAAATTCAATTTTGACCAGTTTCAATGTAAAGACCAATCATCAACCAACAGATATAAGTTACATACAATTTATAAACAATAATATAGAGATTAGACAAATTTCATTAGACTTGGTTCTCAAGTACACAACCCATCAAACATACCATGGTTCTTAAATAAACAATATAGCAAACAAAGCTTAGTTCTCAATAGTAACATAGATCAAATAAGAATACTCACCCACACTGTTTTTGCCTTAGAATTAACAAATCGACCACCACTATCTGCATGGCACTTGTAGTAAAGTTCAACAGTTGTTGGTTTATGTCCCAATTTTTTTTTCCTATTCATAAAATACACTAACATTAGAACAACATATAAACTAAGGAGACACACAATCAGTGATACATATATAAATCAACAATATATTGAAATTTCAGGTGTTTAGAAGTCATTACCAATTTCAGCCGCACTTCTTCAGTAGATATAGACCCTTCTTCGCACCGTGTCTGGCCGCTTGTGGGCACGTGCCATACCTGTAATACCCCGTATTTTCATACGTATTTTCCTAATTATTAATTAGGAATTATTTTATAAAAAGGGTATTTTAGTAAATTTATTATTTGGAGCCAAAATAATATTTGAATTTTGGCGCCAAAAGCATTTTGAAAACTAATCATTATTTTGGATAAGATTTATTATCCATTTATCTTATTTTAAAAATCGGATTATTTACATATTTCGGATATTTTAATTTAAGAAAAATAATATTTTATGAATTAATTATTATGGCCGAAAATTCCCATTTATTTAGCTAGGAAATTTGGATTTTCTATGTATAGAAAATATGATTTTCTTAGTTAATTATTGGTGAATAATTGGTATTTTAATTAATTAATTATTTATTTAATTATTCTATATTATTTACACAATTATTTTTATTCCTTAAACCGAGCAAAATCTTCCTAAATACTAGTAAGGGAATCTCCTATTTTCCTTAATTCTAATTCTCCATCTTTTTAGTATTCAATCATCATATTCTCTTGCCTTTTGTTCCTTATGATTATTCCCCAAGTAATTCTAATTTCCTTATTATTTTTCATGACATACATACCTTCCATATTCAAGTATACACAATCACCTTAATATCCAAACTTTCCTTAATTCTTTATTCACTTCTCCAAGTTATCTCTTAAACCCTAATTACCATAATTCTTCCTACATTTTCCTACCATAATTCATGCTCATACTAGCCTATAAATACCCCTTCATACCTCTCACATTCTTCACACCAATTCTCTTCTTTTCTTCTTCTCAATTTTACACAAATCATCCCGTTTATCTTTGAAGCCAATTTTCGGGCACTTCTGGTCAGTTTTTGGGGTATTGACGTTTCACAGAAGATTGTTCCTCTCGAAAAATCCTTGAGGTTAGGCTCAAGAATCACCCAATTCGGAGTTATATCAAAGGAGTTATAGCCTCTGCAAGTTCTGCCTATTATTTCCTACGAAATTCCAATTCTTCCCTTTTCCTTGGTTTCTTATCTTTTCTTCTTCTCTTCTTTTATTCAATTATTGTTATTATTATTATGGGAGATTAATATAAAATTATTATTATGAGTATTTTTAATTATATAAAATCATATTTTAATGATGTTTATGAAAAATTAATTAAAAGGTTCATGTACATATAGTTGGGAGTTTTTAATTATTTGTTAACCTTATATTGATTAAGGTTATATATTTATTTGTAGGGTGTGTTCTATCAAGATTCTTGAAGTTCTTTTGGTGTGTTTGCTAAGCAAGGATCAAGGTGACGTTAGGTGGCTAGATACCTTTGAAAGTGATTGGATTGAATAACATGTTTTATATGATTTGATTGGTGATTGAATTAAATTGATTTGAATTGTGATTTTGAAATAAATTATGTTTGGAGGTATTGATAAAAGTATTTTGAATGATTGATTTTTAAATCATGTTTTGAATGGTTTGATCGAATTACTTATCATGTTTAAAGGAATTGATTTGAAAAGTTTATTGAATTAAATAAAAGGTTTCTCAAGGAAGAGTTATTGATTTTGGAATGTTATTAATATGAGATTTTATTCTCAATTATTTATTTAAGAGGTTTTGATTTTGAAAGTATGTGGAATTATTAAAAAGGAGTTTGAATTATATTGGATTTATTGAACCATTGAAATATTATTATTAATGCTTTATAAGCATGTTGGTAATCCCACCATGCGGATTTAGTTTATTGATAAGACTATGGACTTTGTATGACCTAGTCTTTCCTCAAGAATAGCCTTGTAATATAAGGAGACTAGCTTGGGGGGTGTGCACACTTGGGTGAGGAATTGAATTTAAAGATATTGGTTCAAAAAGGAATTGGATTTTTAAAGGAATTGGTTTATCAATTATTTTGAATGTTGAATCATTGGAATTGGTTTTGAATCATGAGTTTTTGAATTATTGGATTATTTATTGGAATTGGTTTTTAAAGCATGTTTGCGAATAAATTGAGTTTAATTATCTTGCACTTATCGTACTTAGCATATTTTGCTAACCCGTACTTCTTATTTGTTTTGGTTCGCCCTGTTTACCGTAATGGTAAGCAGTGTTGCTTATTTTCAGGTTGGAGTCAATAAATGATGCATTGGAGTCCCGGGATTGGTTTTCACTAAATTAGGAATTTGGTCTTGTATCTATTTTAAGTACTCATGACTTTGGTTACTATTTATGGTTATTATTAATAAAGAAGAGTATTGAAGTTTCCGCTGCAAAGTATTGTTATTTTTAGTAAGATGAGTAGCCTTGCGTAATCACGCGGCGGTAACACGCCCAAGTCTATCTCTACGGTATAATTATACGTATTATACTAGTATTTCCGTAGAGGGAGATTTGGGGGTGTTACAATACCTTTGTTGCCCGCGGGCCGGTATTTTAGAAATTGTCCTAAATTTTTTACCCGCTTTGACTAACCATTATTTGCAGCATTTCGTACATGGTTGTGTTGTAAATAGTGCGTTGCAAATAATTTATTTTTCAAAAATGTCTAAGAAAAACCATCCTTTTAAGTATTGGCGCATAGCACCTATATGTTTTAGAAATATATAGGATGACAAAATGTACCACTACAGCCTAATAAGTAATAGGTGGTAGGTATTTTAGGAGAAAATAATCAACGACATAAGATAACAAAAAGTACCACCACATGTATAATAGTACAGAAAAAGTACTATTAATACAATTAATACCTTAATGTTACATTATAATACACAAAAATGTACCACTGTAGAAAAATATCAAATAAAAAAATATAATAAAAACCTCATACTGCCCTCCTATATACGTGCTAAACATATAGGTATTATGCGCCTAGATGCACTCATTTTTACGAAATTAGAAAAAACGGCTTATGAACCCAAAACCAGTGGGTATCACCGCACCTACTCTTTTCCGACATATTTCCCGACTCAAGGCCCTTGAGTCAAGGGTCTACCCCTCACCACCCTGTTTGCCTAAAAATTAACAAAAAATAAACCGCCAAAAAGCCCCACGGCAACCACTCCTTTCCCCTTCTTCTTTAATCCCACTACCACTGCACCACCGCTTCCATACCTTCCCAACGCCCTTGAACGGCGACGACATAACTCAACCTTGCATTGCCAGACGACCACCGTACAGCATTCTTACTCCCATCTTCGCTCTACTTCTTCACTCTCCCACTCTCGGTTTCTCACTCTCCCATTCTCAGTTTCTCACTCTCCCTCTTCGCCTCACTCTTCCTCAATTCAAGGTTCTCCTTGTCGCCGGAATAGAGGTGCCGTTAGGTCGCCGCTGGTAAAGAGCTTCACGTCGCTCTTCCTTCATCTTCTCTTGTTGTTTATGGTTTCAACCTTTACTTAAGGTGATTTTCTTCAATTTCTTCTGAGATTTTTATGCGGGTTGAAGTTCCTCAGTTTGCATTATATTCAATTTGTTGTTTGATTTTCTTTTCTTTTTTCTGCATTATCGAATTTTCAGGTAATTTGGATGATTTTGTTATATGGGTTTGTTTTTGTGATGATTTTTGGTGATGGGTTTGTAAATTTTTATCAAAATTTGATTGATACTGAAATATGCGGGTTGAAGTTCCTCAGTTTGCATTATATTCAATTTGTTGTTTGATTTTCTTTTCTTTTTTCTGCATTGTCGAATTTTAAGGTAATTTGGATTGATTTGTGATATGGGTTTGTTTTTGTGATGATTTTTGGTGATGGGTTTGTAAATTTCTATCAAGATTTAATTGATATTGAAATTTTTTGTTGTGATGGGAATGTTCTAAATTTTTGATGTGATGGGATTGTTCTTAATTTAGACTTGATGTTGATTATATGTACATCTTGAAATTGTCGGAAATAGATGATGTGTTAATGGAGGGGGGATGGCTTCCCTAGTCTGGAGCGGGGAGTTGGTCGGTGATGGTGGGAGTATGGTGGGTAAGATTAGAGATGACTGGTACAGTGGCGCTAGGGCTGCAATTTTTGAGTAGTGGTTTGAAAGTTGGGTGTTGACAAAGCTTTGAAGGAGAGTTCTTCTCATGCTTTTGTGATTTTCCTCCGAGTGACTTGGGGAAAGAGGAGATCAGTTTGTCATTGTTAGTTGACAAAACAGGAAGGCTAGAACTAATAGGTTTGAGGTTGAAGGAGAAGTTAGTAAGAAAGAGGGATTTAAATTGAACTATTAGTTAAATGCTTCTGCTTAATACAGGGGCTAAGCCTAGTAGCCTGGCTAAATTCATTAGTATTCCTTCCTGAAGCCATGCTCCTCTCTGCACTATTAATTCTCTAATTTTTTTTCCATAAGATTTGTATTCATTCTAGTAATCTCAGTATTTCCCGAGGTGCCTAATTCTTTTCTTCCAAAGCTAAGACATTCCATTTATTATCATGGCTTCCATCCTCCCCTTGCTTTTTCCCTTTTCTGTCATTGGTGCTTTTTGGAATACTCTGATCCTTCCCATGTTTGTTTCTTTCATCCCTTTTGAAGTTATATGGGTTACAACCTCCCTATTATTCCCCTCCGTTTTCTCCTTCTAGCTGCATGTCTGTGCTTATTATTAGATGGTGCTTCCACACCAAGTTGTATGCCCTGCTGGATATGATGATTTGGTGGAGTAATGAACCTTAAATTAATTGCTATTTGCTTTGATATTGTAGGTAAACTTAGACATGGCAGAACCTAATGATTGGTGGCCTTGGGTTAGAGCTAACCTGGACAAATTTATAACATGGATACTAACAGGAAATGTTACTGAAAATTCTGTAAAAGTTGCTCGGTTTGTAATTCTTGGGTCAGTGGGTTGGAGCTTGATGATGGCTATATTGGTGCACATAATGGGATATAATGGAGAATCTGTGATTTTATCTCCTTTAGCTTTTCAATTTCATAAGTTGGGCACAAGTTCAAGTGGGAGATCTGTTGAAATCAGTGGAGAGGTTAATAAGGTCTACAAGGGCTTTGATGGAGACGGAGTTGTTGGTATGGGAAAGTCAGACAGCATTGAATTGATAGATGCTTTACAAAACAAATTTTTTCTCGAGGAAAAATGTTTTGAAGCTAGCATGAAGCAGAGACATGCCGCTGAAAATATAAATAAGTGCTATTCATCATTCTTAGATTATGACGGAAGAATTTATCATGTGATAACTGAATATTTTAGACTTGGGAATTTGGTCCAAGAGTTCAGCCAAAACGACAGCAAAGAATATACAGCAATCAAGAATTGGTGTAGACGGCTTCTTATGGACAGGATTCAGTTTATTCACAGCAACCTATATTGTGACAGCGAAGGTGATAATATGGTAATCACTGGGAAAACAGCCAGGGTTGTTTTAGGGAAATTTGGCTTCTCAATCTATGTTGAACAAGGGAGTTGTCAAAGACATTATGACTCATACACAATTGGAATGTGCGTGCTAGAGTGGGTTACTAGAGAACCACTATACAGGGATTGCACCACCAAACGAGAATTTTTGGCAGGCTTCAAGTCTCGTGCAGTGGATCTTGTGTTAAATAAGGTGACTTCAACTAAAATCCTCCAAGTATTGAACAAATGCTTCACTGGATTGGAAAGATCTAGTGCATAGTAACTTTTTTCTTTTTTTGAAAGAATATATACTGTAAATAATAAACACTATATGCATCACTACAATATTTTTTTTGGGTTGGTGGTGGGGGAGTTATTAGGTCTTAAGGAAAGCGATCGGCATCATTGGTGAGTACGAGAAAGCGAACATCATTCTCCCTATTGAACTGACATATAGGCCTGCCCCAACCCCCCAGAGATGGTCTCCCCCTGCTGTTGGGCTGTTCAAACTGAACACTGATGGGTTTGCATTATATTCAATTTGTTGTTTGATTTTCTTTTCTTTTTTCTGCATTGTCGAATTTTAAGGTAATTTGGATGGATTTGTGATATGGGTTTGTTTTTGTGATGATTTTTGGTGATGGGTTTGTAAATTTCTATCAAGATTTAATTGATATTGAAATTTTTTGTTGTGATGGGAATGTTCTAAATTTTTGATGTGATGGGATTGTTCTTAATTTAGACTTGATGTTGATTATATGTAAATCTTGAAATTGTCAGAAATAGATGATGTGTTAATGGAGGGGGGATGGCTTCCCTAGTCTGGAGCGGGGAGTTGGTCGGTGATGGTGGGAGTATGGTGGGTAAGATTAGAGATGACTGGTACAGTGGCGCTAGGGCTGCAATTTTTGAGTAGTGGTTTGAAAGTTGGGTGTTGACAAAGCTTTGAAGGAGAGTTCTCCTCATGCTTTTGTGATTTTCCTCCGAGTGACTTGGGGAAAGAGGAGATCAGTTTGTCATTGTTAGTTGACAAAACAGGAAGGCTAGAACTAAAAGGTTTGAGGTTGAAGGAGAAGTTAGTAAGAAAGAGGGATTTAAATTGAATTATTAGTTAAATGCTTCTGCTTAATACAGGGGCTAAGCCTAGTAGCCTGGCTAAATTCATTAGTATTCCTTCCTGAAGCCATGCTCCTCTCTGCACTATTAATTCTCTAATTTTTTTTCCATAAGATTTGTATTCATTCTAGTAATCTCAGTATTTCCCGAGGCGCCTAATTCTTTTCTTCCAAAGCTAAGACATTCCATTTATTATCATGGCTTCCATCCTCCCCTTGCCTTTTCCCTTTTCTGTCATTGGTGCTTTTTGGAATACTCTGATCCTTCCCATGTTTGTTTCTTTCATCCCTTTTGAAGTTATATGGGTTACAACCTCCCTATTATTCCCCTCCGTTTTCTCCTTCTAGCTGCATGTCTGTGCTTATTATTAGATGGTGCTTCCACACCAAGTTGTATGCCCTGCTGGATATGATGATTTGGTGGAGTAATGAACCTTAAATTAAAAAAGGAAATGACCATCCAACTTTATATAATGTGTTAAAAAAAATATTTTTAACACTAATAAACACAATATGCATCACTACAATACTTTAGCCTTACTTAGCTGATGCCCCCTTTTGTGTTAAAAAAATCTACAATATTTTTTTTACAGAAAATGACCATCCAACTTTATATAATGTGCTGCACATTTTAAGGAGGAGGATGCAACAATGTAGTCAACAATTATTCCAGTTAGGCGACATTTCATAATTGTTTTTAGAAATTTTTATATCAAAAAGTTTGATAAAATAAATTGAGAAAAATATGTGAAAAAAATGTGATAAATCTTTTTAATAGAGGAAATAATTTAAACTTTAATGTATTCTAAATGAGAAGATACACTTACCCTTTTTAAGCTTGTAGATATTTCTCATAATTTGATTTTCATTACGAATTTATTCTCTTAATTGTGTGCCCATGGGCACACATTAGAAATACTGTTATACTATTTAAACATTTGACAAAAATATTTAAATTAAAATCAAATTAAATTAAAATCAAAATTATGATGATTATGATTATTATTATTCATTATCGTTATCATTATGATTATGATTATTATTCATTATCGTTATCATTATGATTATGATTATTATTCATTATCGTTATCATTATCGTTATCATTATTATTATCATTATCATTATCATGATTATTATCAATATTATTATCATTATTAGAACTATTGTTAGTACTATTATTATTACTATTATTATTACTACTACTATTCTTATTATTATTATTATTATTATTATTATTATTATTATTTTATTATTATTTATTGTTCTTATTCTTGTTGCTCTTTTGTTATTGTTTATTGTTATTGTTATTACTACTACTCCTCCTTCCGTTTTTAAATACTTGCTCCATTTTCTTTTTTGGAAAACTTTTACAATATTTAATTCCTTTTTCACACTTAGCGTCTGAACTAAATTGAACTGATTGGAGCTGAATTGAACTGAATTGAGCTGATACGAAGATTTTATGAGAGAAGGAAATTAAGAGCTGAACTGTGAATTGAACTGATTGGAGCTGAACTGAACTGAAATTAAGTAAATATGAACAGGCCGACCCAATATAACACTCTCTCTCCTCCCGTTCTTCCACTACTTTTGCTTTTTTCAATTTTTTATTTTCTCAACTACCCCACTACCTTCATACTTTTTTCAATTTTTCCTAAAACTCTAGAAATGGACTTAGTATTTAAAAACAGAGGGAGTATTATTAAAAGTGGTAAAAGTAAAAAAATAAAATAAAAAATCCTAATACAAAAAAAAGGGGGTACTAAACCGCGTCCGGTACCGGGTAACGCCCGTATTTTTATATGAACTCCCTTAAATAACCCTTTCTTAAATAACTCTTCAATCCTCTCTCTCTTACTTTCACTTTTATTTTTCTCTCTCTTCACCTTAAAAATTTCATTCACAAACACCACCAATCAAACCACCAACACCAAGCAAACCACCACAATTCCGTCACCACCAAACAAAGCCACCACAATTCCGTCGCCACCAAGGTTGCGACCGGCTACAAGGGACGATATCAATCGGAAATCAGAAAGGTAGAGGGGTTGGTGTCAGATATTTGTTTTTATTTTATTTTATTTTATTCAGTCGTTCCAGACGAACGCCTAAAATTTTAGAATGTTCCATGGAAGGAACAACTAAAATTTTAGAATCTCCCATGGAACATTCTAAAATTTCAGGCGTTTCCCCCCATAACATTCTAAAATTTCAGATGTTTCCCCCCTTGAACGCCTAAAATGTTAGAATGTTCCAAGGGTGATTCTAAAATTTCAAGCGTTCTTTATATGATTACGAAATTTAAAAAAAAAATAATAAATAACAACAAAAATTCATAGCACTCACCAACTCCGTATGCTCCTACGATCTTTCTAGTGGCGTCAATGCTTCCTTAAACTCGTTCATTCACCGTTTGCGCTAATTGGTGTAGAATAAAACAAATATTTTAAAAAATATATGACATGGTGGTTGTTCGTAGGTGATGCTTGTGTGGTGGTTGGTGGGGTAACAAGTTAGAGAGTGGTTAAAGAAAGTGAAAGTGGAATAGGGTAAATTTTATATGAGGACATGTTTGTAAAGTCATGTTAAAATACCTGGTAAATACCAGACGTGGTTTAGCAATTCACTAGAAAAAAAAAAGTAAAAAAAAAAAAAAAATCGTATAACTCTCATCTCTTCACTCAAACTCACAAACCCTACAATTTGAGTCGTTGATTCGAACTTTGTTATTCTTTCATTCATTCATTCACTTCCCAATTTCAATCCATTGAGGCGATTTCTGTGATTTCCATCCTCCATTGAAGCAGCTTCTCAGGTAAGATGTTTCTTTTTGTAGTCATCGAATATCAATTTCACAATCTAGGGTTTATCGTTTGATTTAATCCTCAGTATGCTCAATTTAGGGTTCATCTTAAGTCGATCGTTGAACTCTTGGTGTTGTAATTACTAAGGTTATGAGAGATTATAACCAGCGATTTTGTTGATAGAGAAGAAATTTATGTGATTTTTCAAGCCTAATTTGGTGATTGAATCAAGTTTTCCGTTAATGTTAGAATGGAACTATGATATTTGACCTTTTCTACCTAAAAGTTGTGATTTTTCGGGGCTAAATTGATAAGTGAATCAACTTTATCTCTAATGTTAAGATGGGACTATGAAATTTGACCTTTTCTCCCTAAAATTTGTGATTTTTCGTGGCTAAGTTGATAATTGAATCAAATTTACCTCTAATGTTAAGATGGGACTATGAAATTGGATCTTTTCTCCGGGAACCCTTCGTTCCCTGGCTTGGGGGACGGGCCTGAATTGAAATTGTGCCAAACAAAATGCATGAGTGACCGAGTGACATTATGTTAAGAGCATATGGATAACATTGTGGTTGTGAACTTAGCTTCTTTGTGAATATGCATGATCATAAAAAGGAGTTTACATAACCTATCACCGTATTATTTACCTGTTGTATTCATAGCGAATCGTTTCTTGTGCAGAGGCAGGCACCCGTTGATCAACATGTCTACCTTTGCGAAACCAGAAAATGCTTTGAAGCGGGCAGAAGGTTGGTAACTTTGAATATTATTGTTTACTCTGTGCCTCTTCCCTTTTGCCCCTGTTTGTTTGCTTTGTTGCCATTACTCAAGATGCTTCCTTCTAACATGTATGCTTAATTTATTGTTTGTCGTATAAATATGCGGGTAGATGACTTCTTAGGATGTAAATATATGTGCAATTGTTTGGTTGACACTAACATAGGAAGTGGAACATCCTTGGAAGTTCTACCCCCCACAAAATAGAGGAATTCACTTAACTAGTCCCCACATATCGCATGGGAATTAGAACTTCCTATGTTAAGCAAAACAAAATCTGGTAGTTCTTAGTAAGTAAAACTTCATTGGACATTACAACTTCATAGTAAGCAATACTTTCCACAACTAAGATTTAACTAAACAAGCACTTACAATATTTATAACTAACTTGAACTATCAGCCTTCCTCTGCTGGATTTGGTTTGTCTTGATAGAACTTGCAGTTGCTATGGTGTTAAGTTTAAGGATGTACGGAGTATTTATTATTATTTTTTTTGTTACCCTAGGGATAGAATTTATTATTTGTTCTAGACTGTTTAGTTTCTTATGATAACCCTTTCGTTCTTCCATCACTGAGTGTAAGGCCATTTCTGCTACCTGAGATTACCTATCATCAATTCATATGGTTTTATATATATTATTTCTATGTTGTACTGTGTTATAATATTATTTATTTCTTGTGTTTGGAATTTATTATCTGATTAACTAATAGCTGTTAGATTACTCCTTTTATTGGCTTCCCTTCCTTCTTTCTTTGGCACATGTGCATGCATCTCTTTGATTCCTGGGTATTATGTCATTCCCGTAATGTGCAAAATATGTTTTGTTTATCTGATGTATTATGCTGTTTTTCTTGGTTCTCATGTCAAGTGTTTACTTTCATTTATTGTAGAGCTGATCAATGTTGGTCAGAAGCAAGATGCCCTGCAGGCCCTTCATGACCTTATTACCTCCAAAAGGTACAGAGCATGGCAGAAAACGTTGGAAAAGATCATGTTCAGATACATAGATCTCTGTGTTGAAATGAGGAAGGGTAGGTATGCCAAAGACGGTTTAATTCAATATCGAATTATATGCCAACTAGTGAATGTGAATTCTTTAGAGGAAGTAATTAAGCATTACATACACTTATCAACTGAGAAAGCTGAGCTTGCTCGTAATCAATCTCAAGAAGCATTAGAAGAAGCACTTGATGTTGAAGATCTTGAGGCAGATAAGCGTCCTGAGGATCTAATGCTAAGTTATGTTAGCGGAGAGAAGGGAAAAGATAGGTCTGACCGTGAACTTGTTACACCTTGGTTCAAATTTTTGTGGGAGACATACAGAACTGTTTTGGAAATATTACGTAATAATTCAAAATTGGAGAATCTTTATGCTGTAAGTATGTATTTATTTGATATTCATTTTTTAACATTGTATTATGCTTGCCTTGTTTTATTTGCAAAGCATAACAATGCTATCTTGGGATGGAAGTATTCGAGTCCTGTTTGTAGATCTATCATTCTGAATAAGATTTAGTGTTTTTTTTTTTTCTTCCTTGATTTGATGTATAGCTTGAAACTATATGACCGTAATGCAAACTACATTAGAGTGTAATAATAGCATCTATAACTGTTTAACATACTTGCAGTTCCCTCTCTTCCCATTTTTACCTTTTTCTTTTCCTTATTCATGCTATATAGTACATATGTGAAGCTCTTTGAATTATGGGGTTAGCTTAGGTTGGGTCCAACTTGTGAAATATTTTAGGAAAAGGTCTTAACATGGGGTCACATGGTTCTAATCCTTTTTTATGGGATGGCTTTTTCCTTTCTTTAGAACAAAAATACATCTATTGATTGAAGGGAGGGCTAAGTGACTAATATTCATGATAGTATGCTATAACTGTAACTGACCAGGGTATTTGATGGTTGTTTCTATACCTCATATGGCGTGTATGTGTTGAAAATGGTTTTTGTTACTGTTGGCACTTCACTTTTCTGTGAAGGTGTATATATCACAATTGCTGTATTCCATGTGCTCTTTGATTTTTTTCATTAAAGGAATTTGTAATCCTATAAAATAACAAGGATGTCTTCTCTTGATCAATTATTATTAAATTCGAGTTATGCTTATAAGTAGGAATCTCGTGCTTTGTTCTGATTTATGATGCCACAGTAATGATAGCTATTTTTGTGTATGTATTACTAGGGACTTAAATTTTGCTTTGTTTTGCAGATGACAGCACATCGCGCTTTTCAATTCTGCAAGCAATACAAACGGACCACAGAATTTCGAAGACTGTGTGAAATAATCAGAAACCATTTGTCAAATTTGAATAAATACAAAGACCAACGAGACAGGCCTGATCTGACAGCTCCAGAAAGCTTGCAATTGTATCTAGACACGAGATTTGAGCAACTAAAGATTGCCACTGAACTTGAACTTTGGCAGGTAAGGCAATGGCCAAGGAATTTCCTGTGGCAGAAAAAGTTTTTTTAGCTGCTATTTGTTTAGAATAATATGCCTGGTTTCTGAGTCACGATATCATATCTTTAATGTTAAACATGAACAGCCGGTTGTCTCTATAAATACCGTGTCCCTATGTGATTGCTGGTGAATATCAAGGGTTTATTAAAAATTGCTTAAAAGAAAGCTTAACTTTTGTTTTATGCTGTTAGACTCAGCTATTTCTGAAAATTTTCCATGATTTTATCCCAAAATGAATGGTTGAAGTTTCATACCCATGTTCGAGTGTCAAGGATTTGACATAGGTACTTGAGGTAAAATGAGGAGTCTAAATAACATAGATTTTGACTCATATTTGGTAGTTTCACTAATTGAAGAATGAAAATTTTTTGTCACCTTTTTCCAGATCATTTACTAATTATTGATGAATTGGGAAGGCAGTTGATGATTTTGCATGTCATAAACATCAGAGCACTGCCTCTCTCTTGGGGTTGGTACTATGAGTGAGGCAACAAGGTTGAGTTGCATGCAACCTTAGACCTACAATATTGGATAGATTTGTTTTCATTAGGTTAATTTCACAGCACAGTTTTGGAGTCATTTTCCTTTATTTGCTAATTAGTAACTGCATGTATATACAAAATTTTTGTGCTCTCATTGCATATTGACCTTCTATTGTTGGTCAAAAATTTTATATATTTATTTAATATTTAATAAGGCATTTGTTTCTCCTTTAGGAAGCATTTCGCTCGGTTGAAGATATCCATGGCTTGATGTGTATGGTTAAGAAGACACCTAAGCCTTCTTTGATGGTCGTTTACTATGCCAAGCTCACTGAAATATTTTGGATCTCTGGTAGCCATCTGTATCATGCATATGCTTGGCTCAAGCTTTTCTTGCTTCAGAAGAACTTCAACAAGAACTTGAGCCAAAAGGATTTGCAGACGATAGCATCATCTGTGGTTTTGGCTGGCCTCTCTGTTCCTCCTTATGACCATAAGCGTGGTGCATCTCATTTGGAACTTGAAAATGAGAAAGAGCGTAATATGAGGATGTCTAATCTTATTAATTTTAATCTTGATTCCAAACCTGAGAGCAGAGAAGTGGTAATTGATTGCTTATCCATTAGCTTGTTTTGTTTTTGTTAATATGTGTATATCTACTTTTTGCCTCTAATAGTTCTATTGTTTTAAACTTTGACAGCTCTCACGCTCAGCTCTTCTTTTGGAACTGGTATGACCCCCCAACTGCTCATTGTTTCAGATTTTTGGTATTGAAAACCAAAGAGATTTTGTGGCAGATATTCAGTCTTTTTTACATCATCTTATCCTGAGTTATTTATTTATTTATTTTTTTTAAATGTAATTTGCAGGTTTCTAAAGGAGTTATGTCTTGTGTACTGCCAGAAGTGAAAGATCTTTATCATCTTCTAGAGCACGAGTTTCTCCCCTTGGCTTTGTCTCTAAAAGTTCAGCCCTTGTTGAACAAAATTTCTAAGCTTGGTGGCAAACTTGCTTCAGCTTCTTCTGTACCAGAAGTGCAATTGTCAAAGTATAGTCTTGCCTTGGAAAAGCTAGCAACTCTGAGGTTGCTACAGCAGGTGCACCATTTATAATATTTTGCATCTCTGCCAAGTGTATTTTGCAAATGTACCATAGTACACTATGCCATAGCTGCCTTTAGTGTCATTGATATCCGACTTTTGACATCGCAGGCTTCCCAAGTTTACCAGACAATGACTATTGAGAGTTTATCCCAGATGATTCCATTTTTTGAGTTTTCCGCTGTGGAAAAGATCTCTGTAGATGCTGTCAAACATAGGTTTATAAATATGAAGGTTGACCATAAGAACGGTGCTGTTTCGTTTGATATTCTGGTAAGCTCTCATGTCTGGCATCTATGCGTCATGTACTTATGTCCATTAGTTTTTTTAAACTGCGTGTGTGCGTTATGTACTTATGCTGACTGTGTGTGTGCATTATGTACTTATGTCCATTAGTTTTTTTAAACTGTTTGTGTGCGCGTTATGTACTTATGTGCTTTAAACTGTGTCTAGCATCTATGCGTTATGTACTTAGGTTGGCCATATGAAAGGTGCTTTTTCATTTAATATATGCTTAAATGTTGCATTGAGATTGTGTAAAAAGTGAAACATGACTATCATTTAGAAATGGAATGAATCAATCAATCAATCGATCAAAACCTTAATCCCATAAGCGGGGTCGGCTAACATGAACCAAATTTGATTATTCCGTGTAGTCATTGACATAAATCTTCTTCCTCCATCCCTTATGATCCAAAGCTTCATCCTCATGCAAATCCATATACTTCATATCATTCCTAACTCCTTCCAACCAAGCCATTTTCGGTCTCCCTCTCCCTCGTTTGACCTCTCCATAGTCCCACTTTTCCATTTTTCAAACTGGTGCACCCTCGGGTCTCCGTCTTACATGCCCAAACCAACGCAAGCGATTTTCCCTTAGTTTATTTGCAATGCCTAATGAGTATTAAAAGTAAAAGTAAATTAAATTTATATAAAATTCAATTGAAATTTTAAAATTAAGAAATTGGGAACTAGTGTAGGAAGTTGCAAAATTACGAAAATGCCATGAATGACAAATGGGATCTTTTTCCATAATTACCCTTTTCTTACTCCCAGCCACCTTTTTATTTTCCTACAAATCATTGTATCCCTCTATCCTCAAATAAAGTTACATTTCACAAAAAAAAAAAAAAAAAAAAAAAAAGAAGATAAAATCTTATTCGTAACTATAATTCCCATTTTACCTTTATCATGCTATTATATTCACCTTTTAATCAACCAAACCTCACATATGTTTTATTCATACTTTTAAAAACGCGGATTTGGGGGGGGGGGGGGGGGTTATATCTGTAGTAACTAAGTAGAACCTTTAAACTTGAACTATAAAATGGGAGTTTGATAACAATCAGGTCTAGAAATTTGAAATGAATTTTGTACTCTGAATTTTCAATCTGATCTTGACCCTAAGTTGCTTTATGTCTGATTAAGCTGAATAAAATAACTATTAGGTAGAGTACATTTCTGTCTGATCGGCTTTCATATGATATCATGTTACCATAAGATAAGTCACTATTATTAAGAAATGTCATTCAGGATGTTCAGAACTACTGTTATCCTTGCTCTGAATTTCACATCTGATTTTGACCCCAAGTTGATTGATGTGTGACTTAGCTGAATAGGATCTACCTATGTTGTGCATAGCTAGTTCAGGTATTCTTATCTCGGGTAAACTATGAACCTTTATCCTACTTTTTGATTGATTACTTGTTGAGGGCTTTTGAGTTTAACATTCAGATTTTTTGATGTTCTTTTAGGCCTTTGCCTCAGTTAAGATTTTGGTGTCCAGATATTTTTGGGTCACCTGGTAAATCGTTTGACCGATCATGATGTTTAATGCAGGATCTTGAATCTGATACCTTGAGAAATCACCTTACAGTGCTTGCTGAATCATTGAATAAGGGAAGGTCCATGATATATCCTCCCCTTAATAAAGCATCAAAAATTGGAGATTCTTTACCTGGTTTAGCTGAGGTTGTGGAGAAGGAACATAAGAAGCTTCTTGCTCGTAAAACAATCATTGAGCAGCGCAAAGAGGAACAAGAACGCCAGCTTTTGGAGAAGGTATGTTCATTAATTGCTGTACCTATTATGAGGAACTTGATTGCTGTACCTTGTAATATGCAGTCCTGTTTAAAACTTATATCTTTGGTGTCTTAATAGGAGCGTGAGGAAGAGTTGAAGAGACTACAGCAGCAGAAAAATAACAAGGAAGCTGAACAGAAAAGGCTTGCTATTGAATTGGAGAAGAGAAAGATTCAGCGAATCCAAAAGGAAATCGAAGAACGTGAGAAAGAAGAAACAAAAGCTCTGATTCAGGAAAAGTTTTCCAAAAATAAGAAGAAACCACTTATTGAAGGGGTGAGTCCACCCCCCCCCCCCCCCCCCCCCCCTGCTAACACTTCTTGATGTTGTGTGCAAATTTGTGTGCAAATTTGTGTTTTATATACTCTATTTCAGGATAATTTGACAAAGCAACAATTGATGGAGTTGGCTCTCAATGAGCAGCTGAAGGAGAAACAAGAAATGGAGAAAAAATTGCAGAAGTTGAGCAAGCAGATGGATTATTTTGAGAGAGCTAAGAGAGAGGAGGCAGCTCCACTAATTGAATCTGCATATCAACAACGCTTGGTTGAGGATCAGCTTCTTCATGAGCGTGAGCAACAGGTAGATTTTAACTTGAATTCTTTCTATATGAGCGTGAGCTATGTATCTACACACTTAAGTCTAGATAATTTGTCTGGAATCGTTGTATGCACCCGCTTTAATACATGGTTTCTTATTTTTGTTTCTAAACTTCACAATGTAACTTTTACCTGTGTCGGGGGTTAAATTATCTTTTGGGGGCCACCGTCTCTGTCAATCTTGATCTTCAATATAATTATTCTCTTTTTGATTATTATTTTCTTAAATTCTCATATAATATTTGTTAAACCTTTTTCTTTTCCAAGAATTCAAGAGATTGCAAGCAGTTTAATAGTTGGTGTACAGGCAACAAACATTTTGGGGAGCATGTAGGCCTTGTACCTATTTGTAGTATGGTGGTAGTGGGTTGTGTGTGTTTTGGGGGGGGGGGGGGGGGGGGGGTGGGGGGAGGGGGATCAGTTGACGCTAAGATTAACACTGAATGATGAGTTATGTGGCATTTGGGTCTAATTCAGGTTGAGTGATTTTCTTCGATATGACTTTTCGGTAGATTTCAGGTTCGGGTCAGGTCATTTTCGGTTCTATTGCCAATATGCTTATTTTAATATAGTGATTATTTCGGGTAGAGTTTGGGTCTTGGGTCAGGTATGAGTCCGTTTTGCCATGTCTAAATATGCGCTCAGCAGACATGTATATCACTGTAGATGTATCACATGTTTGTCATAGTCAAAGTTATGAAATTCTTATGCTGCTCTCTTTAATCCTTAAAATCACAGGTCTTTCAGTGCTTAGTTTTTATCTTCCTTTAGTTAAAAAAACCAGGATTTGTGGGAATATATGCTGTTTAGTTCTCTCTCCGCCCCTAAATTAAAAGCCTCTTTCTCTTTATTATGTGAGTAATAAATGATAGAAAGAGGCTTTTTTAGTTAGTGTGCCACAGTGTTTTAAAAAGCGCGCCGGGGTAAGTGCTTAACTTGGTCTGGGAGAGGCTTTTTGGTTAGGCGCAGGAGCACCAAAAGTGCACGTGGCACACCTGGAGAAATTTCTGCCAATTTTATTTTAATGCGCCTCACTTCAAAGAGGCGCACCTAGGCGCTGCATGACCCTTCTCGCTTCAGCATGCATTGAGCTTTTGTATACATTGGTGTGCCACACCAGGCTTGTAGACTTTTGTATGCTAAGATGCCCAGGAAATTACTTAGTTGCCTTACTATATTTAATTCTTCTTTACTGCTCAAAGAGCATGTGCTATTCTGGCCAGTTTCAGATAATCTAACTAGTTTTGAATATAATGTTACAGCTTGAGGTTGAGCTCAGCAGGCAGCGTCATGATGGTGACCTTCAGGAAAAGAATAGACTTGCTCGTGTAATGGAAAACAAGGTTAGCAGCTCATCATAATAAATGTAATTGATTTATTTGTTACGTGCTTGTTATCGCTTATCAGGCAAACTTGGTTGCTCCCTTAGATACTAACTCAGTTCCTTAATTTTAATAACTTACTCCCTCTGTGTTTTATCACTTGCTCTATTTGTCCATGTGCGGAGTTTTAGGAGGAATTGAAGAAAGTAATAAAATATGATGGAAGTGGGGTTGGTTGAAGAATAAAAAAAAAAATCTAAAAAAGCAAAAGTAAGTGTAAATGAGGAGAGATAATATGAAAAATATTAATATATGATATGAGGGGTCACTAGTGGAGAAAGAAATAGTAAAAAATTGTTACAAGTTTCTAAAAAGGAAATGGAACAAGTAATGAAATACGGCCACAAAAGGAAAATGGAGCAAGTATTAAAATACGGACGTAGTATATCTCTAATTATCGGTGTGTGAAAATCATTTTATATAATGAGAGCAAGTGATAATATTTTTTCTTAAGCTATTATCATTATATAGAGTTATAGAGTCAAAGTGGACTGTGAATACTGCAGAAGTTAAAAACGTGGCTACTAAATAAAAGGGAGGAAGTATTATTGAAGTAAATGAGATATTCACAAAAAAAAAATAATTTGAAGTAAATGAGATGTTGCTTGTCTTATATTGTCATTGATGTTGTATGAGGTTTATGATTCTTTCTCACCATCCCTCTTATCCTCAGAAAATTTTCCAAGAGAGAGTGGTGGGTCGCCGCCAGTCCGAATTCGAAAGATTGAGACAAGAACGGGAGCAGCATTTCCGTCAAATTCGCGAGGCACGTAAACAAGAAAGGGTAGCTCAGCGGAAGATGCTTTTCTATTTGAGATCAGAAGAGGAAAGATTGAACAGGCTGCGTGATGAGGAGGAAGCACGGAAGCGTGAAGGTCTGATCAGCTTTTATGGCACAACAATTTTCTCTCAGCTTACAACCTTTGAATTTCTTGCTAATTTAGTATTTTGTCGATATATGTACTGAACACTTGTTGCTTATATATTTACCATTTTTGGCATTTAAACCTGCAGAGGCTGAGAGAAGAAGAAAGGAAGATGCTGAGCGCCAAGCTAAGCTGGATGAAATTGCAGAGAAGCAGCGGCAACGAGAGCGGGAACTTGAAGAAAAGGAGAGGCTGAGAAGACAGCATATCCTTGCTGGTGAGGCTGCTCGGTCTTCTGAGGCTTCTCCTCTTGCCAGGCCTCAGGCAGAGGCTGTACCTGCTGCAGCAGCAGCCTCTGCTGCTCCGGCTGCTGCCGCTGCTGCTCCAGCACCTACGAAATATGTTCCTAGACACTTGCGGGAGAAAGCTGCTGTGCCAGCCCCAGCTCCAACTGCTGATAGGTGGCGAAGTACTGATCGCCGTGGTTCAGGTGGTGGCAGCTCAAGGCCCACTTGGTGACGATCCATGTGGCTTAGAGTGTGGATTTTTTAAGGCCCATTTGGTCATCAATTCGTGCTCGGGGTTCTTAAGCTCTCTGACCACTTCTGTTGCAATCAGACAGTCCAGACTGTGCATGGTTTTGTTCCTCTGAAATTTCTTTGTGGCAAATGGCCATTCCCAGAGTTTCTACTCTTTCAATTTTGTTATCAATGTTCGTATTTATGCTGCTTTATACTGTATTCACGAGTAGCAGAGTATTAAGAGGGATGTTGCTAGTGTTGCGACTATGAAATGTATTTTTGTAGAACTTCTTCAAGCATCTCGTATACCTAATTGACGTGCTTTTATTTTTGAGCTTTTTGATGCCTACCTTTTTGGAGGATGGAGAACTTTTTTCGGATATTTGAGCGTTTTTTCCTTCAAACTAGTAAGCAGAATCTTGAATATCTGGACTTATCACTATTATGAAGGTATTATCACAGGCATCTGCCAATTTTTATTCTGAGTTAAGTGATCTTTTTGGCAATCAAACTAAATAGAAGTCGGAAGTCTGAACTATTATCCCTAAGTCTTCGTTATTTACAAAACCTAACCGCGATCTTCTCTCAGTTTCTCTCTAAAAATTTCAAAACTTGAGCTGTCTTAGGCCGGAACAAAAGCTTTTATACGAAATACTTCACAAGTCCAAGCCAATAATCACAAAAAAAGAAAATTCTGTATCTCTTCAAGCCGTTTAAAAATTGCTTAACATTATAAATGTCAAGTCTATGATAATGTGAAGTATGGTTCTGTGAATGAAGTATGGTTCTGTGATTTGACTTCTGATTGTATGTCAACGAGTTCATCTCGTGTGTTGTATATAAGCACTTCTCTGAAGAAGTTTTGACAGTTTCTTGACAAACATCCCAGCGACGAGCTGGGTTTATTGTTGCATGATGCGATAAAATTGTACAAACTCTTAATATCTAGCCAAGGAGAATGTTCAAAACAGTCATTAGACATGGGTATAAATTGGTTGTCTCTCAAATGTAGCTATCCACTTTGGGCTGTAAGTTGGAACTGATCATAGGAGGAAGACGGAGCACTTAATTTGATTTCGACATTAGTCATCAAGGTTTACTGTCGTGATCTAATTTCTTATTGAATGAGAATGATATTGGTGGTTCATCTTTTGGTAGACTGTCGTTTATTCACTGATTCACAACCATCACTAGATCTACTTATGCTTCTCATGATGAAAGAACTAAAACAACTGGTAATAGTTGAGTCTATGAAGAAGGAACTATATTCGTCCAGTTATCTTGATCAAATTTATTTTTCCAAGACATCTGTGTATTTTGTGGAGGATTTCTGTGTGCACACAATTTGTTTAAAATCATATCAAATTTCATTTAATGCAACAACAATCCGTAGGTGTCTTATACTTCATCATTTGAACTTGTGTTTAGTGACATATAGTCTTTTAGTAATGTCTGTAATGGTAATTGTGAATTGTTCCAGTACGTATTAAGCTTCGACATTGTCATAGTTACACTTTGAACCTTGATCAACCTCTTAGGCTGCATGATTTCGCGTTTCAGTAAGCTTTGCAGAAATTATAGCATAAGCTGTAAATGTCAAATACTCCTGTAATTTTTCGCTTATTCGTCAACTGTAACTATTAGACCTGCTTTCATCAGTGTGCAGGGCGTCTCCTGCATCACAAACTAGTTGACAATTGGTTGAGTATGACTTTCGGAATGATACGAAGTAGATTAGGATGAATGTTTTTGTATGTAATCGAAATAATAATTTCATGATAAGAATGTTTTTGCATGTAATTAATTTTGTTTGTTTCGTACAGTTCAAGTACTCAAATTTTTATTTTAACACAACCAAAGGAGCATTTATTACATAAGGAGGATTAAACCTTATAAGACCATAAGGTCATAATCCCAAAATAACAGAAGAGTGAGAAAATACAGCGCGAAAGAAGCATTGAAAACAGCAGATATAGACCAGAATGTAGCAAAAATGGTTATAATTGAGAGGACACCTTATTAACTAGAACAGCTCATGAGATACATCCAAATAATCTCTACTCAATGATAATTGAAATCTCCTCAGAACTCTCATCTCGTATCAAAAGGCCAGTAAAAATAGATGAAAGGAAAAGAATCCGCCGTTCATATATAAACCGAAGTGGAGATTACAATACGGGAAGCAGAGCAGCTAATAAGTCCTTCCAATCTTTCATCCTTGAGCTGGTGATTGGGCTGGTGGTTGAGTCGCCTGTTGTACTGGTGGCGGCGGCTGGGTTACGGGTGCAGGTGGTGGTTGTGTTACGGGTGCAGGTGGTGGTGGAGGCTGGGTCACTAGTGCACGTGGTGGCGGTGACTGGGATACTGGTGCAGGTGGTGGCGGTGACTGGGATACTGGTGCAGATTGCGGTGACTGGGTTACTGGTGAAGCTGGCAGTGACTGGGATATTGGTGCAGGTGGTGGTGGTGACTGGGATACTGGTGCAGGTGGTGGCGGTGACTGGGATATTGGTGCAGGTGGTGGCGGTGACTGGGATACTGGTGCAGGTGGTGGAGACTGCGTTACTGGTGCAAGTGGTGGAGGTGACTGCGTTACTAGTGCAGGTGGCGGCGGTGACTGGGATACTGGTGCAGGTGGTGGTGACTGGGATACTGGTGTAGGTGGTGGTGGTGGACTAACTGGAGGAGCTGTGGGAGATGGTGGGGAAGTTGAGTTTGACACTTGTGGAGTGGACAAGGGTATTGGAGGTGTTGTAGTTGTCGGGTTTGAAGGTGTTGGTGGTGCTGGCGATGCATTTGTTGGTGACATTGCTGGCGCTTGTGCTTTTGCTAGTGCTACGGCAAGAAACATGCCATATGACATGCAAACACACCTTAGATTAGCCATTTTTCTTCTGGTTAAGATCTTAAAGTATGTAGGTGGGTTTATATACCAAGTAAAGATCGACTTTTAAGACATGGAAAGGACTTGGTGAAAGGGGAGAGGTAAACTTCAAACGGTTGTTGCATCTCACTCACATCTACTGAATAATGGAAGTTATGATTTTTAAGTAAAAATAAAAAGACAGAAAAATCTTGTTTAACATGTTCAATTGTGGTATCAATTATCAAGATTTTGGACTAAGATTTTGAGCATCCTGCATGGGATGTACTTAAATTTGTGTTGATTTATAATTTCCTCCAATATTTTGCAAAAGACCATTTTTTTTAGTACATTTAGTAAAGATACGTGGGTCAAATTAAATTAAATACTCGTATGAGAATAATATAAAAGTCATATTTTTGCAATTTAAAGGAAACAAAGGAAATAGCTAATAAATTTGAAAATGGAGCCAGTGAGATCCAAAAAGCTAATTTGATAGGTGGTAAAGGATAAGGATAGGTTGCCAAAAATGCTCCAGGAACTGTATGTATGAGTTGGTATGACTGACTAAGAAAAATGTTCAGATTAACCAAAGCCTGAGCCAACCCTAGCCTCAAGCTGAGCCAAACTGTCTCAACCCAATGATGACCAGCCAGAGAAGTCAGAAAAGACCAACGATTCCAGCTGAGTTACAAGTGACTAGTTCGAGTCTCGGTTAAAGCTACTGAGGTTCAGTGAATTTCAAGCTAAGCCCAAACTGAGAATGAGCTCAGTTCAGCACATTTCTTCCTAGGGATATCTATATACCATTGATGTCACCAGTCAATGGCAATATATACTCCATAGTTCGTTAACAATCCATACTTCATGCTTATTAAACTTACATCCCTTTAGAATTCACAGATAGGATTCTAAGGGAATTTACAGATAGGATTGTGAGGGTGAAGGAAGTTACTGTAGATGACAGAAATCTTGACCACTCTCTAGGGATGGATGATCTGATCGGAGATCAGGTAATCTGCCTCTTAATTGATCAGGAAATCCCCGAACGGCCCTTGATGTACCCCAAATATGAAGGGGGAAAAAAAAACCTACACTGAGGTTGTCCTAATGACCTAATCTAGCAATGTCGCCACATTCAGATTAATAACTTTGCTATTATGGCATTAAATCCATCGTGTGGCAAAAGAAGTGAGTAAAGCTGAGACACCAAGATAGAGTATCTCCACTTGCAGGAAGCATACTCATTCTGTTTTTCCACAATGACTGAATCACATTTTGTATACAATATTCAAGCCATTGCCAGTTTACAACTGATTGACTTTAAGAGCATAACTTACATAGAAGAAAAGGCAACACTAGGTGAGAAAATGAGAATATGGTAAGCTAAGGCCACTTAATGAGGGAGGACTAATAATAGTGGTCAGTTGACAATTTAAATCAAGGAGGTGGTGGTTATGGAGCACAAATAGAAAGGAAGAACAAGAGGAAGGGTATTTCTAATCTTCAAATCCAAATTAACAGCTTTTTCACTGGAAGCTATCTTTTATCTTCACTCCCTCTCTTTTCCTCCATCAATAAAGCACAACCCTTATTATCATCAAACCCAATTACAAAACTGAAAATCCATACATACAGCAAAAAATGGTTCCTTTGTTTCCTTACATTGCAGGCTATGAAGAGATATGGTGGATTAAGAAAATAAATATAGCAGAATATATGATACACTAGAACATTACCTAATTATCAAATACCCTGTTTCCCACAGTATCAGGACCACAAAAAATATCAACAGCGATTCCACTACAAGATAATGTTGTCACTGGATCTAAACATTCAAGCTATGTGTATACAATTATTTCTTCAGCCAAGAGTTGCACAAGATGGTTGCTTTTTTTTTTTTTATCCAATCAATCCTGCTCATACCGACAAGCAAGTGTTCAATTAGTCATATAATATTACCTAGATCATATCAGGAAGTTATTCTAATGGAAGAGGAATACTTACCTCGAGAACATAAAATCTACCGGTTTTTTATATACCGGAGTAAAGTTATCAGAATTGTCCAATCTTGAACAATTAAAGAATAACATGATCACTTCAGCCCATTAGTAAGTAGCTAAGACTAGAAAAGAGTGATGTCTTTATATTAGAGGCTGGTAGTCCTTCAAGATGATATTGGAATGCAAGATAACTTCAGAGATACAAAGTATTAGTGGCTGGGAAAGATATAATTTATTTTCAAAAATACAATGGCACTTGCCACTACATATCAGATGACTAACTACATTTTGGATCATAAGAACTGTCATTAAATTACTGCTAAATGTATCATTCTAACTGGCAACTACAGTCTAAATTTAGGTTAACTTTGAAATTCGGGTTAACTTAAACTGAGGGAGCTCTTGAGGATCCCATCAAATTTCAGCACATAAATATACTAGGATCTGCTACTTCAATTCATGACTATGGTGACACTCAGAGTGAACCACTAATGGTAAATCCAAGCATAAAATTATAGAAACTTAAGATGTCATATTATGACAAATTATCTGAAAGCATAAGCTCGAATTAGAACACATTCAACAAAAAAAATTTATGATATCTTCCCTCAAATGTGAAAATTATCACTTCCAAGAGAGCGTTAAGATTATAAACAAACACAAGTTCTCAAGACTTTAATCTCTATTCGAACCAGCCATCGAAACCAATGATATAACAACATCAGTTAAACAAGTACACAATAAAAAGATTCAGTGAACTCTGTTAAATTAAACATCATCAATTCTCAATCAATGATACACAGCACAAAATTGTTTATGTTCCACAACATTCCTTATTAAAACTGCAACATAAAAAATGAGTAATATCATACTACAATTTCCTCAGCTACTGAAATAACTCCTTGCAGTATTATACTCAATATAACTAACACTAAAATGATTATCTCAAAAAAATTAAGACTATCATTGATAAATAGAAAAAAACTCGAACCTCGAAAAATCGAATCGAAATCAATCATCCAACTGCTGAAGCTCAGCCTTAAGCTGCTCAATCTTGAGTCCCATAGACCTTTGCAAAGCTTCTCTCTCCTTATCCTTCAACCTTCCCAACAAGCCTTGAAACATGTCCAACACTTCCATAACAGCAGCTCTAGCACACTCAGCTTCCTCATTGAAATAAACAGTCTCTTTAGATTCCATAGCTGCCTCAATTTCCTCCCTTGCTTCAGCAAATTTCAAATTAATTTCATCCACTATCTTGTTTTTGTCAAAATTTTCAGCTGAATCTCCACTGTAACTCCTCAATTGAGAAATTAGGGATGATGGGTGGTTGAAATGGGGGAAATTTGGAGTGGGTTTGGAAGAAATTTGGGGTTTTGAGGGTAAACATTTGTGGGTAGAAATTGGTGCAAGTGATTTGAAAAGAGAAAAAAATTTGGGGTTTGTAGACTGCGTAAAAGGGTTTTTGCGAAGCAGGTTGTAGATTGAAATCGATGATTTTTGATGCATGATTTTTGAATTCAAAAATTTGGGTGCAAAAGAGAAGGTAAAGAACAAAAGGGGGAAGATGAATTTTTCTTTCTTTTTTTGAAATTAAGGGAGGACTGGAGGAATATGACCTAAACCATAAGATGACTAGATTAGGGTCCGTATAATACACGGATAAAAAAAAAAAAAAAATAAAAAAATAAAATAAAATAAAATAATAGTTTAAATCTTGCTATAAATATTTTTTAGTTGTTAAATTCAATATATATATATATATATATATATATATATATATATATATATATATATATATATATATATATATATATATATATATATATATATATATATATATATATATATATAGGAAGGCTCATGTAAGAACCCTCCTCTATATAAGAACCCAATCTTATATAAGAACCAATCTCAGCCCTTTATTAGTTTTGATCTAACCATCTAAAATGATCCTTTAGTAATGGCATTTCTGTAATTTTGAGAATTTCGTATTTAGAACATAGAAAAAAAATTTAGAACATAGAAAAAAAATTTAGAACATAAGTAGAAAAAGTTTAGAACATAAGCAAAAAAATTTAGAACATAAGAAAAATAATTTGAAATATAGCAAAAATTTAGAACATAAACAACCAAAAACGTTAGAACATAAGAAAAAATAATTTAGAACAAAAGTTGAAAAAAATAATCGTAGCATAGGCAAAAATTAATAACGTAATCTAAAAAAAATAATTTAGAACATAAGCTGAAAAAATAATTTAGAACATAGGAACAAACTTAGAACATAATCTAAAAACAATTTAGAACATTAAAAATAATTTGGAACATAAGTAGAAAAAATTTAGAATATAGGAAAAACTTTACAACATAAGAAAAAATAATTTAGAACATAAGTTGAAAAAAATAATCGTAGCATAGGTAAAAATTAATAACGTAATCTGAAAAAAATAATTTAGAACATAAGCTGAAAAAATGATTTAGAACATAGGAACAAATTTAGAACATAATCTAAATACAATTTAGAACATTAAAAATAATTTGGAATATAAGTAGAAAAAATTTAGAATATAGGAAAAACTTTAGAACATAAGCTGAACATAGAAAAAAAAATTTAGAACATAAGCTGAAAAAAATAATTTAGAACATAGGAACAAATTTATAACATATTCTAAAAAACAATTTAAAACATTGGAAAATTTTTGGAACATAAGTAAGAAAATTTTTTTTATATATATATATATATATATATATATATATATATATATATATATATATATATATATATATATATATATATATATATATATATATATATATATATATATATATATATATATAGGGGAGGCTCTTGTGAGAATTTATCTTATGTGAGAATTTTTCTTATGTGAGAACACTCTTTATGTTCTAAATTTTAACTCTTATGATCTAAATTTTAAATATGATGTTCTAAACTTTTCCTCAGGTGTTCTAAATTAAATCAAATGTTTTAATTTAGTACTCACATGTTCTAAACCATAAATTAGTTAAGTTTGATATTATAAATTTTAAAAACTTGTTCCAAAATTTTAACTTGTATGTTCTAAATTTTAAAACGTGTGTTCTAAGATTTTTAGTTATATGTTCCAGATTTTAAAGCGTATGTTCTATTTTTTACTCGTATATTGTAAATTTTTTACTCACATGTTCTATATTCTATATCAATTTATTCTAAATTTTTATTCACATGTTCCTAATCTTAAATCAGATGATCTAAATTTTATTCATGTTTAAAATTTCATAAAGCAAATTTACTAAATATTTAGTCACTTGTTCTAATTCTTAAATAAGATGTTCTAAACATATTACTCACATTGATGTTCTAAATTATTACTCATATGTTCTAAATTTTAATTTGAGTCACATGTTCTAAATTTTTTCTCTTATGTTCTAAATTTGTACTCACATGTTCTAAATTTAAGATCAGTTCTCATATAAATACAAATTCTCACATATGGGCCTATTCTCACTGGATCCCACCCCTATATATATATATATATATATGCCGAAAAAACTGAATCAAATTGCTATTCGGTTCGGTTTTATCCAGATTACTTTCACCCCTAGTATAGCCTTCAGAGTTATATTCGCTAACATACTGTACCAAATTTCTTGAAGGAAAAAAATAAGTAATCATATGGATTTCTTTCCCTCATAATCGATTAATGAAGGGTAACACTTTACTATATTGTCGGTATCACAAGTCTTCGTCATACTAGCTTCCGCACACTTCTCTTCAAGAAAAAATTCGCGTTTAGTACCACCTTCATTATACAAAAGCTCTTCAGGCTGTGACGAATCTAGCATTTTATATAAGTGGTTCGGTTCAAATTAAATAAAGTATATCATAATTATTTATAAATTAACAAATTACATGAAACTACGTATGTTTTATATTGGACATTATTGATACATATAATTATATAATAGGAAATTTTGAGTTTTGCTGCCATCAAAATATCTTGTTTTGACTTTCGCTACCTATCTTAAAATTTTATTTTATTTTACTACATTTCAAATATCTTTTGCTACTATAATACTATTTAACTTAATCCGTTAGGGTTAAGTTAATTGGGATCCATTATCTCATGAAACAATAATGATCTAATTATTAAAATAAACTAAGTGAGGTCCCCGTCATCGGGGATCGTATGGGCGGCAATAGCTGGCACAGGGAAGGAGGAGGGGCGGTGGCTTACGGGGAGGGGGAGTGGCTGGATTTTTTTTTTTTTTTTTTTTTTTTTTTATGTTTTTAAAGTTTTTTGTAACGAATTAAATCATTTTTTAATGAGATAATGAGCTCCACTACTTAACGGGACCCTAACAAATTATGTTAAATGGTAGCGAAATCTATATTATTTTTTAACTTTTAGAGTTAGTTAAATAAAATAAAAATTTCGATAGGTAGCAGAAGTAAAATCATGGTGTTTTGGTGGTAGCAAAACTCAAAATTTCGTTATTGATATTGACAAAGTGAGTTAAGCATAAATACGAGATTTAACATTTAGTATTTTTCACTTAGCCTTTAAGGAATTCTCACTTATTTTTTCACCTTTAAGGACCTAACATTTACTTTCAAGTCATTATTAATAAAATTTAACTCAAGTTGAGTTTAGCTCTGGTTAAATGACAATTAGTCATTAATATGGGAGTGACGTGGCATATGTAATGTTTTTTTTATTATTTAATTGCTACGTGTACCACTTTAAATGGTTCAAAAAAATACAAATTAATATTTTTTTTTTAAAAAAAAAAAACTGAACCACCCACCTACCGGAAAACTGAACCATCCTCCCCTTCCTAACCAAGTCCCCTTTGCTGAAAAACAACTCTCGCACCCACCCCCCACACACAAACGACGACCCAACCTTACTCAAACCACCACCTAAAACAACCACGAACGAACATAGGAAATACCCATATTTGCGATTGTGCGTTGGATGAAATTTTTCAAGAGAAGTACGAGGAAGCAATCTGAGACATAAGAGTGATCGGATATCGCTGGTGAGTTGTACCATGAATCCACCGAGAAGTGGAGTAAGCAATAGATCGGAATCCCAATGAAAATCAATAACTAAAAACGGATTGATATTGAACGGTTAAGAAGATTCTAGTAGGACAATAATGCGATGATGAAGAAGTAGAGGATCGAGAAAGTAAACGTGCAAATCTAAGCAATGAAGATTGGAGATAGAGAAGACATCGTTTCCATCGAGATTTTTTCTTTTTTGGTAAATGACATAGAATTCAGAGAAAAAAAAAATGAAAATTTTAATTCATCAAATAAGATTTCTTAGGAAGCAAGGACCTAAGTTTTTGATGTAATTAATGCAATGAAGGACTTAACATTTTAGTAGGAACTTAAGTGAGTTAAATGGCATGAAAGTTAGATCAATCTAGATCCTTAAAGGTGAAAAAAAAAAGTTAAAGGTCCTTAAAGGTGAAAAAATACCAAATATGAGGCCATGTATTTATGCTTAACTATTGACAAAGTAATCATATACTTCCTGCGTGTTTTAATAAGTTTTATACTTTCTTTTTTGACAAAAAACTACATCTATACTTATATATTAAAAATTCCTAAAAACGTTTATACGCCACATGTGCCACGTCATCACACAATAATCAATGGCATTGTGCCACATCACGATTCAATAATTCATGGCAATTTAACTAAAAAACGCATAGAAAGAGGTTCAAACCCCTAACCTCATGGAATGTATACCAAACGCTTTGCCATCTTAACCAGCAATAATCTATGCTTCATTGAATCCACATAATTGTATATAAATGTAGAATAATAAAAATACCCAAACTAAAAACAAATGAAACTCATATTAATCTTTCAATTCTTTTCAATATTTTAACATTATTTTCTAAATTATTAATACTAAAAAATTAAAACACTTAATAAAAAAAAATTAAAAAAAAAACCTATCAACATCCCAGGGCAACGCCTGGGTCAACACACTAGTTAAAATATTAAATGTGTCTCCTCTCATGGTCCCCATCCAAACCCACTACTCCTTTTTTTTAGGAAAAATTGCCCGGAATAATCCCACCTTTGGGCCGTCCGCTGAAAATAATCCCACCTTTGGATCATTTTTTAATAATCCGACCTTTATACCCCATCCGCTTAAAATGGTCCCAACCGGTCATGTAACCTGTTATAACAGGTTACTTAACACGTGTCGCTATGCGATTTGTCAAAAAATAAAATAAAATAAAATTAATTTTAAAAAAAGTTAAATGTTTTTGTAAGAAAAAAATTAAATAAAATTAATAATAATTTAAATACCACCACCAGCCCAATCCTTCCCCGCCACCCCTTACACCCTAGCCGAGTGGCTCCGGTCACCCAGACCCCTAACCTCGGCGCGCCGACTGGAACCCCCTCCGCTGAACAACCCGCCTCCTTCCCTCACAAAACCACCGTCTCCGTCCTTCCCTCATGAAATTACCAACCAACCTCCCTCACCAGCACGATCCCTGCCCCCCTCCCCGTTCCCCGTCCCTTTTACGGCTGCACCCCCATTCCCCGTCCCTTTTAACGGCCGCACTCCAGTTGCCTGTCCCTTTTACGGCTGTGTCGTCTTCCCCGACCTCAATTTAGGCTGCGTGACCTCAATTCATCAGGTTTAGTGTGGGTTTCAATTTTTGAAGGGGGTTTTGGGGTTGGTTTGGGATATCAGTCGGTTTCAAGGCGGCGGCGGATTCGGGTTTGGGTGGGGCGGTGGTTTCCGGTCTAGATGAGGTGGTAGTTATTAGGTCTGGGTTTTGGTGGTGGTGGGGATGGTGGTGGCTGTGGTGTGGCTTAGGTGGTGGTGGTTTTTTTTTTTTTTAAATTTGCTTTTACTTTTTTTTTATTATTTTTTTTTTTATTTTGGACGAATCAAGTTGTGACACGTGTTAATTAAGCTTAATAAAAAAAAATTACCTCTTCAACCGGTTACTGGTCATCCGGAACCATTTTGAGCGGATTGGGTATAAAGGTCGGATTATTTAAAAATAATCCAAAGGTGGGATTATTTTGGGCGGACGGCCCAAAGGTGGGATTATTCTGGGCAATTTTTCCTTTTTTTTAATTATATTTTTCCTCTCACATTCATTACTTTTCAATAAACTATTAACACCATTATCTTTCTTTTATAATTTTTTAATACTTCAACTACCCCGCTTACCTATTATTTTATTTTAGTCAATTAATTTACCTAAAACTATATACCGGTCAAACTGTAACACTTAAAAAAACACGAAGGGATTATAATATAATAATATATTATTTTTCTCATGTTAAATAACTAATTATTATTTTCTTCATCTTTCAAATATTTGTAACAAGTAATTGTTTTACAATAAATAAGTGGGGTCAACTGACCCTATTACCTGAACATAGATCCGCCCTGATTTCAAGAAACAAGAAATCCACCATTTTTTCCTCTCTTTCTTCTGCCGACATCAACTTCATCTCCACCACCGGCGACAATCTTCTCGAACTTGTCTCAGATGTACAACACAAGTTTTTAAATTAAAATGTAAAAGGATATAAAATTACGTTTTTCCTTGTATAATCCATAATGTACATCAAAAAAGACATCATGAAACTCCATTAGAGGAGCCCAAGAAACACAAAATGAGCCACTTTAATAGCATTGTCACTTACGTATCTAGTCAATATCCACGACTCAAGTTTGTCCAAATTACCCCTAACACAAAGCCACCAACCAGGTTGTATATCAGTCAGGCCTCTTAAGTTTACCTAATTTCACAATTTCAAAGCATAATAGCAATTAATTATTGATGAAATTAGGTTTTTCAGACGCATACCTTCAAATTGATATGGTATGTCTAAATATACAACATTATCAAAAGTGATTATATGATTATATTAATTAAACATTTCAGCCAAAAATTTTATCGACAACCCGGGCATCGCCCGGGCACAAAACTAGTAATTAATAAATAAAACTAATCTTTTAGCCAGGTCACGAGACAGTGACATTTGACGTTTCAAATTTTTGCCAAGTGTCGTGCCATGTTGGATATATATATATATATATATATATATATATATATATATATATATATATATATATATATATATATATATATATATATATATATATATATATATATATATATATATATATATATATATATATATATAGACTTTGTACGTAGAATTAAAGAAGTTAGTTTAGAATTCCACTTTCAATCAAATTTGTATAGAAATTTAGGATGTATTGTTAGATTAGAGTTTTATTTTTGATAAAATTTTAATATTAAATTAAATTATATTTTTATTCATAAAAAAATCTAATATATTCTAATAGATTCATGTATGGTATGTAGACCAGTCAATTGGGTCGGATCACGAATCATTTTAGATCGAGTCACTAAAGGTTTTAGGTCAAGAAATGTTCAACTCTAGCCCAAAGTTTAGGGTTCAAGTCAACACAACGGCCTTAGGATAATTTTTTTAAATTTTTTAATTTTTTTTTTTGTTTTTAAAAATTTCTAATATTTCATGCTTAATTTGCTACTTTTAATTTATTTAATCAAACATTTTCACCAATATCATTATTCGTCATTTACATGCCTACTTTATAGTTTAATTATCGTTACAAAAGCACATCAATTCCTATTTTTGTATTAATTAAATATTTTAAAATTTGATACATAGATTAAAAATTTATCTTAAAATTGAATAAACCACCCAAGTATTGCACTAGAACAAAACTAGTATTTATATATTTTTATTGTGTTCGATGTTTATGCTAAATTTCGTCAAGTAGGATTTGATGTGGGATACGGGCTACGAATCAACTAAATTAAAATAAGGAATGTTGGATGCGGACAATAAATGACAGAAAAATAAAGAGGGAGGGAGGACACGATATGGTGACGCGGAAAACCCCAATGAAGGTGGGTAAAAACTGCGGGTGGCAATGAGTCCACCACTATAGTATGGGCATAAAGCCAATGATTACAATTACATTGTATATTCGATGTAACTCATTTAAGTACAATATAAATAAATATTAAATAACGACAATAGAGGGTACTATGGAGTATGTCTTATTTGATGATATGCAGAGTACACTACGGCCATTGAGGAAATAGGACGAAATGATGCTAAGCTCACGAAGTACACAGTATCAAAATAGGCTTATTGTGGAACTAGAGACATTATAAGAATATGTTATTATGAAGATGGTATTTTAGAGGGGATAAACAATAGTAGATTATTCTCATTGTGGAATGTCTATGTGGAAGATAAAATGAGAGAAGTAGTGTGTATGACTTGGTGAGCGGCTGTACGTAAGGTTGAGTGGGCTTTTTTTGGGAAGAAAGGCTTCTCTATTTATAAGGTATTTGAAAGGTGGTTGGAGGATAGTAGGGGTAAACTCCTTGAAAGTAGGAGGTGACGGTTGACATCTTTACTTGGTCTTCCGACGATCTTGGATTTTATTAGGGAGTGCATACATCGTAACAACCTTGAGTACTTATTCTTGTTGACCTATTATTTCTCCTTGACTTTAGGGACAACTACTAAATATCTTGACATGGTCTTGTAGCGTCGATCGTTGACTATCATTATCGGTCAACCATTGTACAAAATTATCCCATAACAATAGCCCCCATTTTCTTAGTTGGAGTACGACAACAACTAGGAAAATTATGCTCACTTTAATTTTGACTTCGTCTTCATTTGTGTCGTTGCATGCCTTCGTCATTGTCTTTTTCTAATGATACACGTTGTTCATATGTAACCTTAAGTAGCTGCCACGTTGATGTCGATGACATTGTTGGACGTTGTTCGTCGAGTCGAAAGATAATGTCAACTCTGGAAGCAAGTGTCATCGATGACGAACGGGAGCTGGTCGTCAACAGTCGAAATTCTGGGTCGTCGACCAAAGGAAGCTGATGTCGTCGACGGATGAAAGCTGATATCGTCGACGGACGGAAGCAGATGTCGTCGACGGACGGAAGCAGATATTGTCGACCGACGAAAACTGATTTCGTCGACGCATAGAAGCTGATATCGTCGACGGACGGTAGCTAATATCGTCGACGGACGGAATCTGATGTTGTCGACGTCGGAAAGGACTTTGTCGATGTTGAACGTTGGTTGTGACAATGGTCACAACATTAGTCGAAGATTGCCAACAAATAATAAATTGGCGACAAGGCCAAAGCTGATAATTCGGGTGCTAAGACCATTCAAGAAAGCAAAGATGTCTGTGCACATTGGCGATAATGCCAAATCTCGAATGTTATAACACAGATTGAGTACTTGGGCAATTAGATGAAAGAAAAACTTGAAATATGGATAATGATTTATAGAAAGACAATAAATATACTTACTTTTGATCCTGCATCAACACATCGTTAGAGGATAATATATAATTCATTAATCTGAAAAACATTATATTAAACCAGACCTGTTGATGATCGTAAAATTGCTTTAAGCTAAGGTCGCTTATTTGATGATATGCAGAGTACACTACGACCATTGAGGAAATAGGACGAAATGATGCTAAGCTCATGAAGTACACAGTATCAAAATAGGCTTATTGTGGAACGAGACATTATAAGAATATGTTATTATGAAGATGGTATTTTAGAGGGAATAAACAATAGTAGATGGTATTTTTATAAAGAACTACCTTTTATAATCTATTTTTTGCGAGAAACTACCTCAAAAACGAAATGTTGTAATTAACTACCTAATAAAATACAAAATGTTGTAATTGACTACCCTCCACCGGAAAGTTAAGTTTGACTTTATTTTCCCGGCGTTGACCTGGACACGTGAGGGTCACGTGACCTTTTTTTTTTAAAAAAAACCCCCTTGTTTCCCTTATTCTCCCTCCTCTTCCTTCGAAAACTTACTGTTGCTTCTCTCTCCTCATTACCAATTGCTCAACAACACTGATTAGACCTAAATTGCAGAAGCTCTGAGCAAAATTAATGGCGAATTCAACTTGGCATTGAATACTTAGCATCAATTAACCTTTTTCGGTAAGTTTGAACTTTGTTATTTCATTTTCAAGTAAAAAATACGCACTGTTCATCTCTTTCAAGATCTGACAAATTTTGTACCTTTGTTTTGTTTTCAATGGCAAAAGGCTCTGGTACACGTAAACGTGGAGGTGGTGAGGGGACCAGGTGGGAATTAATTCAAAAACCCAGGTATGGTGTTTACTTTATTTTGAATTTGATGATGTTTTCAATTGAAAATAAGGGCTGGTGCGATTTTTATACTTGTTTAATTTTGGGGGTTTGTGTACCATTAGTTTAATGATATGTATGGTTGTCTGATTAAGTGTTTAGTTGCATGGGGAAGATGAATTATAGTGTGGTTGTATTTTAATTTTTTATGCTGAAATCTGGTTTAAAGTAGGATTATTTCTTTAATTGCAACAGGTTTAACGGTCGAGATAATATATTCTATCCTTTGTATAGACTGATGGAAGGTCCAATTAACATTAGGTTGTATTATGGGGGTGTGTTTGTCACTAAGAAAAGGAGTAAGAAAACTAGTTATGAAAAGGGGGAGGATAATTACTATGGTCTTGCTTTGCATCCTGATGTTTATGAAGTTTGTTATTTTGAATTTGCTGATTGGATTAAAACAAGCTAAAGTATGCAACTGTAGGACAATTGTGGTTTAGAATGAGAGGTTGTACTTTTTACAATGGGAGGAAGGAGATAAAAAGTGATAGAGATATCCCTGACTTTTTGGATTCCCCTAAGCCTGATGGTTGGTACAATTTATATGTTACTCATACTAACAATGCTGAGGGTGTTAATGAGGTAGGGGTTGACAGTGAGATAGATGAGTTGGGAGAGCAGGGTGAGGTGAAAAGTGGGGAACATGGGAATCTCATGCATAACATTGACTTACCAAATATGGGGGGCCCACCAAATAGTATTGAAAACCCTAGATCTGAACTAGATAACCACAACACCACTTCTAAGCTGCCTCTTTCTTCTACTTCAATTTTAACACTATCCAAAAAAAAAGACACCAAGCTTAACTGAAACTAGAGTCAGATCTAAAACCTCTTGCAGATAAAAAAAATGGGCAGAACTTTCTGTTGTGCACACCATAAGAGAAGAGGATGATGTGGTTGAGGAAACTGATGAGGATGATTCTGATGTTATATTAAGTGAGGGAGATTATGATGATGATAGTGATGATGATTTATTTGCTGATAATGTTGATGAGGGCTTAGATGAGTTGGTAAACAGGAGTTTAGGAGGGACATTGGTGATCAGTTCAGGTCAGGTAGAACAAGAAAGTGAGGCTCATAGGGAAGATATTTTGGTAGGTGATGATGTTGATTTGAATGAGTCAGATGAAGATGTTAGGAGCTTGGATGGCAGTGATGATGAGAAGGGATTCCATTACCTTGTGTTTAACCCATCAGTTGACTTTAAAGGAAAGATTAAGCTTGTTTTAGGACAAAAATTCCCTTCTGTTCATGTATTTAGGAAGGCACTGAGGTACCATGCTGTTGAAAATCAGTACAACTACTACTTCCTACATAATGGTGCTAAGAGGGTGACTGTGTACTGCAGAAATAGATGTGAATGTGAATGGATAAAGTACAGATTTGTTCCTTGCACTTGTGAAGCTGTTAGAAAGTGCAGGTTTAGGATACATGGATCTAAGGTGAAAGGAGAGGAAACATTTCAGTTGAAAAGCCTTAATTTAGAGCATGTTTGTGGTAGGCAACATCAGAATAACAAAGTAACAGCAGAATACTTGGCTGAAAGATTCTTGGATGAGTGGAGGGATTCACCAAGTTGGAAACTGTCTGAATTCATGAAAAGGGCAAAAAGAGTGACTGGAGTTGAGCTTGGGTATTATAAGTGTTATTATGCAAAGAAGTTAGCTATGCAAATGATATATGGTGACTGTGATGATCAGTACAAAAGAGTTTGGGATTATGCAGAGGCTATAAGGAAGTATGATCCTGGTTCTACAGCTGTGGTGAAGGTTGTGGGCATTGAAAATCCTCCTCCACTATTTCAAAGGATTTACATATGTCTACAACCTTGCAAAGAGGGCTTTATGGCAGGATGTAGGCCTATCTTGGGTGTTGATGGGTGTCATCTTAGGGGCCCATACCCTGGTATTTGTTTGACTGCAATTGGGAAGGATGGCAACAATAATATCTTCCCTGTTGCCTGGTCAATTGTTGAAGTGGAGAATGCTGAAACTTGGGCATGGTTCTTAGATTTGTTGGTGAAAGATTTGGAGAGTGTGAGAGATTCTTTGACATGGTTTGGCCAACTAGATGATGAAGCTCCAGTGACCTACATGTCAGATAGACAGAAGGTAGGTCTTTTCCCTATATTTATTTTTAATTAATTGTTGTTTTAGTAAGTGAACTTTGAACTGGTAAACTAACTTCTAAATTGCATACATATCATGCTTCTTAGGGTTTACTAGATGCTTTCAATAAGGTGGTGCCAAATGCAGAGATTAGATTTTGCTGCAGGCACATCTGGGCAAACTTTAAGAAGAAATTTCCTGGAGAGTTGTTCAAAGAATGCTTCTGGAAAGCAGCCAGATCATCTACAAAGGTTAATGGCTTGCTTACATTTAGGTTGCATGTTCTGAACTATGTATTTAGTTATGTTTTGATGTTTATGCTGTTGTGATTTTGGTTGTTTTTTCAGTGGCATTTTGATTGTCAAATGGAATCAATTAAGCTCCTATCACCTGATGCATTTAAGTATTTGAATGAAATACCTGCACATACATGGTCTAGACATGCTTTCAATTCTAGGTCAAAGTCTGGGATGCTATTGAATAATTGCTGTGAGAGTTTTAATAGTGTCATTAGGGAGGCAAGATCAAAACCTATCTTAACCATGTTGGAATGGATAAGAAGGTATGTGATGAGAAGGTGTTCTATGAAAAGAGAAGGGCTGCAGCAGTTACATGGTAAGATTATGCTTAGTGTTATGAAGATGCTAGACAGAGCTAGTGAGGAAGTGAGCAACTGTGATGTGAGTCAGGCTGATGTTTGGGAGTTTGAAGTTGATCACTTCACAACTGGTGAGACTTATGTTGTCAACTTGGCTGAGAGAAAGTGTGGTTGTTATAGGTGAGAATTGTTAGGTATACCTTGTTATCATGCATATGCATGCATTTATAAGCAGAGATTGAATGTAGAAGATTATGTGCATGAAGCATATCATGTGTCTACCTATGCAAGGACTTATGCACCAGCATTCCATGCCATGCTTGGGAAACATCAGTGGCCAACTGTCAATCTACCTTAACCATTGCCTCCAGCAATTAGGAAAATGCCTGGTAGACCTAAATTGAAGAACAGGGTAAAAGAGCAAGGAGAGGTACAGGAACAAGAGCTTGTAAAGAGAGACAAAAAGAAGAATAAGTGCAGCCGTTGTGGTTAGGAAGGGCACTATGCAAACAAATGTAAAAATCACCCCAAGCCACCAACAACTTTGCCCAAGGGTGGTAGGCCAAGAAAGAATCCACCACCTGCCACAGTTCATTCTCAGCCTACAGCTACTGCTACCCAAGATTCTGCATCTACCTCTGCTATTCTCACAGCTCTGACCACTTCTGCTGCTCAAGTACAGCCTGCTGCAACTACAAAGAGAAAGTCTATAGTTGCTACAACTACTGTTACAGCCCAACCATCTTCATCAGTTGCATCAAGGAAGTCAGTGCCTCCAAGAACAGCAACTACTGCAACTTTTGCAACAACTACAACAACTGCACCAAGAAAATCAGCTGCACCAAAAGGGATCCCAAAGCCAAAGAAGCACAAGAGTATGGTTGAAGTACTCTCATCTAAAACAAGCACAGCAGCAAAACCATGATGCATTATGTATTTTTTAGATTCTGTATTTAGAACCAAGTCTTTTGAAACATTATCTTTTGGAAGATGTCCTGTCTTTTGTTCAATTTGGATTATATGTGAGATCCAATATTCTGTTCAAACTTGGATGCTTATTTTGGAGTGTTCATCAATGGTTTAAATCTCATCATTTACTTTCTAAATTTTCAGTGTGATGATATATTTACCACAACACAAATATCTAATTACGAATTAATCATTAGGATTAAACATTCCAACATACAGTGCATAGTACAATCCTAAACACTCTAGCTTACATATTAGGCTGCTAAAACACCTAAAAAACAGAGGCTGGAACAACCTAACTTAAGAGTTTCACCATAAGGAAACTTACTACAACAGATGCAAAAACAACAAAAGCCAAATTTCCTCCAGCACTAAATTCACCAGAATTCTTCTTCTTCAACTTCAGTTTCATGTGCTCTGCTTCATCCATTAACCTCTTCTTTTCAGCTTCAAGGCAGCATACTCTATTCTTCAATACAGCAACCTCACCTTTCAGAATATGCTTTTCAGAAATTAGTTGATTGGTAATATCCCGTTGCCAATCAATTATCCCTTCATCCACCCAACGAAAGTATTTGCAACCCCTTCGATTAGTTTCGGGATTATAAAACTTACAAGCTTCAAACTTCCTTCCGAGGTTATCATGCGTCCACGATGTCACCCTCGCAATGGGAATTCCACACTTACACTTGCCGTTGGATGGTGAAGCCATTCACACCTACACTCACAAATCGCAAAAAAAATTTGAGTAAAACCTAAAACAAAGAACACGAAAATAATAGGATAAGCAATTCAAAAGGGTATTCCAGCGTACACCATCAAAATCACACAAGTAGAACGATTTCTGGTTTAATTACCCAATTTGAGGAGGAAATTGATAAGAAGAAGGGAGATTCGAATTGAAATTAGGGATTTGGGGATGAAATGAGGGGAATTCGTGAACTGGGAGGAGAATAAGGGAAAAAAGGGGGTTTTTTTTTAAAGGTCACGTGACCCTCACGTGTCCAAGTCAACGCCGGGAAAATAAAGTCAAACTTGACTTTCCGGTGGAGGGTAGTCAATTACAACATTTTGTATTTTATTAGGTAGTTAATTACAACATTTCGTTTTTGAGGTAGTTTCTCGCAAAAAATGGATTATAAAAGGTAGTTTTTTACAAAAAATCCTAGATTATTCTCATTGTGGAATGTCTATGTGGAAGATAAAATGAGAGAAGTAGTGTGTATGACTTGGTGAGCGGCTGTACGTAAGGTTGAGTGGGCTTTTTTTTGGGAAGAAAGGCTTCTCTATTTATAAGGTATTTGAAAGGTGGTTGGAGGATAGTAGGGGTAAACTCCTTGAAAGTAGGAGGTGACGGTTGACATCTTTACTTGGTCTTCCGACGATCTTGGACTTTATTAGGGAGTGCATACATCGTAACAACCTTGAGTACTTATTCTTGTTGACCTATTATTTCTCCTTGACTTTAAGGACAACTACTAAATATCTTGACATGGTCTTGTAGCGTCGATCGTTGACTATCATTATCGGTCAACCATTGTACAAAATTACCCCATAACATTCGATATATCATGTTACAATTTAGTTTTGGTTCGTTTTCTTATAGGACAAGATTGACAACTTTATTTTGCAACATTTATTTGGTCACAGTTAATTTTCTTAATGCGTGTGGCGTGGCCAATATAAGAATAACATACATACATGTTGGATTAAATTGACTATATATGAACCCTAGTTGATTATGGTTGAATTAAAATTATTTGGGAAATTCTTAATGGTACTCTTAAGGTTTTTTTTCTCAATGGTAAACACAAAAAAAAAAATATTATCAATAGTAATCTTCAATTAGTAAACTAATTCAGTGGTAACATTAATTCATAATTATTAGACTAACCCTAATTAACTAAAGGAAAATGACTAATATAACCCTATTAATTAAATAAAAAAATTTAAAAAATCCCCAGCCACCCCAACCACAACCCACTGCCATCCCCCCTCCCCTACGGGCGGCAACTCCTCTCCTTCCCTTCTCCTAGTGTCGGAGCGACGAGCATCTCCTTCCCCGATTCCCTCTCCTTTCCTCGATTCCCAGCCAGCCACAATTTCCTTCCTTCAGTTCCTTCACTTTCCCTCGATTTCCAACTCACCCAAATCAAACTACATCACAAACAAATCCCCAACAACCTCATCGATCTCAACCTAGGGTTTGTGAGACTTGTGGTAAAACCTCTGAAGAACATCTAGAGTCAAATCCTATCAAACACCGACGGAAATCTCGACATGGAAAACCACCTCCCCCCTTCCTCGATTCGCTCAATCTCCAACCTCGATTTTTAGTTAAAATTTCTAGGGTTTTTGGGGCCAAATTTTCAACTTTTTATTTGAATTTTAAGTCGTTAATTGCTCGATTCAGGTTATTTGAGGGATTTTTGAAGGAATTGTGTCTTCGATAAGTGCAGTTACTAAATATATCAAGCTAAGGATCACTATTATGGAGATAATAAGTTTGTTCTTTTGGGTCGTCATCATCTGTTGCTAGACTATGAATGATGATCTTTGGACTAGTCAAATGGTCCAAAGCCTTATAGATAGGATCCTATGAGGTGACACACTAGAGCAGTGGGTTAAACAAGTTAAAGGCCCATTATTGGGCCTCATGAGTTCATGACATGCCACATTGATTGTTGGGCTAGGATAGTTTGATGAGCTTAATTGGTTTTGGGCTTGACATAGATTTATTTAGAGATATGATCTATAAATGTAATCCATGCCTAGGGTTGCATAACATAATAATTGACTTACTGTGAATTGTGAAGCAAGCAACCAAAACTCCCAAAACCCTAATTCTCTCTCTCTCTCTCTCTCTCCCACACGGCCCTATTTCTCTCCTCCCTTGACCGTACGGCCGCCCCTCAAGGTGGTGCATGTGGTGGTTGTCCGGGTGGTTCGTGGTGTGCTCGTGATTCACATCTCCGTTGAAGGTTGATTGAAGTGTTCAGTCACGACTAACTAGCATTAATGGAGGTTTAATCCGTGCTCGTGGATCGGACTTAGTAGAGGAATCACACGTGGGGTTCTTGTTCTCCTTATTGTTCTTGCTCGATCATACGTGGAATCACGCTTCAAAGGTATAATTCTTATTCTTTATGTGTTATGCAGCATGAGATCCTTGGTTTAGGTGCTTTATGAATGTGATTCATGTCTATTCCGCAAGTTAGTACCTATAAACTCCTACAGTTTATTCGTCGATTTTTGCTCGAAAATGGGTTTGGCTCGGATTTTGCTTGAATATGGGGGGGGGGGGGGTTGGCTTAATTTTTATGGGGTTTTCGGTGAAATGTAGGTGGGGTTGAGGACTTGAGGAGGTGGAAGGAAGGTATTGGAACTGGCGTCGATGAAGAAGGGGGATTGGGTGGTTTATGGGTTGCGACAACAAGGGGGAGGGAGTTCAGCCTTGCGCTAGCGCCGGGGAGGGGTTCTGGGTGGTCGCAGCCAGCGCTGGTCGGGATCAAGGGGTCGGGGCTGGGCGGGCAGGGGGTGGTTGGGAAGGGTGTTGTATTTTTATCAATAGGGTATTTTAGGCATTTTTCTAATAAAATATTAACCATGGTTAATATTTCCTTAAAATGCTTAATTAATGTTGCCACTGAATAATTTTACTAATTAAAGATTACCATTGATAATTTGTTTTTTTTTAGTGTTTACCATTGAGAAAAAAAAGAAACCTTAAGAGTACCATTGAGAAATTCCCAAATTATTTCTATTAAATAAATATTTATTGTACACCAACATTACTAAAATTATCCATAATTATGTTCTATGCTAGATTGATTTTTTTTAATGATTGAATTTTTTTTTAATGTCTTTCCAATATATATCAATAGTATCTATTGGGTGCAAACGTCCGCACCTAATAGGTTGTGCGACAACGTTATCCTAACTGAATGATCTTCAAAGCATTGCCAGAAAAGTACGTCGGAAAACTCTGTATCTATTGCAACGAAGGAGTAATCATCGATCAAAGATCAAATCAAGAAAAGCTCATACCATACCTCACGGATCATCAATCAACAGAGAGTACTTCATTCTTCAATCGTCTGTGATTCGCTGATGAGGTGCAATTACAGTCGCGGTTGTTGTACAGCGGTGATGTGCGATTCGTTGGTGAGGTGCAGGTCACAGGGGAGGTGTAATTACAATCGTGGTTGCTGTGGATGGTGGTTGTGATTGGTGGCGATTCTTTGATGGTGGAGTACGCTGGTTGATGGTGGCTAGTGTAGGGGTTTATAGGTACTACGCAGCGGAAATAAACATGAATCATATTCATACAGTACCTAATCCAAGGATCTAATGCATAACACATAAAGAACAAATAATTGTACCTTTGAAGCGTTATTCCACGTGCGATCGAGCATGAGCAATGGGAGATAAAAAACCTCAAGCGTGATTCCTCTACTTGGTCCACGGGCACAAGTTAAGACCTCCATTAATGCTAGTTAGTTGCAATTGAACCCTTCAATTGACCTTCTATGGAGAAGAGCAACATACTAACCAAGAACCACCACGAACCACCACACGCGCCACCAAGGGGTGGCCGGCCGTGAGTCCAAAGGGGGGAGGAGTGAGAGCCGTGAATGTGAGAGAGGATTAGGGTTTTGGGATTGGTTGCCTTGATGTCAAAATTCACATTGTGTGAATTATGACTGCTTACTACAAACCCTAGGCATGGATCTTATTTATAGATCTCATCTCTAAATAAGAGCCCATGTCATAAGCCCAAAACCCTTATCCTAAGCACACTACTCTAGCCCAACACTCTACATGGTATGTCATAATCTCATGAGGCCCAATAATGGGCCTCTTACTTGTTTAACCCAATACCCTTGTTGTGTGACCTCATAGGATCCATTCTATAAGGCTTTGGGCTATTTAACTAACCCAAAGATCAATTATCATATCTAGCACCAGATATTGACGACCTTATAGAATGAACTTATTATCTCCATAATAGTGATCCTTGATATATCTAGTAATTGCACTTATCGAAGACATAACTCCTTCAGCTAGTTGAGCGGCAGTTGGAGACTAGCGGTTGATGGTGGCTGGTTGGGCGGTAGTTGGGGAGCAGCTGGTGGTTTGTGCGCTTGTTGTTGTTTCTTTAAAATCCATTGGGGAGCAGCGATTCACTTGTGAGGCTGCTTGATGTTATAGTTGGGTTCAGAGTCGTCTATTAGGGGAAGGCCGGGAGCACCTTGAGCGACGGCTCAGGGCCCCCCATTCGTGGGCCCCATTATTATATAAATACTTTTTTTTTACAAAGTAAAATGAATTTTTTAAATACTAGATACTTTAATACTAGATAAATATGAAAAGAATTTGGTTTTTCCAATATATTATCATTAGTTTTACCCATAGGCCATTGGCCCATAAATGCCAATAATCTTTTACAACGTCCGTTTAACGATAATTCTAATATCTAGCTTGATTTTTACGCTATTTATATGCTTATTTTGACAATACTTTTTACTAATATATAAAAAACATATGTTGTCATGTAAAAATTATGGATTAATCTTTATATTTATATTCATTATATTAGTTTTTTTTATATACATTTTAATAATATATGATTACAAATATTAATAGTCAAATTTATACATCGATATATGTGTTAGTGTTGCAATTGTCATGAAATAGAAGGAGTGTAATATTGCCTTTTTCTCTCTCTCGTTTCAAATTTTGTTACGTCCGTCAAAAATTATTTCAATACGGTGGTAAAAAATTAACTAAATAATTAAATATATAAACCAAATATTATAAAGGGAAAATTATTTTGTTGTTGAATTTCATATAAAATAAACTTGTAGTTTAGGGTCGGGGCCCCTATTTACGATTTTGCTCCGCGCCCCAGAATTGTCTGAGATGACACTGGTTGGGTTGGTGTTAGTGAATTGGGGGAACAAGGAGTTGTGCTTGTGTGAGGAGAAAATGAAGTGGTGGTGAATAGAAACTAATGATGCACATCAGCTATTATATTGAATATATCAACCGATTAATGTTTGATATCAGTTAACATTAGGGACATATCAAACATTAATAAAAACGCATCAGCCAACAAAATATACATATCAACCAACACGAGGAATACATTAGCCAACAAAAGGAATATATCAGCTAACAAAATGTACTTATCAGCCAAATGAAGAAACATGTCAGCGAACAAATGAAGCATATTAGCCAACATATTAGCCAACAAAAAGATGAAATTAGCAAACAAAAGCAACATGTAAGCCAACAAAATAAACATATCAACCAACAAAATGAAATATATAAGCCAATAATTAAAATATATATATCAACAACAAGATAAATATATATCAGCCAACTAAAAAAACATATAAGCCAAATGATGTCTGATATCAGTCAATTGAAAAAAAAAACAAAAAAAAAAAAAAAATCATATCAGCAAACAAAAAGAATATATTAGCCAACACAAAGTGTGATAATGCCGATCAATTGAAACTTAGTGTTGTTGACTAAACTTATACTTGTATTTTTTTTTTCTAAACTCTACACTACCTTATAATCCATGTACTAATTTTTACTCTGATCGAATCATATTTATGTATTAATTTAATTTTTAAACGGACATTTATATATCCCTACCTTATAAAAAGTAGAAAATAACTCTTAGGAATAGTGTGCTACCAAATATACCCTCAAAAATATGTACAAAATTGTGTACAAAAATGTATATTTACTTTTTTACCCTCATTAATATGTTTACTCTCATTAATATATTTAATTAGTTATTTTTTTTCATTAAACATACCATCAATTAATACAAAGTTTTTAATACAAAGTTTTTTTTAACAAAAACTTGTAATGCCTTTTTTTAAATAAAAAACTTATAATGTTTTGTGCTTCATATGTTATTATTGTTATTTAAAAAGGAAAAAAAAAATTGTATGTACGAAGACTTTGTTTATTACCACGAGATGATTTATTTTTACTCCTCCGTGGTTGCTCTTCTTATTTACAATTTTGTTGTCCTTTAATTATTACAAATATTTTTATTGTTTATTTGCTTTTTAATTGTACATTATTTGATGGTACGCACATAAACAACGTGGAATTTAAATGGCATTCATATTAAATAATGATATTTGAGCAGATGTTATCAAGAGGTATAAATAAATGATAGTCAAAAAAATGTATTATATATATATGGAGAGAATTTAAGAGAAAAAATATAACTAAGTGGTTATTGCTTTATTATTAGACATAGATATAGATATTAGATGGTCGTAGAACATTGAACTTACATTATTAAGTTTTTAGCTACAACGAACATTTCACATATTATTACTCCGTATGACCAAGCTCACAAAAAATTCGTTTGAAGAAAAATACGTTTAGTATTATTGAATCATACAAATCAATTAACACTTCTAAACTAGATTAAGATATGAAGGGATGCAAATCAATTAAATATTATTTAATAATAATTTTGAAATAACACTGTCAAACTTTTGAGGGTTTTAAAAAATAATTATCATTTAAGATTTTGGTGGCTTTTTTGTATTTCTACAAAACCACTATATAGGCACATAACCAAATAGTACGTATTAAAACTACCAAATCTATCACCCAAACCAAAGGTGTGACTACTCGCTAATACAACTTCTATGCAAGAGCTAACTTTTTATAACCATTTTTCACGGGAAACCACCTTATAAATTTTTTTTCGCAAAAACACACCTTAATGTAAATTTTTTTTTGCAAGGCCTCACCTTTGGTCGGAAAATAGTCTTTGACCTTGTATTCCGAGGTTGACCCGACCACGTGCCTCACACGTGACGCCCTAAAACCACTAACCAATTTTCCAGCGGCCAACCAATTTCCCCCACCCACTAACAGCCCCTGCTAGCTGCCGACGCTGGCGACCACCTGCCTACCCCGACTTCGCGATCCTGCTTCCTTCCCTTTCCCCCAACCCATGAATTCTCTCTCCTCCTCTTCCACCTAACCACCATCACTTCCTTTACTCTCACCACCCAAACCTCGAGTCCACCACCCACTTTCCTCCACCCAACCTCTTAAACAACCACCAGTCAAACTACCTCCGTGAACAAAAATAATCGACTACCTCAACAACAACAACAACCGACATCCACACATAATAATTAAAAAAACCAATAACATAAAATTTGAACAAGAATTCTCCCCCTATTTGTAGATTCCAATTCAATTGCACAACCTCAACTTCACCCGATTAAATTTTTGGGGAATGAATTAGTTTTTTGGTTCACCCATTGAGGGTTTTGCTTTAATTGAAAGATTAACGAAGAAAGAGTATGAAATAAGGGGTAATTCGTGGGGGTGTAGCTTGATTCTTCATTTGTGGGAATTAAACAACAAATTTCGTCACTTACCTTGCTTAATTTCGCTGAAAAGAATCGAGCTTGATGCCTTCAATGGAGATTTTTTGATGGAGAGAGAGAGAGAGAGAGATTTCGCTGAAAAGAATCGAGCTTGATGCCTTCAATGGAGATTTTTTGATGGAGAGAGAGAGAGAGAGAGAGAGAGAGAGAGAGAGAGAAAGAGAGAGAGAGAGAGAGAGAGTGCAATTAGAGGGGAAAAGGGGGAAAAAATGAAAAAAGGTGGTATGAGTGAGCACATGACTCGCACATGGGGGGAATCAACGCCGGAATATAAGGTCAAACCGTGTTTTCCGACCAAAGGTGTGGCGTTGCAAAAAAAAAATTGATTAAGGTGTGTTTTTGCGAAAAAAAATTTTATAAGGTGGTTTCTTGTAAAAAAATTGGTTATAAAAGGTGATTTTCTACTTTCAAGGATATGCAAAGAATAAATGAAAAATAAATGTATTCGAAAGTAAAAATTGCAGATAAAGAAATGTTGTTGATCCAAGCAATGTTAATATACAGTTGAACCACTAATTTTGATAGGTAATAGGTGTAATAGCCTTACAATCTTATTTGTATTAACATAGCACAAATCAGTCATCACACAAAAAATATGAGAGAGTTAGTGGCAACGTGTTAACCAAAAATACGATAACAAAGCAAAAGTGTAAAGAACATTAGGAACGAATGAGCCCCAGTTGCTCATTGTGAGAAACAAGCTCGTTCCTCACAATGGCATTTTTGAAAATATTTCGATGTTTTACACTTACTGAGATGCTGAGTCGGATTTCGTGGGGACAGCTTATGTGTCAAATTGGTTGAATAATGGCGTAACAAGAAAACGGAATAACAGAATTAGCTCAGCTCCTCTCACCTCTTTCATATCAGAGCTCCTAACCTCTCCTCACCTGCCCAGATAACATAATTGGTTGAAGATAACAGGTTGGTGAAGTTTTCTATTCTTTCTTCTTCGTCCCTTCATGTTAATTTCTGAACACTGATCTGTTGTTCTGTTCCAGGGTTTTGGTCAAATTGAATTCACAATTGAGACCGAAATCCAAATAATTGAAAGTAATGTGGTTATGCGTTGACATTCCTATGTTGAAATGGTACAAATTGGCTGAAAATGGGTGATTGATTTTGTTTTAAAGGGGTGAAAAATGGAAAATATGAGAATGTGTTTTGTCTTGTTACTGCAAAAACGTGTTGGTGTTGTCTTTGGTCGATTTTTCATACTTTTTTCAATTGGTTGTTGTTACACAGACTATGGTTGTTTTAATTTGTACAATAATGATATGTAATGCGATCTTTTATAATGGGGTTTGAAGCTCTTATAAAAGCTGATTGATTTTGGATAATATAAAAATTCAATTCATACTTTCTAAAACTGTGTTATAGTCTTGTGTGATGCCAAAACGTGTTGGTTGAATGTCGTACTTTGTTCGGAGAGTTATGATTGTTTCAATTTGTATCATAATTCTGTTGGTGTTCTGCTTTTGAAGGGTGGAAGTGAATTGTTTTAGATGTTATAAGAGTGGAGTTGAGTTTATAAGAGTGGAGTTGAGTTTAGGAGGAGGATATTGATATGGAGGGTATAGAAGATATAGTTCTTGCAGATAGTGTTAGTGAAGATGTTATAAGGGGCAGTAATGTTGGTGATAGGGGCAGTGGAGTTAAGGTCAGGAGGACTAACATTGATATGTTGGAGGGTATTGATATGGAGGGTTTAGAAGACACAGTTGTTGCAGATAGTGTTAGTGAAGATGTTAACATGAATGTTGGGTATTTATCCCCCTTGAATACAATTCAGACAAATCACATTGTGGTTGGTAGCAACGATATGGCAGTTGGTAGCAATGATATGACAGTAATTGTTGAAGAGCCTAAGGTAGGGATGGTTTTCCCGTCTTCGGAAGATGTTGAAGCCTACTATAAGGAGTATGCTGAGCAGATGGGGTTTGGAGTGTCTAGGGTTCAAGGTGTAAATTGTACGGAGGACAACAAGAAAAAAAGAATAGCTAACACGTGGAAGTGTGAGTGTTGGGGAAAACCAGACATGAGGGCTAGGAGGGAAGCCAAGAAGAGGGCAAAGGCAATGGGTGTTGGAGGTTCAGGTGGTTTAATTGATGGGGTGGTATGTGAGGATCAGTTACGTCGTATGAAGAGGACTTCGAAAAAGTGTGAATGTGAGGCCCGTGTTTATGCTAGAATGAATGAAGATGGCTTGTGGGTGTTAAAGACAGTGCACCTGGAGCATAATCACCAGATTCATCCAGCAAATTCTAAGCTTGTGAAGGAATACCGCATGAAGCACCTGACCCCAGCATTGAAGAGGACGTTGATGGATTACTATGAGCTAGTGTACCAGTTTCTCAAATACACGGTTGCATGGCATCCAAACGAAAAGGAGTGGACAAAATGCGTCTCACTGTCAAAGACTTACAACATGAGGTGTACAAGGCAAAGCGGTTGAAGATGGTTGGAGGGTACTCGGTGGCAATGATGGAGTTTTTTGGAAAAATGCAATCTGACAACCAAAATTTTTTCCATGCTCAACGGTCGGATGGAGAAGGGAGGCTTAAGGATGTGATGTGGGTGGATGCAAGAAGTAGGGTTGCTTATGAGGACTTTGGGGATGTGGTATGCTTCGACGCAACATACCTTACAAATGAGTACGAGTTCCCATTTGCGAACTTTGTTGGTGTGAACCACCACGGGCAATCGTTGTTGTTGGGATGTGCTCTTGTTTCTCATGAAGACTGCGATACTTTTCCGTGGATATTTCAACAGTGGCTAGCTTGTATGAACAACAAAGCCCCTAGCTGAAGTCATGCCAAACACGATTCATCGTTGGTGCATATGGCATATAATGAGCAAGATCCCTGAAAAACTTGGCAAGTGCGCACGGTAAGTGGCTTATGCAATTATTAGTTCATATTAAGTGTTGTCTGACTTCACTGAGTACGATAATCTGATGTATGAGTTCAATATAAGTTAAATAAATTTTTTCTGTTTTTTTAAGTTTAATGATATATGAACTGTTGTGAGTTCAATATATGTTTAATGATATATGATCTGTTGTGACTGGATGCTGGCTAATATTTGGCCTTCAAATCTGATGTAATAGTTTAGAATAGTTTAGTGATATGCCAAGTTGGGTGCAGCATAAAAATATATGAACTATCAGAGTTTATTTTTTCTGTTATTTTTTTTGTGAAGAGGAGTCTGATCCATTAGGCCTTTAAGAGCAGATATACAAAAGATTGCTACTAAACACACTAGAGAGAGTTAGAGTATTCATATTTCTGATGGTAAATTAATTTTTGTCTAGGTACCAAGAGTTTGTCAACCCCCTGAAAGAGGTGGTGTATGAGAGTTTTGATCCCGAGGAGTTCAATACCCGATGGGCTGAGTTCATAGCGGAGTATAACTTGGAGGACAATGAATGGCTGCATAGCCTCTACAAGGAGAGTCATATGTGGGTGCCTGCGTACATGAAGGAGTATTTCTGGGCTGGTATGAAGACCACACAAAGGGTGGAGAGCATCAATCGGTTTTTTGATGGCTATGTAAACCACAAAACTAAACTCCACGAGTTTCCTCAGAAATATGACATGGCCTTAACTCAACGCGTGTCAGATGAAGTGGGTGCAGATGAGCGTTGCTCGAAGTACCTAAGGAGGTTGGTTAGTGGCTTCAAAGTTGAAAATTTTTTCCAACAGTTATACACAGACAACAAGTTTCAAGAAGTTCAAACGGAGTGTTCGAGATTGATGTATTGCAGCCTTCGAGGAAAGGAGGTTTTGCCTGAAAACCTTATTCAGTATTTGCTGATCGATCGTGTATGGATAGTACCTCTTGGTGCTAGTGAGGAGGTCATTACAGATAGGCGAAGGCTCTACCAAGTTACTTACTATCCTATGACTAAGGAGGTTCAATGTGTTTGCAGGAAGTTTGAGACAAGTGGCATACTTTTCAAACAATGTATTAGAATTCTCGACGAAAACTAGATTGAAGATCTGCCACAAAAGTACATTTTAGACCGTTGGCGGAAGGATGTACCCCGTAAGCACACTAGGGTCAAGGTGTCCTACCATGATCCGGGCGACACAGAAATTGTGCAGAGATTCAACAGAATCATGGAAAAGTTCGAGCCCATCTGTGAAACTGCTGCCATGCTCAATGATCAAACAGTCCAAATTGTAATTGAAGCATTATCAAAGCTGCAAAAAGTTGTTAATGATTGTAGGGACAAGAAGCGTCAGGAACATGTTCCTGTAGTTAGCACACTTTCATCACTTGCTGAAGAAGACAGAACGTTTTCATCAGTCTCAGTTCATGCTGATCCTGTTGACCCATGTCCATTTGCCATGGTGCCTGTTATAAAGGACCCTATAATTGAGAAAAGGAAAAGGGGCAGGCCTAAGGGTTCAAGGCACAAATCGTTAGCTGAAATTGGCTACAAGAAACCCAAAAAGAACAAGAAGCCTAGCCCAGTAAGATTTTTTCTTTTTATTGTCACTACTTTTTATTTATGGAATAAGCTGACTTGGATATCATATAGGATGCAGGAAATGGTGTTGAGGAGATAGAAGAGGATGCAGGAAATGGTGCTGCAGAGGGTGAAGAGGATGCGAATGAGGAGGATGAAGCAGGACCAGTTAAGGTAAAGGCAAAGGGAAAGGGAAAGGCAGAACAAGTTAAGGGCAAGGGAAAGGGCAAACCAATCAAGGGCAAGGCAGGAACAGTTAAGGGAAAGGGGAAGGGCAATGCTGAACCAGATAAGGGAAAGGGCAAGGGAAAGGGCAAGGCCAATGCTGAACCTGTAAGTTTATACAGTCATTTATGTGATTCCAATTTAATTATTTTTTATATCATATTTAACACATCACTCACAGGTGGAGCATAAGGTGGTCAAGCATAAGGTGGTGAAACAGAAAAGGCTTGTGCAACTAATGGCCAACGGGGCGTGACTTGTAAGTTTATATACTACATCAACATCAACCAGTCCGGGAGGCGAACAACTTTGGTGATGGTGGATTCGTGCGTTTATTGTACTAAGCTAATGGTGAAGCGTTGTTAGTTAAAAAAAATTTAAATTAGTAACAAAAACCACATGTCTGATCTATTATGAGTTGAGTCTTATGTGTTGAATCTAATGTATGAACATGATTTGAATGTAGGATTTATTATATCACACTTGAGGCTAATCACATGCATACTTGCTAATCTTGCTAATAATCAGGCTATTAACATTACCAAAGATTGAAAATATAAGCAACTCATTCTTGTACAAAATTATATGTACAAGATAAAATTGGACTACCTTTTTATAAACCCAAAAGTCCAAAACAAACATTGGAGTAGTGTAAAAAGCAAAAAATAAAAAAACAAAATTGGGGGGGGGGGTGGGAAATGCGGCTGTTGGGACTCGAACCTGGAACCAAGTATAGTGCATAGGTAGAATGTAAACCAATTGAGACAGTCATCGACCGTGATATAAGTAGGAAACAAATATTATATATAGTATGGGAGTATTGCTTTGCACTCTCACTCTCATTTGCATAATTAAATTAATATTTTAATTGAAAAACCAAAATAAAAAAAGGCTACGCAAGGGGGACCGAATTTATTTACTTTTGTAGATTTTTTATTTTTTTTTTAAAGATTACTTTTGTAGATTTAATTATAGAACAAAATTTTCAAAAAAGCAAAAAATCAAAAAAAAAAATTGGGGGATGGGAAATGCGGCTGCTGCTGGGACTCGAACCTGGAACCAAGAATAGTGCATAGGTAGAATGTAAACCAATTGAGACAGTCATCGACCGTGATATAATTAGGGAACAAATATTATATATAGTATGGGAGTATTGCTTTGCACTCTCACTCTCATTTGCATAATTTAATTAATATTTTAATTGAAAAACCAAAATAAAAAAAGGCTACGCAAGGGGGGTATATAAGACCGAATTTATTTAATTTTGTATATATATATATTTTTTTTGAAAGATTACTTTTTTAGATTTAATTATTGAACAAACTTTTCAAAAAATCAAAAAAAATTGGGGGATGGGAAATGCGGCTGCTGTTGGGACTCGAACCTGGAACCAACTATAGTGCGTAGGTAGAATGTAAACCAATTGAGACAGTCATCGACCGTGATATAATTAGGGAACAAATATTATATATAGTATGGGAGTATTTCTTTGCACTCTCACTCTCATTTGCATAATTTAATTAATATTTTAATTGAAAAAAAGGCTACGCAAGGGGGGTTATATAAGACTTCACAAATAACTTATTCACTTACATCATCCACGCATAGATAATCATCCGAAATGAGTTCCTCCGCCCCTTCAAATCTTAACCCTAATAGTATCCCTTCCATACTCGGTCCACGTAGGAAAAGGAAGACTTCTAGCGGGCGTCACAGCCTCTTGGAGCAGTTAGCGTGTGGCATGACGGTCGGAGGAAGAAAAGGCCGCGCTAGACTGCAGTCTCATCGTTCTGTTCTTGACCTCATTGAAGATCCTGTACATGACCTTACGAAACCAAAAGGAACTGTTGACGAAGTGAAGGTTGCTGATGCTGAAGAGCACAAGGACGTCGGTGCTGCTGTTGAAGAGAACAAGGACGCCGATGCTGCTGCTGAAGAGAACAAGGACGTCGTTGCTGCTGCTAAAGAGAACAAGGAAGTTGTTGGTGCTGCTGAAGAGATGGAGGACGTCGTTGCTAATGCTGAAGAGAACAAGGACGTCGTTGCTGCCGTAGAAAACAATGAGGATGTTGCTGATCAGGAGAGGAAGGCTAAGGATGTTATTGTAGAGATAGAAGATGATGAAGTTGATGCTGTGGTTGTCATGGCACCTCCTACTGCTAAGCCATCGCCTGTTCCTAAGAAAGGGCCAAGGTTTAGGAAGGAAAGTCTTGGAGTATTAGCTCCAAAGATCTCTTTCAGGATTTGCAGCCTAAATGACAACGATCCAGGGCTCGAGTATGAGCTTAGGATTAATGAAAAATTCCTGAAAATTTACTATGACTATGCTAGGAGGCTGGACTGTCATTCGGATGATATTAATATAAGGAATGCTCGTGGGATCATTTCTTGTACTCACAATCCAATAGCTGCTGGGATTGTGGATGGGGCTGTCCTGTGGGTTCGTGGCCACCGGGTAACTTAATCATTTAATTTTGCTTTTGTTTTCATCAAGTTAAATTTTAACTCATTTTAGGTGTTAATGTCATTAAAATTTAATTTTTACATGCGTTGAATTTTACCTGCTAAACACGTACAAATCAATTTAATTTTTAAAGCAGTTAAAATTTAATTTTTAAAGTCGTTAATTTTGTTATTCAAATTTAATTGTTAATAGTCGTTAAATTATTTATGGTGTTAATTTAGCTAAATTTTAGCTATTAATCTCGATAAACTTTGTGGATTAAATATAATCCATTGTAAATCTGAATCAAATACATAAAACACGTTTTTGGATTTTAGTTGTTAATTTCGGTAAATTGTAGTTCTTAATGTTTGCTTTGATTTGATTTGATTTGTAGAATCATGCTGATGGCAACATGGATGTTCGTAAGAAGCTAGTCGTTCTCCGAGAGCCGCGAACACGGTCAGTGAAGAAGAAGGTGTTGGTTAAGCTGGACGACACTCTAGATGGGCTGTTTCGAGCTTGGAGTGAGGTGGTCAAAGTCAGGCCCAATAAAATCCTGATGATTCATGAGAACAAAAAGGTTACTCCAATTCACCAAGTTCGGTGTGCGGGCATGAGGAATGGGGATGAAATATTTTGCTTCACAGACAAGTAGGTCGTGTGTGAACAAAATCATGTATTAATGGTCTAGGGTAGATAGTGAATGCAATTGCCTTTTGTAGGAAGCCCGAAGGACCTATGTATTAGAAAGTCCCCTTAGTATGGGCATTATGATGATGATGTATTGCTTTTGAACTTGAATCTTTTAACTTGCTTATGAACTTGATGTTAAGTTGTTTTAATTATGTTAGGTTGTTTTGATTAGCACAATATGCAATTGTTTGAATGAACAATTATCCCTGCAATTATCACATTGCCTCAAATTTTAATAACTATAAAGTGTACTTTGATACAATTAAACTTGTAAAACATACAGTACACTAAAATTATACACTTCCAGCACACTTATGAAATCTATAACATGGTTTTCAAAAACAAATGAAATCTATAACATACAATTATAAATTATACAATGCCATAAAATTATGACAAAGTCCATTTGACATAAAATAAGGCCAAAAATAAAATAGACCAATGCATTGGGCCAAAGGAGCCCACAAACCCACAAAACAACAAACCAGATATCAGGGGCCTTTTTTCTGGGCTTTACCCTTACACATTCGAAATTGGAAACCGAGTTTTCAACCTAACTGAAAATTGAATATTCTTTTGTGAAAAAAAAGAAAATTGAGTATTCAATTAAGTTAAAATAAGAATAAGAATATCCAAAAATAAGAATAAGAATATCCAAATCCAAACAACATTCTAAAAACTGAGCAAATAAGCCCAAAAAAAACCAGATATCAGGCATATTTTCTGGGCTTTACCCTTGCACATTCCAAATTGGAAATTGAGTATTCAACTAAACTGAAAATTATATGTCACAACAAAAACTACAAATTATTTGTCAAAAAAACAAAAATGAAAATTATGTGTCAAGAATTAACCAAACTGAAAATTGAATATTCAATTAAGTAAATATAAGAATATCCAAATCCAACAAATATAAGAACCCTTAATACATTACACATTCTAAACTCAGAATTGCATTCAACACATCAGGCATTGTACATATTGTTACCTCCCTTGCAGTTTAGAATCACCTCAGGCATTCGGCCCCTTCTTTGCTTAGCCTTGAAGTTAACCCCAGGCACTGGTAAATCATGCATCTGCATCCACACAACAGAGATTCAGAATCAACGTACACAGGTGAAACAACTACTATAAGATCAAACCTCACATTATTCACTCCAGCTTGGGGTCCAATGCTATCCCGTGCATCCCTTGGGTGTTGTTCACCATAGGCAATATCCAATAGCTTTATCCACCACAAGGAAAGACCACAAAAATGAAATTCAAATGAAAATTGGTTACTCCTCTCTACACCATATTTGTTTGTTTGAAGGACTGTGCAATAAAACACATACAAAAGTGCTTACCCCAAGTTTCCCGTAGTCGCCAGACAGCAATTTGTCCGACTTTGCTGCCATCCCAATCTGCTGCATAGTCCACACTTTAATTCGTGGAAAAACAGCCCACTAAATAGGATCCCTATCCAACCGATCCAAGTACAATATCTGCCAATATGTTGAAAACAAGCAATTACTAACAAAGTAACCACAAAGAAAAAACAAAACAAGCAATAATACACTGAAACACACATACTACAGCAAATATTGCACACCCGCCGCATCCACTGGCAAACCCATTAGCATAAAAACGTCGAGCAAAACTGTGTATGCTCTTCAGCAACCTCGACAGCACTAAAGAGCACCAGTCATACTCAACTGCCTCCATAGCACAGCTTATTGTAGGTAGTAGGTTAGACGCAAGCCGGGGTTGACTGAGTGGGACACAACACCATCTCTAGAGCAATTATCAAGAACAACGTCTTGAATTCCTCTTCCTCACCAGCATCGAAGTACCCCTCCAAGCGACTCATCATATCTGAACTTAATGGTATGCCTACAGACGTGTAGACCTGACCAGACTGTCCCCCAGACTTGGACTGCCACGATTTACCATACTTCAAAATTATATTCTGAACCTTTACACGTTCATCATGGGTCATGGTTTTTGTACAGAGAACAGTCCTAGAACCCATTGGTATCCCTAGTACCCACCTAGCCTGATTCTTTGAAAACTTGAACCCTATACCGTTGGGACTTCTAAACATTTCACTAATTGGATCCATCCGTGTCATGACCCAGTATGCCAATTGTCTTGGTAAATGCATATCTAAAGCAAGATGTAAAAGACTACCAAATCCCATCTCACAAACCCAACGTCTTCTCCTATCATCAAATTTCTGACATATGCGCCCAAATGACTCGATGCGGCAACCCATGTTAGGAGGATGCCAATGAAATCACATTAATGAAGTTAATGTTCCTCTCCTAGACCCACTGACCACTTAATCAGGAAGCAAACTTACCCGACTTGAAGCCTTTGTATGTTCAGCCATCACCTCCGCTCTACCTTTGACAGTCCCTCCATAACTTAATCTGTCATCCTAATAACACAAAAAAACAGTATACTTAAGTCATTTGTAAACATTAATCATGCAAAAACACAGTCAGAACAATCTTAGATTGAGTATTGTAGTACCTTAAACAATTCTGCATACAAATGCATGATCTTCTGCTCATATACCTTATGCTTCTTACTGAGCCCACACCCCTCTTCAACATCTTCAACCACAGCCCCAACCTTCATCCCAAAACCCCTCACCATTGTACGTTTATTCTTACCATTCCCCACTGACATTTTGATAATCCTGTCCCAAAAACTATTATATCAAATTTGCTGCCACAAAACTCATTCTACCCACAAACAATTAATGGCTGCATAATTCAACTCATTTAATTAACACAATATCACATAGATATAATGAGTAATGAGCACCAGTGAATGCATAATTCAACTCATTCCATCAAATGAACATTTCAATACAACATAAATCACCTCATTCAGTCAACTGAACAGTCCACCATACACTACTAGAAAACTGGCAATTTCCGACGGATTTGTTCCGACGGACACTAAATTCTGTCGGAAATAGTGAATTTTTCGACGGATTTTAGTTTCGTCGGAATATTCCGACGGATTTAACAATTCCGTTGGAAATCCGTCAGAAATCCGTTGGAATATATGTGTTTCCGACGGAATTTTCCGTCGTAAATTTCCATTTCCGACGGAATTTTAGTTCGTCGGAAATTTCCGACGGATTTTTCCGTCGGAATAATATTTTTTTTTAAAAAAAAAACCATTTTTTTTATTAACCCTAACTCGCTGCCCTTACCCACTTGTATTTCCGCCCCCTTTTTCTTCTCTCGCCCTTCTCTCTCCTGCTCTCCTTCTCTCAGCTGCTCTCCCCCTTCTCTCTCTCTTTATTTCTGCTCCTCCTTCTCTTCTAGCTCTCCCCTGCTTTTCTCCCCTGCTACGTACCTTCTCTTCTCTCCCTTGCTCCTTATGTACTGTTCTCTTTCTTCATCTTATCGAAAATCCTCTTCTTTCCCTTTTATCGAAAATCACCAACACCTACCGCCACAATCGCCGACTTCAACACCACCACAATCACCGACATCAACACCGCCACAATCGCCGACTTCAACACCACCACAATCGCCGACATCAACACCGCCACAATCGGCCAAGGGTTTCGCCCTTTCTCTCTCTTCTCATGATGAAAGCAAATTAAAGGTTTTTGGGCCAAATTCGTCTATTAAAAGCCTAGATCTAGACTTTTAATGGCCGAATTTGGCCTTGTTAAACCGTTTTCGTGGTGAAATTCGAAGCATATTTCAATTTAAGGTATGTTTTATGTTTTAATTTTTCGATTTTGTTGCTGATTTGTTTTTTTTTTTTTTTTTTTTTAAATTTGGATTTCGATGGTGGTGGTGGGTGTGGCTTATGTGCATGCGTGTGATGGTTGTGGTGGTGGGTGTGGCTTATGTGCATGCCTCTCCTTGCCTTTTTCTTGTTCTTTCCATGGGTGTTGAGTGTTAGATCTGGGCTGTTGGGTTGGGATTTATTTTTTTTTTCTTTTTTTTGTTTAATTTTTGGGTTGTGATGGTTTGTTTTGGTGGTGGCGGTGGTGGTTTTTGGTGGGTGGTGGGGTGGTAGATTTGGGCTCGTTTGTGTGGGTTAGGGTTAGGATGGTAGGGGTTTTGGTGGTTGTGGGTAGTGGAACGGTCGAATGTGTTAGGGGGCTGGTGGTTAGAGGTGGGTGATACGTCGTGCCGGTGGTGGCAGGGCGTATTTTTTTTTAATTTCGCAAAAATAGTTTCCGACGGAATATTCGTCGGAAATTTCCGACGGAATTTCATTTCGTCGGAAATTTCCGACGGATTTTCCTGATGTACTGAAAAACCTCTTTCGAGGGAGAATTCCGTCGGAAAAGTGTTTCCGACGGAAATTCCGTCGGAAGAAGACAATTTTCCTACAAAGGGTTTTCCGACAAACGGTTGCGACGGAATTCCGTTGGAAACGGGTTTTCCGACGGATTTTGGGGTGGTTACGACGGAATTTTTCCGTCGGAAACGAGCCTTTTTCTAGCAGTGCTTAACACAATATAACATATACAGAAAGAATAATGAGCACCAATGAATAATTCACCTGATTTAACACAATATCACATAGATAGAACGAATAATCGTCACTAATATGAATGCACAATTCACCTCATTCAATCAAATCAAATGAACATCTTAGCAACGTAATTCACCCCATTCACCGAACATCAAAATTTGCATTATTTAATAGCAGCGTAATCGCAATAATTCCATTATTTAATTCCGGACAAATTAATACCTTTTGTAGCTTTGGTTCTGCATCTGCAACCCTAACAAATCCTGGAACTGAAACCCTAATTCTGTCAATTGAAACAGTCACCGAAAATCGACCCTCAACCCTACAACATTCAAGAAACATGAACCAAGCGCCCAGTACGAATTGAGAAACAAGCCAGTTCGAATTGAGAAAAAACAAAGAAGCCAGTTCGAATTGAGAAAAAACAAAGAAGCCAGTTCGAATTGAAATCAGAAAATTGTAATCAAAAAATTGAAATAGAAATCAGTGAGAACCTGGATACAGTGTTTCCGCCCAAATTGGAGATTATCCTCTTCGCCTTCGACTTCGATTCGGCAGTTTCAAAAATTTTGAAATTTAGGTCGCCCATATTCGAACTTGCATTTTTACCCATGAATTCGCCCATGGTCGAATTCAAATCTCCGTCGAAGTATTACGGGGTATGGCAGCAAGTATTATAGCTGGCAAACCAATCATAAACACGTAAGATTAATTGGGCCAAGTCAGTCGTCCAGCAAGTCGTCCAGCAAGTGACTTATAATGGCGAAATGTCGTTTGTACCTCCGTGAGAAACAATCCCTGTTTCTCACGATGAGAAACAGGGTATTCGCCTAGTACAAGGCTACAACAATACAAACTTGTCTTAGCAATTTAACATAACAAAGCTCTAAATTGCTAAAAAGGTGCAAGTGTTAACCTATTGTATGTCCAATGTAAAAACTACACCCTATAAAATTCGAATTCTGATTAACTCTTACAAGGCATGACAAATTGACAATACAATCTAGAAAGACCAAAAACATACATTCTTTCAGAAAGATAAAAGTCATAAAACTGCAATTACAGATTCATTTGGAGCAGTTTAAGAACATACTCCGTGTAGAAAGCGTAGCAGCCTCAGCAATCTTGGCATTTAGATGCTCGATTAACGACTCGATGTAACAGGTCCGCGCAAGAAACAAACCGGTGATTCACGAGCTGAATTACTGAGGGTCTTTCAGATGCAGGAGCCAGACAACTTTTCACTAAAAACTCGGCCGCTTTTCTACTGCATTCGCTGTATGGGGGTTCGCTGGAGACCATCTTTAATGCGCACTTTCGAAGAGAGTAAATGTCAACCAACTCTTTATCAGCTTGTTCTTGATGAATCTTTGGTGTTCCAATTTGCTGTTGAAGAAACAACGCCAACCTATAACCTCCATTAATGCTATCACCATTAATGTGTTCGAAATTGGGCTTGGTTTTGATGCGTATATAAAAGGGGGAGATGTAAATCTCTTGCCAATTATCACTGGCGAATATCAGTAACAATGCACCGATCAGAGTCCAAGCGAAAAAGCCTATTAAAAGATTTTGCGATTAGTTCTACGAAGCTTGAAGTTTTATCTGCTTGCGATGACATGGTGAAGGAGAGAAACAGAGGAATCAAAACGAGAGAAGCAGAATAAAATCGAACAATTCGCGCAAATTAACACCGATCAAAAAGAAAGATTGAAATTGAAAATAGTAAAAGAGAAAGAAAATTGAAGAAACAAAATGAAATTTAGGGTTTTTGGAATATGAAAGAAAGTAGAAAAGGTTGGAAAGAGGAGAGAGAAAACGCTGAAAGAGAAGCAATATTGTGGGCTTGTGGCACATCAAGGGTTGATTTCTACGGACTTTATTAGATAAGTGTGCTTGACTAAGAAAAATAAATACGGAGTATTTGTTTATTTCATCTTGTTTTTACAATTCGATCTAATCGGATGTAATCTACTAATCTAATTGTTTGAGTTGACACGTGATGATATATATCAAGTACGGTAGTGTCTTAAATTTCTAATGATGCATGTGTTGACCTCGATTAGTTTTGGTGATGACAAGCAAACTCGATTTGATAAAAGTGTATTAAGTGTGCAGGTTATTTAGGCAGGTTCTTATTAAGAACAAAGTTCCGGGGTTGGAACTGAGAGAAGTCCTTAATCTACATATGGCATACACAACAATTTGAAGTGAAGAAGGCAAAGAAGGTTTTATGCTTGGATGTTCTATTTGGCAAGATAGAGTTATCAAAGGTCCAATTGGAATATCATTAAAGCAACGAGTATTACATGAAGACTAAAAAGTATGAGTTATTATTTATAGGCTTTATAAAAAATGTTTGCTATTTTATGATTGGTTGGAACACAAGGAATGCGAGAGTTAATTGGAATTAAAAGTGAAACGATCAATCTGTTTTATAAAATTGGTTTTTATCTTATTTTTGGTTTTTGTTAAAAATTATAAAAAGATATTTCTTTATTAGTTTTTTAAAAAAATAAATATCTTCTGTAAAAAGATTTTAATTGATTCCTCAAATTACTCTCCAAGGAAAGGATTTATTCAACCTCATCCCACGTTCTATATTGAACGACTTTCCTGACTTCTCTACATTGCTTAAGTTAGTTCCTAAAGTTTAGGAACACCACCTCAAGTAGTGGAGAATGTGGGGAAGATGGTTGGGTTGATGAAACAGTATAAAAAGGAGTTGAGTTTCAGTTTTAAGGTATCCTGACAATCGTACAACATTTGGAAAAAAAATATATTTGTCATGAGAGTATTCCTATGTTCCAACTATTGTAAGATATCTAAATACGTAGAGTTCAAATTACTGAGTTGTAATTTGGGAAAGGGTTGAGTGATCCTTGTAAAGACTTAGAGTTAAGTCTTGAGTGTAGGCTTCAGAGTAGAAGCTAGAGTGAGCATTTGGGGTTGGCTTAGGTTCTAATTGGAACTTAAGTTTTGTCGAGTTCCTTATAGGTTGTAACGGAGTAGTTGCCCTATTTAGTGAAGTCGTGTTCGGAAATCCCAAGTGGTTGTGGTTTTCTCCTTTTTGGGCATAAGGAGTTTCCACGTAAAAATCTCTTTGCATTTATTTATTTCGTTCTACGTTTTTAATTTCCGCAAAATTTGGGAACACTAGTTTCTACACAATTCACCCCCTCTTGTGTGTTCCATCTAAGTCACCAACATGTACGATATTTTTATCAATGCGTAATTTTCAAAAAAAAAATTTAATTACAAAATTAAAGATATTTAACGATAAAAATCTACACATGAAACGATAAAATATAGGAAAATTTGTAAATAATAATCCCAACATTGCTCTATTTTCTATTAATTATCCCAACTTGGAATTATTCTACTTTGGATTATTCTAGAATAATCCCAACTTTAGGGGTTGTTTTCTTTCTTTAATCCCAAACCGGTCAACAAAAGACAACAACCTCTAATAGCAAAACATTGAAGAAACGAAAATGAAATTAAAAAGGGTTGGAAAGAGGAAAGAGAAAGCACTGAAAGAGACAAAATCAATGGACTTTACTAGATAAGTGTTCTGGACTAAGAAAAATAAATATTTGTTTAGTTCATCTTGTTTTTACTACTCCGTATCTTATTTGATCTAATCGAATGTAATGTAATTGTTTGAGTTGACATGTGACGATAATATATACTTCCTCTGTTTTCTTTTACTTGCAACACAGCCTTGTGGCACGTGTTTTGAGGTCGGATTTATGTAATGTAAACGGACTAATTTTTCATTATAATTTTTACAAATGATACTTAACTTTATTCTAATTTTCGTGTAAAGATTATATTGATAAAATCACTCGTTTACCCTCACTAATCATCTCCTAAAACTGCGTGCTTAAAAGGTGTGTTGCAAGTAAAAGAAAACGGAGGAAGTATTAAATATTTCAAGTAAAACATTGTCTTAGATTTCTAATGATTTATGTACCATATATTTTAGTGGATTACTAAATACCACCAATGTTTTTCATCAAACCGCCAACAATAATAATGAAGAGACAAAATCAATCTTACTCATTCCCCACTTTCTTTTCTCTCTCCTAAGTCCATCAAGTCTCAAAATCAACCGTCAACCACCACAATAGCAACCACCCATGCCACAACTACCCGCGCTGCCATGACCACCATCACCCACGCCTCCATGACCACGACCACCCACCATCACCGCTTAAAAAACTACCAGATTTTATTTTGTGTTGTCGGAACCACTAATTCACGAATAACAATGAAGATCCACCACCTTTGCTCGTCGACTGGTCGGTGGTGGTGCTTTATATCGCAGCTAACACCATAATCGGCGCGCAAAACCAGTCAACCTATATGGTAACCGGTTTGAAGCACCGGTTGACCACGGTAACCGGCGTCCAAAATTGGTTACCGTAACGGGTAATCGGTTTCGCGCGCTGGTTGATCACGGTAACCGGCGTCCAAAACCGGTTACCATGGTGTTTTGATTTTGCATAAGCATTGGAAATTATTGAAGAAAAAAAAGAAAGAAGAAGATTGGGGGCGGACTATTTTAATCCTTTTAACTCCTAATGGAGTGTTAAGACAATGAGTGTTAATGATGGCCCAACGTTAATATTTATAATAATTATAGACTAGTCAAGCATTCAATTCATTTTTTTTTTTTTTTATAATAAATGTGATACATTGATGTAAGTACATGTTTTAAAAGTATTGTATATATATATGTTCACTAATGTACTTATTTTGAAACATGATATTGCATGTATAATGAGTCATAATTTTAAATTATTCTACAAATCCAATAAGAACTTGATTCTAAATATTTGATAAATAATTGATAATCATTTATTTAAATATGCATGCAAAACTAGCAATGTTTTTTTCTAGGGCCTCCTAATCTTTATTTGGATGTTCTCAATACATTAGGGTATTGATAATGGAAATATTAATATATTCAATTACTCTAAGGGCCTGTTCTCTTCAGCTTAATTTCGGTTTAATTCAACTCAGTTCAGCTCAACTCAGTTCAGCTCAACTCAGCTCAATTCAATTCAGTTCAGCTCAGTTTAGTTCAATTCAGTTTAATTATTAATATTCTTCTCTCATAAACAATTCAGTTTTGTTTACTTCAATTCAGTTTAGTTATTAGTTCCTAATTTTCTTCTCTCATAAATAATTCACTTCAGCTCAATTCGGTTCACTTCAGTTCAGTTTAGCTCTGTTTAGTTTAGCTTAGCTTAGTTCAGTTCAGTTTAGTAATTGAGAATATATAGGCCCTAAAGAAATGTTGCCTTTTCAATTACGGTTTAGGGTTAGGGGTTAAGGGTTTGAGGGGAAAGGTTGGGGTTTAAGGTTTAGGATGAATCAACTCTTTATTGAGGGTTTTACTCTTTAGAGTTAATCTACTCTTTGATGAGGATTTTTGGAATATATAAAAGAATTTCAATTTGCATGAATGTATTATTTTATAATTTTTCTTATTTTTAGATATTATTAAATTTTGCCTTAATGAGATTATGCATACCTCGTACTATGTTAATGTTCTTATCACATGTGAAATAATATGTTCGTTGGAAATAAAATCAAATTAAATATGGGTATAACAAAATTATCTAAATACTATTAAAAAAAAGTTAAATAATACTCTAAATATTATATACGAATATAAATAAATTTGTATCATGTATTTCCTTTGAATATAATTCCGTATTTTGTATTTTTAAGAAAAACCGTATAAAAATGTGTATTGTATTTTTGTACAAAATAATTCCGTATATACTGTATTTTTAAGAAAATTATGTATTGTGTATTTATAAAATAATTCCGTATTTTTCTTAAAAGAGTAAAAAATTCATATTGTGTATTTATACAAATTTAAGAATTAATTATGATATTATATTTAAGGATAAGAATATATATTTTCGGATTTGGAATTTATTTATTAACATAATTGTAACAAATAAATTTAACTAAAAAAATATCCCATAATCTTTGTAACAACTGAGCATTACACGTATAAGGATGTAGGGAATATTTGTTTCCCTAAAAAACGCACCTATGAAATTTTTTTAAAAAAATTAAAACAATATTATTCATCTTTAACCTACAATAATCTTCAACCTTAACATTTAACAATGGTGGATCCCTATTCCAAAAAAAAAAAAAAAATCAAAAAACAATTACGGATGAATCATGAAATTATATCAAAATCTAGCACAATATAATTTTGACCAATAATAAAATAATTGTTATTCGAATCTTTAAATAAATTATTTTAACTTGATGATTATTAAAACTTTGAAGTTTTAATTGACGAATTCATCTAACAAAATTAATTGACGACATCAAAATATATATTAATTGATTTTAAAAACAATGATACAAATAAATAAATTGATTATATTATATGAAATTAAACTAAATATAAGAATTTAATAATTTGAACCAGAAGAAATGAAAGTTGTAGGTTGAACATGAATGTTTTAGATGATATAGGTTGAAGATGAATATTTATTATTTGGAAGATATTTTTATTCAATTTTACAAAAGAAAAAAAAACAAGCATTTGAAACAGATTAATTCAACCAAACAAGAGTTAATGACTTGATGACTAGACTTGAAGACTATTTTTTGAGGTGTCGAATTGGACGCCTAGGATTAGTCAATTAACAAATAAACGGTTGAGATATAATCTCTTATTCTAGTCGACTATACTCGTTCGTAGTCGACGACTGCGCTAGAATTTTTACATCCCAAGCCAGCAAATGCTACACATAACATATACATTGTGCTTTTTGAAGGAATTATGTCTTCGATAAGTGCAATTACTAGATATATCAAGGATCACTATTATGGAGATAATCAGTTCATTCTATTGGGGCGTCATCCTCTGTTGCTAGACTATGAGAGATGATCTTTGGGCTAGTCAAATGGTCCAAAGCCCTTTAGAATGGATCCTATATTGGTCACACACAAGGGTATTGGGTTAAGCAAGTAAGAGGCCCATTAATGGGCCTCATGAGCAATTAACTAATCATGAATTGGATTGGGCTAGCATGGTTGGATTGGAATTAGGTTTTGGGCTTTTGACATGGGATCTTATTTAGAGATGAGATCTATAAATAAGATCCATGCCTAGGGTTTGCTATAAGCAGTCATAATTCACACACTGTGAATTTTGACATCAATGCAACCAATCCCAAAAACCCTAATCCTCTCTCCAACTCACGGCCCTCATCCTCCCCTCACGTCCGTACGGCCGGCCACCCCTTGGTGGCGCGTGTGGTGGTTATCGTGGTGGTTCTTGGTTAGTATGTCTCTCCTCTCCGTTGAAGGTTGATTGAAGTGTTCAGTCACGACTAACTAGCAATAGTGGAGGTCTTAATCTGTGCCCGTGGACCAAGTAGAGGAATCACGCTTGGGGTTCTTTATCTCCCTTTGTTCTTGCTCGATCGCACGTGGAATCACGCTTCAAAGGTACGATTATTTGTGCTTTATGTGTTATGCATTAGATCCTTGGATTAGGTACTGTATGAATATGATTCATGTTATTTCCGCTGCGTAGTACCTATAAAACCCTACAGTGGTATCAGTTAGCCTATTGCATTTACGCATATTGCCAATAATTCTTTGATAATCCACAATTTTAATTCAATTAGGAGGGAGAATTTTTAATTATGGGTCAATTATTATATTAAATGTGATTTAACTCTTGGAATTGATTAAATGTGATTTAATAATGCTCAAAATAGCCATGAAGAGATCCGATTTTGCCCTATTATACTCGAATTTTTCGACCCCAAACCCTAATTTTTCGAAAATTTTCGAAACCCTAACCCTGAATTATGAATTTTGTGTTTTGGTTTTGATTTAATTCGTTTACTACATAATTAATGATTTTAATCTATTTGCTTTCATGATAAATTATGAATTTTTCATTATCAAATTATTTAATTTAAGAGTTAAATTAAATTGGGGATTATTTTCATGAAGAACCCTAGTTTTAAAATTAGATTGTGAATTTAATTTTAATTGGATGAATTAGCATAAAAGTTATGTTTTAATTTATCATGGACCACATGAATTTTATTTAACAAAAGTCGTTGATTAAAATTGAAACAAAAAAAAAAAAAGAATTTAAGGTACGGCAGCCGCGGCTGGGTGGCGCTGCCACGGCGACTGTCGCACCAGGTGGTCCGGAGGGAGGGGCGAGGAGGGGCAGCAGGTGGATCAGAAAGGTGCAGCAACAGCAGCACCGTGCAACAGTTGTGCGGGACTGCTGCTGCTGTGCGTCGCTGCCTATAGCAGCGTACACCTCACGGTGTACGGCCACCGTGGCTAGCTTCGGCTGGCCACACCACGGTGGCTGGCGCATTTATTAAAAAAAAAAAATTCAGTTTTTGAAAAATTATTTCAGGATAATTACGAATTATTTTGAGATAAAATCGGTTTTATTTTGGATAAGTTAAAATATTTTGAAAATATGATCTTTTATTTTAGGATAAAATCAAATATTCAAAAGTTGTTATATTTGATATTATCCATATTTAAGTTGTTAAATTGGTAATTATCCTAAATTAAAGTGGTTAATTATGGATAAGATTTGTTAGGATATTCTGAGCATATTCCAAAAGGATAATAATTGATTTAAATAATGTGATTATCCCATAATTATTTTTGGATATAATTGATTTAAAATATTGTGATTGGCTAGTAATTAGGATAGAATTTCCTAACTTTGTTAGGATAATCTTTGAGGATAAATATGATTTATCTTTTAAGATTAAAATAAGATTTGATTCTATCTCATGACTAATTTAGAATATATGATATTTTATTGATGATCATGAATAATATTGATATTATCTAATTGCACTAATTAAAATATGAGATATTTAGATGCCATGTTTCCTTAATTGTGAACATTCGATGTTGTAGTTTAGGAAAGCATGATGAGTGATTTATTATGTGGCAATTTTATAATATATGATGTTGTTTTATTGCTATATAATGACTAGTATGGCCCAGTAGGTTGCTAAATACGATCTACGCATCGTGATGTATTTTTGTAATCTTAGTACGGTCTACGAACCGACAAAGTATTTTGTAATTTTATTTTATTTTATTTAAGTCGTAGATAGAATAGAGTAGAATTACAGGTTGCAGTTAATCCAAGAAGCCCATGAAGTGAAGGCCCAAAGGAGCAAGGTGGATGAGATCCATGATGATTCAAGTGGGAGCTTTTTTCTTTGTTAGTTTTCTTAGGATTAGGGGCCATGCTATGTCTTATTTATGCATTCAGTATTTTATGCATGTTAGATTTTATTGATGTTTTGTGATGATGTGCTAGAGTTCACTATTTAATCACAACATAATAAATCTAGATCCCAGTAATATTGATGCAGCTTTTCCAATTAAAAACCCGACGAAAACCTTGATCGTTTGTGATGGGTCAGCCCTCAGCAGAGCATCATAATATATCTTGGGGAAGTGGGGGTAGGACCGCATATCTACACTTTTAATTGGTTATATTCAACAAGGTTACCTAAACCGTTTAGAACCTTGAAGCTAAGAGTAATAATTAAACATGCGATGGTTAATTATTCAACCAAGAATTACAAGAGTTGTAATTAGTAAAGAGTTTAATCACCTTGAAAATGTAATGGTTGATTGCAGAGCCTCACTCTGGTTAATTATTGCACGAATAAAGGATCTTGGAATCACTTAATTCAAGTTGGGATCACTTAAATTGAATAGAGTGTTTTAAAGTTACCAATTTAATTCGCTTATGGTACTTTAAATTTTAATAAACATAATTGAATTTTGCGTTTACTAATAAGTAACATGTCGTTCTAATTTTATTATTATATATAATTTCCTCGATTGAAAATAAAGTTGAGAAACGTTCTCAAAAGGTTTAAAAGATAATCCATAAACCTATATTCCAATTTTGCTAAGATTGTTCTAAAAGGCAAGTTTTAGAAATTCATGTCACATGTCTAAGGTTGGTTTTATCCAAAATGTTTGAGTAAAATGCCGATACATCTTCATTTTGAAAAATGTTTCAAGGGATATAATGAGATGAGAGGTACAATCCCTCAAAAGACAAGTGTACAAGTCCAATAAAAACTCTTATCTTCAATATGATTGAATATAAGAAAGTGATTGGAAATCTCTATGATCAAAAGTTGGTCAAATGATAGTATTCTTCATCTATTTTATATAGAGTTTAATACTTGATTAAACTCAAATATAAATAATGATAGAATAGACTTAGCAGAATCATGAAAAGAGCTTAAAGTAGTTGAGCAAAGTATCATTTTGAACCTAAGAGAAATGTTCTAATTAAGTGGCTCAAATGGAAAGGTTTAGGAATATATGAGGAATGCATTAAGAAGTTATAGGCCAAGAAATGCAAACAAGTTGCTACTTCTCAAACCTAAAACTACTTACATGCTAAAATTAAAGTTGTTATGAACAACAAATGTTTCAAATTAAATGGATCAATTTCAATTGATTAGAAACTACATCATATAGTTGGAAGGTAGAAGAATGGAAATGTTCCAATTTAATAATTATATTATAGAAATTGATTTGGCATATTGCTACTTCTTGGACATATGATGTCTTGTTTAGATCATTCATTGCACAATGTGATTGAACTAAAGGAAGAAGTTATTGCTAAAGGAGAAATAAATCTACAAGTTTAGAAGCAAATGTTGCTACTTCACAGGTAGAATCTACAAGTCTAGAAGAAAAAGTTGCAACTTTACAAGTAGAACCAGTTTTTCACCACTAATAATTGGCTAGAATTAAATAAATGTTATTCATTCTTGCCATTATCAAAACACCATTCAATGTTAGTAATGACTAAGCATCAAAGATTCAAAAACGTGGAATAAATGTTATTCTATGCTTCATTGAGTCATAATGTGTTTTGAATTGCTAAATAGGTTTAAAATTCTATATGATAGAAATAATTAAACAATTTCTATATATATATAAATTGTCTCTAATATGTCAATTAATTCGAATGAAAATGAAAATTGCATGCGAAAGATCCAAAGGGATGGACTTTCAATATCATTGGATTATGAATCCATTGATATATGTAATTATCATTCTAATTTGAAAATTTTGACTAAGTCACCATTTAGAGAAATGATGATGAGAACTCAAGGTCGAATACATATCGATGTAAGAAAACCAAAGGTTCAAAGGTTAGAGACGACAATAAACTTCATTTGTGATACGATCACTACTTGTGCTTGGTTGAAGCATAAAAAGGAAAATTTTGAAAAGTTCAAAATGTTCAGTATGAAGTTCAGTATCAACTTGACAAGATAATGATTACACTACAATATGATTGTAATTGTGAAAATTTAAGTCAAGACATGTACTTGGCAACACATTCGAAATATTGCGATATGATCGTAATAATGAGAATTAAAGCCAACACATTGATAAACATCCAAGAGTTGTGAAATCGTTTTACAACAAAATCCGAAAGAAAACCTTGTGAAGTGTTTATGAAGAAAGCTATCAATCTATATGAAATATATTTTGATAATGGATGTACATTACCTATCTTCCAACCATTGTTCAAGGGATATACTTTTAAGATAAGCTACAAAACTAAACAAAAATTACATAGGTCAAATCAGAATGTAGCAAAGGCTTCATATGTGACATGGATAAGAAAAGTTCTTATTAAGTCTTTCTACAAAGCAAGGAATAAAACATGTATTAAACCGTTTGATGCACGTTCAATTCCTATATAGAGCACGGGGTACTACTACACAAACCATAATTAGCACAAAATGTTTGTTGCTCAAGTAGGTGCCCTTATGGAAATTGTTCCAAAAGGTCAAGTGGGAGTAGTGTAAATCTCAAAAGAGTTTGAGAAAAGCAACAAACAAACGTGGCTCAAACCATGATTGGTTCACCCTATGCTAAATATGCCTCCTCAAAAGGCAAGTGGGAGTATAAGAATCTCGAAAAGTTTGAGAACCTTGAAAGAAATATGATTTCATATTGACTAAGAGTTCTAAAATATTTATTTTGGAACATTATGATTATGCAAGTAATAAAGATGATTTGACAAGTTATAACTCCAAGTGGTTTAAAACCAGGAAATCTGAAATAGATTCTAAATCTGTAAGCCAGTGTATGACACTTGAATAATTTGCCTAAATTGGGTGAAACCCATTGTAAGCAAAGCAGACAAGAAAGAAAAACGTTTTCTAACTGTAGACACCTAAAAATGTCTCCCCAAAACCAAACCCGATGATGAACAACCTTTCACCGCCACTATTGGTCGGGTTTAGTATTTAATCCCGAGAGTGCTTAAAAATCATATTTAATTAAATTCGTAGTCCATGGATCAGTTTTGGTGTTTGGTAAAAGCATAGTTTTAATTTCAGCCCAGACCTTTTTTTATTTATTTTGGCCCAAACTTTTTATTTTATTTATTTATTTCTTATTTTAGCCTGATTTTAATAAATCAGAAAAATGGCCCGAAATTATCAATCGGCACCTAAAATGCTGAATGAAATTAGGGTTTAAAATGAATTTAGACGGAAAAAGGACAAAACTGTCCCGTGTCACGGCAAGCAATCCCGCGCCACGGGAAACTTTCCCGTCTGACGGCAAAGTCTCCCGTGTCACGGGAGACCTGATGTAACACGGGTACAGTATGTGTCCCTTCCGCGTAAACCCTAACGCGTTTTCTTTCCCGTTTGTTTAAAAATCTCCCGTGTCACTCAAAAGAGTACCGTGTCACGGGATTTTCTCCCGTCTGACGGTAGAATTTACCGTGTCACGGTACACTTTGCCGTGTCACGGGATACTGTTTTAGGGTTTCTGTCATTTTAGGGTTCCGTGTGCTCCCTCAGCACATTTTCCCTATAAATAACCCCTCATTTCTGATGTACGGGGCAGAAAAGAATTCTCTCATTTTTTCTCTTCTATGCTCTAGCCTAAAGACTAGCCTACCCTTCTCTCTCAAAATACCTTTCTTAAGCACTCCAAGGAGTCCGTACTTTACCCGGGGTTCCGTCCTTAAGCCACGGTGTGAAAGGTAACACTGTTTGAGGGTTTGGCCCCAAATCAATTCTCATTTAATTTAATTTAGTTCCATTTTAATTATTGTTTAATTAATTTTCCTTGAAGTTACTAACGCGTTTATTGTTTTTATAGTAGCAAGCAAGCAAAATCAAAGTAAGGAATCATGTTCCTTTTACTTCTATTATTTTTCTAACGATTTTATATTGTTGGATTTATTGCTATATTGCTTCCAATATTAATGTTTGTTTATTCTATATTTATGATCACCATATTGCATGTTTAAAGGGAATATGTAATTGAATGTAACGACTAATAAGATAATTTGGACAACCGGTTTAGGTTCCTTTTAATCTTACTATTAAATCGAAGTGATCACTAATAATTAGAATTATATGTTGCATTAATATTCAACCAATTTAGCATAATAATAGTTTGGAGCAAATTGAATATTTTGTTTGTATGCCTTTGAGATCACAGGAATACTTTTCAATATAAGAATCGAGTAGAGGCCAATACGGGCGAATGTGACTCCATGACTCACTTCGTACCATCATCCCCGATCCTCCTTTCGTGGTTCCGAACCATATGGAGTTAGTAATCTCATGGATTATGAATGGGGTGTAACCTTCACGGGTCAATCGTTGTTGCCTATCGTTGTCCCTTAATCGTGGTTGCCTTTTATGATCCGTGAACGGTTTACAAGTTCCTTAAAAACTTGTTGGCGGCTCCCTACTTTCCTTATCCCTAATCGTGTTCCTAATCGTATATGTCAATTCCCACTTCCTATGAGTGCCAAGCATATTCACACCATGCTTTTACGTAGGCGCGCTTCGAACGATTGGATTGAGTCTACCTATTTAATTAGGAATGTGGTACATTCAAACGTCTTGCCGTAAATGGGGATTATAAAGGATGTTTCCCGGTCACTTCATGAATTGAGTGGGAGCTTTGGTTGCCAGAAGATTGGATTGAGTCTACCTATTTAATTAGGAATGTGTCTTGGCCCCTTGAAGAGGGAGAATTCAGAAAATGCATGGCCGTGCTCAAATGGATTACATAGTAATCATTTGTTTTGCAATTTCTAACTCAAATTTCAAGAAAAGATTTGTAGATTAATATGATCACGACATAAGATGCAATCATATTATCAAATCGACACACATTGACTTAAGGAATTTGAATATTGTGCACTTGTCTCAGACAAGTGGGAGATTAAAGGAATTATGTCTTCGATAAGTGCAATTACTAGATATATCAAGAATCACTATTATGGAGATAATAAGTTCATTCTATTGGGGCGTCATCCTCTGTTGCTAGGCTATGAGAGATAATAAGTTTATTTGGATGTTCTCAATACATTAGGGTATTGATAATGAAAATATTAATATATTCAATTACTCTAAGGGCCTGTTCTCTTCAGCTTAATTTCGGTTTAATTCAACTCAGTTCAGCTCAACTCAGCTCAATTCAATTCAGTTCAGCTCAGTTTAGTTCAATTCAGTTTAATTATTAATATTCTTCTCTCATAAACAATTCAGTTTTGTTTACTTCAATTCAGTTTAGTTATTAGTTCCTAATTTTCTTCTCTCATAAATAATTCACTTCAGCTCAATTCGGTTCACTTCAGTTCAGTTTAGCTCTGTTTAGTTTAGCTTAGCTTAGTTCAGTTCAGTTTAGTAATTGAGAATATATAGGCCCTAAAGAAATGTTGCCTTTTCAATTACGGTTTAGGGTTAGGGGTTAAGGGTTTGAGGGGAAAGGTTGGGGTTTAAGGTTTAGGATGAATCAACTCTTTATTGAGGGTTTTACTCTTTAGAGTTAATCTACTCTTTGATGAGGATTTTTGGAATATATAAAAGAATTTCAATTTGCATGAATGTATTATTTTATAATTTTTCTTATTTTTAGATATTATTAAATTTTGCCTTAATGAGATTATGCATACCTCGTACTATGTTCATGTTCTTATCACATGTGAAATAATATGTTCGTTGGAAATAAAATCAAATTAAATATGGGTATAACAAAATTATCTAAATACTATTAAAAAAAAGTTAAATAATACTCTAAATATTATATACGAATATAAATAAATTTGTATCATGTATTTCCTTTGAATATAATTCCGTATTTTGTATTTTTAAGAAAAACCGTATAAAAATGTGTATTGTATTTTTGTACAAAATAATTCCGTATATACTGTATTTTTAAGAAAATTATGTATTGTGTATTTATAAAATAATTCCGTATTTTTCTTAAAAGAGTAAAAAATTCATATTGTGTATTTATACAAATTTAAGAATTAATTATGATATTATATTTAAGGATAAGAATATATATTTTCGGATTTGGAATTTATTTATTAACATAATTGTAACAAATAAATTTAACTAAAAAAATATCCCATAATCTTTGTAACAACTGAGCATTACACGTATAAGGATGTAGGGAATATTTGTTTCCCTAAAAAACGCACCTATGAAATTTTTTTAAAAAAATTAAAACAATATTATTCATCTTTAACCTACAATAATCTTCAACCTTAACATTTAACAATGGTGGATCCCTATTCCAAAAAAAAAAAAAAAAATCAAAAAACAATTACGGATGAATCATGAAATTATATCAAAATCTAGCACAATATAATTTTGACCAATAATAAAATAATTGTTATTCGAATCTTTAAATAAATTATTTTAACTTGATGATTATTAAAACTTTGAAGTTTTAATTGACGAATTCATCTAACAAAATTAATTGACGACATCAAAATATATATTAATTGATTTTAAAAACAATGATACAAATAAATAAATTGATTATATTATATGAAATTAAACTAAATATAAGAATTTAATAATTTGAACCAGAAGAAATGAAAGTTGTAGGTTGAACATGAATGTTTTAGATGATATAGGTTGAAGATGAATATTTATTATTTGGAAGATATTTTTATTCAATTTTACAAAAGAAAAAAAAAACAAGCATTTGAAACAGATTAATTCAACCAAACAAGAGTTAATGACTTGATGACTAGACTTGAAGACTATTTTTTGAGGTGTCGAATTGGACGCCTAGGATTAGTCAATTAACAAATAAACGGTTGAGATATAATCTCTTATTCTAGTCGACTATACTCGTTCGTAGTCGACGACTGCGCTAGAATTTTTACATCCCAAGCCAGCAAATGCTACACATAACATATACATTGTGCTTTTTGAAGGAATTATGTCTTCGATAAGTGCAATTACTAGATATATCAAGGATCACTATTATGGAGATAATCAGTTCATTCTATTGGGGCGTCATCCTCTGTTGCTAGACTATGAGAGATGATCTTTGGGCTAGTCAAATGGTCCAAAGCCCTTTAGAATGGATCCTATATTGGTCACACACAAGGGTATTGGGTTAAGCAAGTAAGAGGCCCATTAATGGGCCTCATGAGCAATTAACTAATCATGAATTGGATTGGGCTAGCATGGTTGGATTGGAATTAGGTTTTGGGCTTTTGACATGGGATCTTATTTAGAGATGAGATCTATAAATAAGATCCATGCCTAGGGTTTGCTATAAGCAGTCATAATTCACACACTGTGAATTTTGACATCAATGCAACCAATCCCAAAAACCCTAATCCTCTCTCCAACTCACGGCCCTCATCCTCCCCTCACGTCCGTACGGCCGGCCACCCCTTGGTGGCGCGTGTGGTGGTTATCGTGGTGGTTCTTGGTTAGTATGTCTCTCCTCTCCGTTGAAGGTTGATTGAAGTGTTCAGTCACGACTAACTAGCAATAGTGGAGGTCTTAATCTATGCCCGTGGACCAAGTAGAGGAATCACGCTTGGGGTTCTTTATCTCTCTTTGTTCTTGCTCGATCGCACGTGGAATCACGCTTCAAAGGTACGATTATATGTGCTTTATGTGTTATGCATTAGATCCTTGGATTAGGTACTGTATGAATATGATTCATGTTATTTCCGCTGCGTAGTACCTATAAAACCCTACACTTTTATCACATACCAGTATATAAATAAGATAATATCCATATTGATGTTTGTTATAAGAAAAACATGCATACAAAAATCATGTCAAGGATTAACATAATGATTTCACAACGGTAAAACCTTGAAGCTGCATGATCAAGGTCTTCTTTTATTGAAATAAACACACCCTTTCTTCAATTACTCTTATTTAAACAAAGAAAATGTCACAAAATAATTTTCCGTAGTTTAATTAGAATGTAGAGTAGAGTATTTATACAAGTGATTAGGGCTCATGAAATAGGCCCGTTAGCTACACAATATAAACACTAAATATAGGCCCTAACACCCCCCTCAAGTTGGAGCATGCAAATCACAAATGCCCAACTTGCCAAGTAAATATATGAATTGACTTTTACTCAAAGCCTTGGTGAATATATCCGCTAATTGATCTGTTGTCTTCACATAAGACGGACTAATGATACCGTCCTGAATCGCATCACGAAGATAATAACAATCCACCTTAATGTGCTTGGTACGCTCATGGAAAATAGGATTCTGCACAATATACAAAGCAGATTGATTATCACAAAACAAACTCATTGCGCGGGGATGCGAGACACCCAAACTCAGAAGAAGAGCCTTTAACCATTTCAACTCATCAGTAGTTTTAGACGACAATGAACGGAATTCGGCCTCCGAAGAAGACTTGGCCACAGTGTTCTGCTTCTTAGTCTTCCAAGATATAGGAGAAGCACCAAGAAAAACACCAACCAGCCAGAGATAGATCGTCGCGACATGGGCCAACTTGCCCAATCTGAATCATACCAACCTGTAATATGTAAATCACAATCTGAACTCAAAAGAATTCCCTGACGCAGATATCCTTTCAAGTATCGCACTGTACGAAGAGCATCCTCCCAATGGTCCTGTCGTGGGTGTTGCATAAATTGAGATAAAATATGCACCGCATAAGCTAGATCAGGTATAGTAAAAGACAAATAAATCAAACGACCCAAAGCCGCCGATACATTTCTGGATTAGAGAAAAGAGAGGACTCAGATTTTGCCAGATTATGATTTTTCTCAATAGGAGTACCTGCCGGGCGTGCTCCTAGCAAACCAGACTCTGCAATGATATCAAGTGTATACTTCTGTTGACATAAAAATATGCCTTCCGAACTCCGTGCAACCTCAATGCCAAGAAAATACTTCAACACATCCAAATATTTCATATGAAAACAGTCACTCAAATATGATTTGAATTTTGAAATTGCAGAATAATCATTACCAAATACTATCATGTCATCAACATACACCAGAACACTCAAATGAATAGACCTAGATTGTAGAGTAAAGACAGAGTAATCAGAGTACGATTGCAGAAATTCGTACCTTTTCAGAGATGATGCCAATTTAGAGAACCAACAACGAACTACTTACAGAAGACCATACAACGACTTCAGAAGTCGACACACCATACCGGGTTGAGTGCCATGATGACGTGGGAAAATTAGGTCGTTGAACTAATCCTCCTAAGCCAAACAAAATTTATAAACACTCAACAAACCTAAATACAAGTATAGAGGTAAGTCAAGGGTCGAACCCAAAGGAACGGTAATATCTAAGTGCTTTCAATTATGTGCCTAAGCTAGGTCGAAGACGAAGGGTAAAAGAGGACACTAACAACTACTAAGACAAAGAAATCAAACAAATAAAATGCCAGGGATTAGGATTCACTTATATTAGCAATGAACAAAGCAAATTGGTTTAGGAAGTTGACTAAGTCAAGCAATGTGAGGGAAGATTAATTATGCAACCAAAAGAGCATATCAAGCTATTCTCCTAGAGGTCTAACTAGCGTCAACTACGATAAACTCTAGCTAGGAAACATCGCAAGACACCTCAATCGTGTAAATGCAAGCCACAAATCAATGGTCCGTATCAATGTGAACTTACAATGCAATCTAGTGTGAATAACTAGGGTGATCAAGCCTAAATCAAACACACACATGCACATAATCAATTAACCAATTTAGTCACATCATCAACTCCATCAAAATCCCCAATCTACATCAATCCATTACATAATACAAGCTTCACCAAATCCCTAACCAAACAACTACTCTAGCAACATCATCAATTCAACCAACAACTAAAGAAATCAACAATCAACAATCAACAATCAAAGAATCAACAATTAAAGAAGAACAATTACTCTAATCAAACATCAATCATCAAATCATCAAAATCTAATCAAAATCAAACAATCTAAACATGAATACTAAACAAAACAATAAATGAGATAGAGTTTAGAAATGCTCATTGATAATAGAGTAGATCTCCAATACAATTGTCACCATTGGATCTTCAATCTCTCAATCACCATTGAAATTCTTCACTTTCTCTCTCTAAAATCTACTCCTAAAACTAACCCCTAAATCTAGAGAGAGAAGCTCTCAACTAAGCTAAGAATATGATCTAATTCTATTATGAAACTTGTTACAAAAATTGGGTTCAAATAGGTATAAGAAGAGAGAGAAAATCGTCGAAATCCGATCGGAAAAGACCCACGTTGGTGCGGCCGCACAACAGAGGATGTGCGCCCGCACCACCATGATGTGCGCCCGCACCACCATGGTGTGCGGCCGCACATCCTTCGTGTGCGCCCGCACCTTCTGCGCGTGCGGCCGCACTCAGCTGGGTTTCTTCGAATCTTCAACTCTTCAAGCTCAAGGGGTGCACACATGATTTATGATGGTGATGGGCACTAGGAGTGGCAGTAGCTAAGGCTTAATATTGAGGGCACACACTTCCTTTGAAGGGAGCACAAGAGAAGAGCCAAGACTTGGAACTACCACTTCTTTGCATCTTGAGCTTCCCAAATTCCATGAACTTGATCCAAAAGGTTCTTTCAACATAGTGGATCACCAAAATCAAAACCCGAACCTCGTCCAATACCTACAACCACGAAAATAGAGCAAATAAAGAAGAAAAGGCTAGAAAACCAACGAAATGCACAAAAGCTACAAAATAAGAGAAGAAAGGTAAAACTAAGCAACAAAGCATAAAACTAAGCACTTATTAAGCATGAAAGCTATGAAAAAAGAATAGAAATGACCTAAATGCTCGTCAAATGTGTGCCATTTATGACACACATCACATGAAAACCAGGTGAAGGTTTCATATAAACCTCCTCATCAAGATCACCATGAAGGAATGGATTATGGACATCCATCTAATGCAATTCCCAATTCTTTGCAACAGCCACAACAAGAAAAGCACGAACAGTTACCATTTTAGCAACAGGATCAAAAGTCTGATCTCGTTATAATCGATACCCTCTGTTTTGGGTGTTTTTGTCCCTTGGGAGAGTTACAACTCGAAGACTGGTCCGGAGGGCTTCTGTACCTGCAAAATCAACGGAGACACCGTTTCGGTGGTGCTCCGCCTCCAACGCTCAAGTTAGTAACTTGAAGGAGAGAAAAAGGTGCGGAAATTTAGGAGAGGATCTGCTAGGTTTTCTAGCTCAGTTGTCTCTATCGAAGGGACAGTTTGTAGTAAATGAAAGAACGTGCTCTCCAAAAGAGGGGAATCTCCCTATTTATAGGGTCATTGGGATTTGTGCCCCTGATTAGGTGATAGAACCCTAATCAGAGATGGGCTGCGCCGTATTACGGCTTTCTCGGGATTTGGGCCTGAAGGCCGACATTCTCCCAAATATCTGGAATGACACGTGTCACACAGGGATAGATCCACTTTGGACCATCCCCGGGCTGACACGTGTCACCCTCTGATTGGGCCACGTGGAGGGGTAAAATTACCCTAAACATTTGCCCCTCACAGGTGTAATGTGGCACGCCACGTGGCATCTGTGACACGCGTCACTCTCTGAGTGGTGGTAATTTTACCGCCTAATTTTAACTTTTCAACTTCTGGGTAAATTACGGGAATACCCCTTCATTTACCCTCTTTATATAGGCGTTTACCCTCATATTTTCATTTACGCTTCACAAAAATTTCAGAGTAAACTTAGAGAAATTCTTGAAAGAGAGAACAGAAGTCATCTGTCTGAGTCAGGCGTATTTTCCAAAGAATTTAGTCGCATCAACACAGGCGGACCTGTCTACCTTCAGATATCAAATCTAAAGGTACCGTCTCTGACTCTTTCAGCTCTTTTTTCATTTTTCCGTTTGTATATATTCCTTGCAATAAATGGATTCATCACCAACACACACGACACAACCTAGGGTAGAATCCAGCCGTTCACCAGGGACGGCTGAGTCTAGGACTGGTAGTGCCGTCTCAGGGTGTTGGGACCACCCTCATGCTTGGATTCCGACCATTTGCGCGTCTGTGCAGGACACAATGGCTCGGACAATGCAGACGGCACAAGATCCCGATTATAGAAGTGATGCCTCAGGCGGCCAAACGCCTGAAAGGGAGACGTCTGGCTCTGGACACCAGACGGCTCCAGAGAGATCTCCACCGCGTGGCCCCCCAACTCCTCCAGATTCCTTTTTGGAGGAATGCGACCAAAGCGTGGAAGAGATCCACGACCAAGGCGGCGAGGAGGCCGCCTCAGCTTCCACATCCTTATCTAGGGAGGAGACGGGAAGTGGTCTCGACGCCTCTTCTTCAGAAAGCATTGACGATCTTCCTCCGTTTGAGGATAGTGAGGAAGAAGAGAGGAAGACGTGGAAGGAGAAAGATGATCCCTTTAAGATCCACGTCTCCTCAAAAGACATTGACCTTATGGAAAAAGGTCTTGATAAATTTTTGAAGGCACACCCCATGGGAGACGGGTGGAAAATAAGGGTGCCTCCCCCAGACGGCACCATTTCTTGGGAAGATACTGAACGCAACGCAAACTGCTACTTCGGCTGTTACGAAGCGTCGTTCAAAGCAGGTCTTCGTTTCCCCCTTCACTAGGCGGTGAAGGCAATTTTGAGAGGCTATGGCCTCGGAGTCTGGCAACTTACCCCCAATTCTTGGGCAAACATATTGGGGTATGTTGCGGCCTGCGAATTCCAAGGGGTTCACCCCGGCTGGGAAGCTTTTGCCAAAATGCACTATCTTAGTCGCAACCCAGGCGGGTACAGAGCGTGGTATACTCTGACCACGTTCCCCCAATATATGATGACCTTGGACAAGGTGTCCAAGTTTGACGGCTGGAAACACAGGTTCTACCTGTGCACGGCTCCTACCAAGCGGGAGAATTACGAACTCCGCCTGTACAATAAAAAGCCCGAGCTTATGGGTCGAAAGTGTTGTCTTCCTCGAATCCCGGATGAGGATTTCGACAAAATAATTGAGGCTGATCTCTTCGGCCTCACAGACGCAACTCTGTCAACCGGTGAAACAATAAAGGTTCCAAAAAATTGGATCCCCAAGAGCGCCTGGCTAGGGCACATGTTTGATAGACGTATGCGTCTGACTTACTTCCGTCTGTAGTACTTTTGTATCGGAAATATATTTCTTAATAATGTTCTAACTGTTTTCCCGTCTGAACTTGCAGAAGACGCATTAAACATGTTGCCAGAAGAGAAGACCCCCAAGCGGTCCTCAGCACAGATCCGCCGAGACTTGGCGGAAGAGCAGGCGAGAGAGCTCAAGGCCAAGGTAACCGCCTGACCCTTTTAAGAGTTTTCTTTCAAAGTTTCCTTTCTTCGTCTGCTGACATTAAGTTGTTATTTTTTTAGGGAGGCATAGTGGACAAGACGTTTGAGAAGACTCTCAAACGGGCTAGGGAGGAGACCCCTGTCTCCAAAACTAACAAGTCCTCAAAGAAAGCCGCCTCCACAGCCACCCCTGTTGCCCCGTCTAGGAGGCAAATGAGAGTTGGGGGGAGAAGCGAGCAAGTGTCAGGCCCCTTTGCCCTAGATTTGGTCCGTCTTCCTGCAATCGGGGGGCAATCAATGGCTGTCAGCGGCTCTCGCCACGTCGGCTCTGCAGGTAAGAATCCTTTTGAATCCCCGCCTGAACTGGGATGGCCGTTGCGAGTGAAATCACACTCCCAGCAAACGTCATCCTCAGACGGTCGAAACCAGATAGGCGCAGCTTTAGTAACTCAATCTGATGCTGATTGTGGTGCTGATCGATCGCCTCGCTGGCCAGACGTCCAGCAGCATGCAATGCGCGGGCAATGCTGGAGGCTGTGGGCAAACAGGATAATGATGCTATCCCGGGGATTGAGACGTTCAATCTTGAACGTATCTTGACCCTTCTGGCTGAGGTAGCTTACTTAGCCATTTTTCTCTTTTCTTTTTTTTTTTACTGTTTCTGCCCCTTTCCCCGCCTGTATTCCTGACCTTGTTTCTTTTTGCAGGCCATGCTGCGGGTAGACGGGCTCAAGCGTCCTTACACCCGCAAACGGGATGAGGTAAGACGGGCCAATCAGTCCGCCACAAATGCCAATGACGTTGCTTTACACATGTCTATAGTTAATGAACTTAAAACTAAAGCAACACAAATGACGCAGGCGGCCAGGATCTCAGAGCTGGAGTCGCAGATGCAGGCGGCCAACCAGAAGGCTGAGGCTGAAGAGGCGGCCCAGAAGAAGGCGGAGGATGACCTCCCTAAACTCAGGGAGGACCTCAAAAAGGCCCATGAGAGCCTCCAAGCGCTTCAAAACGCCTCCTTAGAAAACGCTGATCTGAAGAGCAAAGTGGCTAAGATGGAGGAGGCGGCGGCCAAAGCTCAGGAGAACTTCCGAGCAACCCTTAAGGCAGAGCAAGACCGCCTGGTCACTGAGATGTCCAACGACAATGATGCCATGATGAGGATCGCCTGGGAAGCTTTGTATCCTGGGAAGGAGTATGGCGTCTGGGCTCTGGCTCACAAGTATGCTGACGAAGTCATCAACTTGCGGGAAAAGGGTCTGCCTGAGCCGGAGTCCTTCCTCGTTTGGGCTGAGACGGAGCAACCTGAGCCTGAAGCCGAAGCTGAGGCTGAAGCTCCAGAGGTTGAGATCATCGAGGGAGGCGGGAAGGACCAGGAGGGGCCGTCTGCAGGGCAGTAGTTTCAGCGGCTGTGAGCCAAGTCTTTGCTTTTTTTTTTTTTCTACGGCAGTATGCCAACAAACTTGCTTTTCCGGCCTGTGTGCCGAGTATATTTGTATCTTTACCGGCTAAGGAGCCGTGTTTGTCAAACAATTTCTCTTTCCCGGACGGGGTCCGGATAACAATTGATCCACCACAGCCGTTTGGCTGGGTGGAAATTTAATGAATGCACCGATTGAGTCGGTTTTGGTATTTTCTGCGCCTGTGTTTGCACTCCAATTTTTCAATTTTTTGCCTAACTTATCAAAAGCATGCGGCTTCAATTTTTCAATTTTTTGCCTAACTTATCAAAAGCATGCGGCTGTCCTTGCCCCTGGACGGCTGTGTGCTTGGTTTTAAGCGGGGTTGGTTGATTGACTTGGGAACGTCTGATGCTGCAGAGAGCATGATACGTTTGGAAGTCAATCAATCACAATAGTGATTGCCCCAAACCAAGTGCACAGCCGTACATTTACAGGTGTTTCCGCTTCTACCTAGACGGTTGTGACCGCCTAAGTGAAGTTCATTTAGCCATTGTACAACTCTTTTGCCCCAAACGAGGATGTGTACAATTTAAATGCGAAAAACGCTAAGTAAGGAATGCAGCCGGTAGAGGAAGCCGACTGATGTCAATTGACATCCGGTTCTCCAACCTTAATATTTCCTTAAGTTGTTCAGGCAGACGGCTATGAATGGCTGATTCAGCCGTCCAATCGTGGCCGCCTGCATTGGTACGTAGAGTAAGCATGTTGGCTTCTCTCTACGACGATTGCACCCGGAGGGGTGTCGCCGGACGCCTTAGTCCATGTAGGGACAGGCGGTTTTATGGGAAAACCAGTCGTCTGGCCATTGGCCTCTGGTCTTGATTGAGACCGGCTGTGTAGCCACTGAGCGTTTTTGTGCTCAACTTAATTATCTGGCCATTGGCCTCTTCGTCAATCAGACGTCCATTCAATTTCCAAGTATCAAACTTAGAAAAATAAACATGCAACCCGTCTGTGTTTCAGACGGGGTATAAAAAACTTCAAAAATGAAAACAAAAAGCCATTTCTCATTAATGTACACTTCTTGTTTACAAAAAATTATTACAAAATCTCAGACGTAGTATCTTTTCAAATTATCTACGTTCCAAGTTCTAGGCAGGCGCCTGCCGTCTGGAGTTTCCAGGATGTAAGTGCCGTGTCTTACTTCTTCATAAATCCGGTAGGGGCCTTCCCAATTAGGAGTTAGCTTTCCAAGCTCATTGGTCCTACCGGTTGCCTCCATTTTTCGTAACACAAGGTCGTCCACTTTCAAGGGACGCCTGTGTACTCTCTTGTTGTAGGCTCTTGTCATTCTCTGACGGTAAATCTCATGACGCAAGGCGACATTGCCCCTGCGTTCTGGAAGTGAGTCCAATGCTAGGCGCATTGCCTCCCAGTTTGCCTCTTCATCATATAGCATGACTCGGAGAGTCGGCTCATAATGCTCAATGGGCAAGACGGCTTCAGCACCATAAACCATGAGAAATGGGGTTTCACCGGTTGCCCCCTTTGCAGTTGTCCGGATGGCCCATAGGACATGAATTAATTCTTCAGCCCATAAGCCACCGGCTCTTTCAATTTTCTTCTTTATACCGTCTGAGATTAATTTGTTGAAGGCTTCAACTTGGCCGTTTGCTTGGGGCCGGCCAACTGATGCAAAATAACTTGAGATCCCCTGATCTCCCAACCAAGTCTTGAGCTGAGGCGTCTCAAACTGAGGCCCATTATCAAACACCATAGACATAGGAACCCCATACCGGGTGATGATATTCTTCCAGATGAAGGAGATCACGTCTGAGGTCTTGATATTTTTTACCGCCTCAGCCTCTACCCACTTGGTAAAATAATCCACAGCCACCAAAATGTTGCGCTTTCCGCCTGGTGCAGGCGTGTAAGGACCCAAGATGTCCATGCCCCATTTTGCAAACGGGATTGGGCTGTGGATGGCCGTCAGATCAGTAGCCGGACGGTGAATAAGTTTGCCAAATTTCTGGCACTTGTCACATTTTCTCACCAATTCCTTGGCGTCTGCCTCTAAAGTGGGCCAAAAATAATGTTGTTTGGCTCTGACGGCTAGAGATCTGCCGCCTATATGGGAGGTGCAGAACCCTGAGTGCAAATCTTCGAGAACTTCCTTCCCCTTTTCTGGGGTTACACACTTCAAAAGAGGCTTAAGAAACCCCGCCTTGAAGAGCTCTCCATTTCTTAACTCGAAGTTTGCAGCTCGCTTTTTCAAAACGGCTGCCTCCTATGGCGAATCAGGAAGTGTCCCGTCTGAGAGATAAGCTCGGATGCCATCCATCCAAGTAGAGCTTCGGTCTAGGACTCCAATGGGATCTTCATAGATGCTTCTTTTTTCAAGTACTTCCCAAAAGACTGACCGAGGCGTATCATGGCAGGCGGAGGATGCAAGTTTTGACAAAGCATCCGCCTGGTTGTTATCAGACCTAGGTACTTGATTCAGATGAAATTCCTCAAGTGACCCAGCCTCCTCTTTGACCGCCTGAAGATATTTGATCATAGCCGGGTGAGTTGCTTCAAATGTGCCCTCATATTGGCTAACGACCAACTGTGAATCAGAGTAGGCGTCAATTTTTGTTGCCCCTGCCGCCTTACACATGCGGATTCCGGCTAGCAGGGCTTCATATTCCGCTTCATTGTTTGAGGCCTGAAACTTGAACCGTAGTGCATACTCATATCTATCCCCTTCAGGAGACTCATAAATTACGCCTGCACCACAGCCTTTTTTGTTGAACTCCCGTCTAAATACACTTTCCAAACCTGATTGATGTTATCCGGAGCCACCGGACGGGTCATTTCCACAATGAAGTCGGCAAACGCCTGACCTTTCACTGCCTTTCTCGGTTCGTAAGTGATTTCAAGACTTTGCATTTCAATAGCCCATTTTAACATTCTGCCGGATGACTCCAAGGTAGACATTGGCCGCTTGAGTGGCTGGTCGGTGTAAATCACCACCGGATGAGCCAGAAAGTAAGGCTTCAACAAAGCAAGACCAAATTTTTCCACCACAGGGTACCGGAGTTCAGCATTTTTAAGAACATGGCTAATGAAGTAAACCGGGAGTTGAACGCCGTCTCGCTCAGCAAGGAGAACGGCACTGAGAGCATGATCTGAGACGGCTAAATACATATACAACATCTCCCTAGGTAGAGGACTGACCAGCCTAGGCAGAGAGTGCAAGTTCTCTTTCAGCTTCTGGAATGTCGTCTCAGCATCGTCTCCCCATTCGAACCTGGTCTTCTTCCTGATAGCTTGGAAGAAGTAGAGGCATTTGTCACCTGACCGGCTGAGGAACCTTCCCAAGGCGGCCAGGCAACCAGTTAGTCTCTGAACTTCCTTGACAGAACGGGGTGACTTCATGTCAATTACCGCCTGTATCTTCTCGGGGTTAGCCTCTATCCCCCTTTGATCAATCAGGAATCCGAGAAACTTCCCAGACTCAACACCAAAGACGCATTTCTTGGGGTTTAACATGACCTTATGCCGCCTGAGGGTGGTGAATGTTTCTCGGAGATCATCAAGGTGATCCGCCTGTTGCTTGGATTTGACTATCATGTCATCTATGTACGCCTCCACATTCCTCCCAATTTGATTAATGAAGACCGTATTAATCATCCGTTGGAAAGTGGCAGGCGCATTCTTCAAGCCAAACGGCATCACAGTATAATAGAATAACCCCAAATCAGTGACGAAGGCCGTCTTCTCTTGATCTTTCTTCCAGAGGGGTATCTGATGGAAGCCGGAATAGGCATCCATAAAACTCATCAAGGCGTGACCGGCTGTAGAGTCGACCAGACTGTCGATCTTTGGAAGCGGGTAACTGTCCTTTGGACACGCCTTGTTGAGGTCTGTGTAGTCTACACACATGCGCCAGGTCCCATTCGGTTTCTTGACAAGGACCACATTGGCCACCCAGTCGGGGAAATTACAGGGCCGAATGAACCTGGCGTCTAACAGCTTTTTGACTTCGGCAGCTGCCGCCTGACTTCTTTCCTCGCCATGATTTCTTTTCTTTTGCCGGATGGGCTTCTTTTTGGGATCCACGACGAGTTTGTGGACAGCGAGATCCGGCCTGACGCCTGGCATCTCTTCCACTTCAAAGGCAAAAATGTCTTTGAATTCTTTCAGCAGAAGGTGCAAGCTTGCACCCAGAGTAGCATAAGCAACCGTCCCAACCTTCACCGTACGCTCCGGACGGCTGTCGTCCAGAACGAGATCAATGTTTTCTCCAGCCGGTTGGGGACGGAGCTCGTCTGACCGTTCACCGGTTAGTGATTGCTATTTCTTCTCTTTCTCCACCTCCACCAGCAGAGGCGCTTTTCTTTTCTTACCAACGGCTGGTAGGGCAGGGTTGGCATCCCTGACATCGTCAAGGTCTATTGGTTCCTTCTCTTGGCCGTCTGGGGCCACAGTATCTTTCACGGCTGAGAGATACCACTCCCTTGCCGTCTTCTGATCCCCATTCAGGGAACCAACAGAGCCGTCATCCCGCTCATACTTGATGAGCATGAGAGACGGGATAATGGCCGCCTTAGCTTCGTTGAGGGTTGGCCTACCAAGGATGATATTGTAGGCGGTCAACTCCTCAACGACCAAGAACCTAACGACAATATGCCGTCCCTGGCCTTTTTCTCCTAGCCGGATGGGCAAGTCAACTCTGCCGGCTGGGTAGACCATCCCACCCCCAAAGCCAACCAAGGGGTGGGTAACCGGATGCATGCTGCTGACATTATATTTCAGCTTCTGCAGGCACCGGAGGCTGATAATATCCGACGAGCTGCCGGTGTCAATAAGGATCCGTCCAACCAGCTGGTTGGCTACCTTACATTCAATGACGACCGGGTCGTCATGCGGACGGCGGACGCTGCCCCTATCCTTCTCAGTTATGAGGACGTCTGGGAAGGTGGAGGAGGCAGACGCCTGCTCATCATCATCCTTATCCATCTTTCGAAGATGGCTCTTGGTGCCCCGGATGGTAGGGCCACCACATGAAAATCCGCCTGCTATAGTGTAGACCGGATCCTTGTCGGTTTCCGAGCTACTAGCAGGCTGGGGGCCAGCCTTGGAGGACTGACCCTTATTCTTCTTCTTTGCCCCGGCAGGGGACTTAGAGATGTAGGACTTAAGGAGCCCCTTGTCAGCCAGACGGTCCAACGTCCGCTGTAGACTGAAGCAGTCGTTGGTGTCATGGCCAACCTCCTCATGGAACTGGCAAAATTTATTTTTGTTCCGAGACTGGACGAAACTCTTCATCGGATTCGGCTTCTCAATAGACAGCCGATCCTTCACCTCCATGAGGATGGAGTTGCAGTCTTTGTTAAACTCGTACTTGGGGACGTACGGTTTAAACTATTTCTTCTTCTTCTAGGACGGCTGGTCAGAATCACTAACCGCCCAAACTTCTTTTCTCTTCTTGCTCTCTTCTTTTTTGTTACCCGGCTGAGAAGACCGGCTTTCTTTTTTCTTGTCGGACTTCTTGGAGTCTGACTGGCTACCAGGCGAGCAGAGGTCGGTAGCCTGAATGTAGCTCTCCGCCTCCCTCAGGGCCGCCTGTAGCGTAAATGCCCCTTTTCGGACAAGGTCGAACTTAAAGGTCGACCCGTCCTTCAGACCCTTGAAGAAGTCTGTGAAAGCCACCTCGTCAGACAGCCCCTGGATCTGTATTCTGACCAGGTTGAACCGCCTGACATATGAGCGTAGCCCTTCTCTCTCACCCTGCCTGACGGTGCTCAAATCAAGGCTCGTTTTCTTGGCAGGAATGTTCATAGAGAAGTTGGTAGCAAACAAGAAGGCTAGCCTCTTGAAGCTGTCAATAGAACCGGCTGGCAAGTTGCCAAACCACTGCTGGGCAATGCCCTTCAGTGTAGCCGGGAAACAACGACACCAGGTGGCATCATCCCAACCTTGTAAGCACATGAGGTTGGTGTATGCCATCAGGTGGTCTTCTAGGTTGGTGGTACCATCATAAGTGCCCACCAGTACATTCTTAACCTTGGCCGGCTGAGCCGCCTCGGTTATATTGGCTGCAAAGGCCGACGGTTGTTCGCCTAGCCTCATTAGCCGAAGCTGCCAGTCCAGAGGCTGGGCAGCAGGATATGCCGCCTGACCTCCAAAAGGAGGTGGCTGCATGAATTGGAGGCCGTATTGCCCATACTGCGCCTGAGGTGCGTATGGCATAGACCCTATCATCAGCTGAGGTTCGGTGTTGACGGATTTACCGCCTGTCCGACTCTCATGCAAGGACATAGAGTTCCTTGCAGATGCTTGCTTGAAGCTGTCTGGAAAGCTCGAGGTGGAGGCTGACTCAGACTGCTGCTGCCTCCTTCGATTGATGACTTCTCTTGCATCGAAGGTAGGCGTCTTCTTGGCCTCCGGCTGGGGTCGCCAAGGGCATCAGAATCTTGGACCAGTCAAGTTTTGCGGCTGCCTTCTCCTTTGGGTGAGGAGTTGGCTGCCTGTCCTTGACCGGCTTCTTCTTCTTCCCATCATTGGGAGTCTTTTTAGCCGGCTGACTCTTGCTAGAGCCTGCCTTGTTTTGGTGGATCATGGCCTTGATTTCACCTTTGAAAGAATTCATGAATTTCATGAGCTCATCTCGGGTGACTTGGGCTTGACCTTTGGCCTTCTGGGTTTCCCCTTATGGCCTTCCAGATGGGCGCCTGCTTGGGCCCGCCTGGCCTTAATTTCGCTCCAGTTGATCCCTAGAACGAATGGATTTAGAGATGAGGGAGTCATCCTTAAAAGTGTAGGTCTCCACATCATCATCTTCATCTTCTTCCTCCTCCTCAGTGAATACCTCTGGCTGAGGCTGAGGGGGAGGCTGAGGGATTTCAAACCCTACCGGCTGAATAACCGGTTGCATGTCGTCCGGGGTACCCGTCTGAGTGCCCGGACGTAGAGAGGTAGAATTGAGAATCGGTACAGAACTTTGAACCATCTTGAGGTACTCTCCCCACAGACGGCGCCAAATGTTTTGGGTGTTTTTGTCCCTTGGGAGAGTTACAACTCGAAGACTGGTCCGGAGGGCTTCTGTACCTGCAAAATCAACGGAGACACCGTTTCGGTGGTGCTCCGCCTCCAACGCTCAAGTTAGTAACTTGAAGGAGAGAAAAAGGTGCGGAAATTTAGGAGAGGATCTGCTAGGTTTTCTAGCTCAGTTGTCTCTATCAAAGGGACAGTTTGTAGTAAATGAAAGAACGTGCCCTCCAAAAGAGGGGAATCTCCCTATTTATAGGGTCATTGGGATTTGTGCCCCTGATTAGGTGACAGAACCCTAATCAGAGATGGGCTGCGCCGTATTACGGCTTTCTCGGGATTTGGGCCTGAAGGCCGACATTCTCCCAAATATCTGGAATGACACGTGTCACACAGGGATAGGTCCACTTTGGACCATCCCCGGGCTGACACGTGTCACCCTCTGATTGGGCCACGTGGAGGGGTAAAATTACCCTAAACACCCTCAACCTGATGATTACCGAATATAAACAAATGAGCCTTCAATCGCTCAAGAGTGCCGTCAGAATTAAACTTGACCTTGTAAACCCATCGACAACCAAGAACTTTCTAACCTGGAGGTAATTTTTCAAGCACCCATGTACCATTATTTTCCAATGCATCAATTTCTTTTTGCATTGCCTCTTTCCACCCCTCATCTTGCATTGCCTCTTTGAAATTACGCGGCTCAACCACCGTATCAATAGCTGTAATAAACACACGATGTCGCACAGAAAATTTATCACAATTCACAAAATGTGCTAAAGGATAGGGAGTACCTGAGGAGCTCGGATGAGGAGGTGAACTTGGATTGATTGATGGACTCGGAAGATATATAGTATGTGTAACATAGTCACGATGCCAACCCGAAGGATGCCGATCACGCTTACCACAACTTAAGTCAATAGAAGAAGAAGAAGAAGAAGAAGAGAGGCTCGAACCAGCCACAGGGCTGCTGTCGGAGGCAGCACCAGCAGCAGCTGTGCTGGCAGAAGCTCTAGTAGTGCTGGCAGCAGCACCTGCTGTGCTGGCAAAAGCGGTGGCAGACGGCAGATGTGCAGGCAGTAGTAGAAGCAGTGGCAGAGGTGCAGGCGGGTGCAGCTAAGGGGGCAGTGGTTGCATCAGTGTGCGGGGCAGTAGGGGGGTAGCAGTGGCAGCAGGGGAAAGTGATGCCTCACCCATTTCTAAAACTTGTTCCAAGTCATCCAAAAAATCCACATCAATCCCAACATTATCATGAGACACCACATCCACAGTAGAATTTACAATTTCTCCATTACTCACAAATGGAAATTCATTCTTGAAAAATGTAACATCACGCGAGACAAAAATATCACTCGTGTCCAAATCATACACCTTCCAACCCTTTTTACCATGAGGATAACCCACAAACACACACTTCTAACTCCTAGGAGCAAATTTATCGCCTTTTGATTTTTTATTATGGGCAACACAGAGACAACCAAACACTCCCAAAGCATCAAAATCGGGTTCCTTGCCAAAAAGAAGTTCATATGGTGTTTTATTGCCTAGAAAACTAGAAGGAGAACGATTGATCAAAGAGACCGCCCCAAGGACACATTCACCCCAAAAACCTATCGGCAAATTACCTTGAAACATCAAGGCACGACTAACATTTAATATATGTTGGTGTTTACGTTCTACCCGTCTATTTTGTTGAGGTGTACCAACACAAGAAGTTTGGAAAAGAATGCCATTGTCATTAAAATACGGAAGCAATTGTTTGAATTTCATACCATTATCACTCCGCATACATTTGACATTCGCAACAAATTGACATTTAACCATAGCAAAAAAATGAGAGAAAAGAAGAATAAACTTTAGTTTTTTCATTCAACAAATAAAACCAAACACCTCTCGAGTAATCATCAACAATAGTCAGAAAATAATGAGCCCCACAAGTAGAAGCCGTCTTATATGATCCCCACAAATCACAATGTATCATTTCAAAAATACGACTAGCACGACTATCACTATCAGGAAAACTGTCTCGGGTTTGTTTAGCGAGAGGACAAATTTCACATGCTTTATGTAAACACTTAGAACCGGTAGTTCCTCGAATAGCAGGAAGCAATTTTGACAATTTTCTTCGATAGATGCCCCAAACGACGATGCCACAACTCAAATGTAGAAATCTCTAGACTTGTGATTGCACATACTTTCGGAATACGCCGGAAATAATATAGTCCATCTATTCGTTCACCACCTCCAATTAAGCTCCCCCAGGATTGATTTTGTATAGCACAAAGAGAATTAGTAAATCGGACAAAGCAATTAGAGTCATCAATCAACTTAGACACCGAGATCAAATTGCAATTAAATTTAGGAACAAATAGGACGTATTCAAGAATAATTCCATCCACCAAGAAAACAAGACCCTCCTTTGTTGCAAAGGCTTGAGCACCATCGGGAAGACCAACAAGGCATGGTAAAATTGATTGAGTATCAAATAGAGAAGACTCGTCACCCGTTACATGATGCGAGGCACACCTGTGTCAATAATCCATGACAAAGAAAGATAGGCACCATTAGTATGATCATTAGGGAGAGTAAACACACCACCCAAAATAGGGGTAGTAACATCAGATTGAATACAAGAATGAGTAGCAGCAGCACAAATAGGTGGAACACTAGTAGCAGCAGGCCAAGATAGAGTAGTGGTCGGAGACGAAGAACGGTCATATTTGTCAAGCCACCATTCGGGTAGCCCATGGACAAGAAAACAAGCGTCATAATCATGACCCTTACGATGACAATGAGTAAAATATAGCGACGACTTAGAACGTTGCACCATAGTATCATTTTGATTGAATAAAGTAGAAGAAGAGACAATGGTGTCATGTGCCATTGATAAGAGCAGTTGTAGTGGTAGAAGTTAAGGATTAATGAAGAATAGAAATTGTATAATAGAATTGTAGTACCCCAAATAAGCAACGCACACCGCAAAGATGCGCCCACAATCCGAGCAACTAAGAAACTGATTGAAACTCGAATAAAACCCCAAACAGAAAGTCGGGCAAAATAGAAGGAAACTCCTATTTCGAACCAGAAAAATAATATGTAGAAATTGATTTAGAAATTGAATTTGGGAATTAGGGATTAGAAAAATTTATAATTTTAGGGATTAGAATTTTAGTGGCTCCGATACCATGTCACGAAATAATTTTCTGTAGTTTCATTAGAATGTATAGTAGAGTATTTATAAAAGTGATCGGTGCTCATGAAATAGGCCCGTTAGTTATACAATATAAACACTAAATATAGACCCTAACAGAAAAGCTTGATTTAGGCCTTAGAACCCAATTAGTATTGCATACACCATGGTGCACCTAGAAATAGGTGCACCAGGCCCGTTACGCGCCCAGCCCATTAGAAGGATCCGCGCCCAACATAAGGAAGCCTACGCCTATTAGTTGAAGCCCAGCCTTTTTTTTTCACATTGAATTATGATATTATCTTTTTATTAGAAAATCTAAATTAAAACTTTCAAATAACCTTTTTTTTTTAATAGATTATTTTTTGTTTCCCTCTTTGACAATTTTGGTTCTCTCCTTTTTTTTTTTTTTTTTTTTTTTACCTCTAAATTACTAGAAGCTCTTTTTTACCTCTAAATTACTAGAAGCTCTAAAATTTTCAACAATTGAACCCTACTTTCTCTATCCACTTTAATATAAAGTTTCTTGTATTTTGTAAAATAAAAAATGGATATTTGCTCTGTGTGTGTGTGTGTGTATTTTTTTTTTTTTTTTGAGCTTTTTGACCAATTTTGATGGATTGTGCAATAAAATTAGCAAATATAATGTTAATCGTTCCATATTCATTACCTTCATATTTTTTCATATATTTTCTGTTTGATGTTCATATACGTTGTCTTTTATGTCCATATATATGTGTTGTATGAAGCAATAATTTGTGTATTATTTTATCAAGTATTTTGGTATGAAATAATTTATTTGAATGTTGTGTAATTCCTTCTTTTGTTGTTTAATATTTAATTATAAACCAACTACTAAACACCTTTAAGAAAATTCTGAACATCCCCAGAAACTTCTTATAAAACACTAGAAACAACACAAAAGCCCCTATAAACTTCTGATAAGCCCCAAGAATTTTATGATAAGCCACCAGAAAACACTAAACCAACCTCAAAAACCTCTAAACCCCATACAAAAACTTTTGAACCCCAATTACAAACCACTAAACACCTTTCAAAAACATTTTCACCACCTTCAAAAACCTTTAAAGCCCCTACAAAAACTTTTAAATCCAATTACAAACCACTAAACACCATTCAAAAAAAAATTTAACCACCTTACCTCAGAACCTCAACCACAAACACCCTACCAAAACACCTGAACCCCCTACAAAAATTTTTGAACCCCAACAACAAACCACTAAACACCCTAAAAATACTTTTGAATCTCAACCACGAACCACTAAACACCATACAAAAACCTTTGAACCCCCTACAAAAACTTCTGAACCCAACCATGAACCACTAAACACCTTACAAAAACCTCTGAACCCCCTACAAAAACTTCTGAACCCCAACGACAAACCACTGAACAACCTACAGACTCCTTACAAAAAATTCTGAACCCCAACCACAAGCCATTGAACACCCTAAAAATACTTCTGAACCCCAACCACGAACCACTGAACACCCTATAAAAACCTTTAAACCCCCTACAAAAACTTCTGAACCCCAACTAAGAACCACTAACACCCTACAAAAACCTTTGAACCCCCTACAAAAACCTCTAAACCCCAACTACAAACCACTAAATACCCTACAAAAACTTTTGAACCCCAACCACAAACCACTGAACACCCTACAAAAAATTCTGAACCACAACCACAAACCACTGAACACCCTACAAAAAACTCTAAACCCCCTACAAAAACTTCTAAATCCCTGCCACAAATCACTGAACACCCTACAAAAACTTCTGAACCCCAACCACAAACCACTGAACACCCTACAAAAAACTCTGAACCCCCTTACAAAAACTTCTGAACCCCTACCATAAACCACTGAACACCCTACAAAAACTTCTGAACCCCAACCACAAACCACTGAACATCCTTCATAAACTTCTGCACCTGAAGACACTGCTCAGCCTTCAGACCTTCCTTATAAACAACTTCATACGTTCTAACTGCAATAAACAAACACAGTTTATAATTACCATTACTGGAGTTCAAAAATAAAATAATAAAGTTCAAATACGGGAAATAAGTGTTCATAATTATGTGTACAATTATATTTTAAAAAGCAAATATACATACACAGAGAATTATGTAAAACTCAAAGGTTCATTAGAGTAACCTAAATGTTCATAAAAATAGAAACAGTGTTCATAATACGATACTTCTAATAACAATTTTGATAATAAATAAAATGGAAAGTGCGAATTATATGAACAAAATGTTCAAAAACATGATATAAACAAATTATATTCATAAAATACAAATTAAAGCATCAAATCAACAATTAAATTATAAATGAAACTGAAAATCATAAAAAAATTAAGCAATTAAAATAAAAGAATAATCATTATAGCTCAAAAGTCTTCTTTATCTTTATTAGTTCTGATTTATGACTTGTTTCCTCATAGAGTTAGAATAGATTTCTTCTTTGAATAAAATGTTAATAATTTTAACAAAAATGTTCAAAGTACCAAATTATGAACAGAACATTCATAATCATACTAAAAATAAACAAAACTCATCAATTCTTAGATCAAAGCTTAATTGATTGTAAAAATGAATTATAAGAAAGTAGACCAAATTACAACTAATAATTGAAAGAACACGTAGTTTAGATTGCCAAACCATCAAAACCTCAATCAAATCCATTTCAATTGCAAAATCATTAAAATGCATTAAGAAAATATGACCTAATTAGAAATTAATATCAATTGTAATAAAAAATCTGACATACATTATATTGCCGATCTTGTCATGTATGTATAAGAATGCCTTCCATGGTGCTCAGTATTTTAATGGCGATGAAAAAATTCATACAAGCAGAGTGATAAACTTATTGAGTTACAAAGTGGTGAAGGAATTCAATCAAAGGAGAGAGAGAAAAATAGAGGAGAGAGAAAATGGAGGAAATTTAAGAAGAAGAGAAGACAGAGAATCAGAAAATTGGACAGATTTAATTAAGGAAATAGATGAGCTAGGAAGACACGCAAAATAGAAAGGAGAAGAAGAACATTGAAGTTTTGTGAATTACCCAATTAAACTCATCGTTTAATTAATGGTTCACACAGAACTACATGCACAAGGGTGCATGTTATAATTTGCGCTTAGAACCAGCAGTAAGCTGGCGAGCTAAGCGGTGACCAGGCCATTAGGCATTGAGGCAATATGCAGAAAAAGGTGCTCAGTAGAAGGGTGACTAACAACAAGCTTGTGAGCAACTTTTTCAGCTTTGTCAGGTTTTCATTAAACGGCCATAACTTTCTCGTTTATTATGGGAATTGAGTATATGACCTATCGTTGGAAAGCTCTTGAATCAAGCTATCACCTCCAAATTTAATCACCTCAAAATCACTTGTAGTTTGAGGAATATCTGCATTAAATGTGTGCCTTACTAGATTTCAAATCACAATTTAACATATTACATAGTTCAAATCCAAATAACATAGTTTGTGATGACTATAAAGAACATATAGTTTAGACCCAAAGAGCATATTAATTAAATTGAATGTACATATTCACTCCAATGAATATGGATCAAACAAATTGACAAAAAAACATTTATCCTAATCTAAATGAACTTCATCTTCAACCTTCGAAAATAATAATAATAATAATAATAATAATAATAATAATAATAATAATAATAATAATAATAATAATAAAAGAAATTTACATTTTGTTTTAGTGATGAATTCATTAACAATGATCAATGAACAAATGTGTAATATATAAACCTCATCTTCAACAACAAAATTATGAAATATAAATTGAAAAATTTTATTAAAAACTACCTTCTCATTTGGTGACAAAATCTAAAATTAAATATCAATTATCATCAATCGGCTGATCATCAATTGCAATCGACAATCATAGATCGTGATGAAATTTACCACAAGCCATCATTTTTCTTTAAAAATTAAAATTTATTTATTTATCTTTAAATTTTATTTTCTCTCTAAAAATTCTTTATTTATTCAAAAACTGATTATGAACAATTATGGATATGGGAAGCTAAAATGATGGAAATGAAACAACAAAAAAACCTTCAATTAAGGTGCTTAAATTTAGATAGCTGACTTTATTTTTTATTTTTTTAAATGACATTTTTCATCCAGGTGCAGGGTACACCCTGATGTGCAATGTAAATTTTAATTTCTTTAGTTTCTGAGTGCTCAAATTATAGGGATCATTGTGTTAATTTGGGAGGCGTTCCTCACCATGTAAACTAGCATAACTTATTCTTATGGGTAATAATACTATTCTAAAATTAGGGATTTAATTGTTATTTTACCAACATTTACTCGTTAAATCTAATATATATAAATAAAGTAGGCATTTTTGGAGAGCATTGGGAGCGCCACGTAAGAAAAGGTATTATTTTGACCAATGAAATTTTAGATTTCTATTTTATATTAGAATTAAAAAAATCGCTCGCCACCTAAACAAAAGTGACGAATGAAATTTTAAATTTTTGCCACGTAGGTAAAAATGACGAATAGTAATTTATTAGGATTTTAATTATTTATAAACACTAAATTTTATCATTTTTGTTTGTTACAAAACTAAAAATTATCTTTAGATAGCAGGATTTATATTTTTTAAAAAACTAAAAATTATCTTTAAATATTAGGATTTAAATTATTTAAAAAACTTAAAATTATATTATATTTGATGATATGATATTTTCATACAAAATTTTAAAACTTAAAATGCAAGAAAAAAATTAAGAGATCACCAAAAAAAATATTATTGCACGCCACATAAGCAAAAGTAATATTTTGACCAATGAAAAATTAGATTTATATATGAATTTAGAATTTAAATTTTCATTCTCCATTTAAAAAAAATTAATAAATGAAAGTTGAGAATTGAAAACAAAAAATAGTAATTTAAGATTTAAATTATGAAAAAAAAAACAAAAATTATCTTTTATATTATCTTTTACATCAGTATTTATATTATTTTAACAAATAATTAGAAATTAAAAAATAGATTTTGATTTAATGATTTTATCTAACTATCCGATGAATGAGATAATATTTATTTCAATGTATAAATTCAAGTTTTATATACGTAAAATTTAAATAAAAATAATTTAAAACTTAACAAAATATTTTACCTTAAATTAATGTTAAAATAATAGAATAGAAAATAAAAACAAAAAATATTAAGAAATTACAAAAAAATATACAAAATGAAATGTTTAAAAACCATGCATCGCACGGGCTTACATCTAGTTTTATATAAAGTAGCATCAATATGTTATAAAGAGGCTGTCCCCATTGATATCATATCAGATGTCTCTTTTGACTCCCTTCCTGAGAAACAACAGCTAGATATTTGTGTTCATCAAGCTCTTATTGAACCAACAAGTTATAAAGAAGCAGCTCAGCATCCTTCCTGGGTGGATGCTATGGATAAAGAGATTTCTGCTCTTAACAAGAACAATACATGGGATATTGTCATGTTACCCCCAGGCAAGAAGGCCATTGGTTGTAAATGGGTATATAGAATCAAAAAGAATGCTGATGGGAGTATTGAAAGGTATAAGGCTAGACTTGTTGCAAAAGGATTCACTCAGAAATATGGGATTGATTATGAGGAAACTTTTTCTCCAGTTGTAAAAATGTCAACCATAAGATGTTTGATATCTCTTGCTGCTCAGAATGGTTGGAATTTGTTTCAGTTAGACATAAACAATGCTTTTCTTCATGGAACTCTTCATGAAGAAGTCTATATGAAGATTCTAGAGGGTGTTTCTGCTCCTGCAGGGCATGTTTGCAGACTTAAGAAGTCTTTATATGGCCTCAAACAGGCTTCCAGGCAATGGTTTGCCAGATTAGTTGAGGAGTTGCAGTTTCAAGGTTTTAAACAGTCAAAAAATGACTACTCTCTTTTCTTGAGGAAACATGGCATTGATACCACTGTTATTGCAGTTTATGTTGATGATATAATCATCACTGGTTCTAATGATGCTCTAATTTCTGCTTTAAAGGCTCATTTGCATCATATTTTCAGCATAAAGGATTTGGGCCAACTGAGTTTCTTTCTTGGCATTGAAGTGAGTAAATGTCAGGATGGCTATGTTTTGTCTCAAAGAAAGTTTACTAAAGAGCTTTTGGAAGATTGTGAGTTGGATATTTCAAAGCCTGCTAATACTCCTTTTCCATCTCATATGAAGTTATTTTCTGATCAAGGAATTCTTTATGACAATCCTGCACTATACAGATGTTATGTTGGGAAATTGAATTTCCTAACTAACACTAGGCCTGATCTTGCTTTTGTTGTTCAAACTCTAAGCCAGTTCATGCACTCTCCTAGAATTCCACATGTTCTTGCTCTGCAACATGTATTAAGATATGTTGCTTCTACTGTTGGTCAAGGAATTCTGTTAAGAGCCACTTATCAGCTCACTTTACATGCTTTTTGTGACTCTGATTGGGCAGCTTGTCCTAGTTCAAGAAGATCTGTAACTGGTTATGTTATGCTTCTTGGTAACTCTCCTATTTCATGGTATCAGAGCAAATAGCCCACGGTATGGGACCTCTAATGGTTTGAGTATATTGCCAGGCCCAAAGTCTGGGACCTTTAATGGCATTAAGTATTCTGGGCCAAATTGAATCGGATCAAGTGATCCTTGAGTTAAAGGGACCTTACATGTGAGGGGGAGTGTTGAAGAATAAACCTCTCAAGTGTCACCACATGTAAGTGTTCCACATTGGTTGAAGAAGAGAGAATTAAACACTTTATAAGGCCAAGGGGTTACTCCTCCTATTGCCATATGGTTTTGGGATGGAACCTCCTCGGACTTGTGAAGTGGACTCTCTCTCTCTTGGTTTGCGGGTGCGGCCCAGGCCCGCGTTTATCATGGTGAATCTCATCCACCCCCCACTTTCAAGTGGAATATTAAGCGCTGGGTATGAAGGAGGCCCATGCTGCATCCACACTTTTAGCCCAAACGGGCTCTCGTGTGAGGGGGCGTGATAGAGTATAAAACATATTCCTGGGCCTCAACCATCAGCTTAAGCTTTTGGTTGAGTTGGTCCTTTAACATGGTATCAGAGCTAACGTGACACAAAGGTCACGGGTTCGAATCTCATCCACCCCCCACTTTCAAGTGGAATATTAAGCGCTGGCTATGAAGGAGGCCCATGCTCCATCCACACTTCTAGCCCAAACGGGCTCTCGTGTGAGGGGGCATGATAGAGTATAAAACATATTCTTGGGCCTCAACCATCAGCTTAAGCTTTTGGTTGAGTTGGTCCTTTAACATTGATAAACGCGGGCCTGGGCCACACCCGCAAACCAAGAGAGAGAGTCCACTTCACAAGATTAAAGGAGGTTCCATCCCAAAACCATATGGCAATAGGAGGAGTAGCCCCTTAGCCTTATAAAGTGTTTAACTCTCTCTTCTTAAACCAATGTGGGACACTTACATGTGGTGACACTTGAGAGGTTTATTCTTCAACACTCCCCCTCACATGTAAGGTCCCTTTAACTTAAGGATCACTTGATCCAATTCAATTTGGCCCAGAATACTTAATGCCATTAAAGGTCCCAAACTTTGGGCCTGGCAATATACTCAAACCATTAGAGGTCCCATACCGTGGGCCTTGCTCTGATACCATGATAAACGCGGGCCTGGGCCATACCCGCAAACCAAGAGAGAGAGTCCACTTCACAAGATTAAAGGAGGTTCCATCCCAAAACCATATGGCAATAGGAGGAGTAGCCCCTTAGCCTTATAAAGTGTTTAACTCTCTCTTCTTAAACCAATGTGGGACACTTACATGTGGTGACACTTGAGAGGTTTATTCTTCAACATGTTGGAATACATGGTCCAGGTCAGCATAAGGAAGCAGAGTCAGCAATGCCAGCTGCAGCACAATCAGTTAGCTCCAGCTCAGCATAAGTTTGTTAGGAGTTTGTTATGAATTCGTTAGAGATTCTGTAACTAACTCTTGTATAAATACAAACATCAAGCTGTATTTTTCATTATTCAAAAATAATAAAATTCTATCTTTCTTCTCTTACAAGCTTTTCTCTCTTCTCTCTTCTTATATTTTTCTGGAAAATTCTTCCAGAATGAAGTTCAACTGATGAACTTCAACATGGTTTCAGAGCATTTTTAGCTCGATTCTGGTCTGATTTTTGAATTTTTCTTCAATTTCTTGAAGCTCAATTGCTTCATATTTCTTTGTTATTCTTCGGTTTGATTGAAATTTAGCAATGGCACCTCAAAATTCTGCAAATAATTTAGGAAATTCTAATTCTGAAACAAATATAGATGTTGATTCAACACAGAATCCAAATTCTGTTTACTTTCTGAGTAATTCTGATCTTGCTACATCAAAATTGGTGAATATAGTATTTGATGGAACAAGTTACAATGATTGGAAGCGTTCTATGATAATCGCATTATCAGCAAGAAACAAATCATGTTTTGTTGATGGAGGTTTGAATCAACCTTCAAACAATTCACCAAATCTCAGAATCTGGAATAGATGCAACAATTTGGTGATTTCGTGGATCCTAAATTCTCTTGAACCTTCAATTGCTCGAAGTGTTCTTTATCTGAAGACAGCAAGATCAATTTGGCTAGATCTGGAAGAAAGGTTTAGTCAATCTTCTGGACCTCAGTTGTTTTCAATACAACAACAATTAGCAGATATATCTCAAGGAGAATCTGAAGGTATTCCAGAATTTTATACTCGAATTAAGCAATTATGGGATCAGTTGGATGGATTGGATCCTTTACCTGCTTGTGTTTGTACTGGTTGCAACTGTAATCTAACACAGCAGCTGTTTAAGTCTCAGCAAAGCCAGAGATTAATTCATTTTTTGATGAAAGTGCACGAAAAATTTTCTCATACTAAGAGTACTATTTTGATGATGAATCCCTTGCCAACTGTTACTAAGGCATATAGTTTGTTGCTTCAAGAGCAAACTCATATGAATCTAAGTAACATCAAGAATCAGCAGAATGTAGAATCTGCAGCGTTTTATGCTAAGAAATTCAATGAAACCAGAACTCATTTCAGCAACAATAGAAGCTATAATTCTACTGGAGGTGCAGGACAAGTGTTTGATTATAATCCTGCAGGATCAAGTACAAGAAATTTTGTTTACACCAGAAACAACTTGTATTGTGATCATTGTAAGATGAGAAATCATACAAAAGAGAAGTGTTGGAAGTTACATGGATATCCTTCTGATTTCAAAAATAGATCTAAGAGAGTAGCAGCATCAGTTCAACTGGATAATTCTGCTATTTCAGAATCAGCAGACCTGGTAAATTTGTCAGTTACTCAAGAGCAGCACAAACATATTATTCAATATCTTGACAAGCAACAGTCTGCGGAGCAAGGTGAACTCTCTGGAGGTTCAAGTTCCCTTGGCTTAGCAGTGACTTCTCACTTGGCAGGTAATTTTTGTCTAACTTCTTCTATGCTTCCTACATGGATTCTTGATAGTGGAGCCTCTAATCACATGTGTGCTGACATTTCAATGTTTAAAACATACTCAAAAGTTCTTGATGAAAGACTTATAACAATACCAGATGGAAAGAAATTGAAGGTTGAACATATAGGAACAGTTTTGCTTAAAACAGGCATTACTCTTAATAATGTCCTGCATGTTCCTGGTTTTCAGTTTAATTTGGTGTCTATATCAAAGCTATGCAAAGATGTTTCAGGATCAGTATCATTTACTAATGATACATGTTTACTTCAGGGCCCTTCTTTGATCAGTCCAATTGTGCTTGGTAGATTGGACAAGGGATTGTACAGTCTTAATGAAGAATGCTTGAGTGCAAATAATGCTGTTGTTCTTGAAAATCACAGTTCAGTGGCTGTTGAAGAAGCCAAATTATGGCACCTTCGTTTAGGACACATGTCTTTTGACAAAATAAAGTCTATTAAGGGCACTGATGTTCATGGTTGTTTAGCTGAAAATTTGTGTCAAATCTGTCCTTTAGCTAAACAGTCTAGGTTCTCTTTTCCTAATAGTTCAATAAAGACTTGTAAACCTTTTGAACTCATCCATATAGATGTCCGGGGTCCTTATACTCATGTTACTCATACTGGTTGTAATCAGTTCCTTACAATTGTAGATGATTATACCAGAATGACTTGAGTTCATTTCATGAAAAATAAGAGTGATTCTGTTTCTTTGATGTCTCAGTTTCTTAGCTATGTTCAGACTCAATTTTCTTCAAAGGTCTTAGCTGTAAGATTAGATAATGCTCCTGATCTTACAGAAGGAAATATGAAATTACTATTATCTCAGCATGGTATTTTACAGCAAAAATCTTGTCCTGACACACCCCAACAAAATGGGGTAGTTGAAAGAAAACACAAGCACCTTTTGGAGACTGGTAGGGCTTTGTTCTTTCAATCCAAAGTACCAGCTAGATTCTGGGGAGATTGTATTATGGCAGCAGCTTATATAATCAACAGAATGCCACTCAAATCTGTTGGTTTTGTAACACCCTATGAAAAATTCCATGGTTCTGTTCCTGATTTGTCTCACATGAAGATTTTTGGTTGTCTTTGTTACATTTCAACTTCAAAAACACACAGAAACAAATTAGATCCCAGAGCAACACCATGTGTGTTTCTAGGATACCCTCCAAACCAAAAGGCTTACAAAGTTCTTAACCTTGCCACAAACAAAATATCAGTTTCTAGGGATGTTGTTTTCTTTGAAAAACATTTTCCTTTTCATTTTTCATCTACTCCTCACAAATCCTATGCAAATAAATTTTTCTTACCTACTCAAACACCAATTTCCCAACCTCATTCTGACATTCCTGAAATCTTCTCTATTTTCAGTGAAAATTCTGATTCAAATATAGCATCTACTCCTGATCCTTCTGTCTCACTCAATTCTATTCCTCAGAGCAATATTTCCTCTTCTATTTTACCTGAATCTTCAGTTACAGCACCTAATTCTGATACAATTAGACAATCTTCAAGAATATCTAAACCACCAAATCATTTCTCTGATTATCACTGTTATGCTGTCACTAATCACTGGTGTAATTTGGTCTCTTTTGACTCCCTTCCTGAGAAACAACAGCTAGATATTTGTGTTCATCAAGCTCTTATTGAACCAACAAGTTATAAAGAAGCAGCTCAGCATCCTTCCTGGGTGGATGCTATGGATAAAGAGATTTCTGCTCTTAACAAGAACAATACATGGGATATTGTCATGTTACCCCCAGGCAAGAAGGCCATTGGTTGTAAATGGGTATATAGAATCAAAAAGAATGCTGATGGGAGTATTGAAAGGTATAAGGCTAGACTTGTTGCAAAAGGATTCACTCAGAAATATGGGATTGATTATGAGGAAACTTTTTCTCCAGTTGTAAAAATGTCAACCATAAGATGTTTGATATCTCTTGCTGCTCAGAATGGTTGGAATTTGTTTCAGTTAGACATAAACAATGCTTTTCTTCATGGAACTCTTCATGAAGAAGTCTATATGAAGATTCTAGAGGGTGTTTCTGCTCCTGCAGGGCATGTTTGCAGACTTAAGAAGTCTTTATATGGCCTCAAACAGGCTTCCAGGCAATGGTTTGCCAGATTAGTTGAGGAGTTGCAGTTTCAAGGTTTTAAACAGTCAAAAAATGACTACTCTCTTTTCTTGAGGAAACATGGCATTGATACCACTGTTATTGCAGTTTATGTTGATGATATAATCATCACTGGTTCTAATGATGCTCTAATTTCTGCTTTAAAGGCTCATTTGCATCATATTTTCAGCATAAAGGATTTGGGCCAACTGAGTTTCTTTCTTGGCATTGAAGTGAGTAAATGTCAGGATGGCTATGTTTTGTCTCAAAGAAAGTTTACTAAAGAGCTTTTGGAAGATTGTGAGTTGGATATTTCAAAGCCTGCTAATACTCCTTTTCCATCTCATATGAAGTTATTTTCTGATCAAGGAATTCTTTATGACAATCCTGCACTATACAGATGTTATGTTGGGAAATTGAATTTCCTAACTAACACTAGGCCTGATCTTGCTTTTGCTGTTCAAACTCTAAGCCAGTTCATGCACTCTCTTAGAATTCCACATGTTCTTGCTCTGCAACATGTATTAAGATATGTTGCTTCTACTGTTGGTCAAGGAATTCTGTTAAGAGCCACTTATCAGCTCACTTTACATGCTTTTTGTGACTCTGATTGGGCAGCTTGTCCTAGTTCAAGAAGATCTGTAACTGGTTATGTTATGCTTCTTGGTAACTCTCCTATTTCATGGAAATCCAAGAAACAAAGCACCACTTCTAAGAGCTCAGCTGAGGCTGAGTACAGGGCAATGGCTCATGCTGCTAGTGAAGTTGCTTGGCTTGTTAGGATTCTTGATGAATTGGGTTTGGGAAACTTAAAGCCTGTTCAGTTGTTCCTGTGACAGTCAATCAGCAATTCAAATTGCTAAAAATCCGGTTTTTCATGAGAGAACTAAGCATATTGAAGTTGATTTTCACTTTACAAGAGATAAAGTCCTTGAAGGTCTCATTGAGCTTATTTACATTCCTACTGGCAAACAGCTTGCTGATGTTTTCACCAAGCAACTCTCTCTTTCTCAGCAGGAGGTTTTGTTATCCAAACTTGGCATGGTCAAGCCACCCCTGCCAAGTTTGAGGGGGGTGTTGGAATACATGGTCTAGGTCAGCATAAGGCAGCAGAGTCAGCAATGCTAGCTGCAGCACAATCAGTTAGCTCCAGCTCAGCATAAGTTTGTTAGGAGTTTGTTATGAATTTGTTAGAGATTCTGTAACTAACTCTTGTATAAATACAAACATCAAGCTGTATTTTTCATTATTCAAAAATAATAAAATTCTATCTTTCTTCTCTTACAAGCTTTTCTCACTTCTCTCTTCTTATATTTTTCTGGAAAATTCTTCCAGAATGAAGTTCAACTGGATAGTAGCATCAATATGTTATAAAGAGGCTGTCCCCATTGATATCATATCAACAAACCATGTTGATATCAAGGCAATCTTGTAAATAATAGGTTTACTTTTTGGAAAGTATTTATAAAATATTAGAAAGCTGAGTTGGACTCCGTTTTTTTAATTTCTTTTACAAAACGTGTTACGGATCTTCAATTGACGATAGGGTAACGGTGTATACTCTTTTACTTTACTCGAATCTGGGTTGGAGGAGAGAGAAAATCAAATCAAAAAACTAAATAAAAGAGAAAACAAAGATGATTATCAGGAATAATATTCAACAATCCGATAAATTGTTTCACCTCAATTTCTATGATTATCAAGAATAAAAAACATAAAATCCTAAATGCATCCAAACTTACATTCCAATATTGCAGTACAAATCGATAATCATCAGATTATAGAACAAAATCCAAATTCAATAATTTCAATTACCTAATTTTACAAAATCAAACTAACCGAGGCAGCCAAGTCGTCGCCGGCAAAATTCTCCATCAATTTTTCCGACGATTTGGTTTAGGGCTTCGCTTCAGAATCTGGTTCGGCAGGAAAATGGTCCAGTTCGTTTATTTGGGCCGGTATCCGGTTCTAGTTCGGGTAATTGGTTTGGATGAAGGTGGTGAAGAGGGAGGAGGAAACCATCGAAGAAAAGCTCATCAGCTGATAAAAAGAATAGTACGTGCTTTGTGGGTCGAACTCGTATTCGAGAACTCGAATTCCGGGGAGTTTACTTCCTACGACGGCGGCGGAGAGAATGAGGGGAAGGAGAGAGAGTGAGAGTTCTTGAAGGTCTGCGTTGGGTATCAAATGAGGGAAAATAATTGATCGTTGACGTCAAATTTGGAGAAAACGGGAACTCATTACGGGAAGAGCCATGTAAACTGCGGAAATACCAATTTGCCCATCATTTAAATGAAAAATAGACTGAAATGCCCTTGATATTAACAATACAAGTTGATATCAGATATCAACTTGTATTTGCTCTGTTATAAACACGATTTTCAACATCCCAAGATAGCAAGTGCTACACTTAACATACATATCGTGGTTTTATCACATATATAAATAACATAATATCCATATTGATGTTTGTTGTAAGAAAAACATGCCTACAAAAATCATGTCAAGGAGTTATCACAAAAAAAAAAAAAAAAAAAAAAAAAAAAAAATCATGTCAAGGATTAACATAATGATTTCACAACGGAAAAACCTTGAAGCTGGATGATCAAGGTCTTCTTTTATTGAAATAAACACACCCACTCTTCAATTACTCTTATTTAAACAAGGAAAAGCTTGATTCAGGCCTTAGGACCAGCAGTAAGCTGGCGAGCTAAGCGGTCACCGTCAGGCATTGAGGCAATATGCAGAATAAGGTGCTCAGTAGAAGGGTGAGGAACAACAAGTTTGTGAGCAGCTAATTTGTGAGCTACTGCCTTGTGAGAAACTTTTCCTCCGGATGCAAATAACTTATCAATAAGAAAACCGGCTAAGATCCCAACTCCAATAGCTGCTCCAATGCTAAATAAAAATGAAGAGGCTAATATAACAGCACTAGCTGCTGTTGTAGTGACAGCGATTCCAGCAGTTGTCAACATTGAAGTGACGGCAATAGAACCCACAATCTCGGCTCCTATCCCCGCTCCCACAGACGCTATTGTCTCCACCGAATCCTTTGTAAAAGTCTTGAGGGGGTGATCGGAGGTACACGTATCCCACGCTATCATTCCAACTTGCAAAAGTATTAGTGCTGCCCCAGCTCCTTTAGCTACCCTTGCCAGCCTAGCATATGTAGGATTGTTAGATAATATATAAATCTATTATCTAACAAAGAGATGAGAGTTAGACGATTTTTTTTAGTATTAGGATTTTTTATTTTATTTTTTTACTTTTACCACTTTTATAAAAACACGAAATCTATTTTCACCTTTTTTTTTTTTTTTTTTTTTTTTTTTGAGGGGAAATCTATTTTCACATTTATCCCAATTTAATTAGGACAATCAAACTTTACCTTGGCCTTGTTTGGCAAGTGGCTATTGCCGGTTGGTTGTTAGCTGATTTACTTGGCTTGTTTATAATAGCTTTTGAAATTAGCTGTTTAATCTGGCTGTTTATAAAAGTGTTTGATAAATTAATTGTTGGCTGTTTATTAGATAATTTGTGGGCCAACAAGCCAAAAGCCAACAAAAAAAAGCTACTCAAAGCAGCTTTTTCATTTTGGCTTAAAAACTAGCTTTTTCACTGGCTAAAAAGCCAATTACCAAACACATTTTTTGGCTGTTTGACCACATAAAAAAGTCAAAAGCCAAAAGTTAACCAAAAAGCCATTTACCAAACATGGCCCTTATCTATTAACTATTACTAAAACAATACATTGCTGACATCATCAATTTTCAAATTAGCCTACGTGTCATTTTAACATTAAAAATTTTCCCTCCATTTTCTATGAGTGATGTCATCATTTATTTTTTTAATCTTTGTACTATACACTTTTCTAACCAAAAAAAATCACCACTCGTTTTTACACAAATTATAAACTTTATTTTATGCATAATAATAAAAAATTAATTAAATCGTGCAATGCACGAGTCTAATCTAGTATTTATATAATAATTAGGAGTATTTGGAGTTTGAATTTTGATCTTATTTTTATATAATTAGGACATTAGGTACGTAAATGAATGATAGGAAATTTTAGATTTTAACACCACAAAAAAACGAAAAATTGGTTTTTAACACTACAAAAAAAAAAATTTAAAAAAAATTTAAAAAAGCTTTCATTTTAACACCACAATTTTTTTTATAAAATTAGATTTTATCTCCACTTAACGGTTGTCGTCCAACTTTATGTTAAGTATGGTCCATTGTACCACGTGTCACATATCATTAGTTTAAAAAAATTAAAAAAAAAAAAAAAAAAAAAACAAAACCCTAAACTAGCCCAGCCAACCCCATCTCCACCATCGGCACGGCGGCGCCGGCTGCTACCGCACCCAAACACTCCCATTCCCAGCCCCAGCCGCCGTAAACTTCATCCCCTCCCTTTCCCCCTCCCCAAAACTGAAAATACCTCCCCACTACCGCTTAAAATGGGCGGCCGTTTTTCAAACCTCCCAAAATCGACCACCATCACGCCCACTAATGGTCAAAAACGGTCAGTTTAGGATCTAAGGGCGTGTTCGGCAAAATGTAGCTGTTAGCTGTGTATGTAGCTTTTAGCTGTCAACAAGTTATAGCTGTGAAAATAGATAATTTAGGTATTAGTGTTCGATAAAAGTAACGGTCGCCTAGTTGTACATATAAAATTAATATTTTATATTTAAAACTATAGATTAAATTTTCAAAAGCTACCTCTACTTTCAAAAGCTAACATTTCTAACTTTTCATAAAAGCTATCTCCACCGCTTAAAGCTACTCTAACCACTATTTTGCCAAACACTCACATTTTTTGTTAAGTAGTGGTTTTGACCAAGTTAAACCACTAAAAGCTACTCAAACATTAGTGCCGAACACGCCCTAAGTGGTCGATCTCAACCATAAACTAGTCGTTTTCGACCCTTATAACCCCTTTTGGTGGCGGTTTGGGTGGTTCGAAAAACGACCACTCATTTTTGGTGGTCGTTGGGGCAAGGTTGTCAATTTTAGTGAGGGGGAAAGGGAGGGGGCGTAGAATCCGACGGATTTCGCTGGAAACGAGGGTTTTTCGGTGGGGTTGTGGCTGGTGCCGCCCAGCCAGCGGTGGGAATGGGGAGTCTGGGTTAGTTTAGGGTTTTTTAAAAAAAAATTAATTATTTTCTTCTAATAATATGCTGACACGCAAGCAAAGTTGATCGTACTAAACGAATTTCATCCATAAACAAGTTAAGTGGTGGTAAAAGCCATTTTTTTAGAAAATTTGTGGTGTTAAAATAAAAGGTTTTTTTTTATAGTGTTAAAATCCATTTTCTGACTTTTTTGTCATGTTAAAATCTAAAATTTTCTAAATGATAACTAGATGAAAGCCTGTGCGATGCATGGTTTTTCATACATGTATCTTAAGAGAAGATATTTTCCTATATACTCTAAGTTTTTTTTTTATATAATTTTTTTTATTTATTTTACTATTTAATAATTTCAGACAAAAAAAAACTTTTGATGTAATTTTTAATGCGACATTCTTTAATGTGAAAGATAATATTTTTTTATTTTAAAATATTTTAAATCCTAAATCACTATTCGTTCTTTTTTTACACTTGAAATTAAACTCTCAAATCTAATCTAATATACTACCTCCGTTTCTTATTACTTGCAACAAATGAATATTTTATATCTCACAAATAATACCCATTTGTTGCGAGTAATAAGAAACGGAGGTAGTATAAATTAAAGAGGAGTTTATTCTTAAGGTTTTAGAGAGCCACGTTGGGTTTAATTTTCTTAGTGCGCAAGGTAAGATTATAAATTTTAGTTGTAACCAAATAAATAAGATATTATTTATTTCTTTTAGATCGAATTAATTAATTCAAATGTCACGCAAGCAAAATTGACGAATGATATTTTTAAGTTTAAATTAATTAAATATAAAAAATAATCTTTTTAAAATGGAAAAATTGACAAGAATAATCCCAACTTTGCCTCATTCGCCCAAAATAATCCTAACTTTGGATTATTTTTTATTAATCCAAACTTTAATATTAATTTGCTTCAAATGGTCCCAGCAGGTCATCTAACTTATTATAACAAGTTGGATGACACGTGTTGGTACCTAATTGGTCAATAAATAAATTAATAAATTTAAAATGTTATTTTTTAAGAAAAAATATTACTTCCTCCGTTCTTTTTTACTTGACCCGCTTTGACTTTTACACTATTCACGACCCCTCCTTTGACCGTCTTTTGTGAATAATGTGTAATGAAAAACATATTCATGTAGTATGTTTTTGAATTTGCATTGTCTCAATAAGTACTATCATAATATATAACTTTTACAACTTTTGCTCATGGAGAATCAAAGTTATTAATCGTTAAAGTTTTACATTGGCAAGCGTGATAAAATAAACAGGTCAAGTAAAAAAGAACAGAGGAAGTAATTAAAAATTAATTAAGAAAACCAACCCACCAACCCCAACCACCTTCTCCTCCGCCCAACCTGCCACCGACCCCCTGCCCTCCAGCCCTGGAAGCGCGCATTCCTCCTCCACCCGCGTCGTCTCCGCGCAGCCCCTCTCCCTCTTAACCACCAACCCTCTTCCCCTATGAAACCCTTTAAAACCCAACATCCCACCGTTGCTTTCCTCCACTCCCTTGACCCTCGTTTTCCTCCCATCGCCGCCGCTATTATTCTCCACTCTATCGAGCCGATGTTGCTCTTCTCCACTTCATCGAGCTGCCGCTATTTCTCGGCCCGAAGAGATCATTGATAATGTTGTGGCTCTTGTTATTGGGCATTTGCGATGGACGCATCTTGGTTTTCAGTCGTGAGGTGGGTGTTGGGTTGTGGAGGTAGAATGATGAAGGTGGTTGGGTTGGTGTTGGTGGCTCAAGGGAGGTAGGGTGGTGGACTGGTGGAGGTGGCTGGCTTAGTTTGCAAAATTAATTAGCTTTTTTTTAATTATTTAGTTTTAAATTAGTTAATTAAGTATTAATTTTGTTTGAACAAAAAATAAGTATTAGTTGGTAACAAATAAAAAAATAAATAATAGAATAATCATGTTTTTATAATAAAATTAAAATAAAATCATATTTTTGACCAATCACGTGGTGACACGTGTAAAATAATTTTTTTTAAAAAAATAATTACCTACTCAACAGGTTACCGGTCACTTGGGACTATTTACAGCGGAGTTATATCAAAGTTTTGATTATTAAAAAATAATCCAAAGTTGCGATTATTTTGGGCGAATGAGGAAAAGTTGGGATTATTCTTGTCAATTTTTCCTTTTATAATATGAATTTTATCTAAATATGTAACAAATTTTAGCACATATATACAATATAAATATTTTTAAAAATGTCAAACAAACTGTGCATCGCACGGGCTTCATCTAGTTTATATCATTTTGTAAATTTCTTTTGATCTTGATCTCAGCTTATTAATCAGATATTTGAACAATTAATTTTATAAGATAATTTTTATCATCCCATAGTTATAATACGTAAAATCACACAAAAAATAAATTTTGTAATTAGATCATACTCATAATATTTTGGATTATTTTTAATTTCTATTATTTGTTAAGTATAATTATTCAATTAATTTTATGTAACTTATCCCCTAATAAATATTTTGGTCTGAACATTTAAAAAAAAAATATGTAGTACATAAATATATGCAACAAAACATGTATATTATTTATCTTCCATTTCGATAGATAATTATAAAAAAAATTGTTATACTATGAAATTTTATATAAATACCTATCTAAGACCCTGTTTATCTCACCTTAAAAAAAATATTTAGTAAAAATAAATTCGGTTCAGTAAAAATAGTTTCAGCTCAGTACAAATAATTTTAGTTTAGTAAAAATAATTTCTGTTCAGCAAAAATAATTTCAATTCAGTAAAAATAAAGGGGGTTGGGATCGGGATGGGAAAGGGGTTTTAGAGGGTAGGGGGATGCCGGAATTCGGGAAAGGGGAAGGTCGACGCGGCCAGAGGGGGCAGGGGATGTCGGAAAAGCTGAAAGTGGGGGTGGGGGGTGGTTGCGAGGCCGGAGTAGGGCAATGGGGGTGGTCGGCTTCATGGGACAATCGTATACTTGAGAAAAGGGAGATCGGCGCGTCGGGGTAAGTGGCTGGGGTCCTGGGGAGGTTGGTGCACCGAGATCGGTGGCTGAGGAGGCTGGCGTGTCGAGGTTAGTGGCTGGGAGGTTGGCGTGCCGGGATTGGTGGCTGGGGAGGTCGGCGGGCTGGGATCGGTGAAAGGGGAGGTGGTTTGGCTGGTGGGTGGTTTTATTATTAATTAATTGTTTTTTTTAATTTTTTTTATTTGGACTAATCGGGTGTAAACAAGTGTCAAGTAACTTGCTACAGCAAGTTAAGTTACCGGTTGGGACCATTAAAAAAGATCGGGGGTAAAGGTGGGATTATTAAAAAATAATCCAAAGGTGGGATTATTTTCAGCGGACGACCCAAGGTGGGATTATTCCAGTCAGTTTTTCCTTAATATTATTGTGAATTTGAAATACGACGCTATGACCCTAATTTGAACATAGTGACCTTTATTATTCATATTGACCGGTATATAAAATATTTCACTAATAACCTCTTATAGTCTATATATTACCAAAATGACTTTTATTTCAACATATTGACCTTTTTTTTTAGAAAAAATTGCTCCCATTAATCTAAACTTTGCCTGGTCCTCCTAAATTAATCCCTACTTTGGATTATTATATCACTCCCAACTTTAGGGGTATTAATTTCTATTGCACCCAAATGACTTGAAACCGGTTGAAGAGGTAAACTTTGTTGACTTGTGATTAGTTGCACACGTGTCGCTACCGGATTGGTTCAAAAGTAAATAAATAAATAAAATTACAAAACATAAAATAAAAAAAAAAAAAAAACAAAACCACCCAACCCGCAGCCACCCACTGCCAGCCATCCCCGTTTCCCCCGGAGCACCGGCCACCAAAGCAGCAGCCGGAAATCTGAGGGGAAGGGCGAAAATCGACAGATTTCGGTCACCGCTGGTGTCAGCGACACCGCTATCGGCGTTAGAGAGAAGCTTCGAGGTGGGATCGGCCAAACCAAAGTCCAGCGATACTGGCTGGTAAACCTCCAGAATGGGCCGACGAAGCCGAAGAAAAAGTCGATCGAGGGAGAAAATCGAAGAGTAAGGGGCGGAAACGAAGGGGAAGAGGGCGGAAACGGAGGCGAAAGTGGAGGAAATGGGGTGACGGTCGTTTTCCGGCAGCGAGAAAGGGGTTTTCGGGGGCGGGGAAGGGAAAGGGGTGGGTTTCGACGGCGGGGGAGGGCTACGCGCTGATTTTCGGCAACGAGGGAGGAGTATTCGAGGGTGGGCTGGCCGCCGTTTTCCGGCAGCGGGGGAGGGGTATTTTCTGGGATAGGATAGGGGCTGGGTTTGGTAGTTTTTTATTTTTTTTTAATTTTTGTTTTTCTTTTTATTTTTAATTTTTTTTGGACCTATCACATGTTGATACGTGTCGGGTAACTTGCACTATCAGGTTAGATTACCGGTAGGGTGCAATAAAAATTAATACCCCCTAAAGTTGGGAGTGATAAATAATAATCGAAAGTATGCATTAATTTGGGCGGACGAGGCAAAGTTCAGATTAATGGGAGCAATTTTTCCTTTTTTTTTATTATAGTGACCCTTTTTTTATTAGTAAAACAACCATAGTTTCTCTAATGTTAATGGTCTACAATAAATTAGTGTGAACCAGGTGAGTTTAATAATTTGTAAATCTGTATAGTTTTAACGATAATTAAATTATTTTTAGGAAATTTTGATCTTTACCCCAAAAAAAAAAAATTAAAAAACTGATATTGGATAAAAAGGAAAATAAAAAAACCCTACACCCTAACCTAGCCACCATCGGCAGCCCTACCTCCATCGTCAGCACCCCCTCTCCATCCTGTCCCACCCTGCCACCAGAACCCCTTCCTTGACCGGGGGAACCACCCCAGCCAAAAAACCCGACCCAAATGGAAATTTCCACCAAACAAATTAACTAAATGTTTAAAATTCTTGGTTATGACCCATCCAAGAAATAATTATTTTGGGACGGGATGATGGGCTCGACTTCTATTCCAGGCCGGATTTTTATGTTTGAGACTAGAAAATTTAATTTTAAGAATCGAATAACTTAGAACTATATAAATATATATGAATATATATATGTGCATATATATATATATATATATATTATATATACATACATACATATACATACTAGGTTAGATCCCGTGTCATGCACGGTAATTTCAATATTTATCATTAGTTTAATACAATTATTTTACTATAAAAAATAATATCAAACTGCAAAATAGGATGAAAGTCCTGTAATTACAATTTTTTTGAATCTTTAAAGAAAACAGAGGAAAAAATGCATGCACGACTAATAAAAATAACCATGGATTACATTACAAAGTTATAGATAATATTACATTATTGTATTATATGACTTTGTTCCCGTCATAAAATAAATAAATATATAAATCCTTATTGAATGTGTAAAAATGACTATACTTGCCAAATAGAAAAGAAATATTATTGTAAAGTAATTATTAAACTAAATACTTCTCTAAGAAGCTTTGAAAAAAAAAGGAAAAAATAAAATAAAACCTTTTGGAGGGAAAATCTTTAACCAGGTTATGACAAGTGTCATTTCTGGTTTCGCCTTTAGTATAGGTATATATTGATATATATATATATATATATATATATATATATATATATATATATATATATATATATATATATATATATATATATATATATATATATATATATATATATATATATATATATATATATATATGTAAATCTTAGCGGTACCCAATTATTCAAATGGCACACAAGCAAAATTGGCGAATGAAATTTTTAAATATTATCTTTTGATATTAAAAATTTTATCTAAATATTTAACCAATTTTAGCACATTAATAAAAAAAATTACTTTAAAAATTCCAACAAACCGTGAATTGCACGGGTTTCATCTAGTAGTAGATAATAAGGTAAAAGTTGAAATCTAATACGCTAGCCGTCTCTTCTCTTTTTTCTCTCTATGGTTCTTAAAAAAAACAAGTGTTTCATAAGCTGGAGAAATTTGGCTATTTTCGACCCTTTTCCTTCACTCTTTGAAGGTTTTATCTATGTACCCCTACAGTGGGTTTGAGTGTAGTAAGTGCCCCTATGGTGGGCTTTGTTTTAGTTTTGTTTTTTATTTTGAGTTTAGTATGGTACAAGTTGTTTTATGAGTGAAGATTTGTGTAGGATCGAAAAAGAAGTTAATCCTTCGATTATTATCAGATGAATCAAGGAAAATTTTTCTTCACGATTACAACAGATCAATAGACCCCTCGTCGAAAAAGGTTGTAAATCACAGCGATATGAAAGAAGGTGTGAATAATGTATGATTTGCAACAACGATCGTATGCTGAAAGGATGTTTTTATTTGATTTAATTATCATGTATTTATTAGATTATAATCTCTTTGTAGATGTAGTATGACTATTTAATCTTTATTAAAAAAAAAAAAAAAAAAAAAAAAACCTTATTAAGAATAGTCTTAGGGCCTGTTCACATTTACTTAATTTCAGTTCAGTTCAGCTCTAATCAGTTCAGTTCAGTTCAGCTCTTAATTTCCCTCTCACATAAAATATTCATTTCAGCTCAATTCAGTTCAGTTCAGTTCAGCTCCAATCAGTTCAGTTCAGTTCAGTTCGGCTCATCAATTCAGTAAATATGAACAGGCCCTTAATCATTTTTAAAGATATTATGCATAATTTTAGGGGGGGGGGGGGGGGAACAGTCTAGTCCAAGATCATTTTTTTAAGGGGTTTTGGACCAGACCGAAAATTTTTTTTCTTAGCCCAAAGATTGAATCGCTTACTTCGGTCAAACTTGGAGTTAGTCCGATACCGTTTGGTCCATTTTTCCGATCCGAACTGGGTTTTTGAACACCACCCTCACTTAGGGCCTGTTCTCTTACGTTGAAATTCGGTTCAGTTCAGTTCAGCTCAGCTCAGCTCAGTTCAGTTCAGTTTAGTTCAGCTCTTAATTTCCTTCGCTTATAAAATATTCATTTTAGTTCAGTTCAGTTCAGCAGAGTTCAGTTTAATTCAGTTCAATTTAGCTTAGTTCAGTCACTGAGAACTGACCCTTATATCATAATAACATACAATACAGGTTTATATAATAATTTAGGAGTTAATTTTTGAACTGTCAATCACAAGCTTCCAAATCTTTGATTCTCACTAGTCACCATAGGCTCCCAAACCATTTATAAGGCAGAAGATCTAAAACCCCTATCAAGTATCAAGCCCTCTTGATCACCTAAAGGGATTATTAGACAAACTTGGTGGTCATATAATGAAGAATATGAGGGAACAACAAAACGTTATTAGGAAATGAAGATCCCTATTAAGAATTACAACACTTTGGATCTTGCATAAGTTACAAAAAGAAACACTATAGACTGTGAGTTCTCTAACGGCTGAGGATAAGAAAAATGTGGTAGCTTGCAAGATGGTTGAAAAGAAAACAAGACAATTTTATATAGAAGGTCCCTCTTTTGAAATTTTGTTTATTTTGGGTATCATCATATGGTCTAAAAACAAACACACTTGCCTAGTTGCCATGTTAGTCATATCATATAATTGCTTGTTCTTATGTTTAAATTGCCTAAAGATAAGTACAAATCAATGGAATCGATCTTTGGTGTACTTCCTCCATTAAGAATTTTAATTTGTAGCAATTTGAAGTGATACACTTGTAAATGATTGTACCAATTTGAAGAATTTTAATTATATCAACTTTTATTATAAATCGTCAATATTATGAATATGTACATTATTAATGATTTAACGACATCTATCTATCTATACTAATATATTAAAAGGCGTTTCTAGCAACGTCCACATGTCACGTAAGCTCCCCTCACTACGCCACGTTATCCATTCAAGTACTCATTACGCCACGTGGCTCTCCCTTCTATTGGTTTTCATTACATGTCATGCACTCATAATAATAAAATAAAAAAAAGTTCTCCACAAGATTTGAACTCATAGTTTCTAATTTTATAATTAAATGTCTTACCACCAAGTTATGTGATTTTGTATATAATCTTTTGAATACAAAATATTAATATGTAGCAAAAGACAAATGAATAACAAATTTAATTACAAGAAAATTAAATCATAAATTACAATGTATACTAATGATGAGTTAGTTTGATGTAATAATCCGGGACATCGCCAGGCTAAAAAAACTAGTTTTAAATGATAACATGTTGTAAATAGGGATGCATAAAGTAAGCAATTATATATAGGAGAGCTTGATTATTGCTTGTTCGTAAGTAACTAAGTACCGGTTCGTTTGGCATCGTATTGAATTTTCCCGAAACTATGTCAAGAAGATGGACTCCCTCACAGAAGGCTGCATATTTCAGCGAACAATCAGAGACTGTGCTTCATCGTTAGATCTAGTTTCTCATCATCATAGTTTCTTTAAAGAGGATTTTTACTTGATTAATTTAGATTGTATTTTACTTTTCTATATTGCTTATTGTAGATGCCGTATGGCTTTCAATTAATGATATTTATCTTACCCTTCAAAAAAAAAAAAGTACGGGTTCGTTTGGCATCGTTGTGGTTTTCTGTTTTTTGGTTTTTTGTTTTTTAAAAGTATATTATTTATGTCACATAATGAATCAAAAATTATTTAGACTTATTTAAATCATGATAATTTTGAAAACTAACAACAGAAATGAGGAAACGCCTTTTTCTTGTTTTCTGTTTTTGGTTTTTAGTTTTAAAAAAAAAAACAGAAAACTGAAAACCAAAAATGATGCCAAACAAGCCCTACATATCTAGATTGCCTATTTGAATTTTGTAACAATTTGATTGACAAACTTGCTAATGATAGTTAATAATTTTAATTATAATTAGTAGTTATTATAAAAAGTGATATTATGAATATATATACTCCATGTATATTAATAATGACGACAATTGTTTTTGAAAATAATAAAAATAACATGTCAAATGACAAATTAGGGAGAAATAGAATAGAATGGCTTTTTATTATTCATCAATTGGTAGAGTATTTATACAAAACCTAAGAACATAAGATAGGAAACAATTTTCCTAAAAGATATACTTAAATAATATCTTAATATATAATAAACCTAAATATATTATTCTCCTAATAAGATTAACACGAAAAATAAATCACACATATATTTTCCGATATTATCTCTAACACAAAAGTTAGTGTGTGAATGGTATAGAGTCAATTTATTGTGAAATGTGAAACAGGGTAAGTGTTGTCTTTACTTACCTTTATATGGCTTGATATAAATTGGATAATTTGATTGGTATAAAAAGAAAATGATCCTCACTTTGTTCTTTTTACTTGCCCCGTATATCTTTTTAAGGTATACAATTCATCAATCCATTTTCTATATAGGAAAATTCTCTTTTGAATTAGGTTGTAAACGGGTTTAAATCCTCTGTCCCATTTTTCATGTTTCATTTGTGTTTCACTTAGTATTATTGGTTGTAATAATTACAAGGTCCCACTTCTCAAATTTTAAAAGGCAAATAAATATTTTAAGAACCAATTATATTTAGTGGAACACCAGTGGAACACAAAATATGGGACAGATGATTTTCTCCCGTTGTGAACTAATCTATCCATTTTTCCTCATTACTTTTTTATTTCAAAAAACCTTATGGAAGATCGAGAAATTGAGGCAAGTAAATAGAGTTGCATGGAGTAGCAATAGGATAGCTTGATTGGTCCACCTTGAAAAATAAAGGTGGGGGTTTAGTTGTATCTACATGACTACATAGTCATGGCTTGCTAGATTGTCTCATGTTCAGTTGCCGGCTAACTAACTGATCGGACAAAATTATGCTAGAACCAACTTTTGTCCTAGTGCAAGTCACTGTTTTAAAGTTGACACTTATTTGCATATAATAATAATTGTGGTTCCTAAAAATTTGAGAGTGCTAAAAGCCTAAAATAGTAAAAGTTGCACTAGAATCTTGAAGAGTCGAAGGGTCAATTTATTTGGGATTTTGGTAGTGAGAATAGTTTGTGAAGTGGAATTGGGATTTAGAGGGTAAAATGTCGACCGAAAACCAACTAATTCTATTGACAATTTTTTGTTTAATAACGGAAATAGTTTTGGTAATTAGGAGATGAAGATGTGAATTGATGTTTGGAAATTACAAATTGAAATATCTATAAATCCCTAGAGGTATTCCAATGGTAAGGACTTAGGAATGTCGGTTTATCAACTAAAATTAAAGGTTGAAGGTTCGATTCTTATCTAACTTCTAATTTCCCTTCAAATTAGATACGAGCTGAGTAGTATAATAAATTAATAATACACTAGCAAATGAATGTTTAGAAGGTTGGGAATATAAGAGGCTTTTAATCACTTGGTAATAATAAATTTATAATTAAAAATTTATGAAGTAATAATATAGAATTGATCCATTATTCTTTTGACATAAAAGTAGTCAAAGGAGGAAATGGAGTCAAGTGAAACATGATCATGATAATGATAGTTTTAGGCTTTAGGGGACCATTTGGAAAGTCATGTGAGCAATAAGCCTTAAGCGTGGTTTGTTCTTAATTGTCTCCTAAGCTCCAACACAAGGCCCTCATATTACTACATACATAAATTACATACACATTATATTATGTCATTATGTGCACTTTTGCTTTGTAACTCTTCATAACCTCTAGAAACTTTTAGTAAATAATAGATAGAGTACATGCAAAGTAGATGTCAAGATACTCATGCTTGTAAAGTTGACAAACAACGACCGATGATCACAGAAACGCGAACTCTAGTCATGTCGCGGCAATAAATGCCTATCCTTAATAGTACCTATATGGCTATATATACGATGTATTTTCATCTACACTGGACCTTACTTGATTCTTTTAGTTAGAGAGAAACTTTCTTTTCAAAGAAATTAGTTTAGCCGAGAAAACAGTCTTTTCGTCTCTAAATGTTATTCCTACTTTGACTTTTCCTGTGACTATGTGAGAATCATTGAATCATTGTCAAAGTAGAAACAACATAATATATTGTTAAGAAAAATAACGGTATGCTTATTTGCATTCAAAAGTATTGAATAGGAAACTTAAATTGAGAGAAACGGAATTTAGAGCAAAAGGAATTGAACACATTGATAGTTCCTACAAAGCTGTACAATCATAACTAAGGTTTTCTTATCTTGGCTAATGTGGTAAATGACATGAAATGATAAATTATGACCACATTTTTCTAAAATGACTACAATAAGGAATTTAAAGAAAAAGACTACTAAGAGATTTAACAAAGAAAAAAAAAGAATCAACTCTGAGTTGAAGGCTGTTTTATTAAAGGTTGAGAAGTTTTTCCTAATTCTTCAGGAGTTGTTTTCACCTCCATGAGCAAGGCTACTACTTCCTTCATGGTTGGCCTCTCTGACGGTGCCGAGTTCACACAGAACATGGCTATCCCAAGAGTCTGAAGCATCTCTTGCACCATTTGGTCTGGTAGTCCCTGCAGTTTCGCGTCTAATACTGATACTGCTGGTTCAAAGCTTCCCATTTTCTTCTTCACCCATTCAACTATGTGTTGTCCATCTCCCATCAGCTGGTTTTCGATTGCATTGCGTCCGCTTAGGATTTCCAGAAGGACTACTCCGTAACTGTATACATCGCTCTTTTCTGTTATGTTCATTGTGTAACCATACTCTGCAACATATGTACAGATTGTCAGACTAACTGTTATAACATGATAAAACTCAGTAGTAAAATTATGACAGTGTTTTATGAATTAATAATGCTGTAAATCTTTTCCTGAGTGTCTGCACCACTGAATCCGTGGCCTTAAATCACGACTTCAAATAATGTGACAACAAGGTTTGCTTCATTAATCGAAACATTGAAAATAAAACACATGCAACAGATAATTATAAAAACAAACATTATACAGTAACATAATTCTATGCATTTCCTGTTAAATGATTAGAGAATCACAAGTAATTTAAGATGAAGAAATAAACTTGCCTGGAGCAATATATCCATAAGATCCAGCAACTTTGGAAATGGCATGATGATAGGTAGCAGAATGCATGAGCTTAGCCAACCCGAAATCAGCGAGGTAAGCTTCATACTTAGCATCAAGAAGTATGTTATTGCACTTAACATCTCTGTGGATAATCGAAGGCACGCAATCGTGATGAAGATATGCAAGACCTTGAGCTGATCCAACAGCAATTTTGTACCTCGTTTCCCAGTCCAAGTTCCTGTTATTCTGTAACAACTGCTGCAAATTCCCATTTGGTACAAAATTGTAAAGCAGTAGCTTTATACTTCTGTTTGAACAATACCCTAAGAGCTTTACAATGTTTCGATGTCGAATATGACCAAGAATCTGTATTTCTGCAGTGAAAGAATCAATTACTTCATCTTCTTTCTTTGTTTTCCACAGTTTTTTGACAGCAATCAGCTCTCCTGAGGGCATGTCTGCCTTGTAAACAACACCTGAACACCCTTTTCCAATGATGTTTTCGTCTTTCAAGCAGTCTAGTATGTTGTCGATTGTGAAACCGAACTTTTGGAAAGGAATGAAAGTCCAAGGATAGGAGAAATCATCTGAACCTGCTGCAGCAGCACAGTTTGCACCTGATTTTTCGACTATGTACCTGCGATTTCGCATAACAACTATCCATGAAACTGCAAGTGCAATTGTAACTGATGCAAGGATCACAAATATCAGAGCTACTGTCTTGGCAGATTTTAGCCCGGTTTTCCTGAAGAAACTCGAAGAACATGTGGAGCCATCAAGGGACTGGCAGAGGTTATTGTTCTCAAAGAAGGAATTTGGACTTAAGGTTTTGAAAAAAGGGGTGACAGGAATTGGACCTGCAAAGTTGTTGCAGGAGATATTCAAGGAAGTGAGGCTTGTCAGTAAACCAAGGATAGCGATTTTACCCGAAAGCATGTTGTGAGAAAGATCAAGAGACTGCAGTTGTGTCAAACTAGATATTGGTTCAGGTACTTCACCACTTAAAGAATTATGACTCAAGTCCAAGCTGATGGATAAGCTTGTCAAAAAGCCGATTTCAGGTGGGATTGCTCCTGAGAAGTTATTGAAGCTCAAATCAAGCAGTGTAAGCTTCTGCAAGTTTCTGATGGATTTCGGAATTTGCCCTGATAACAAATTTTTGTTAAGGATGAGTTTATCCAGGTAGCTGAAATTCCCAAAACTCTGAGGAATTTGTCCTGTAAAGCTGTTTCGACTCAGATCAAGCTGCTCGAGATTTACTAGCTCTCCCAACTCTGCCGGGATCTCTCCTGTCAGATGATTATTGTGCAAATCAAGCAGCTCGAGCACTGTAATATTACCTATCTCATGAGGAATATGACCTGAAAAACGATTCATGTATAAGTCAAGAAATAAAAGATTCTGCAACTGTCCTATCTCTTTCGGAATCTGTCCAGACAACTGGTTTTCACCAAGCCTCAGTCTCACCAAAGACTGACAATTCGCAACACCTCGAGACAAGCCACCAGTCAATGAATTCCCAAGCAACATTAGCTTGCTGAGCTTCTTTAACCTAAAAATTTCCTCTGGAATCAATCCAGTGAGCTTATTCCTCGAAAGATCAAGCGTGTAAAGTTCACTGCAATTCCCAAACTCAGCAGGAATAGTCCCTGACACCGAGTTTCCCCACAGGAAGAAACTCTGCAGGTACTTCAGATCACCTATCTGTGGTGGAATCGAGCCTGACAGTTGATTTTTATCCAACTGCAGAGTAGTCAGACTAGTACAGTTGCTCATCTCAGAAGGAATCGAACCTGTGAGCGCATTATCAGACAGATGAAGCTGCTGTAACAGCACCAGCTTCCCCAATTCACCAGGAATCTCCCCTGACAGATTATTAGCCGATAAATCAAGCACAACCAACGCCGAACAATTGGATATCTCAGCTGGTATACTGCCTGTCAGAGAATTCCCCCACAGTAGTAAGCTAGTCAGCTTCCTAAGCCTTCCTAACTGAGGAGGAATCACACCCGTCATCTTATTCATATGCAAATACAAATTCGTTAGCTGAGAACACGACCCGAGTTCAGCAGGAATAGACCCTGAAATCTCGGTGTCATACACTGCAAGCGTCTCTAACTTAACAAGATTCCCGAATGCAGAAGGTAAAAAACCTGATAAACCAGTTGCAGCAACCCCAAATGTAGTCAGATTAGTGAGTAAACCCAACTGATGAGGAATCTCCCCTGTCAAATACGGGTTACCCCCAAGCCGAAACTGCTGTAGAGACACCAATGAACCCAACTGAGAAGGTATTGACCCGTTTAAGAGATTATCTTGTAGACAAAGTACCTCCAAAGAGGTCAGGTTCGAAAGCGAAGGCGGTATCCTACCTGAAAGCCTGTTAGCATTCAAGTAGAGATATTGCAAATTAGAAAGTTTCCCAAGCTCTCTAGGAATCTCCCCTGAGAGGTTATTCTCAGATAAGTCAAGGAGACGGAGGTGGCCGAATAGGCCGAAAGACGGTGGAATGAATCCTGATATGTTGGTAGTGGAAAGGTTCAGAAGTTGTAATGACGAAAGCGAAGAAAGTTGAGAAGGAAGAGATGAAAGATTAAGGAAAATGTTTGGAAGTGAAAGAGAAATGACAGTTTGTTGGGGTGAACATGTAACTCCTTCCCATGAACATGGAGTTTCAGAGGAAGGATTCCATGTTGATAATACTGAAGATGATGATTTTGAAACAGGGTCTGCTGATGATAACAGAGAAAGTAATGCTTTTCCATCTGATGATAAACTTGAAACTGAGACTACCCAAATCATGGAAATCATATGAAATAATATTAATAATAATGTTATATGTTTGGATGTCTTCATTTAATTGTTGTTCTTTTTTTAAAAAAAAAAAAATGGTGGGGGTTGGAATGAGAGGTTTTAAGTGGTGGTTGCGACGGTGGTGGTGGTGGTGGCGATGATGATGGTCAATGGTGGTGATTAGCTATGGAGGAGACAAAGTTTATCTCTTTCATGCTTAAACTTTACACAAATGTTGTGTAGTTGAGGTAAGTGCATGTGCAAATGCTACTTCTAACTAATACTTCACTCTACATACCAATATCAAACTAAAAAAAAGGGGTCGGACTTACTTCTGCTGAACTTATTTTTTCTAAACTTTATAGTGATACTGTTTATAACAGGAAAAGACGAAGCAAAGGTTTCTTACCGGAAACGGTGCCGCCGGAGTTTGGTGTGGAGTTGTTGGATTCTTGAAGGGAGGAGAGAGGAAAAAAAAAAAAAAAAAGGGAGTGTTTGGTAATGGAGAAGGTAGGGTGGCTAGGGAGTCACAAGGTTGTATGCTCAAGGCATAGTTTAAGAGTATACTACAGTATAAGTTTATTGGGAGCCAAAAATAAGGGAGAAAATGAGGAGGATATTTTAAAAATTGGATGGTTTTGAATATAAAAATGTTATTCAAGTGCCGTGATATCGGCGCCACAAGAGTGTTGCTTTTTTGGGTTTTTGTTTGTTCTTAATGACCCTTTATATTATTAGTAGTTAATAAACTGTAATTAGTAGTTTAATTATTTTTGGTGTATGAAAATTTGGGGAACATGACAAAACTGCCCTTCTTGTCAGAGTGTAAGATACGCTTTTATCCACTCTTATAAACTCGTCTTTATTTAGGGGGTTGCAAGATTTGGGTTGGGGTTTTAAATTTTTTTATGGTTGTTTTGGTACCAATTTGTCATATTTGTGCTATAAGTTACTCTGTATTTCTTCTGTTTCATCTTTTACGGTATATTAAGTTAAGATTTAAGCTTACAAAAAATTAATCAGAAGCCTATTTAGTTTGAGTCATAAGCATGATAAGTGACTATAAGGTAAACCAAATAATTGTTTTTGTTGTTATGTTGTTATAAAGATGGCACTGGGTTGAGCTAGTCCATTGCACCACACAACAATGGAACATGAGTTTAGCTCATGCTTGCGTTGCTCTATTAAAAATTTTAAGACATCATTGTATATAATAGATTAGGCTTAAGGTAAGTGGGCATGATATGATATGACGCACAACTATCCTTATATTATACTCCATAATAGCTAGATGTCCAATATAGGCTAGTGTTTAGCTATTATACCCAATGACAATGGTAAAAGAGTAAATGTGTTTGAAATTATACAAACAAGCACACTCAAAATTCATAACAACTAGTGAGAATAAGCTAATCATTTCTATACTATTTCATCTTGATGCTGCCATGTAGCATGTTTGATTTGGAGGAATACAAGAGTTAATTTATCAATTCTATTCATGAATGTGGCTAGAACATTAAGATCAATTCTGCAAACACCTAAACAAACTAAACTACAATGTAACCATTTAAGTATTGAAACAATATTTGAGACTAGAAATTGAGCATACAGAGACTCGTTAGAACAAGAGAAGAGCATGCATGTTCAATACTAAATTTATCACTTGTATGCATCTGCTAAAATAAATTACGAATTACTTAATACAATATACTATAAACTATAAACTTATGTAATTCTAAATACATATACTCCGGATAATCTATTCCCTCCACATGAAATAGACAACAATAAAAACAACTTTTGTTACTATGTTAAACAACACTTATTAGATTCGTGTGGGTTAACCTTGATTAACGAATTTCCAAATAAGTCTAGCAAATAAAATGGACAAAAAACAAATCGGGTACAATCAAGGTATTCAGGGTCCGGGTCATAGATAACACGAGGGTACCTTGGGAATAAAAAGAGTGATATTAATGACAAATACAAGACTTAAGAGTGCAACTTAGGAGAGTGTGAAAGGTAAACTTTAAAAGATTGGAGCAAGCAAGCCATTAATTGTCTTTTTCCTTCGTATGGGAGTAACATAATTCCAACCTTTTTGTGACTATTAAATATGATTAATTTTAATTTAATTAATGTGTATGTGTCAGAGTTTTTTAATTTAGTAGGCGTGAAACTAGATAAAAGTCATAAAACCCTTGTTAAACCTTACGTGGCTTGTATAATTCATGGGTTAATTAAGCCCCTTGTAACCTTGTCGTGTAGTGGTAAATATAATTGGACTCGGGAACTCATATTCGACACCAATATCAAGTTTAATTTAGGATCTGTTTTGATTTTACTGAACTGAATTAAATTGTTTATAGGAGAAGAAAATTAGGAACTGAATTGAATTGTTTATAAGAGAAGGAAATTAGGAACTGAATTGAACTGAAATTAAGCTGAAAAGAACAAACCCTTATTGTAATTGGTAGGGATTTACTTTTATAACCTTGAGATCAAGAGTTTGATCTCCACTGCTTGTAATTGTAGGTGGAAATATCTTAAGATAAAGGGTTTGATCATAAACATGCCTTGTTCTTCCAGTTTAGTTCAATTAAACACATGTTTTATCATAATTCATAAGTATAAATCACAAATGGTCAAGGTAGTGTTTAATTTGTGAGTAATAACAATGTAAAAAGACTAAACAATTGGATTAACTAGAGTGGGTTAACATGTTCAATGCACGCGCCATAAATAAGTTATGCATGTCCGAGGAGCTCTTTTGTTTGACCTTATGTCACAAATTTAGTTATTGGTAGGATCAATGAGAAAAAATATATAAACAACTATTTTATGGGTATATATGTATGCATACTATTCTTTCTTCCGCATACTTTAACATTAATAAGGACATATAAGTAAATAAACATTTTAGAGAGTTTTATCATCCAAACACTATTTTTAAGAATTCTGTCGCTTTTAAAAAGGTTGAGAAACATATTGATTAAATATTTTTGTTTAAGTAGCTTCATGACATGACCTAATTGCATAATTGAAAGATTTGAATAGCATTGATGGTAAATTAAGCAGTAAAAAAATTTCGTCCCCAAATTTCACCGAGACAATGTGGTAAAAAAGGAAGCAAGGAAAAGAGAGGAAGGAGGTAATTAAATTACCGAGGAGATAGTGGTGGGTTGGTTTTGGGAGAAGAGCAAAGAGAAATTGAGTGAAAGAGTAACGTGAGGAGAGAGAATTTGGTAATTTAATTTAATGGCACATTTTACGATTTGAGGATGTTAATTTACTCAACTAATTTACTCAACTAATTAAGCTAACCCATTTTAGTTATATAGCTAGCTTTTGACTCTTCATCTTGTAAGTTAGCCACACCATACGTAAACAAGAAACACTCATTCAATTTATTTATTTTTTTTTTTTTTTTTGTTTTTTTAGAACAAAACAACTCACTTAATTTTTCGAATACTCGTACTTTATTTTACTTTATAAAGATTTAAGACAAAATATTACTCAGAATTACGAGTACTTACGTGATCAATTCGTGAATTTTTCACAAATTTTCAATAACAACAAAAACAATTGAATTTTTACGCCAAAAGAGGGACAAATTCTCTAAATTATACACTCGGAAATATTAAAAAAAAAAATATATGTATTTGATGCTTATATAGTCATATCTGGATTGTATATATCATATATGCTTGTATAGTTGTATATATAGAATTAGATTTTATTGGATTAAAGTTAGAAAAACAGTATTACCAAGGTGGATTGAGTTGTTTGTACTTAAATTAGTAATTAGTTAATTACTCCCCATATCACATCATATTCTTCGAATTTTCCAAAGTATTGAAGCAGGCAGCATGAAGGTTTTTGTGCCACTAAAGGAATCTTATGGTAGGATATAGGAGTATTTTGTAGGACTATTTTATTAGACAAAGAATACTCCATAACATGAGTGCTTGAAAGGAATAACCGTTATGTATATCCTCATACATAACAGGGGTATATAAGTAATTTCACATATGTATGTGCAAATGTATATTTGTATTTAGAGTAGAAACATTGAGTTGTCAAATAATACTATGTACTAGTATTGGATATTCATTGAATATTACGGAGTAGTGTTATTTATGCTTGTAGTGGTACTCCCTTCGTTCCACAATGATGTTTCTGTTTTGAATCTTTGACTTTTTTTAAGAAAGAGAGAATTTTCTAAATTTCTCTTAATCTATAAGAGCAAATATAGTCATGTGGGATCTAGTTTGATTCGTCTTGGTGAGTAGATTATTAATATCTAACTTTTATAATTTTTGGTAGTGTGAGATTAAAGATATTTGCGGTCAAAGATGGCTAAAATTTTGCATCGATTTGCGAAACAGGAACATCATTATGAAATGGAGGGAGTACTAAATATACTTTCAGTGAGTTAGTGGTAATTAAAAATTTCCAAGATTTTTTATAAGCTTCTAGTGATATAATTAGATCGAGTATGATCTCCATCACTTTTCTCTTTGTTTTCACGTAATGACAAGTAGAGTATTATAGAGGTTCGTGACTTTGTCTGTATTTTAAGGTTACACCGTCATAAATCAGGGGTTACTCGTATTTTTAATAAGGCGGATCGGTCATAATAAATTAAGGGTTACTCACTTTGTTATGTGAATTGAGGGTAATAAAATAAGAGGGTAATAAAATTCAAGCTAGTAAAAATACAAGAAATTAATAGTGTTGCTTTAGGGAGATAAGGTGTTTGGTGGAGGATTCATTACCCCCACCCCCCTAGTTTAACTCTTACTCCTTAAATGAGGGAAATAGTTATTTCTTCACCTATCACCACACCAAGCCATCACTACATAATATTCCTTACAAAGTTACAATGCACCATCACTATCTTCTCCTCTCCTAATACAATTTTATTTTATTTGGTTTGACTTTTACTACCCAATCCAAGCAGTTTAGGGTTACTTTGTTAATATTACATGATTACTAATCTAGTATTTTTAAGGACAACTTTGTCATAAATCATGGGTTACTTGTATTTTTAACGGTTGGTCAATCATAAATCTAGGGTTACTTAAGATGGTGATCCTCATTGTGTTTTGCATTTAGAGGGTTAAATTTTAAGATCGTAAATTAGTTCATTTGTTTAAAGTTAGTAATCAATATATATGTTTGTTTATGATTGTTAAAACACTTTGATTTTCACATTATCCACAAGCTCTACATTGACAATCGCTTTTGTGATACGTAATAGGATGTACCGAAGTAACGTGAATATAGAGCAGCGATAGCATGTAAATCTAAAAAAATTAAGAATTGCGAGATGTGTAAGGAACCCAAAAATAAATAAATAAAAAATAAAAAAAAACCTCAAGAATTGCAGCAAGTGGAGTCTTATGCAATCCTTTATGAGATTTGAACAATTCCTCAAGAAAAATTGATCTAACAAAAGCCTTTGACAGTTTAGAATGAAGTTTTATCAATGATACTCTTCTTGGTATTAACATCCCTCTTAACCTTGTTAATCTTATTTTAAATTGTATTTGCTCTCCTTCCATTTCGCTTTTATGGAATGGTGAAATAACTGAATCTTTCTCCCCTTTGAGAGGCATTTGTCAAGGTGACCCTCTTTCCCCTTATATTTTTGTCCTTTATTTAGATCGCCTTTCTTCTGTGATTCAGGTTAGGGTTAGTGATGGTTCTTGGAAGCCGATGAATTTTTCCAAAGATATTAATATTTCTCACTTATTATATATATGCTGATGATGTTTTCCTTTTTGGAAAAGAAACTTCCTCTAATATTAATGTTATGATGGAAGTTCTTTAGCATTTTAAAAGCATATCAGGTTTATCCATCAACATTCAAAAATCTTCAGCCATTTTTCCTCGAATAATGAGTTAATATTATAATGTGAGAAAGTCTATATGTGATATTTGCCAAATTACTTAATTACTACTAACTTTGGAAAATATCTAGGTATTATTATTAGTCATAAACAATTAACTCATCTTGATTATTTTCCTCTTCTTCCCAAAACTAGTGCTAAAGTTAAGGCTTGGCAAGCAAAACTTCTAATTATGGTAGGTCCATGTACTTTAATCAAGTTTGTGCTTAATGCTTACCTGTTTATGCATTGCAAACTAATATGTTGCGTACTAGTGTCCTCAATGATATTAAAAAAAGTTGTAAACAATTTCTTTGGAATCGGGTTAATAGGTCTAGGTTTATTCCTAGAACTAATTGGAATGTCGTTTGTGACCCAATGGCTAAAGGTGGTCTAGGTTTAAGAGATTTAAAAAGATGGAACCTTTCTTTTACGGCTAAACTAGCTTTAAGGCCCGTGCCGTGCACGGCAAGTCTAATTTTTTTTATGAAAAATTAATTATATCTAACAAATAAAATTTGATAAAACATACACATCACATATATAGAAATTATAATGTCATAATCTATATTAATATGCAAAGCAAAAAATTAACAAAAATAGATTTTTTGGGTTGTCCAAATTCGAGAATTTTTCAAGTGGGGCTTGGGTTGATCAAGGCATCAAGCCTAGTGGCCGTATTAGTAAATACTTATTTATAAATGCATTTTTAATAAATATCAAACATTAATCAAACAACATAATAAAACCATCAGTAAAACTATTAGCAAAACTGCACAACATACATACATATACATATATATATATATATGAATTACAAATAATATATCAACTTTTTATGTTAAATATCATTTCAATGGAAATAAATATTACTCTAGTCATTAAAGGCAAGAACAATCAATAGTGGGCAACACTAATCTAATTGTTACATTTTCTTTTACTACGATATTGATTAGTATGCAGATTAGTGTGCAGATTGTCAGTACGTTTGATGTATCTTTTAGTATGCAGATTATTTATGAATGTTTGATGTAATAAATTTATCATCTCAATCAAGTGTATCGGCATAAGATAATAATTTTTTTTTCTTTTACTAAGATATTGATTTTTTTCATTACGTGATTTGCAAAAAAAATTAAGTGATGTTTTAAAGTGATTTACTTAACATCTATTATATGAATCAATTTGTATTACTTTTTACTTTTTTGGCAAAATCTAAAAATAGTCTATTTAAAAAATAATTGAAAAGGCGTAGGAATAATTATTTAGGTAAATGTGTATAGAATAATTATGAACACCAAGTAAAAAAGAATGTCATAAAGATAATTTAAGAGATTAAGAATGATATTATTATAGAATCAAATATTAACCTAAAAAAAAAGTTTAAAAGGGAAGGGGAGTTTTGGAGGGAAAAAACAGCACCAGGATGTGACATGTGTCACTCCCGGTGTCTGTTTTAGTATTAAGTTATTGATGATTGATTGATTGATTATGATGGAAGATTTTAACTCAATCTTTTTAAATTATTGGTCCAAATTTTTACCAGCAAATATCTTGAATACTGTAGTTTTTTAGACTATAATTTGAAAAAAAAAAAAAAAAAAAAAAACAAACTCTATTATTTGGAATGATATTCTTGCCGGTAGAAACATCCTCAAATCTTGAATTATTGTTAATATTGGGGACGGAGAGGACACATATCTTTGGTTTCACCACTGGATTGGTGACTGTCCTCTATACCTTCTTCCTAATATCAAAATTCCAAACTCTAGAGGACATTGGCGTGCTTCTAACATTATTAGGAACAACTCATGGTCTTTGAATGATGTTTTACACCTAATCCCTTCCCACATCTGCTCTCCTATTTTGGCTCACCCTCTTCCTAAACTAATTCGGGTTAAGGATAGGTTAAAATGTTCTCTTGAAAAACATGGTAGCTTCACTATCAAGTCTGCTTATAACTCTACCTTACCTTCTGTAGGCGTCGCTCGAAGTGCGCCTACGTTAAAGCATGGTGTGAATATGCTTGGCACTCATAGGAAGTGAGAATTGACATATACGATTAGGAACGCGATTAAGGACAAGGAAAGTAGGGAGCCGCCAACAAGTTTTTAAGGAACTTGTAAACCGTTCACGGATCATAAAAGGCAACCACGATTAAGGGACAACGATAGGCAACAACGATTGACCCGTGAAGGTTACACCCCATTCATAATCCATGAGATTACTAACTCCATATGGTTCGGAACCACGAAAGGAGGATCGGGGATGAATATACGAAGTGAGTCATGGAGTCACATTCGCCCGTATTGGCCTCTACTCGATTCTTATATTGAAAAGTATTCCTGTGATCTCAAAGGCATACAAACAAAATTCAAATTCGCTCCAAACTATTATTAAGCTAAATTGGTTGAATATTAATGCAACATATAATTCCAATTATTAGTGATCACTTCGATTTAATAGTAAGATTAAAAGGAACCTAAACCGGTTGTCCAAATTATCTTATTAGTCGTTACATTCAATTACATATTCCCTTTAAACATGCAATATGGTGATCATAAATATAGAATAAACAAACATTAATATTGGAAGCAATATAGCAATAAATCCAACAATATAAAATCGTTAGAAAAATAATAGAAATAAAAGGAACATGATTCCTTACTTTGATTTTGCTTGCTTGCTACTATAAAAAACAATAAACGCGTTAGTAACTTAAAGGAAAATTAATTAAACAATAATTAAAATGGAATTAAATTAAATTAAATGAGAATTGATTTGGGGCCAAACCCTCAAACAGTTCTACCTTTCACGCCGTAGTTTAATGACAGAACTCCGGGTAAAGTATGGACTCCTTGGAGTGCTTAAGGAAGGTATTTTGCAAGAGAGAAGGGTAGGCTAGTGTTTAGGCTAGAGCATAGAAGAGAAAATGAGAGTATTTGATGCCCCGTACATCAGAAATGAGGGGTTATTTATAGGAAAAATGTGCTGAGGGAACACACGGAACCCTAAAATGACAGAAACCCTAAAACAGTATCCCGTGACACGGCAAAGTGTACCGTGACACGGTAAACTCCACCGTCAGACGGGAGATAATCCCGTGACACGGTACACTTTTGAGTGACACGGGAGACTTTTAAACAAACGGAGGAAGAAAACGCGTTAGGGTTTACGCGGAAGGGACACAAACTGTACCGTGTCACATCAGGTCTCCCGTGACACGGGACATTTTTCCGTCAGACGGGAATGTTTCCCGTGGCGCGGGATTCCTTGTCGTGACACGGGACAGTTTTGTCCTTTTTTCCGTCTAAATTCACTTTTAACCCTAATTTTATTCAGCATTTAGGTGCCGATGGATTATTTCGGGCCATTTTTCTGATTTATTAAAATCGGGCTAAAATAAGAAAATAAATAAAATAAAAGGTTTGGGCCAAAATAAAAAGGTCTGGGCTGAAATTAAAACTATGCTTTTACCAAACACCAAAACTGATCCATGGACTATTCAGAAATACGAATTTAATTAAATATGATTTTTAAGCACTCTCGGGATTAAATACTAAACCCGACCAATAGTGGCGGTGAAAGGTTGTTCATCATCGGGTTTGGTTTTGGGGAGACATTTTTAGGTGTCTACACCTTCCTTCCTTTTAAACACCACCTTTCTTTCCACTTTCTCTTGGGGAAAAATCTCTGAAAAATAAAAGTTCCCTATAAATATAAAATGATTGCTTGGAATTTGGTTAGAGATATCTTACCACAACTTGTAGTGCTCTAAAGAAAAAGATTTTATGCTTTGACCCTATTTGCATTCGATGTGAAAATCCTTTAGAGGACTCTATACAAATTTTAAGAGATTGCCCTAACTCTACAGCCTTTTGGTCCTTAATTGGTTTTTGAAAAATTCACTTCCTTTTCTATTGATCTTCACAAGTTTTATAATTCTAATCTTCAAGGTTGATTAGCTTTTAAAGTTAATGGGAATTCTAATTGGAAAACTAATTTTTTGGTAGCCATTTGGCACCTTGGGAAAGCTAGGAATATGGCAATTTTTGAACGGAAAATGGTATTTATTCAATCAACTTTCAACAAATTCCTAGTGGATTATCTTTTCTCTCTTAAATTAAAACAGGGACATTTGGATTTGCCATCCTTTTCTGCTACCCCAACTAGCAGAATTAAGGCTCCACCTCAAGCTGGCCACTTCAAGCTCAACACGGATGGGTCATGGATGAGTTTTGATAATGTAGGTTGGGGAGGAGTTATTTGATGTTCTAAAGGGCTATGGCAGGAAAATTGTGCCATAAACTTTAATGCTTTGTCTGCAGCCTCTTCTGAATTGCTTGCTATTAGAGAAGGGCTTCTTATTGCTTGGAAGAGGAAGATCCAACTAGTTTTTTTGGAAGCTGATGCTGATGCATCAACCAAAATGCTCAAGAGCCCAGACATATACAAGGATTCTGATCTTGGAAATGTTATCAGAGATTTGGCCTCCCTTTTGGAACGTGACTGGACTATCACCATTTTCCATGCCAAACTAAGGTGAAGAAAGGGGATAAATAGAGGCTTATTGTTATCCCCTGCTGAAGTCTTTGAAGCATACGTTAATGAAATCCCAACCTACCATGCTGCAACTTAATCTCATCGAAGTAGTGGTGTCCTGTAGTTCCCTGTACCCTAAATGCTATATGCAGGATGGCTTTTGTCTATGTTTATAGAAATTTATACTAGCTTCCCTAGCACTACTTTTAGTAATTATGTACTTATGTTTCAATGCAGGAAATGGTTGCTACGTACACATGCAAAATTCTGTTTTGCTTTTGCTCGAGCGTTTAATTTCGATTTGATATAATATTTTTCTATTTTGCGTAAAAAAATGCAATGTTCAGCTCAGAAGCAATCGAAGCCATTAAGAACTCCCAAGATCTCTTCTTTGACATCACAAAGGTCGTAGAGCTAATCAAGTCACAACTTGTTTGGTAACCGATTATAAACAATGGTAATAAAAATGAATTTGTATGTAAAATTATAAAAATTAATTTGTATGTAAAATTCGATAGAAAATCAATGTTTATTCCCATGATCACTCAAGATGACCCCCAAATTATTTATTTTTCTTCATAATTTCCATTCCCACCTAATATTAAAAAACACAATCTTGGGGATAAGATTGTGTTCCCACAGAGATTATATATTTGTTTACCATATTACACTACAGTTCTACACTTAAAATTCATTTGCTTACCACTATTTATTTTCGGCCACCAAGCAACATATTACGGACAATGTAATCTGGACTAGACCACATACCTTAAAGTTCGATTACAATCAAGCAAACCCACCTCATGGCTAAAACCCCTAAAGGGTGCAAATTGTACTATAGGGATGACAATATTAGATGGATATCCGCTAACCCGATTCACCAGCTTAAAATAAATGGACAAAAACCCAAAATAAATAGATTAAAAGAGGGTGATGGATGAAGTGGATGATGGATCGGATCGGATGTGGATGATGGTTTTTTCATCCGCTACCAATCTACCCACCCGTTTAACATATACTCGTATAAAGGTAATGTAAGAATTTTAATTAGAAATAATTGAATATGCAATAAAAATACTTTACATGTCGCAAAATAATTTTTTTCAAATAATATGTATTTCGTACTTCCTTTTTATTTACAAAAAAATACTTTGTACGTAATAACTTATTGTAGAAATAACCATAAAGTAAATTTCATGTGAATTTTTTTATCATAAAATGTTCATCCATTAGTCATCCGATCCACTCGTTTCATCTGCGGATGATGGATAGACGGATATGGATGATGGATGAAGCGGGTGATGGATGGATGTGGTTAGAGCGATTGAAATGATGGATGGATGCGGGTGAAGCTCTGCCCGATCCGAATCCTGTACTTTGCCATCTCTAATTGTGCCTTGAAATCTTATTTATATCCCAATCATGGACAATTCGACATCTTTTTGGTTCGATTTTGATTCCATCTTTAATGGATCATGTTCGTTGATGTATACAAAGGTCAACGAAACATAAAACTAATTTGGGCTAAACAATTAGTATTATGTGCACCATGGTGCACCTAGAAATAGGTGCACCACAACTATACTTTTGAACATTTAGTAAAAAAAATTGAACATTTTACAAAAAATGAAAATGAACATTTTAGTAAAAAGATTATGAACACGTCACAAAAATTGAACATAAACATGCAATTTTTATGTTCATATTTTATCAAGAAATGTTCATTTTGTATACATTAAATGTTCAGTTTATATTACAAAACTATTGAATTATTACGAGTCAGTTCAAAATTTGTCTAGCTCGTAATAATTTAAAATTTGCGATTGTTCTGATTTTTTTACTAAATGTTCAAACTTCTTGATTGTTCATATTTTTTTACTAAAAGTTCAAAATTATAGGCGTGGTGCATTGCGATTGTTCATATTTTTTTTTACTAAATGTTCAAAATTGTGATGTTCAGATTTTTTTAACTAAATGTTCAAAATTCTTTTTGGTTCAAATTTCTTTTACTAAATGTTCAAAAGTATAGGCATGATGCATTGCAATTGTTCAGATTTTTTTAACTAAATGTTCAAAATTTGCAATGTTCAGATGTTTTTACTACATGTTCAAAATCTGTAATTGTTCAGATTTTTTTACTGATTGTTCAAAAGTATAGGCGTGGTGCACCTATAAATAGGTGCACCATGGTGCATCTTAAAATTTGGGTGGGCCAAACATTTTTTTTTTTGACGAGAATTTGGGCTAAACTTCAAAGCCCTAACATCATACAAACACACCCAAAAAAAAAAAACTCAAAATATTTAAATTTAAAATTCAGTTAATTAATTCAACCAATCTAGGGTTTTGGAAAAACCACATAGGCACATAGTATAAAAAACACCTCATAGGATCTCTCACCTTCTTCCTCGAAAGCCGTAATTCAAACTCGAAGCTTACCTTCTTCTCACTTTTCTCTCTCCTAAATTTTCTTCGCAAATCAATCGACAATGGGAGTATACACCTTCGTTTGCAAGAAATCCGGCGATGGTTGGTCCGCCAAGCAACACTCCGGCGACCTTGAAGCCGCCGCCGATTCCACCTTCGATCTTCAGAGGAAGCTCGTTCAAACCGCCCTTAGTTCCGGTGATTCCGGCGCTGTTCAATCCTCTTTCAATTACATCACCCCTTCCTCTGCTGTTGCTCAGGTTTGTCGGATTCTTATGATTTCTTAGATTTTGTGATTTAATTTAGGGTTTTGATTGCTTGCTTAAGAGTTGATTTGAATCTGATCCGAAGTTTGATTTTGATGTGAACTTGTAGTGACTTGAATGGCTTTATGATTGTATTGAACCTGAATTTATGTTTTATGGTTGGATTTTTTGTTTTCTGGATTTCTGTTGTTGTTGTAGGTTGGAGAATTGGAATTTGGAATCTGAATTGATGTAAATTTAATTTTTTTTGTTTGATTTGTAAAATTGAATTGGATTTGAATTTGGGTGATTGGATTGATTTGAACCTGATTTGAATCTGATCTGAAGTTTAATGATGATGTGAACTCGTAGTGACTTGAATTTGCTTTGGTATGAAAAGAATCTGATCTGAATTTGAAACGACTAAACTTTAGTAGCAGACACTAATCCGAAATACAATTTAGAAACGTAAAATTTGAATCATAAATTTGAATGATCATAATTTTGAATCATAAATTTAAATGATCGTAAATTGCCTAAGGCTTTGATTGATTGATAAATTGATCTGATAATGACATGATCATCTCTTAATGACAGAGATGCTATATGACCCAAATCTAACTAGTCCTAAAGACCCTGTCGGTTCGTTCCACATGAACCTGATTATAAGGTGATTGTGACCTGGTTGCTACGGGTTTCGAGTAGTTAAGGAGTGTCTTGTTTGATCGCACCTAGAAGTTTGTTGGAAAGAAAAATAATTGACATTCTCAGATAAGTTTATAGGAGTTCCCCTGCTTACTGTAATTGAAGGTGTACGTATATGCATTGGTATTATGGTATATGGTATAAGAAAGTGTTTATAGTGAGACATGTTCTTCTCGGCTATTTTTTGAAAACTTAATACAAAGTACATGTTTTTGGTCCATATGTTTTGGTGTCGGACATGGATGATTGAAATTATAAGTATCATAGCTATATAATGTAATGTAATTTTGAGTTTTTGACATGGCTGTGCAAGGTTAATGAGATTACGTAGCATAACTGAACAATGAGGACTCCCTAATGTATCTCGTGATACTCTTGTTTAGAGTTGTGAATCAGCTGACATTGCTCAATTCTTCTTTTGATTTGGTCCAGGTGATCATTGGAGGAGCAGCTGCCGCCGCAGTTGTCGGTGGAGGAGCAGCTGCAGCAGCTCCCTCAGGTGGAGCAGCTGCCGCAGAAGCACCTAAGGAAGAGAAGAAGCCAGAGAAGGAGGAAAGTGAGGATGAGGATATGGGTTTCTCACTCTTTGACTAGAGTGTTAATTACATGTAACATCTCTTTTTTTCGGCATGTCAGTATGTTATGAGGTGTTCCTAAGTACTAGAATTTTGTTTAGATGTTCAGTAATCAGTATACTAGATGAACCTATTTTCTGAGAGTTTTGTTTGGAGCTGGTATTACAGTTCTTGGCCTTTTCTTTTAATTGTATTCTCTAATTCTTTTGATGATAATGCCCATATTTATGTCTTTGACCTTGCCATAGTGCCACTACTTAGTAATTAAGTCATGTTTCATTTATAATTTTTCGTTCTAGCCTTATAGGGTTTCATTTACCTTTGATTATTACGATACAACGGTGATTGATTTCAGGAGCTAGTTTTGAGATCCCTGGGGATCTGGCAATTAGGATTATTTCGAGTCTGCTATGTTATCACCACATTGCACTAATTTAGTGTAGCAAGGAGGGATTTGCATGTGAATTACTTCTGTTAGAGTTTAGAGTTTACTCTTGGTTCAAGTGTGTGTTGGTGTAATCTATGCACTTAGTTTATTACGGAGTACTAAAGCTCCAAGGCCATGCATGATCTCTCGCTATGTGTCCCATGACTCATCCCCATTGTACAAATTTAACTACTGTACATAATTATCTCTCCAATACAAATGCTTTAATGTAACTACGATGTATGATAGAGTAATAATTTTTTTTGTTTTCTCACTTGCTTTGTAATTCTGTTATGTGAAACATATCGACTACACTTAATCAACCTAATTACATGCCCCACCATATAACATCATTGGTATTGCGCCACAACATACACCGTCGCCGCCATACCTACTGTTGTTGATATTGTAACAGTAAAAAAAGTTGTACAATATAATCGAAACATCAAGTACTAAGAAAAATACTAAACTGCCACACGGCCAACCACCACAACTTATCCGGTCTCACAATCTCATTTGGTCGAATCTGGCACGAAAACCTCCCCCCCCCCCCCCCCCTTCCTTTTGTTAACCTCTAGACCACGTCCCTTTTGAATTGACGTTGTGGTGGTCAAATCCGTCCAATTTTGACCACCATAAATATAATTTATGTGAATTTAGTTGGTGGTGGTTGTGGAGAGGGTTAATTTCTTGGATTGGTGAGGGTGTTATTTCGATGAAAATAGGTAGGTGGGTGTTGTTTCCATGTAAGGTAGTGAGGGTGAACGACCGCTTTGGAGAAGGCAATGAGGGTGGTTGGTTGGTGGTGGTTTTGAGGGGCCGGGAGCGGCGAGTGCAGTGGTGGTGATATTGGTAGCGTTGTGGTGGTGGTGACGGTGGTGATTTGTGATAAAGCAAATAGTCAATAATATTATTTATTTTGTGATATTTTTATTTTAAAGAGTGTTCTACATAAAAGAAAACATATGAAATATACTACCTCCGTTTTTTTAGTTGACATGTTTTGATTTTAGCACTATTCACACACTCCCCTTTGACCGTGTTTTGTGTTTTATACGTAATGAAAAATATAGTCATGTAGGGTCTTGTTAGATTCGTCACGACATATAGTTTCAAATTATCAACTTTTCATAATTTTTACGTATCGGCAAATAAAGATATAAATGGTTGAAGTTGTGCATTGGCAAACGTGACTAAAGAAACATGTCAACTAAAAAGAAACAGAGGAAGTATTATTTATTTAAAAGAGAAAGTGAGGGAGGACTAGGGAAACAATCTATATTTATATCTATACTTCTATATCTATACTTCTATACTTTAGTATTTAAAAACACAAACCATCATCCTTATAATGCCACATGTAAATTATAATTTTCACCAATGCCATATGTCATGTCATTTCATTTAACCTTTCTCATATTAAAAAAATACACTAGCTTTAATTCAATACATGAATGAATGTTTAGTTCACTTTCCCCTGACTTAATATCTTTTACAATTACATTCAGTTGTCACCCCTTTTTCTCCTTTATGAACTATTCATTTTTCAATAAAAAACATATCATAAAATTAAAAATTATATTATATACCTATAAACAATCTGTGCATTGCACAGGGCAAAAGGCTAGTTTATTATAATATTTGTCTCCAGACGCTCCACTAAAGTGATGAAACTTTGCGGAAAGATGTCAGGCATACTCTCTACGCCATGTAGACCCCTCACTACACTACGTCACTCACTCAACTCCTTATTATGCCTCGTCATCTACTCATCAATTCTTCAATAAAAAACATATCATAAAATTAAAAATTATATTATATACCTATAAACAATCTATGCATTGCACAGGGCAAAAGGCTAGTTTATTATAATATTTGTCTCCAGACGCTCCACTAAAGTGATGAAACTTTGCGGAAAGATGTCAGGCATACTCTCTACGCCATGTAGACCCCTCACTACACTACGTCACTCACTCAACTCCTTATTATGCCTCGTCATCTACTCATCAATTCTTCAACATGCCACATCATCCGAACTACCAACAATACTTCATGTTGCCTCAACTATATTGAAAGAAAATATATGGATGAGAAGGTTTGAACACTTGACCTCTTTGAAGAAAGGTTATTGTTTAACCGTCTTGGCAAATAGTCAATTATGCTTTAGTGTTGCACACTAAATAATAGTATATTATAATAGTGTTGAAAATACTTATTTTATACTCCCTTCATCCCCATTTGATAGTCCCTTATGAGTATTTTTTCACGGGAGTTAATAAACACAAATAAAAATAGTAAAAGTACATTGAAAAAGTTAATTGACATTGGATATGCAAAAAAGTAAAGAGAGAAAGTAATAAAAATACATGGGAAAACAAAACTTACATGGGAAATTTAAATTTGCACAAATATTGTTGTAAATTGGAGGGAATTTGGGTAAAAAATTAATATTAATGGTTGTTGGAAAAAACAAATGGGGTGAACATTTTGGGACTAAAATTTGGGGACAAATGGAGTACATATAATTATATGCTCTTAAATATTAGCAGTTGTACAACTAGAAGTAGTATCCCAAGGCAACGTCCAGGCTACTCACTAATTACATATTAAACATGGAAAAATGGGTAATAGAAAGAAGATTAGTAAATATTGTTGCACTTTTTCACAATGTCAAGTATTGTAATGCATTTATTTTGAAACAAAGGGATAATTCTAATATTTCCTTCATTTTCTATAATTAATTCAAATTTTATTAAGGTTGTATAAATGTGTATTTTTTTTCAATTATGTAATTTTTATATTCATTTCAAGATTAAAGAAATTACCTTATTTCTCTTACGTCATATTTCCATTTACCATGTTGAACTAATTATGTATGTAATGGCGGATGTGAGATCACGAGGAAAAAACACAAAATGAAAAAAGGTATTACTGACATATACTTCCTTCGCTTTTATTTCCTTGTTGCAACACATTAATTTGGCACACATTTTAAGGGAGATATCAAATTAAGTAAACATAGAAATTCATTGACAAAATATTACCACCGATAAGAAGAAAATGATAAGTTACTATGGTTTAAATTCTATAGCTTATTAATTCGTCCCTTTACTTAGTCTAATCGCTTCCTCAAATAATTTGCCAAAAAGTTGTGTTGTAAGTATGAAAAACAAGAAAGTATTTTTCAAAGAACAGGTTGTATAACAAATATTCATGTGTAATTAGAAAAGGACTTTGAGTGATAAGCATCAAATTCAAATCATACAAATTAAAGATACAATACAATCATTCCAAGGACCATGTCTTCCAAGAAAAAAATTCATTCTAAGGATCATGGAGATTTTAATTAAATTAAATGTCATTCTCTACCAGAAGTATAAGTTTAAAATCCAGTCTTAAATGCAAACATCCAAATCCAAACCTTTTTTTGATCTTAAATATTTGCAAATTTATTAAGGCTAGTGCAATATATACGGGCACTATGAGAGTTGCTTATAAACATTAGATACGGTTCTTAAAATGTTACACCATACAATATAAATTTAGCAACTAATGACAAACACATGTGTATAGGTGAAATTAATTAATGCTAAGGTTTTTTTTTTTTTTTTTTTTTTCCTTTGTTTTTTCATCTTATATGTATGCACCCCTTAGAGCAATTTCAATGGCAAGTTAATTGTTACTGTAAGCTTTTAAACTAATTATCTTTATAGCTAGTTTGAGTCCCAATAACTAGCAACTAGTGAATTAGGGCATGTTCTCTTCATCTTAAATTCAATCCAGCTTAGTTCAGCTCCAATTAGTTCAGTTCCTCATTTCCTTCTCTCATAAACGATTCATTTCAGCTTTATTCAGTTCAGTTCAGCTCCAATCAGTTCATTTCAGTTCATCTCATTTCAGTAAATCAGAACAGGCCCTTAACTTAGTGTTTAAATTAATAATTTATTGTTTTCATCTTAATTATTGACAAGTTTTTTTCAACTAAATTAGCTTGCTTGGCCAAGATAATTGCATAACTAGCTCCAATGGTCGAGCTAGTAGTTCGGGACTATTTTAAATTACAAGCGAGTCCTTAGCTAGCTTCAACCATTGAAATTGCTCTTAGGAGCTTATAACTATATTTATATACTTTTATTTTTTTATTTAAGTTATTTGATTACTAATAGAGTTATTAATATATACCGTGTGGGGTTTGGTGGGGGCGGATGTTGGAATTCCCATCCCCATGACTTCATTTTTCAATTCTCATCCATCCGCAACCCCGCGGCCACATTATGAAAACATCGATAGATCAATGTCCATTCTCCCACTTAGGTATTCATACCTACCAAATTCTGCCTACTCGCCCACCTAATCCTCCCCCTAGACCGGCATGATCCCTGCCCCAAACTTGCATAAATGTAGGGTCTGTTCTCTTACGTTGAAATTCAGTTCAGTTCAGTTCAGTTCAGCTCAATTCAGTTCAGTTCAGTTCAGCTCCTAATTTCCTTCTCTTATAAAATATTCAGTTCATTTCAGTTCAGTTCAGTTGAGTTCAGTTCACTTCATCAGTTCAGTTCAGTTTAGTTCAGCCGAGTTCAGTCAATGAGAACAGGCCCGTACTTATATGCAACGTAACATTTTTTTTAACGAGAACGTGTAACAATCAAAATTTCATTTCCTAATAAAATAAAGGAAAAATTAGAAAAATAACCCCAACTTTCATCAATTTTGGTAGAATAATCCCAACTTTGGATTATTCTGGAATAATCCGAACTTTGGGGGGTCTTTATTTTCTTTAATCCAAAGTTGGGATTATTTTTTTCTAATTTTTCCTAAAATAAACTAGAGAAAAGAAGTTATATAAAAGAGTTGTGTACTTTTGATTTACTTAATTTTTATTGGTTATGGCCTTATGTGTGAATTTGTGAATTTTGATTCTTAATGCATTTATTCTCCAAAGTGTAAGGCATTAAACCTTGAGAAGTTGAGAGCACCTACAATGGTGACTAGTAGGTGTTGTCAACTACAAGTTGACCTCTAGCAATCACGTTACTGAGTCTCTTTACATATGTGAGTATGTGACCCTTTGTCATGTCCTGGGAATAATTGATGTAGACATTAGAGGAGTATAAATGTATAATTACTATCGCTTAATACAATTAATAGCAATAAAATTAGGTAATAATAAACAAATCATGGTTTCATTAAGCAGTACGAAGTATTTAATAAATTGTAGTTCAAATTACAGATCAAACTTTATTAATTATACAAATTAGTACAGTACTTTCTATGTTCTCTATATTCCTTTTTAATTCTTGTCAAAAAAAAAAAAAAAAAAATTCCTTTTTAATTCTTATATTTTAACATTATTTTATGGTCACTTTTAAAAATTTTGACTGTAAAAACTTACTATCGTACCATAACATAAAAACATATCATGTAGGATATTATTAAATTCGGTTTGAATTTTATTTTCTAGATTCTTTATTTACTATTATCTTGTTGAATATATTAGTGGTGAAAGATGTACACAAGAAATTCTAAAATTCAAAACATGAAGAATTAAAAGGAATAGAGGCAATAATTGTATATGAGACAAATTATTAGGTGAAGTTTAGGACCTTAGAGCAAGATTAAAGAAGAAAAAAAAAAGTAGTTAGAGTAACTAGTAAGTCAAGTTAGTGGAAAATGAAGTACCTAGAAGGAGAAAGATGCATTGCCATGTAAAATATATTCATATATTGGTAAAAGAAAATAAATGTTAGTCGTCATGTAAAATATTTTTGAATTATATCACAACGGAAGGTTGGCATTAACTTCATTTTTAGCCCGATCCCTAGATATTTTTCATCGACATCACCATTTCCGCAGACATCACTGGCTATCTCGTATTAACTTCTTTGAAGGATTGGAGCTCGAGCTTTCCTTCACCTTCATCTTCACCCACTGCACCTAGATTCCATTGACATAATTTGTGGTTGGTGCACCATGCTCATGGTGCACCCAAAAGAACATTTAATATATTTAAAAGAACATGGGTAAAAAATGAACATGTTTTAATTTTCTTGCAACTGCAAATCCATCACTCTCTTCTCCTGCAATTTCTCACTCCTCTTTCTCTTCCTATCACTCTCTTTCTTGCTGCCAATTTTTACTCTCCTTTATACCATCATTTTCATTTAAGAATTTCAATGAATTTGGGTAAATATCATTTCCAAAGTACTCATTTATTTTCTCTCTCCATAACTTTTCTCTTTTATCTTTTTCTATTTTTCAAAAAAATTTCAAAATAGCAAAATTGTTCATCTACAAAGTGAAACCCAAGAAAAAAATTGAACTTATTTCAACAATTCAACCTTCAAACTTAAACAAATGGTGGATTCAAGTAAAATGTAAGTATAAATTTTATACATGCAAATTGTTTTTCGTCAATAATTTTAAAGACAAAGTGTTTAATTTTGTGAATTTGGGGTTTTTTTTTTAAAAAAAGAAATAATTAAAGCTAAAGTACAAGTTGTTCAAAAAAGAACAATTAGAGGAGAAAGAAGAATAGTAATGAATTGAAGCCAACTGGAAGATAACAAAGCAAGGTTAATTTTTCAAACACTAGCTTGTTCTTTTTCAAACACTAACATGTTCTTTTAATTCCATGTCCTTTAAAATATGCCTATTGTTCTTTTCGGAGGTCATGTTCTTTGTCAAACACAAACATGTTCTTTTGTTGAACGCTATTATGCATGTTCTTTTTCAAATACTAGCATGTTCTTTTTCAAACACTGGCTTGTTCTTTTTCAAACACTAACATGTTCTTTTTATTCCATGTTCTTTAAAATATGTCTAATGTTCTTTTCGGAGGGCCATGTTCTTTGTCAAACACAAACATGTTCTTGTGTTGAACACTATTATGCATGTTCTTTTTCAAATACTAGCATGTTCTTTTTCAAACACTCGTATGTTCTTTTTTTTTCCTCATGTTCTTTAAAATAAGCCTAATGTTCTTTCAGGGTGCATGGTGCACCCGGGTGCACTATACTATTTTCACCATTGACACTGCCATTTCTGACGGCACATGCACCTTTCATCTTCTTTGTCTCCACCGACATGCCCACCAGGCCACCATTTTCGGCAATTTTGCTGCCGAATTCAACGAAAACCCTAAGACAAAGGGAGAAATTATAGGCATGGTCAACCCCAAAGGTTAGGCATGACATGCCCCTCCATTAAAATTGCCCTTGAGCTTGAATTTTTCCATCGAAACTTCGGACATTTCCATTATTAGTCAAAGTTCTTCGAATTTAGGATCCTCCATTAAGGCCGTGTTGCAAGCATAACAGTGTTAACTTTTTTTTTACGCTGAAGTTACAAAATTACCCATACTCAAATGCATGTTTTGACAATTACACCCTTAGATAAACAAATTTTATTTTATCACGAAGATGAACTTGTATATTTCTCCCAATAGAGTAATAGCTACACCTATAAGGCTATTCCCATTGGCCATATGCGTGACTATGGGTCCGTGGGCACTAAATGTGAAATATTAATTGAAAGAAGCTGTTAAGTACTTGTGAGTTGTGATTGTTGAGAGAATTGATAAAGTGTCATTAAATTTGAACAATATCCACTCTCACACCTACTATATCTCTCTACTTGACAATCACTAAGACCGTTGAGGAAGGTATCAACCATATTTATTTCTAGCTATTATTCAAATCACCCTCAGATTTCTTAAAAGAGTAAAGGACCCTAGCCTCCTTAAATCATTGGTGGATTACTAGATTCCCTTCACCACCATCCCGGCCGTCACCACTTGTTGCGTGTGTCGTGTTTGTATTGCAATATTTTGAAAAGAATAAGACGAGGAGACTCGTTTGAGGGATGAGATAAGGAAATTTCTGTAAACGAGTCGCATACTCGTATTACAATATTTAACAAAGAATAGGGATAATAGGACTCATTTAATTAAGGTGCGAGCTGAGATAAGGAAAATTCTTTTAACAAGTGCATTAAATAGTGCTTCTAAGCTATAAACTCCACATTTTCACCCACGTGAGAAGATTATAGATGTGACTCGATCAAGATTATAGATGTGACTCATGTAGGTGATTGGCCATATGCCCATACGTAATGAAGGAAATTATTTTCCATGCAATAGGCCATACGTAATAAATGATAGAGTACTTCGTATTATTATTCTTAGAAATTTTATGTTTAAAATTGAAGCTTCTTTGCTTTTTACCAATTGAATTAATAATGAATCTGTCGATAATAATGACTAATGAGGACAATTTAACATTAACATGCTTATGTTTGATATCTAATTTCAAGTTTGTTAGTAACTCCATTTGATTTGTAGACGTTACTCCCGTCATCTCATAATATATAGTAGTAGTATGTCGTACAACATTAATTTCAAATTAAGCAATTTATTACTCCCGTCAACATTAATTTCTAAACTACTACTAGGACAAAAAAACAGTTTACTCCTTATTGTTTATTAACAAGACATCAATAAATGTTCAGTATAAAACTATAAATTACCAAGTATCATGTATTTACTCGTACGAGAGTAGTACAGTAGTTATTCATTTGTTTGCTTGGCAACTTTTTTCAAGAAATAAAAAGTGAATACAGGCACAACAAATTATTGTTTTCAAGGATGAAAAAAAAAATGTGGGCATACATTTTAAAGAAAAAATAGGGTAATTTGATTTTAAAAAATATACTTAAAATATAAAGATTATATTTGAAATTAAAAAACTTTTTAAACATGAATAATATTTTTTAGATGAAGTTGAACAAACAAAAAGTTTATTAAGAGCAGCACATTTTGTGTGCAAATCACCTATGTCCGTTTATAAAAGAATTAAGTAATCCTTTTATAACATTAACCGAATACCTACAATAATATTGACGAAGTAACCAGTAGCACTAACGAATTAATCCTATAATAGCTAGCCACACATAAGAATTTGTGTATATAGAAAAGGATCGGAAAAAAGAATTACGATTTATTAACTTTAACCATATAAAGAGTATTTTTCAGCTAACATGTAGGTTAGCCTCATTAATTGCCTTGAACTTTGACATAGCTAGTGATTTTGGAAAAAAAGAACTTACCAAATTAATGATCTCTTACTAGAACTTTTACTTTCAAGGAGCCAGCTTGAACTTTTTTTGTGTTTTTTGTATTTTATTTTAGAAAGTTGAGCTAGATTGGACTTTGACTTCAATCATTCAAACGCATTGATTAAAAAATTCATTGGCATCTCAAATAAAAAAAAAAATTGAATTACATCTGTAATAATAAATCAAAATTCACGTTATTATTAGTACAAGAAGCAACTATTACAACAATTTCATTATATCTGTAATAAAAGTTAGGAACCTGTTTTTCCTAGCATTAGTTGCTAGTAGGTAGGCTTCCTTAATAAAAATGTCCCTAGATCCATATATAAATTTTAAATTTACACTTAATAGTAAAATCGGACCACGACCCATGCACATGAATACCTATGTTTCAGCTTACGAGTATTAAACAACCTACGTATTATATTACTATATATGAACCCAAACTTACACTATAATAGTAACCCCGACTTTAATCTTAATTGTGAAATTGAACTAATAACAAATCGACACAATGTCGTGTCGTTGATTGTGTATAATTATAATAATTATATTTATAATTATAATTACTCCCCATCTACCATGACTTAAGTGGGTACCTATCGATACAATCGTACCAAGGATTGTTGTGATCATAATTTGAATCTTGTAACGCTTTCCATACCAAACTTCCAACTTTAAATCCTGTCCCAAATGCAATCATCCAAACTTTATCCCCTTTTTTGATCCTTTTCTTAGCCTCAAAATAAGCCAACTCGTAAAACACTAAGCTACTCGACGTGTTACCGAACCGGTGGAGGGTCATCCTAGCCGGCTCGGTTACCACGTCGTGTAGCTTTAATACCTTCCCTACTTGCTCAATTACCGCCTTGCCACCCGTGTGGATGCAAATGTGATCAAATGCTGTTGTGAAGTCGGGCACTATCGGTTTTGACTCGCCTTGAGTCAACACCGATAGTGCCACCGATTTCACGTACTGAACAAGTTGACTAATTGGGAGGACTCTTGGTGCAAGGGTGGTTAAGTGGGCCCGTAAGTTTTGACCCGCCACTCGAATTAAGTCTTTGGTGAGTGAAACTCCCGTATTGCCCTTTGAGTCTTCCTCTTGGAATGCTGCCTTGTAGGAGCTATCGTCGGCCCCGTGGTGGGTCCGAAGCGAGTGGTCGAGTTGGAACTTGGCGTCACGGCGGCGATTTGGATCGTTTGTCACGATCGCCGCCGCGCAGCCAACTCGAAAAATGCAATTAGTCACCAACATTGACCTATCCTCCCCATAATACCAATTAAGACCAATATTTTCCGTGACTACGACAAGGGCATTTTTGACATTTCGCCCCGTGCCTCTTAAAATATGGGCAGCCATATCGATAGAGAGAATCCCACTCCCGCACCCCATCCCACTAAGATTGTATATTTTTACACTGGGGCCCATATTATAATGATTAACCAATAACGAGGCCAAAGAAGGTTCCGGTGAAAAACTACCACAAGTAACAATAACAATATCAATATCCTTACAAGGATCAATCCCGGTCGTCGATAAAACAATATCGACAGCCGAGAACATACCCTCCTTAGCCTCTAACAATGCAGAGTCTAAAGTCCCTTTATTAAGCCCTTGAAACATAAAAGGAGGGCCATAAGTCTCCTCTCCTAAACCCGACTTCATGTAAATAGAACGCATAAACTCAAAACTCTTATCGGAAAAACAATTAGTCTTTTTCACAAAATACTCGGCTACATCAAAAGTACACTTCCGTTCCACGGGAGGTTTGTAACAAGAATAATCGAGGAGAAGGATGGGGTACGGCTTAAAGAAAAAGTAGTAAACCGCATAAAATAAAATTAAAGGAAAAAACACGGAGAAAATAGAGAACGGAGGAATGTAGGATAACAATATTAGAGCTAAAAATGAGGCTTGAAGGAACATTTGAGTGTATGTCAAGGATAACATCTTCATATATTTTTTTTTTTTTTTTTTTTTGTATTCTTTTCTTATATTATATGGTATAAGAAAATATAGTATGAGTGAAAAAAATGGAAGAATATGAAGAGAATTTATATAATTGTAAAGAGAGAATTTGAGTGTATAAATTGAGAAGCATGCAAAGAGGTTGGGTAGACGTGCAATAACTACGTCTTGATTATTCGGTTTTTTTACAGTTGGAAAAATATGTACGGCGATTAATGGCTGGCTTCAGTGCGTATCTAATATATGCCGACCTTTTTCCTATTTTTGGTGCAAATCTTTAATTTTCTATGTACATGAAATCAAATGGGTTCAACCTTTTAACAGTATATTTGGAAATTTGGAAACATTTAAGCAATTTTGCTTTGATAGAAGGTTTTACTATATTTGAAATTTTAATTATGTCATTTATAAAGATAAATTGTTGTTATTAATGTATGTTTACTTGTCGTTTTATTAAGTTGTTTTTATATTTTGGAAATTCATGTAAAAGGAAATACTTGTATGAATTAAGTTGAGTGACGAGTGGTTGTGAACCTTGTGGTTAATTTTCTAGTAGATAATTAGAGCTAGAATCTTACTATAATTAGCCTGCCTATAGTGGACGAAGTTAGCCGGATAGGGATTACGAACTTCAGGTAATTATATTTATTCCATCTGTGTTTAGATAAGTGCATGCAATATAACACAAAGTACATTGATAAAAGGTATGCATGACTAATTCTATTAATTAAAAAATTAGGTTGATAATTTTAAGTACTCTATCATCAATAACCAATTCATTTCCCTCATACTAAATGTTTTCCGGCCTCATCTTAATTTACAAAACCCGTTGCTTTTTGCATAAGATTTTATGCAATTGAAACAGAAGTGAAGAAAATGTGGATCAAATGGTGAGTGTGAGACCCAATGCATCTTATATCGAAAAAAACAAACAAAAAAAATTCTTGAAAAAAAAAATGAGGTAAGTAAATTAAGACACCAAACAAGTAAATTATGATAAAAGAATTAAGTTATTATGTAATACGGAGTGCAAGTATACACTCCACAACTAATCTAAAATTAAATGTTTCGTATACCATGAAACTGTACGTCTTTGTGTTGCACCAAATCTATACCTTAGTAAGCAACAACTACACAAGCTACATACGATGAATTTCATGTGTTAAAAGTAATGTTGTCATGTATATATGCTGAAGCACTTATTAAAAGTAGGGATTGATATGGCATTGCCATACCCATTTGGCCATTTATACCTAAATTCATTCTCTATATGCCCATCATCTTCCAAGTTCCAACAATACAATAATATAATGAATAAATGGTTGATACAAAATACCCATATATACACACACATACGAAATAACCATTTGAAAATCAAATGCTACGTGTATACATTCATTCGGCCCATAAATCTTATTCAAATACCCATTACCTATTTAATTATTTACATCCACCCATATATATTTGCCACCATCTATATTGCAAATGAGGCAGTTTTTCAAATGCGCGCCTCAATAATTTTCGTTACTTATCGTTGACCCTCGTTGACTAACAGCTTCAATAGGCTTTGTATATTAACTTTGACCAATTTTTTTTTAACAAATCCTCCATTCCTAAGTAAAATTAAAGACTAAAGTAAAGCTAGTGCATTGTTATGTGTGTTGACTTTGACTGTCAATTATCCAGGTTTAGAGGAATTGATATGGCAACACATGTCAGACACCTTAAATCTTATTGTACGAGCACTCCATAAATGATATTCTCTCTATTCCTGAATAATACACAGTCAAATTTGGCATGCATGACAATGCACTAGTTTGATTTTAGTTTTTAGATTTAATGTTAGTAAAAATCATTAAAATTTGATATTATGAAACTTTATTAATACCTATTTAGCAATTTCTTGATTAAATTTGTTTACATATTTTAATTAAAAATGATGGTCAACATGAATAGTGAAAATAAACAAGACATGTCGATTATTTAGGAATGGAGAGAGTAAACTACTAAAGATTAAGTCATCTTACACGGTTAATATTATATATGACAAGGACAACAACGACTACAATATGATAATGCTTTAATTAAGAATTTTAAGAGAACTAATGAGTAGGGGTGAAAGTTTGGTTTGCGGTTTGGATTATATTCAAAACAGAATCCAAACCATATTAATTTGATTTTTCTAATTGAATTAGAATCCAATCCAATCCAAACCAAATTTTGTCCCCTTCTTTCACAACATTCAAACCCGAAACTTGAATATCACCTAGTTATTCTTACAATCATTCAACCTTTTTTAATACATTCTTTTTGATAAAATAAGATGCTAAGAAAGGAGAATTAGTTTTTTTTTTTTTTTTTTTTTTTTTTTTTTTTATTTTAAACTTTGGTTTATATATGAAAGGGGATAGGGGTTGAGATACTCGCTTTATAATTAAAAGAAAATGGGCTTAATGTAATGGGTTGAAATTTCGGTTTTCGGTTTCTTTAAAAGTACTATAATACGCCATGAATATTGTGTTTTATTGTTTTAGATCAACAACTGTAGCATATGAAAGTTTTATACGAGTTTTTTTCATATGTATGAGAAAAAATGAGTAAAAAATTATGTTAATCTAAGAAATAATTGAAATGTTGTTTCAAAAAAAAAAAAAAAAAATAAAAATAATCCAAAGGAAAACGCCCAAAATAACAAACGTCACCAACACTATAGAAAAGAGAGGGTAACGTACAATTGTAGTTGGAGTTTAGTCTAATTAGTTGTATGTTAAGATCAGACCAAAACAAAATTACTCAAGTCAAGTCAAATTATAACCCTAAAAAAAAAAAAAAAAAAAAAAAAAAAAAAAAAAATCATATCAAGTCAAAGCTTGACCCATTCATACAATGGGGCAAAAAATAAGAGATGGGGAAAGTACTGGAGTAGTACTTAATACGCGCTTGAAAGGTAAACAAGCATAACCTTATTACTAATAATCATTAAAAACTTGAATTTCATTATTAAAAAATGTATGTAAATTGGACACATAGAAAACATACTGTTTGAGGAACTAAGCTAGCAATTTAGATCATACATGATGATATTTACTTCCTTTTTTCATATTGTTTTAATTTTCTCACTTGTGTCACAAAGTGAGAAGAGCAATATGAAGGAGAGTATACAGGAGTATCATATATACAACGTATTTATATACGGTTAAAGTTTAGTCACACCAAGGGCTAAATTATGTATTAGTCCAAATTAGAATAAAGATATGAATGTCGATTAGATGAGTAATACATACATTGATGAGCTATTCACAAACAAGCTCATTAAAGACTTGATTTTTATTTTATTTTTCTAATTTTTTTTTACAATAGCAAATGTATTATAAAATCAGAGTTTACAGAATACAAAACAAGAACTAAAACTTAAGGCATGACTTTTAATTTAACACTTAAGCATTTACATACAACAACTTTTGACATTAAAAACAATATTAAACTGGAATTGGCCGGACATGTCGTCAAGATGAGGGACTCCTTACAAACCAAGGAGCAAAAACACTGCACATACCATAAAGAGAGCAACGAAGAAAATCGAAACTATTTGACCATGGCTAGCTTTTCCTTTCATGGCGGGATCAACTCATCACCAAGTAAGGTATTCAAACGCGTCACTTGAACTAGTGACCTTCCAATCAATAGCTTTCCTTGTTGGCAAGAAAGCTTTGACAACGTCCAGGCTCAAGAAGTCCCAAAACAAAGTTTGGGCGCCTGCTTTAGATAACAAATTTCAAGAGTAATGATCACAAGAATCATTACAACCGAGGGAAAAGAAACCAAACCAATACCACTCCAACAAAATACACACTTCACCTTAGTCAAGGCCAACTTCTTGTTCAAACCCCCAACAGCCACACCTGTAAACTCTCTTACCACTATAACCGTACCACATACAATCCTTAACAAAGGATCCTAGCTGCCTTTGCACACAACCATCCAAAATACTATAGCCAAAACAACTCAATAGCCCGGAAAACAACCAAAGGAGGCCAAAAAATACCATAAAACAAACTAAGACAAGAAAACTCTGATATTTACCGAGAAATAGCATACTTAGGAAAGAGAACAAACCAAAGGAGAGCATCGTCCAAACCGAAAAACCCGAAACTACGAACACAAGGAACCTCGAAACCCTAGCCCTAATTTTACCGTGTTCGTCACGAACTTCTCCTGGCGATAGCGTTAGGCCTAGCCCTCTAGTGCAAGGACCCACGAAACCGTAACCCTAACTTTACCGTTCTCGTCTCGGTCAAAATTTTCGATGACCAATGACAGCGGCGTTAGGACTAGTCCTTAAGCCTTGTTTCACTGGTGAAGAGACCCTTTGAACGAGCACTTATAACCTCCCACGCAAAGGTGGGATACGGCGTCGAAGACGATCTGAAAACTCCCTCGAAACCTTCGATAACTAGGATAGGCTCACACAAACACCTTAACAAGGGATTAAAAATCCTCAATAAATTAAGAAGGTGATAGCTTCGTCGGTTTTCCGAGTGTGAGAAAGACGAATAAGACAATAAGGGGAAATTGAAAAGAAAGGAGAAGGGAAGCAGAAAAATAAGAAAGAAGATGAGGAGGCTCGCCGGAGTACGGCCGCAGAGCCAAAACTCCGGAGAGCTCCTAGGGTTTTAAAAGGGGGGGCTTGAAAAGGAGGAGAGAGAAGAGAGGACTAAGAGAGGAGAGAGAGCGTGGTTTTTAGTATTGCTTAATTAGGTATTTGATTTCGATAAGACTTGATTGTTAAGTACATAAGACAAGCATCATTTCATGCTCAACTCGTTAATGTTTGTGAAAATTTAAATGATTTCATTCCTAAGTCTGTTTGTCTATTTATTTTGATTAACTTGCTCATATGCTAGGTTAGCTAAGTTCAAAGTCAGAATTAAAATCTAAAGTCTAAAAAAAAAAAAAAAAACTCTCAATATCCTATTGTATACATTAAAAATATTGAATTTAAAAGATAAATCCGTGGTTTATACACACGGGTGTACAGTGCTCATCGTACACTCGGATAAATAAAAAAAAAGGCGGAAAGAACATCCTGTGTTTAATAAAGAACATACTTATATTTGACAAAGAACATGTTTGTATTTGACAAAAACATGCATTACCAAAGAACATAAAGATATAATAAAAAGAACGAGATAAAAACTTAATAAAAGTTTTCTGAAAAATTATACATTAACAGAAAAAAATTAGAGATGATAAAAAATCAAGTAAGGCAGGGCCATACCATAATTTTTCGTGCCCAAACCCGTGAAAAAGTAGCGGGTTTTCGGGCCCGGTTCGGATTTTAACTAAAATGCATTTTTAGGCTTGCCCAAACCCACCCTATTTCGGGTCCCATCGGGTCGGGCTGCGAGTCATGCCAATGTTGATCACCTCTTTAAAAATCATTACCAAAGATTTCATTTCCCCAAAAAAATCAACTTCTCATAATAATCAACTTTCCATAATAATTTAGTTTTTTACTCTAATACTATTTTCAATTAAAATAAATTAAGATTTCAATATCAATTTTCAAAATTACATATGTTAAAAGATCAAAATTTATATTGTAAAGTACATATAGTTAATACATAAATAACACACTGATCAAACTCAAAGAACATACGACAATAAAAGTAATTTAAATATGACATATGATAATAAAAATGGAATTTGGGCATCACTACGACCTTAAAGAACATACACGGCAAATTCAAAGAACAAACTTTGTATTATTATACCCAAAAACACATACTTCGTATATGTTTATCAACATATGTTAAATAACATAAGTTATAATGTAAAGAACATATAATTATACTCAAAGAACATATTAAAGGTATGTTCTTTATCAAATACTGTATGTTCTTTCCGCTTTTTTTTTTATTAGTCGGTGCACCATACGCATGGTGCACCCGGGTGTATTATCTAATTTTCATAAAAGATAACTTAATTCAGGCTTGTTTATGTATGACTATCAACCTCAATTTAAGCCCGTTAGTTCATGCTCCAACTCAAACTCAAATTCAAAATATATTTATGATGAAAACAATATAGTCTAAGTAGGGCGGATGGATTGAGTGGGTTGTATGTTGGCAATTACATTCTCAAATTCATATCCGCCTCACTGTCTAAGATTCGGAAGTCTAATAATAATTTATTATGCCTTTTTATATTTGTTTATAAGCCCCACTACTTGCCAAAATTAAAGGACTTGTAATCTTACACTGCCGGCCCCCAATTATGGATGGGTACGTTGTAACATCTACCATTTTTAATTTGCTTCATCTCTTGTCACCCTTAGTCCCTACAATCGAGTTCCAAATTACAGTCAATTATGCAAGTGGAAATCTAACGAACAGGCAATGTATGTGAACGTAGTAACGTTTGTGAGGCAAATCAATTGAACGTTCAACTAGAAAGTAATAAAATCATTTAGTCAACTCTTAGGATAATTACCAATCCTTGTATAAGAAAGGAAAAGATATATGCCCTGTAACATACGACATTGATCAATCCGAGTATTAATTTATTCACAAAGTGTTGTATCTGGCTGACCCACGCCGTGTAGCTGGAGTTACTTGATCAGCTGATCATGGGTCACTTGGTCGGTCAGGGGTTACTCGTCGTATGGTCAGGGTTACTTTTTTTTTTTGAAGCAGTGGCCAGGGTTACTTGGTTAAGGGTTTTATTCAGTCGGTGGTAACTTAGTCAAGGGTTGCTCAATCAGTCAGAGGTTGCTTAGTTAGTCAAGGGTTACTCGATCAGGGGTTACCTCGTACGTCAGCCGCTCACATGGTGTGACCAGCCACATAAAAATGCGCCATACACCGGGGATTGTATTATACTCCCTTCTTTACATAATACTTCTCTTTTTTACATAAAATATTCCTTTATTGCGAATAATATGTAACGGAGGAAGTATAATGTATCATTTTCGTCAATTCTAAGACTCTAAGAAGTCTTGTCTACAAACGCAAGACATATATATTGACTTGTGCAAAGTTATGATTCAATAGCTAGAGCATTTTTCTTAACTATACTCCTTACTTAAAGTACTCCATATCAACCTTTAGAACGAGGTGATGACTGATGAGTGCATGCATGATTATTTGGGTGTTTATTTCTGACACTATCGTGCCGTGATACACTATGAATGACACAGCAACAAGGTGCATTATATTGAGTTGGATGAAGTGTTCAAACTGATTTGAATCTTATCTTTAGCAGAAACAAATTATATGAAATCATTAATCATTTAAAAAGATAGGACTTCTAGTAGGAGTAGCCATTTCAAATCACATAAATATTCCACTTGTCCAAAAATTAAAGCCAATTATTTAACAGATTTTTTTTTTTTTTTTTTTGAAAACATTTAACAGAAATTTATATCTATAGTTACATGCTCCTTAACCAATCAGAATAGTTGAATGTAATTAATGTCGTATGTATTAAACAATTAAAAGTAATGGTGGATTTTGCAAAAAACGACAGGCGATAATAATTATGTGCAAATCAGCTCATAATTAAAACAAGGGAAATTTATATATTTTTGATTATATTTATGACAACAACCAACTACTTATATATACTGCTTTACGATAATATGGTTAAATCGCTTAGTTGGCTTGTTTGCTATGACAAAATGTAGTGTTACTACGAGTATCAATTAATCATTTTCGAGACAAAAATTTTGGATGTGGGTTCTGCCCTTGTCCACTTTGTTTGAATATTCCAAAGAAAAACTCGCATATAAAATCAGACAATCAGATTGGACCAAAAAAAAAAAAAAGTTTAAATGAGATTATAACTGAAAAAAGTACACATAACAACATAAACAAAGTTGAGACGAATAATTATTCCATATTGCAAATAAAAAGAAAATCACCAAGTTTGGGGGTGCTATTTCTTGAAACTTAATCTTTTAGGGGCCAAAAAATTGTACTTCGTATAACATAAAATGTAGAGTTAGATAAAGAAAGCATACAAACATCACTTTTAAATTTAATGTGAATATATACCTGGATGCAGTCGGAATTAATGAGGAAAAGCGAGCGCGATACATAAGACGAGCGAAAAAATTTTCTTCGTCTAACCATACGGTTAATCTCCCTACCTCAATACCTATATATATCTTGTCAAAAATTAATACCTATATATATACATATAGATAATGTAGTAGATAATACTGCAAATATAACAAATTTTACAATTAATATGGTAGGAAGAATCGCGTGTTTGATCCCAAAACCACAATTTAGAGAGGATTGAAACCTATTACCCTTTAGTGTGCCCCGATTTTAGATTAATTATATTAACCCAAAGAGTCAATATTGAATCGGGTGAGAACACCCAAAAACATATGTGACCTAAAAAACACAAGTGTCACAATCTCAATTTTTGGCCAATAAATAAATAATTAAGGCTTGTCATTCTTTCTATAACTTTTTTTTTTTTTTGGTGTCATACTTAATTTCAATAATTAAAAGCCATCAATAATTGACTTTCAAAAATTTCCTATCAATATAGTCATCAAACAAACAAAAATTGAGTTGATCAACAAATCTAATATGACTTTTTTTTTTTTTTTTTTTATAAAGGGGAAATATTTTGTGAGCATTAGTTGGAGCACCAAGTAAAATTGTCCAGTCACAAAGTATTTTGATCCAAATATATTAAATGAGATTGTAGATGTATTTTTTAATAGATAACTAGGTCAACACGGTTTTTTTTTTTTTTTTTGAAAGAAGGTCAACACGGTTTTACTTAACCTGAATTACAATGTTAATTTTAAAGTAATGTTCAAAAAGAAAAAAAAAAAACTAAAATTTCTTTTCAATAAAAAAAATTAACTTGAATTCAATATATATATTGATGTCAAAAGTTATTGATCATTAAACATTTAAACATACTACATAAAAGAAATTTAATTAATACGGGTTTTATTTAAGAATGAAAATTTATGTTAATTTCTACCTCTGCAATTCAATGTACCTATATACCCATCCGTCCCTATTTTATTGGCGTACTTTGACCAGCAGTCCGATACAATGTTATAAACAAATTTAATTGACTTTTTAATTGACCAACATTGTATATATGCAATGTACTTATATATATACAATGTTGCAGATTTTATGAAACAGAGATATAAATAAATAGATGGGAGTTTTTTCCCGAGTTTTTAGATAGCCACGAAAGAATAAAATTTCTTAACACTACATGTAGTATTAACATATGTTGCGCCTATCAGTCACATAGAAAAGATTAATCTTCTATTATCTTTATTTGGAACAGCTTTGTCCTAGATGCATCACCAGTCCTAACTCCTAAGAGCATCAACACTTGTGGAATAATTTTATACCACGGTGTAAAAACTCATTAAAAACTTACACTTTTTTTACATTGGTGGTATAAAATTATACCATTTGATGATATATACCATCCCATAGTTAACATTTGTTTTGATCCCCGTGAAACATAAACCAACCAGGTCATGCCATGTGGCATGGTTTTTTTCATTTCCATTTTAAGAAAAAATTATAAAGTAAAATATTATGAAAAAATTACCATTGTTCATAATTTTCAAGACCTACACATAGACACCCATATTGATATAGTTTTATATATATATTTTTTCGAATTCGCTTTTTACTACCTAAATTGCTTATTTTATTTAATTAACTTTACAAACATTAATTAATTATTTCTAATAATAAAATGAAACATAATTATAATTAAATTAAGTGTACTAATAATACAAATAGGAGAGAGAAAGTGTGGTGGTAAACTACTTTTATACCATGGGTGGGACGATTTTTGGAAAAAGTATATTAAATTGTGGTATAAATGATGTGGAGAAGTGAGAAAGTGGTAGAGAGAGGGATGGCATAAATTTTTATACCTTGAGTGATGATGGTCTAAGAATATGGCTTTTGGTTGTGGTCATCAAATAATATGTCTGTTAGCTTGCAAGTGTGAGTTGTTGTCCCACATGGAAAAATTAAACAAAAACCACTAGGAGGAATGATGGACCGCTACCCGGTATAGGTCGCGTCGCCCAATACCAAGTGACGTCACTTTTTTTTTTTAGCTTAAGGTAAATAACAGTACTTAATAAATAAATAACAGTACTTGATAAACTAATAACAGTACAATGATTTAAAATAACGATTTACACAGATTATTACTATAATTTAATTTGATAATTTATATGACTTTTATTGGTACTAGTTTTCACTACTTTACTACTTATATCTTAAACAAATTAGTTTTTTCATTTAATAGTCCACCATGCTTTGCAATAAAAAATGTTTTACGTAGAGAGTTTTGACCAATACCTGAACTTAGTCGACAATGGAACTTCCGGCGTTCTGAGCTTCCGGCTTTACCAAGGTAGCTAACCCCAACCCCGTCTTCCTTAGATTAGGCACATCACAGATCTGATTCGTTTCCTACCTTAGATCGTAATCTCTACTTAAACAATCTTTATTGTATTTGTGATGGTAATTTTTAAACATAAAACTAACTCATTTGTGACATAAGTTTTGAGAGGATAAAGGTTTCCTTCTGAAAGGAAAATTTTATTTAATTTGAAGAGATTACAACACTCATTTCTCACAGAAATAAAAAAAAGAAAGTCTAAACAGACATGACAAGAAATGGAGTTTTTCTCTACTTTAAGAGAGATGGAAAACCAATCTATCTCTTAAGGTGAGGATTTTCTCTAGAGAATTCTTTTGTTTTCAGAAATGCTCTAGCAAACTCACTTCAAGCCTGCCCTCACTTCTTTGCCTAATGCCCTTTATATAGGGGAAGGCTTACAAAGGTCACCGACACTTTCTATGGTTTACAGAAACCATGACTCAGCAAGTGAATATCGTCCACTGCTTTCCTAAAGATTCTTTAAAACAAATAAAACGTGCAACAACAGTAAAAGTAGAATACATAATTTCTGGTGTGGGCTCAGGACTCCATCATATTTTGTAGACCACCTTCGTTGTCCTTACTTTCTTCATAATGGACATACATTTGGTTGTCTTCTTCTATTCCGAGATCCATCACACATTTGGCAGCATAGGATTCGTCCCATGTGACAAAGATCTCAAATAAGTGCTCTTTTCCCTCTAAGGATAAATATCTTCCAGCTTCAACTTGTTCAAGATAATCATACACTAATTCACCATGTAATATTCCTTCTTCTAAATAATTCTTTAACCATTCTGGTGCTACTATTGTAGTATTTCCCACATGTATTATGATTGGTGGCTCTTCCTTTATTGCCATAAATTGGTTAAGATACTGAGCAATATAGAAAAATCCATATGCTCTAGCCTCCGTGGGATCCCTTACTCGCCTTTGCTGGATACAGATTGGATCTTTGACTTTGCGATGAACATCTTCAAACATGATCAGGAAATGTGGAGAGCTAACTTTTCCTTCCACCATTTCAATGTTTGCACTTTGTACAAGGACTTGTTCAACTCTCCCTTTGTATCTTGTTGCATCATAAATTCTCCTAAATACATACTTCTGAAATTTTGTGAGCTTCTCAATGAAAGTAGTATTGTGATCAGGAAATGGGACAATACTATGAACCATTCCATAATCCCAAGCTTTGTAGTGCTCCGCCACATATGGTGTCCTCCAATCTGGAAAATGTGGACAAATTGACACAGTACCCACTCTGGAATTAGTGTTGAATACTATTCTAATCCCCCTTAGATCATAAACATCATACAACTTGTATGACCTTGATACAACTAAATCGTACCAGAATTTGAAATCGTTATCTTTTATTTTATTTAGTATTATATCCTGAACATCTGGAATGAGTCGTAGGATAATGACCATTACTTCGTACATTAGGAACCTTCGAACTGCTACATGACAACTCTTAATCAAACCATCTCGAGATCTCTTTTTTGATGAAACAATCATGGCCTCCATCAAGGCCTAAGTGGAGGGTGAAACCCGCTCCATTGCTTTATTTGTTTCTTCAATAAGAGTTTTTCTCTCTGCCTCCATCTTTTCTAGTTGATGGGCAGGAGGTTTTTCTGATGTCTTGTGCTTCTTCACCATTGGCTAACTCTCTGGTCAAGCTATCTGCCAAAGAATTCTTTGATCCCTGTATATGTTCAACAGTAAAAGAAAATTGGTTAAGCCATAATTGCCAACGCAGGAGTCTCCCTTGCGCTTGCATATTTGACAAATTCTTTTTAACAAAACCAAGTATGCCTTTGCAATCTGTTCTTATTAAAAACTGTTTAGGGGCTAAGAAGATTAAGAACTTCTCGATCCCTCTAATAACTGCAAGGATTTCCTTTTGCATGGTAGGATAATTTAACTCAGCTTTATTAAAACTTCCACTGCTATATCTACAGAGTCTTTCTCCTTCTTTGACTTTTAATACAGCACTCCAGTGCTCATTACTAGCATCTGTTTCAAGAATCAAATCATCTTCACTAGTAGGTAGTGTTAGTATAGGAAGATGTTTACACATAGCTTTTAAATTTTGAACAATTTTGGAATCATCTTCTTTCCAGTTCCAAGCGATTTCTTTCTTGAGTTTGTGTTGTAATGGTTTTCTTAATAGAGCAAGATTTTCTATGAAATCAGAAGCATAAGTTAAACATCCTAGAAATCTTTCTAGTTGATTTCTATCTTCAATCTTATCTGGGAATTTTTCAATCTTTTCTAGGATATGTTTTTGCAATATTATTTGTCCTGCTTTAATCTCTAATCCTAGAAACTCAATTTCTTGTTTAGCATAATCACATTTATCTTTTCCAAGGATTATACCATGCTCAGCACATTTTTGAGTTACCGCTTTAAGATCATTCTTATGCTGCTCTAAATCTTTTGAGAAGATTAAAATATCATCTATGTAAACTAAACAACAATGATTAAGTTCTCTAAAAATATTATCCATTCTTCTCTGAAATATTTGTGGAGCATTTTTTAATCCAAAAGGCATTACTAACCATTCATAATGCCCTTGAGGGGCACTAAATGCAGTTAATGGAATACTTTTTTCTTCCATTTTAATTTGCCAATAGCCACTCTTACAATCCATCTTAGAAAACCATGTGGCTCCTTGAATTCTATTAAATAACACAGTTTTATTAGGAATGTAATAGCCATCAAAAACAGTATTGTCATTTAGTTGTTTGTAATTAATGACCATTCTAGCTTTACCTCTTTTTTCTTCTGCATGGTTTCTAACCATGAACGTTGGACTATTATGAGGACTTTTGCTATTCCTAATTAACTTCTTATTCAACAATTCTTTTATTTGTTCATCAAATTCTAATATATCTTGGTAGGTATAAACCATTTGTCTTACTCTAATAATCTTATTAGGATTTGTTAAAGTTATCTTAGCAAATGCCTTATCCCTTTCCCAATGTTCTAATGGATTTGTTGAATATAGTTTTTCACATAATTTTTCTTGTTGCTTATTTATCTGATCTATTAATGATACATCACACTGAGAAATTCTAAGTGCAACCTCTCGTTGTGTAGGTGTAACCCTATCACCACGCTGGCTGCGCGCAAATTCCATAGTCTGATGAGTATAGGCCTTTGTTATTTTTTGTATAGGAACAAAATGACCATTAATAGTAAATATTATTTGATCAATGGTTTGAGTGCATGGAGAGTACAACCTTTGAAAGTTATTTCCTATTATCATATCATGACTAGGTTGATCAGTAGCCCATAAAATAGGAATAACACATTGAACTCCTCCAATTTCTATTGGTAATTCTTCAATTATTTCCGTATGCATCATGACACTATTATTAGCAATTCTAACTTGCATAGGATTTTTAGCCTTTTTCCATAAGAATTCTGGGAATAATGACTTTTTTCCAAAACATGTAGAACAACCACTATCAATATATGCACATAATTTATATTTATTATAATCTTTAATGCATATATCAATTGGGATATAAATGATATTAGGATTAGTACTAGATATTTCATTACAGGCTTCTATTTGCATATTGACTTCATCTTCATATACTGGTTCACTCACGGTTTTGGTTTTATATCCAATAACCTTTCTTTTATCAATAATAGAATTATCCGGATCTTCATGCACTTCTAGATTAGAACATGAACCAATATCTATACTATGTCTTGCTGGTTGTTTTAGGGCCTTTTTAGCTTCATATGTTTCATTAAACTTTTTAATTAAGTCTAATATTTCTTCTTCATCTTCTTCGGGTTTCTCATTGACTTGTTTTTTCATTCTTATTATAGTTGAATTTTGTCTACTTAGACTTGCTGTTCTAAGACTCATACTTCTTTGCATTTTAGGATTCGTAGTTATTCCAATATGGAGTAATCCTGATTCATCTATTAACATCTTACTTGACCTATTTTTTACCGTAGGATTCATAAAGAACTCTTCCCATGTTTTTTCAATTTCTATCTCATTAGGATTTACCTTTATAGGGCTTATTTTCTTTTTAGGACCTCCTCCTTGCTCATATTTCTGAGCGTCTACTATTTGTTTTTTGAAAGATGAATCTATAGTGTTTACTAACTTATAGACTACCTTCCATCTTAACTGTATAGGTCGAGTCCCTATATGCATGTTTACTCCAAGAGTTAATAACTTGATCGCTAGAAACTTTGGAGCATATGAATCTTCTAAGCTCACGTAATATCTTGGTTCACATATATAGCTTACCGTTCCTTGACTTAAGCTACAAGTGATGCCACTAACAATCTGATCATAAAACTCTTTATGTCTAACATCACAGACAAAGCTTAAACATTTAACATTTTTACCAAAATCTTGTAAAGGAGTTATGTATACCTGCACTGCACCAATACAAATATAACAATAATTTCCTTTTTCTTTATGGTTTTTAATGCTTTTCCAGTTTATGATATTAATTTCTGCTGCTTTCTTTTCGCAATTCTCAATTACTATACTTCCTTCCATTTCTTCACATACATATTTAGTTCTAATTTTGAAGAGAGAAGTTTTAAATATTTTATCTTTAGTAATCTGGGGAAAATTCCAACTTTCTTTGTTCATTTGGTCTAGGTCTTTATCATCAATAGAATACTCAGCTCTTTTTAGTTGACCTACAGTCATTTTACTTTTATCCTCACCGTCATCTGATTCAGAGTCTTCTAATACCTCTCCTTCCATCATATTATTTATTTCTTCATAATTTTCAAATTCACACTCGTCACTATCTTCAGGTTCTTCATTATACTCATTTTCTTCTTCTATTATTTCTACTATTCCTTTATTATTACTTAAAGCTAATTCTAAAGCCTCATCTTCTGGTATTTCTATGTAATCCCAACTTCCTAAGGCTTCCATTAATTTATGATTAGCTTTCTTACATTCATTAGCATAATGTCCTAATTCTCCGCAAGACCAACATTTGCATGTTTTCATTTTCTCTGGACAATATGTTGCCTTTCTGAAAAACCTACTTGGTTTTCTATATTTATGTTTATAATACTTCTTCTTATAGGTCTCTCCTCTTGATCTATCAAATTTATTTCTTTTATAATATCTTCTCTTATTATAGTTTTTCCTTTCACATCCATAGTTATTTGGGAAATCCCAACAAGTGAGGATTTGTCTCTTCATTTGTTGAGTTCCAGCAACCTCTCTACATTTCTTTTCAATCCATTTTCTGAGAAAAACAATTCTATTACCTAGGCCATCCCTAGCTAAGAATTTATCTCTCCATTCTTGATATTTTTCACTAATTTCTTCATTGAGTGGACTTGGTAGTTTATCGTAGAACATTCCAAGATTTGTTTCATTTTCACCAATTTTATAATAATATGTTTCAAATTCCATGATGTAATTATCAACATATTTCATATTACAGATGGACAAATTACTTAACTTTCTTTGATATTCCATTCGTTTTTCATTAGGATCAGCTCTAGGACCAATGAATTCTAACTCGATGTATTGACATAACTGTCTGAACATTCTAGTAGGAGATTCACTAGCTCTTAGTGTAGCTTTGACTTCTTCATCTATTCCATCGTACCAATCTTCTACACAGCCATAGAAACTATGTTCGATGTAATTTAGGAAATTTTCAGAAGTCCATTCGGTGTTTGAATTGAGTACACTACTCATGCTCTTTTTCCATTGATCTAAAACATCTTGTCTATCTCTTACACCATCTAACTTAAGCTTATAGCCAGTTTGACTTATAGGTTCAAGGGTCACCTCTTCATGTTTAGGAATTTGATTTGGCATAACCTTGACACTAAATCGGGTAGTCTTCCCTGGTATGTATCTTGGTCGTGTGCAACTTCCTTCTCCTTGATACCTAGGTCTTTGGATAACATTGTTTACATTATTATTCTCATTAATAATTTCTTCTCCAACATCATTACTATCCATTACCCTTTTACCTAGTTTATTTTCAATTTTTTGCTTAACCCTTTCTATAGGTAGAAATTCCAAATCATCTAGTTTCATTAATCCCATTTGTTGATACAGGTCTTCTTCTAAAGTAGCATAGTTATTCTTATTAACTACACCGACATCAATCATTTTTTCAGATATTATTTTCATGATATCATTTAGTTTATTAGTATTTTCTTCTTTATCAAACAAGAATTGCAATTCTTCAATTGTTTTCTCCTGAAGATGATGGCTCATTTTTAGTTTCTTTATTCTTTTCTAGATTACTAGTAGGTCTTTTAGGGAGTGATACAGTAAATTTCTTATTTTTATCTAAATTTTGAAAAGGATACTTATATTTATAAGGAACAACCTTATCCTTATTGGGTGATACTTCTTTATTAAACTGATGTCTTACTTCGTTTGTTAAAGCAAGTTGTACTTGTTTAACTTGTTCTTTTAGCTCACTTATGTTTTTACTAATCTCTGATATCGTTGTTGATAGTTTATGTTCACTACTCATGCAACGACAATGTATGCTACCAACTTCTACTTTAAGCTCACCAATTTGATCTATAATATAATTAAGGACTGGGCCAAAATTATTAGTATTTTCAGGAATATGATAGTAGTGTTTAAAATCAGGCTTCTTGCGCTCAGTAGATGGTCTAGTATTCTCCAGCTTTACTTAATTATTTAATTTGATTAACAATTTTACTTAGATTTCACCGTCTGGCTCTGATACCAAGTTTCCCCAGTTGTACTAGTAAAACAGTTTCTAATTCTATAATAACAATATTGTCTTCCTTAATAACAGATTTTTCTTAGGCAATAACAGTATGCAACTGTTTGCAAATAAAAGTACTACTGAAAAGAGCAAAACGACACTTTGATAACAATATTAAAGGAGCATATAACATTTTTCAACTTTATTAAAACACGCATAGACCTAAAATAACAGTATTAAAATAGCGGATTTTGATTTTCCAACACTTAGCGAAATTTTATTTTATTTTTTTTTTTTTTTTCAACGTAGGTATGGACATATGTTGTCCCTACCTGGTAGCGGGCAATACTTATTGAAACCACTAGTTTGTAACCTAAGTGAGCTACTCCTCCTATGGTATGGTTTTGAGATGGAACCTTACTTGGACTTTAGTGTGGGCTTTTCTCTCCTCCTTGTCACTCCTCCGAGTCCTAACAATGTCAAAACCATTTCTTGTCATGCTTATTCAATCTATCCATTCATATTTACTTACCTAGTATATCAATCCTTAATCTTTTCATTCAGACAAGCTGTGATTGTGGAGAGTTTCTGGATGCTTGCCCAGTCTATCCATTGATGTTTGCCGTTGTTCTATTCAGACCAGAATAAGGCTGTACATTACCTCTCAAGTCTTTTAGGTGGTAATACTAGCTTGAGTAGTTCGATAGATCTTAGAGGTGGTATCGTTATTGGTTTTCCCATGCAACTAAAGCCATCCGAACTGTCATTATTATGGAGGAAATCTGTTTCTGGCGATTCAGTTATGTCTGCAATTCGCCCCAAGACCAAATGGGTTATGCTGATGCGTTGTGTTGCATTGAATTACATACGAAAACTACATATATGAGGACTCGTTCATTGATTGAAGACCTATATATAATTTAATGGGATATTTCTTTCACTAAAATTGAGATAATTCAAGGACATTTAAGTACGGAGTTTTAGTACTCAATCTACCACATTGAACATAAAATGCAAATACAAGTACAAAAAATGAGACCACAAGACGTATCATATTGCTTTCTATAATACACTACGATTTCAAAGCAGCTGCTATACCATTAGAGGATACCTATGACAGGTAAAGTGTCTGTTTGGAGCATGGTGATATTGCTCGTCTTTGATCTGCTTCTGGAACGAACAGAAGTATGTGACAGCAAAGCCCCCTGAAGACGTCATCCTGTTGGCTCCTGTAGAAAATTCTGTTATTTTATGTATTCCTGATCCTACTTATCTTAAAACCAGCATTAGGGTCCCGAGCTCTCAGTTTAGGCACAAACTCCCTGTTTAGTACCTTTACAAACTGGGACTTGTATTTTTTATTGAGAGCAAACCCTGCCATTTGTGCACATGACAAAATATATCAGAATATATCCAAGGCATCAAGATCAAGTATCCCAAACAGATGACAACTTACTTCTAGGAAAGCCTCAAAAGCAACAGCAGTGTATCGATTAGGTGGGAAAACATTTAAGAACCGTGCAAGCCAGGCCCAAACTTCTTCCAAGCCATGCATGTTCTGAACACCTTGAGCAACCGTGGGAAAAACACATGATTTAAGTTGAATGTAATGTGAGGGAATTGAAAGCAATTTCAACATCTTCTTGGAAAGCAATATAATTATGCAAACCTGAACTAGAGCCCCATATAGTTTCATCAGGGATAATTCGATCCGATCCAGATAGCTATCTGTTGTCTCTGTCTTCCCATTTTCTTCTTGATAACCAATGGCTTTGTAATAAGATTCTTCAGTTTCAAATGCAGCCTATATTGTATACATAAGAGAAAAAGATATCAGTTTTGACATTTCAGAGACTTATTGCTGTTAAACCTATTAAAGATGGACAAACAAGTAATAACATCAACAAAACAAGCCAGTTGGTTGCATGAACCAATTACCTATCTCCTGTGCCTGTCCACAGAAATCTTCTTCCTCCATTCGCTTTTATCCAGTGCTAACTCTTACAAACCCACATTTAAAAAATAATATAAAAATACAAAATAAAAAATCATTTGTTTTCCTCCAACCAAGTCTTCTTAACATTTGAAATCTCCATTAACATCCAGCTTCCTTAATGGCACATTTATCCTCAATGTTGATTCTTTCTCATCTTATCCTCAATATCAATGCCCAAGTTTTTTCCACATTTCCATTTCAACACACATCTTCATTACAATCATCTTCTTAATATGCTCCTTAAATGCTCAAAATGCTAACGGTCTAGCCCATATAATACTGCTGATCTTTTTTTTTTTTTTTTTTTTTGAAGAATATAATTAGTGCTGATCTAGTTGTTGTTCAATAATACTTAATTTTAACTTTAGCGGCACTCACCGATCACTTAATAACCATTTGTACTTAGAGCATTGAATAATGGGTAACTTTTTAAATTTAATGTCACAGTATCTTCACTTTGCCTGCTCTCCCAATTAGTGGTGTATTCAGGATTTTAAATTTGTGGGTTCGAATTTTTTTTAGAAATACAATTGAAGGATGTTCACATTGTAAAATTTAAACTTATAGTCCAAATTGTAAGTAAGAAAATACCTTGAATACGTAAATACAATGTTTAAGAAGATATTTTTAACAATTTCGATTGATATTTCTAGATAAAGCAAATCATTGTAGCACAAACTTAACTTTTAAGATATGTGAATATTCTATAACTTTTAAGATATGTGAACCTTTTATATTTGTAATCTTTCAAAAAGGATGGAATAGCAATGGAAAAATAAAAAACTAAGAAGATAAATTTAAAAAAGGAAAAATTGGTAAACATAATCTCATATTTTACCCATTCTCTTTAATAAATAGTCCCATCTTTGAATTGTATTTAAATAATCCGAACTTTGATGGTTAATCACTTTCTTACGTTGTTCCCCTTAAAATTTTGATGGTTAACCACCCAAAATCCACCTTGAATTGATGAGAAAAAGGGGAAGGGGGAGGTAAGGGGGTTGAGGAAGGGGAAGATTATATTATCATTTTATTCACCTTCTGATGTGCTTTCAGAAGATTATATATGGCCATTTACTTAACATATATAATCTTCTGAAACCATCAATCACTTCCTAAGAAATTAATCTTTACGCTTTTAGAAGATTATATATGGCCTTTTACTTAACATAACTTTCAATCCACGCAATTTGACAGAGATAAAAATCAGGTAACTAAGAAATGTAGAGGGCATGTGGCGGATATCAGCTGCAACAATGCAACATTCCTTGAATGTAGGGAATAAAATAAATATCCGTGGTCCGACGAATTGAAAAGAAATGCTATATGACTTTACCATGAAGCTGCATGGTTTATGGACACTAGACATTAGTAAATTGCATTTTTAAAATGGAAGCAATCGCACTACATAAATTGATCTAAGAGAACATATAATACAGGTGAAATTTAAGACAAACATGATGCTATAAAGTATAAACAATTAGCCATATAAGCAAAATTTTAAGGGGAACAAAGTAAGATAGTGGCTAAATGTACACAAACCAGATAAAAGCAAGAACAAACCTTAACGCCGAGTTGGTGTTCATGTGTCACCTCAAGGATTGCACCTTCTACCACTCCCATTTTATCCATGACAGAAACTCGCATTTGGTGCATTTCCACAAAAACTCCTGGTGGTACTTGCCAATTTGCAATGTATGTCTGGAAAAGTAGGGGGAGGAGGGAGGATTATTATGATCCCAGGAAAGACTCTTAAGTGTTGACAATAGAAACAAACCAAAAGAACAAACAGTGGAAATTGAACTCCGCTCTAATATGAAAAAGCTTTCCACAGAGAATTAGAGACTCAACCAGGCCATTCTTTCGCTCCATGGCTTCATATTCTTACTAATGAGGGGATTGTGAGATATAACTGTTAAGTCAGCTTATGTTAATTCAATAGGAGTTAGAGTCTAGAGCTCAGGAAGAATCAAACGGGGTCTTTGTCACGCTTGGGAACACTTCTAGTACTTACAGAATTTACCCAAACGGAAATTATATGTATAGAGAGCACTAGACCACTAGCAGTCGGAACGAATATCACTTAATCAAGGACAGCTCAATTATATATACAGAATCACCCACTCGGGGCGGATCTAGGAGGGTTCATTGAACCCACAGATTTTTTGAAAAAAAATTATAAGTTTTAATTTTTTATTTCGCTAATAACACCTGAAAAACGTATATGTTCAATTAATGTGCCAAAATGTAACTTGGAAAGTAGCGGAGCATAGTGGTTGAGGACTGACTCACTAAATTGTACTTTGGGCTTATTGTTCAAAGGTTCGATCCTTTGTAAGTTCATTTTTTTTTTAGCCTTTTTTTCCCCTTTGCTTCTAATTTCTTAGTCTTTTTTTTTCCCCCTTTTTCTTCAAGGACAAAGGTTTGATTACCATGTAACCTACATTCAAATTTAATATTGCAACATTTGTAAGTTTACAAGATTTACTCACTCTCCTTTTATTGTTTTTTAAATTTGTGATTCTTATGTTGGGGAAAAATATGTACAGTCAAATGGTATCTTGTTTTCTCTCAAAAAAAACAAAATTGATATCTTGTTAGATTCAATTCGTCTAGAAAAATGATTTAATGATGTCAACTTTCTTTAATTTTTACAAATACGTAATCTAAGATATTATAGTTAAAGAGTTTGCATTGACAAGCATAAAATCCTCAACGTTGCAATTTTAAAAAATTGGGGGCTATATCTTACTTCCTCTATTTTTTTTAGTTGACAGCATTATTTATCACGTTTGCCAACATGAATATGTTTTATCGTATCTATAAACCACAAAGCGAGTCAAAGTGTATTGTGAAAATAGTGTAAAAGTCAAAAGGTGTCAACTAAAAAAACAGAAAAATATTTTGTAACAATACCGAACCCATACTTTTGAATTCCTGCATACGCCACTGCACTCGATCCAGTTTCTTCTTGATATTAATGCTGATATTAGGACATGAAAAAAATCACCCTACATACAGCTATGTAACGCCCAACAATCAGAACAGAGAGCTTACCCAACCAGGCTATTAGAATATTCTCAAAGCTAATATTCACTAATAAGCTTTTTAAACACCTGAACAAAATATTCACTACTAATGTTTAATACTACCACTGTTTCATATTATTTTGCAACGATTAGACATTTTGCACTCACACCTTATGTCAAATCGTTGCAAATAATATAAAACGGAGATAGTCCAACAATCAATAACATCCAAAACAAACCAAAAAATAAGAGGCAAAACTAACAATTAGAAACAGAACACAATATGGATAGCTTCACTAGTTTAAGAGCAACGAATACAAGAAAATGTCTCAAATTGTAAGCTTACCTTAACTCAGTGAACCAACGATCCCTAAACATAAGTGGCAGCTCAGTCCAGTTCATAATATGCCTCCAAAAATTTATGGTCTATGCTAATCTCTGGCAATTGTTTCCTTCTACCAAATTTTATTGAGTAAATGCTACATACATCATTTAGATTTTTGCATAATCAATGAATTTCGAATGATTTTTCTTAATCGACTTCAATTAAACCAATAATCAGACAAAAATTCAATGTTTACCCCTAATAAATTGAATTGGTGGTGGAAGGGGGAAAATACGTACCTGAGAGGAGATTTGGTGGCGCATCGCTGGTAGACGAATATTTACAGTGAGTGTTGAGGTTCTATGGAGCCTCTGCGTTTTTTTATTTTTTGACGAACAAGAAGCTTTGTACGGATGGTAAATCTAAAACCCATGCTTCCTTTAGGAAACATCACTAAACATGCAGACTGTAGATGGGATGCAACTCTGTCACCCTAATAGATAGTACTCCCTCCGTCCCACAATATAGTTTCTATTTTTTAAATTTAGAGCCCAAAATATTACTACATATTTCTGTTTTCATTTATATATAGTATGTAAAGATTATTATACCCTATTTTTTTAACTTTATTCATCAAAACTTCTTGATTTACCCTTAAATTATACACATAAATTGTACTTTTTTTTTTCCACTTTTAATGTACTTATACTTCTCCCATTTCTTTAATACCATGAAAAAAACACAATACGGAGTAAGAACTATATTATGGGACGGAGAAGTATGAGATTTCAACTAACCCCTTAATGTTTCAAAGCGTATTTAAAGAAAAAAAGACTCGTAGATCAAACGACCTCTAGAAAAGTGCACGACTATACCCCGTGAACCCCAACACTTGTTTGTTAATACCCTAAATATGCACAAATCCAGAGTTTTATTGTTTATCTATCTTTTACTTTACGTAGTTTACAGGTTTAAACATGGTGGTGACTCATATACAAAATAGTACAAGCAATCAAACACTTATCATTCAAACAATTCACATTTTCAATTCAATTCTTGAATTATTGGTGAAGAACAATATTTAATTTAATGTGGAATCCTTTTAAACTACCTCGGTGTATAAACATCTTTAATTGCATAAGGCACCTCAAAGTAGGGATGTCAGTTTGGCAGGTCAATGGATATCTTAGTTTTGACGGGTGGTGGGGCGGGGATGGGAATAAAAATCATACCTCTGTCATGGGTGATGGGGCGAGGGTAGATTTTTGGTTGTACCAACCCCATCCCAGCCCCGCCCCACTTTGTATCCACCCTATTACCACTACATACGCCACATTTATATTTTTTCAAAAACAAAATTATATACTATTATAGTAAATATAACACTTTATAATACACTTATATTATAAACAAAAAAAGTGTATAATAACTATATATATATATATAATTTTGTAATCTATATTAATTATGTACGATTGTGTATTGAAAGGCGGTGATTAGACACGTAAATCTTGGGTGGGGATTAGGTGGGGGCGGATATCTAAGCTAAGTGGGGGTGGGCAGGGATGGTTTTGGAATAGGGATGAATTTTTGACCCGCCATAGGGGCGGGGATGGGGATGGAAATTTTAAGTACCTCAAATCCTCAACCTCGTCATTTAAGACTTTATTTCTTTCTTTACTAATTCCATTATAATTATCATGAGCGAGTAACAAAACTTCCATATTGTGAAATAACTCAATCCACATATTTACATACCTTTGCTTTGAGCTTATAATACTTACAAGATAAATCAACACATAAATCAAAACTAATTATCATTATAATCATCATCAATGAAATTAAACTTGCTACCAGACAATTTCAATTAACCACAATAACACCCTAACATGATATTAAGTTTTCAACTTTTCAAGTCCTTAAACAAGCTCCTATAGTCAAAATAAATAAATTGGTAGGTCACTTTACCAACTAGAAATCACCTTCAATGAAGCAATATTAACTTACTCCCTCCGTGTTTTATTATTAAATTAGTAACAAGTATGTTGTATTTCATGTAGAAATGTGTATTTTAAGGTTTTTATGATATCAAATTTGATTACTTTCTACTCTTCCTCCTAAAACTCCGCGCATGGAGAAATGGAACAAGTAATAAAATACGGAAGGAATAACTCTAGTCATGAACCACTAACTTTTCAAATACACTTAGGGAGTGTTTAGTTCACAAACTGGTATGGGGTTGGAATCAGGAATAATGAAACCATAGTCGTATGAGTTTGGAACTTGATTCTTAATACCATATGTTTGGCATGATTATGGAATGCAGTTTTTTTCGTTTATTTGATACCTAAAAGTATGGGATTGAGCCAAACCCACCTCCCCCTTAGATTTAATTTTAAACCCCGTACTTTGAGAGTTTGGAATATGAATTTGCAACTCTTAAAATCATAAAACAAACATAAGGTACGAGTTTCAGCTATTCTAAAATCTAAACCAATACCTTATACCTTAAGTATGTGAACCAAACACCCCTTATTTTTTTCTTAACTATATCTTATTATAACACTTCGTATTATCGTATAATAAAATATCATAAATAAATGTGTAATGATCAAATTATAACACTTAAAAAAACTCGGTCCCAACCAAAACTACTACAGTGATCTGATCTTGAAGGTTTAAAATGGGCTTTCTGAGAAAGTGGTTGGTTGCATCATAGATTCATAGTCATATACTCATATGTCACATTGTCACATGTTAATGGATGATGATAGCAGCCCAACAAACTTACATAGATTCTTATTTTCACATGTCTTGTTTCTCAAATTCCTTTTTTTCTTTTCAGGTGCATATCATATGCATATTCCAAATTACCATCAGAATATACAGTTTCAATTATCAATCAGATTATGACTTTATTCATAGCTCTCAGTGTGGCTTGTATAGTACCATCATACATCATCTTTAACAGAAACCAATGATATATCCAAATACTACTTATGGTATCTAAAATCATTTCTATAAAAATGAATTGACACGTATTATGGTTAGATGTGACGTCGAATATGATATGAGTAATGTTTTTTAATTGATCATGATAAGTTATGGAGATTCAATCAGTTAGATCTACTTTTGGTGAAAATATAAGAGAGTAATTTATCATCCAAAATCGACTAGAACAAAACTCTATCCAAATGTTTGATGTAGTTGTCATTTAATAGACAATATTTCTTAGGTATTATCTAGGCTAAACGACAATGTTTCTTATTAGATACTTCCTCCGTTTCTATTTAGTTGACGCGTTTGATTTAGGCACATATATTAAGGAGAGAAGAGAGAGTGATAGAGAATGAAAAAGCAAGTGAGGTAGCTTGTAAATGCAAGGTAATAAATTTACCCCAAAAGGAAACGTGTCAACTAAAAAGGAACTTCCTAAAAAGGAATACGCGTCAGCTAAAAAGAAACGGAGGTAGTATTATTTAGTATCTAGATTTAACAAAAACAACTACTAGAAGGATATGATACTAAAACAGAAAAACGTCATCCAAAATAAAGGCCAGGGGACAAATTAATGTTTATGATCTTCTTAATATTGAGAAGTGATAATTAGGTCATGAACATTATTTTGTTAGCAACATTATTTAGTCATGTAAAGAATTTAGCTATAAAAGATGGCATAATTGTCTCAAAAGTATCTTAGTACATGTGTCCTTTAATTGTTTATATAAAATTACTATAAGACACACCATTTAAAGTGTCGGACACATCATTTGGGGTGTCGGACACATGTTGAGGTGTGTTCGACAAGTGCTGATGTCCAATATTTATTGCATACATAAGATATCTATGTCATCGACCTTTATAAATTTTCCATGCATCCTTGCCTTCTTAAGTTAGTATAAGGATACCAATATTTTAAGAACATAAAAATTAACTTAATTGGTAATCTTGGCATCAATTCATACATACAAAACAAACTTAGAGCACAAATTTAGGATCAACACTAGGGAAATATAATATTTCGTACAATGTTCTTAATTGTGCAATTCTACCCTAGGGACATGTGGAGGTGCTAGATCATTGTACTTTCTATAATGTTCCAATAATCAATTTGTAAGATTATGCTTAAACTTAGGTGATTAGTACAATTAAACTATAAGAAGACAAATAGAAATGATCATTTGTCACGTAGATGAAATAAATTAACACTAATATGGAGACAAAACACAGCTTTCAGCCAACTTAGTTTAAGTAATTGCGTTTGATCACCAAGTTAATTAATATAATGTTGACGTACTTAGGAATAGAGAAGATAATGATATGGTAATTAAATTAATGTGATTAGGAACAAATGGCGAATTAGCAGTGGTTTCTTGTAAAGTTTAATTCATTATGTACTATGGAAGAATCTCAGCCATAAACATTTTCCCAAGGTAAGGATGATGTTGACTTTTGCACAGAATAAAGCCACTGCCAAGGAAATCTTACTGCAATCGAAACTTAACCCTATTATGATCGAGTGTTAGTTTCCATAATTGGGCAGCTACGAATTTTATATTTGAGATTTAGAGCTTTTGTATTTAGACCTTATTTTGTTCACCTTAATCTCATGTTCTTCATGAGGAATAGGTTTTTATAAGATTTGATAGGTTATGATAAATTTGAAAATTTTAAATAAAATTCGAGTACTGTAATAAGTTTCAACAAGGATTGATAAAGGCCATATAGCCCATATTATTAAATATAATTTACAACAAGTTTTAATAAATTCATAAGTAGACTCAAGTTATATTAAATTCAAATTGGTAAAAATCAAATGCATATCATCCATGTTTTTGTTATTCATAGTTTTAATAAATTATTAGGCATAAAAATTAATTGAGGATTAAAGTATGGAGGATTGTGGTTAAAATTAAAGTAAAAGTTATAGCATTAGTAAAATTTCTTGTAAGTGGGATGGTAAATCGATAAATTGATACTTGAGTCAAGTGTTCAATAATTTGTTCCTCTTATATTTCTTGTACTCTGCATTATACATAGGGATGGCAGGTGGGTATAAAAAAGCGGGTCCCGCGCCGCACTCGCCCCAGTTGGTGCGGGTATGGGTACAAGCTTGGCGGGTATGTAGGCGGGTATGGGTATAAAAGTCATACCCGCCGTGGATAGTGGGTAGGTGGTGGATTTTGAGTAATACCCGCCCAATACCCACCTGACCCTCCCAATACCCGCCTACCCGCCTAATTACCTGCATACCTGCCCAAATACCCACCAATGTAAGACTATTATTATTTTAGTTTTAGTTTTTATTTTTAGGAAATAAGACTATTATTATTTTAGTTTTAGTTTTAGTATTTGTTATGATGTCGGACTACTTTAATTGTTTGTATTTCAAATTAACTATATATTTGCAACAATTTTTAGAGTATAATGACTATTTATATGAGAAATTTATATAAAAAAAAAACTGATATATATTTCGTTAGCGGGTAAAGGCGGGTAAACGCAGGTGGTGGATATCCACTTGGGTGGTGGAGCGGGTGTGGGTTTAGGTTTCTACCCGCTTAGGCAGGTGTGGGTGTTGAAAAATTACCCGCCGTCGGTGGCGGGTAGGTGGTGGGTATAAAATATTTTGGCGGGTGTGGGTATGGGGGAGGGGGTATCCGCACCCGCACCGCCCAATTGCCATCCCTAATTATACATATGTTTACAAGTAAGTACTTGAAACGAATTGATGATGACAAGTTGACAACTCACAATTTAGTTATTGTTAAATATACCCAGCCATCGCAGGATAAATTCCTCTTAAACATGAGGTATGAATGAAATTTAAACCAATGTCACGTTGCTCTTATACTACGTTAAAAAACCATCTCGACCAAAAATTTAAATTGATGGTTTGATCAAGACTCAAGATTCGGTTATGTACAGAATCACAAATTACTAAGAATCAAACTAGAATCATAAAACATACTCTAAAACAAAATGTCAATATCATTAAGAATGCATAACCATATCAAGTATATTTAAAATCCAATTGAAAGCAATATTCCAAATGATACCTCATCAAGTGCAACTAATCCATCATATCATTTTTTTTCTCTTACAAAAAATTGACAACACCAAACATAGGACCTATTGTCTTAAATTCTTAAAGAGCAAGTATACATTTTGAAATACAAGTGCAATTTTAAGTCGACTTTTAAATGTTTGAGAATCCAAAGACAAATTTAAAAGAAGTAAAGAAGGGAACATCGAAATCAATTAGATTACTACGTGGCATGATGAGCAATACTTTGGTGCGACCTTGATGGTCGAGCCCAACTCCTTTTAATTAATTTGGTTCTTTCCCGATTTTCCCATTTTCATTTCTCAATCCAAGCTACTTTCCTTTTACTGTGCTGCTAACCTGCAACTTCTGTATGAAATTGACTAATTGGTTATTATTCCATTAGTTTTATAAATACTTCTCAATTGACATTAAGCAATAAGCATAATCCTTAACCTTCATGAAGAAAGATACACAAATTCTTATATATGGCTGGCCACACCGTGTGGCAGGGGTTACTTCATTAGTTTAATAGGGGTTACTTGGTCAATGTTAAAGGGGCTATTTTGTCAGTGTTATAGGGTTACTCGATTAGTGTTATAGGGGTTACTCGGTCAGTGTTACAGGGGTTATTTGGTCAGTGTTATATGTGTTACTTTGTTCTTTTATAAGTGGTCACACGGTGTGGCTAGCCACACACAAGACGGGCTGAAGAAAGGAAGTGCTAAACAAACATCAACAAAGGGAATCGGGCCAGCTAATTCCCATTCCCTTTCCTACTACCCCCAACCAAACGGTCCCTTGATGTAAATGTGTAATCATAATTTTTTTTTCTTGAAAGAAGTATTTTATTTAGTCTTGAAATTTAGGAGGAATAAAACTATAATGATATCAACAATAGTTTAGGCGAAATAATATTTTTTAAAAGCAATTGACATGCATGTGTCTATTAATGATGTCAGCATGATCTATTTTAGTAATAGTTACTCCATAATATAGATTATTCTTTAGGATGATTTAAGATAATATAGGAAAGGTAACCCTTAGGTTGATTACATATTATTTTCAAAATATAAACCTAAAAATACATTGAAAATAGACTTTCTTTCATTCCCTTTACCCTCCCCATTTTCCCAAATCCTTCCAACTTCATTCCCCACCCCCCTAGGTATTTCCATTCCCATTCCCTATCCACCTTCACACCACCACATCACCACCGGAAATCAGCCACTGCACCGCTGCTTTACCTCCAAAGGTTCACCGCTGCCGACCGATCGCCGCACCTCTTTCGGCCCCTTTGCTGCACCTCCATCTACCGCCTTCCCTCCCCTCGTAATACTTCACATAGCCCCCCCCCCCCCCCCCGGAAACCCCTAAAAACTCCCCTCCCTACCCGTAAAACCACCAGACAAGCCTCCCACCACCCTCGAAACCCTAGTCACTAGGGTTTCAAGGGTGGACTAGGGTTTCGAGGGTGGTGGGAGGGTAGTCTGGCGGTTTTACGGAGAGGAGGGGAGTTTTTAGGGTTTTTCTTGCCTAAGGGAGGTTTTTCGAGGGAGGATGTGCCGTGGTGGGGCCAGCGAGGGGTGGGGGAGGGATGGCTAATGGCGGCGGGCGGTTTCTTGGTTGGAAAATGATGGAATTAATGAAATATGTGGTGGTTGTGGTTGTGGTGGTGTGGTGGTGGGATTGATTCTTTTGATTTTAAAACAAACAACAAAACAAAAATGAGGTAATTACATTCCATTCTATTCCATTCCGATTACCCCGTGTGAACCAAACGACCCCTAAAATGCATCAAGATTCTTAATAGGACTGTAGACACCCATTCGTGTCTCCTCAAAACCAAACCCAGTGATGAATGTCTTTCACGTCGAACCATAATCGAATGAGGTGAAAGTGGTTGAAAGTCAAGTGTTGCAGTTTAGTTTTATTAAAATTCTCTTCTCTCTATTTTTGAAAATAACTCTATTTATTTGAAAATAGTCAAACCAGTTTAGTTTTGTCCATAATTAAGGTCCAATAATAGTGTATTTGGATGGGGCTCGAAAAGGCCTTTCCAACGATATATTATAAGCCCAATTCCGATGAATATTGAGGAAGTTATGGCCAAAATACTAAAGTGGGCCCGGTTAATTATTTACATACGGCCTAATGATCTAGAGGAGGGCCCAATATTGATTATTATTCCTAAAATCATTAGGATTAATTATAATTTTCTAGAAGTTTCTAGAAGGTTCTTTTTAATTCTAATATTATTAGATTTAATAATTATTTATTTTTAAAATAGACTTTTATTTGGAGTAAAACATTATTTTATTATTATTATCTTAAAAATACGTATTTTATCTTCTGTACGGATTCCGTAGATCAAGTTGATTAAAGATCGGATTCCGCGTGAAGAAAACACGCTAATATAGGTTGTCGCCAAACGACAAGTCTGTCGCCACGCGACAGACCCTGTCGCCTCGCGACAGACATTGTCGCGTCGCGATAGAGTCGATTCCTGGCGACAGCGTGTAGTTTTATTCCTTATCAAATTCTGTATTTTTCCGGACTATTTTCTTTATAAATAGGGTCCGAACCTCTGTTTTCAGATCATCAACTTTCATCAATTCTAGCTATCAACTCTCATCCTTAATTCTCTCTATTCTCTCTCTAAGCAATATAGCTTAATTCTTTCTCTCTCTCTCTTTCTAAACTAACCTCCTAAATACAATATTCCGCATTCACAAAATCTTGAAACACCTAGCCAAGTTCGAAGTTGCCTTCGCCCTAGACGTGTAAGGTTTGATATTTTCTGAGGGTTTGGTCCAAAACTAGTCAAAACTTTATTTAATTTGATTTCAATTTAATTCTTTAATTATTCTTTATTATTTTCATTGAAGTTTACTAACTTGTGTATTTTGTTATTAGAAAGAGGTACGAGACTTCAAAGTATGTAATCTTATTACTCTCTTTCAATGTAGAAAGCATGTTTATTGATGTTTAATTCCTAGTATCATGTTAGGATGCTTTTAATGCTTTCTAGTATCATGTTAGGATGTTATTTAATGCTTTCTAGTATCATGTTTAGGGTGCCTTTACTCTTTCTAATATCATGTTAGTACCATGTTAGGTTTAAAGCTTTGATCTTTATCGTTTAGTGACATGCTAGGATTTGTTATTAATCTTGTTAGTATCATGCATAGGATCTTGCTATTCTATTAAGCTTTATTATGCCTTATCATGCTATTATCATCATTATTGTTATTATTTATTTATTATGTTGCTTGATTATTTTTATTGTTATTGCTTGATCACACCTTTTATGATTGTTAAAGGGAATTTGTACTTGAAATCACGCTTAATAAGATAATTAATAATTTGGTTTAGGCTAATGTGATTTTAACTCAAGTGATCGCCAATAATAGATTTGTTTGTGCATTAATTTCAACCAACATAGATAAACAAGGTAGGTTTAATATAATGTTTGTATGTTATTCGAAAAGTGCGCATGAATACGAGCAGAACAAAGTAGAGGCCTATTTTATAGGGCGGGTCCTTTCTTTTGTAGATTGGATTCATACCCTCATCCCCGGACTCTGTTTGGTTCAAGACCTTATGGAGTTGATGGTCCTTTTGGATTGTCTTTTGGGTTTACAAGTTCCTAAAACTTGTTGGCGACTCTTTTGCTCTCTTTTCTTTCCCTTTGGAACGCCACCATACTTTAGTGTATGATCACAGTGGGGTTCAAGTTTGGGGTCATAATGCTTGAAATATTCCCTACAAAGACAAACAAGAGAAAATAGATGAAGTAACATTATTGATCACAATATGTCATAAGGGAGTTTATGAATTGTGCTAAAAGTTTAAAACCCTCGTGTTGCAACTACATCAGAGCAAGAGGAAGCATACGACATTCTTTTTCCTATTTTTTTAAACTTATTTTTCATTTTATAGTGTCGTAGAAAGTAAATTTCTCTCATTATTCTAAACTTTGCCTCGTTCGCCCAAATTAATCCCTACTTTGGATTATTCCTCATCACTCCCAATTTTTGGGGGTTTTAATTTCTATTGCACCCAACCGGTAATCTAACCTGATATTGCAAGTAACCAGACACATGTGACAGGGGGTTAGGAATTATCCGAGTTACTCGGTCCGGGATTACTTAAGAGGTTACTCGGTTAGGGGCTACTTATCTCGATTAACCCTGACCACACAAAAAAACATACACCCCATGCATAAAAATGGTCTGTAAAAGACTAAAAGTTCGAAGAAATTAGAAAAGCGAGTGTGAATATATATATGAGCACCGTCTTGTTAGTCCACCGATCAGTCTCTTCAAACAAACAAACACCCTCTTCTTTCTTTCTTTCCTTCCTTCCCCATCCAACTACCAATTTTATTCTTCCCAAGTCAAACTCATAATACTAACACGCTTAATAGGAAATTTCATTCCTATATTTAACCAAAACTCTGTTTTTCTTACTAATTAAACCCCAACTAATATTAATCTCAGCCGTCTTTTTAACTTTCACTATATTCTTTTCCTTTCCTCTTTTAGGTATCTTCTTCTACATTTTTTGCACCCAACATTAAATTATTCAAAAAAAAAATACAATTTATACATTTTTGATGATATTCCTAATTTTGAAATGTTTGCGCAGAATTTGAAGACAAATTTGATTGATCTGATCAAGCAAAGCTAGAGCAAATCAGGTGTGAATTTCTCTCTTACTCCATTAACTGTGAATCAGCATAATTTTATTTGATTTTTTATTCATTTATTTATTTGTTAAATTAGATTATTTATGTATTGTTAATAGATCTTATCCTGAATAATTCCTCTCTTTTTCACCCCTTTTTTATGAAGGAATCATTCAGTCTCACCTTTTCTGCATAAATTAATAACTATATTATTCCACTTTTATTTTTAGTTTTTTTATAGTATAAAATCCTAAAATCGGATAAAGTTTTGTTAGAATTTTTTCAATCTAAGGACAGAGGAAGAAGGGATTGTACGTAAATGTGAAACCAAAAAGGGTGTTTTCCGGGTTTTGCTGTCAGCAAAATAGACAATGATACCAAACGAATCCTATATTTTTCTTTTTTGTTTTTGAGATATAATCATTTTTAATCATTTGAATACGAGTGAATAATCGTTTTTCAAAGCAAATATGTGTTAATTAAAAGTATAATCAACGCATTCACATAAACAACGAACAGGGCATAGTATTAGTACACGTTTACTTGGATTGACCACTTATTTTCATGATGGAAAACGATTTTTAATCATTGAAATCAATTTTTAAAGATTGAAATTGATTAAAACATCTTAGTAATGATATAAGGGGAGTACTAAATGCAGGACAATTTTATCTAAATGCAGGATAAGTTATATTTTAAAAAAAAATTATATTCCAATTTTGTCCTTGTTTTTACTTAATCCTTTACACTTTTTTAAATGATTAAAATTAAATCAATCATTCCAACTGTTTAATTTACAATCATATTCTAACGTATTCAATCTTGTATCCTATTTAGTACGGAGTATTCAATACTAAACAAATTCCTAGACAATAATGAAATGCACTACGACATTTTTTTGAGGTATGAAAATTATGTGTTGTAATAGATGAACAATCAAACAACATAAAATTTCCATATTATACGGCTAATATTTTTGAAGGTCTCTAGCACCCCCTCATACAATTTCCGGGGGTCTCAAGTACCCCCGGCTAGGATTTCCGGGGGTCTCCAATACCCCCCGGCTAGGATTTCCGGGGGTCTCAAGTACCCCCCGGCTAGGATTTCCGGGGGTCTCAAGTACCCCCCGGCTAGGATTTCCGGGGGTCTCAAGTACCCCCCGGCTAGGATTTCCGGGGGTCTTTAGTACCCCCGGCTAAGATTTCCGGGGGTCTCTAGTACCCCCGAAAAACAAAGTCGGGGTACTTATAATGAAAAATTATAACAATTCAACAAAAAAATAAAACGAAAAAAAAACCTAAGACTGGATGGTTTATGAGCGGTGAACGACTTCTTCGTCTCTAGGGCTTATTAGATTGAAGAATTATAAGGGAAATGATGGAATGAAATGAATTGCAAAAAAAATAAAAAAAAAAATTGGTGGCTAAAATTGTGAATGAAATGAAAAAAATAGGCGAGTATAATGAATTGCAAAATAAGAAATGTAAAAACAAAAAGCCTGGTGAAATGGCAAATCAGTTTTTTATTTTGGAAAAGGGTATTTCAGTCATTTTATTATTTTCATATTATTAATTAATTTCTGCATTTAGGTTATTTTGTACTGCATTTAGTACTTGCGTTAATTAAAATTGAATTTTACGAAATTTTAGACATAAGTATGTCTCTAATAGAGTAGCAATGACTCCAAACGACAAAAAATATACGAGTAGATTATCCATTTGACGTGACAAATAATTACTGTGCACAATTACTCGAATAGACTATGCTTTATACTAGTATCAAATATCAATAGTATGTTATACGGAGTACAAGTATTAGTAATGAGTCATTAGTCAATGACAAATAATTATAGACGATGCTTTTATTAAAACTGGCAAACAATTAATGTGCAATGCTTTGTTGTTAGATTTCGTGTGATATAATGATTTTAAAAATGAAATGAACCGCAAAAAAACAAAAGAAATTAAAACAAAAAAAGAAGAAAAAAAGGAGGATGTATTTATTCTCCGAGGTAGCAATGATCAAAGGCGTATGAATGTGACTACACGTTTGAATTATGTGATTTATGCTGTACTGCATAGTCTTCTGAATTGATATGACTTTTAACACAATAACTTTTACCACATGCCTTTTTTTTTTTTTTTTTTTTTTTCTTTTACTCCATATTTAGTTATTTACCAATGTTACATTTTTTTTAATGGTAGCAACGATCAAAATCGAGCCACACCTCTTACGTTTTTTTTTTATTTTTATTTAGTAGAGGATAAGAAAATCTCTACACCTAAATACTATAATTTGACAGGATTCGAAACCCAAGCCTCTAGAATTTGAGGTAAAAAACTTATCAAATGAGCTAATATTTTATTGATAATGCTACTCCGTATTATGTTACATTTAATTGTGCCAAGGAAATTTATCACACAGAACTTGTACGAAATACTCCGTAGTTTAGTACTGTAAATAAATACGTCGGCCGACTTATTAATTGTAGTACGGAGTACTACGTGTATTTAGTTATATATTGACCTTTTGGAGGAGGTACTATATAGGAATATTGACCTTTTGAACTTCAAATACCCATCTTTGTCCTTATTTGAATACTAGTTTAAGGTCCCGTGCAATGCACGGTTTTACTTAATCAAATTATGAATTACAATGTTAATATAACATAAATATATTTATATATAAAAAAAAATTAAAACAAATACTTGAATTTCTTTTCAAAAAAAAAAAAATAACTTGAATTAATATTATATTGTTATCAAAAGTTATTGATTAATAAACATTAAAAAAAAACACTCAAATTTAATGGTTATACTGTTTATATGAGAATAAAATTTATGTTAATTATAACCCGTGCAATGTAATTATATACCCCGTATTTTCCTATTTTGCTGGCATGTTTTGACCGGCACAATATTTTATAGCATACTATAACCGGAAAAATGTTTTATACAAATTTAATTGACTTAACTTTTACGAAAATTAATAATCAAGGTTTTTTAATTTTTGTTTTATATTTATGTTTATAGTTATTGAATTGTAGTGTTATAACTATAAATAAATCAAAAAATTTATTGTAAAAGCTAAAGTGTCTAATCCTGGTTGGAGCAAAAAAAACTTTCAAGGAAAAAAATACATTGTAGAATGATACGAAGTACGGGATTAGTACATTATTCTAATTTAATATATTACCTTATATGTTTGTTTATTATAGAAAAATACCTATTATAAAAGTTATAAAAAATATGCATATAGAATACATTTCGAATATAATTGCCAAATTGAAGGTTAAATATTATAGGTTATATAAATTGATATTAATGAAGATTTTGTACAAAAAGAAAAAATAAAAAGGGAAAGAAAAAAGTGGCGGGAAATTTTTTAATCAGAACATGACAAGTGTCATGTCAGATTCGCCTTTAGTATTATGTAATTGATAATTGATTTATACTTCAAGAAATTTTGTGTTTGATTTTGTAGGTGTTAATGTAGTCATTTATATATTTCAATAACATAATATTAAAACAGACACAAGTGTCACTCCTTGGTGCTGTTTTTTCCCTCCAAATCTTTTTTTTTTTTTATTTATTTAAAAAAAAATTCACTTTTTATATAATTGTGATTCACTTACTTAAAAAAAATATTCACCAAATCATATAATTGTATATATATTCACTTCCTAAAAAAAAATATTTACATATTTTCTATATTTTTTATATTATAAATATTATTTTACTTTTATTTTTGAAACTCAATTCTGGATATAAATTAAGATTCAGGCTTTTTCAATTTCATTTAAAATCATGAGGATTTTATTTTGGTAGATTTTGAATAAACATTATAATTTGTTATAAAATTTTGTATTCGTTAAAACTAAGGGCCTGTTCATATTTACTAAACTGAGCTGAACTGAACTGATTGGAGCGGAACTGAACTGATTAGAACTGAACTGAACTGAATTGAGCTGAAATGAATATTTTATGTGAGAGGGAAATTAAGAGCTAAACTGAACTGAACTGATTGGAACTGAACTGAACTGATTGAAGCTGAACTAAATTGAAATTAAGTAAATATGAACAGGCCCTAAGCGTGGCACGGAACTTAATCTAGTTATAAATAAAATTAAACATCATTTTTATATAATATAAAAAAAATACTTCCCATAATTAATTGAAATGCGGCACATAGACTAATATGTTAAGTCAATATGCCCAGACCCATATTCAACGGCATCACTTTCACAGTCATGTATTTGGGTGAAGGATTGGAATCACACAATATAATGCAAGTTTTTGCTTAATATGGGAGGTATATTGTTATTCAATAAGAACACAATGCAAGTATGCAACTATATCCTTGTGTCTTATTAGTAATCTAGAAAATGACTTAAAATAAAGAATAATTGTAATTATAAAAAAGAATGTTACATGTCTCATAATCAATTTAACAATACATACAATGATACAAGTAATTAAATAAGAGAATATGAAATCATAGTTAGCAACCTCCAAAATCTCGATAGGAGCTTAATGAAGGTTTTTAAAGCCATTATTTTAATAAAATTCAGTGTTATAAGTATTTAGGAACATAGGGAATATTAATTAGAGTACACTCTAGTTTTTTCATTTGAGCTCATTTTTCATAACATAACAAAACGAGAAAGACAAACCCCTAATTTTCTTAATAAAGACGGTACGGCACGATCCACTTGAGATCGTATTAAAGCACCATCGGAAAAAAAAAAAAAAAAAAAAAAAAAGCTTACTATTTGTGGAAATGTTCTTTTTTTCATAAAATTTTGGTCCGACAATAGAATTTCCCAATTGATCAAATCTTATCTTTAGCTCTCTATCTTATGTCTACATATTATATTGTATTTATTTCTCACTTGCACGTTATAGGCAGATCAACAACTCTTGTGCTTAAAACCCCACCATTTTTTAACTTAATTGAGGATATTTTTACATGAATTTTGTTTTTTTAGAAATGGATTATATACTCTATAGAATATTGAAGGAGGGTCATGGAATAAGAAATAATTCATTATGTAGTGCTACTCATCTAGGAGGCAGTTTTGACCCGCGCACTTAAAATTATTTCTTTCGTTTTCTCTTATTTATTGTCTTTTATTTATATAGAACAAATTAATTATTTACATGAATATGTATATAGAAGTATACATAAGTATTTTCATGGAACATAATTTTACGCATGATTAATTTGTTATAATGCAAGATAAATTAGATAATAGAGAGACAAAGAAACGATCGAGCTTTAAGTCCTAAAAGCTAATGTAGAGCTATTTTGTAAATGAATTATCACATGACAATCAATTAGTTAATGTTACTTAAATTTTAAAAGAATACCGTCAACAATCATTAATCCAAAATCAACTCATACAATCTCATTTTTGGGAGGAGGTGGAGTAGTAATCTCACAATTAATGAAGTCATGAAATAAAAAACCTATGTAACGTTGAAATTGTTGATTCCGCAACAAATTGAACATTCATCAACCTCATTGTAAGGCCCTGTTTGATTCACCTTAATTTTGCTGAACTGAAATTATTTTTACTGAATTGAACTTAATTTTACTGAACTGAACTTAATTTTACTGAACTGAAATTATTTTTACTGATTTTCTATTATAATTCTTCTTTAAGAAAACTGAATTTTACTGAACTGAACTTATTTTTATTGAACTGAAATTATTTTTACTGAACTGAACTTATTTTTACTGAACTGAAATTATTTTTACTTAATACTATTTTTTTAAGGTGAAGAGAACAGGGCCTAAATCTCCTTCCATTTGATAATTTACGATTGTCTTTAAATATAAATCAATCTCCACAATTGTACTTAGACATGAGTGTTTTACGGTCACGGAGGGCATGTGGATGTTTAGATAGGTGATGGCCGGATGGGTAATGGATATCCAATTTGCCGATGTGTGGCAGACTAGTTGGTTAGGGCATCTATGGTTTCTCTATTGCACCCGCCTCCACCGCTATAGATCAATTTGGAATTTGAGAATTTATCTTTCCATAGATGTTAGGTGGATGTGGCTAGTCTCTCATCACCTCTAAAATTCTACCAACTAGCTAATTACGTGCACAAAAAATACATGAGTTTTACTCAAAAAAAGGGAGAAATTTAGTTATTGCTTTAGCATTAAGCTGAAATAGTCCCACTTCATTCTTATAGTGCATGTGATCCGTTATTATTGATCTTAACTGTTGCTTGTGGTCATCTCTACATGTTAATTGATGCGTATAGGTTCATTAGGCAAAGTGGAAGGATAAAGAAATTAGTAGGGTCATTGAGTATAATTTGTCGACTTTTTTGGGCAATGGTTAAATTTAAATTTCCCTACCATTTTATCATATTAGCTTGAGAATATACACTAATATTCTACTTTTTTTTTCCTTTTCTCAAGTATTCCTTTTGTTTTCATTTATTTGTCTCATTTGTTTTTTTTTTTTTTTTTTTTTTTTGGCATTATTTTCCAAGCACACATTTGAGCACACAAAAATCTTCAAATATAAAACATTATATTAATTAGTTTATATTTTGAAACCACCACTTGAGATAAATTAACATTTAACAACATTCTATTATACTCATAATTTCATCTCTCTTCAAATAATAGATTTAAATGAGACAAATTAAAAGGAATAATTTCCTATATTTTACTAAGCTAATCCATTCTTTTAAAGTTGTTTGATGACATCTACACAAGGCCTAAGAAATCAAGAGCTCATCTATGGGAGTTGTTTAGTTTTTCCTTTTTGAAAATATCTATCTATTGGGGTTACTTCATCTCTCATTACTTTAATTAAACCTAATTAAATAATTATTATCAACCACTACTTTTTTTTCTTTCTTTTCTTTGGTTAGACAATAAATGTCCATTATGAAAATTTTGTACTCCTAAGAAATGTGGCCAAAGATTCTCTTTCTAAATGAATGGATCTAAATAGTATGAGCATTAGTAGTTTTTTTTTTTTTTTTTTTTTCGATTGTATGGCTCTAACTGATCAACTACTATAATAAGCAACAATTGATAATTGTATAAACAATAAATTTTGTAGAGTAGAATATAAAGACTATTATTATTGCAAAGTTATTTTTCTAACTTTTAATGACAAACCTCCAAAGCCTTAATATTAAAACTTTTATTTTGTTTTTCAAAAAATGCTATCACTTTTAATATCATCCTCACATTCAAATTTACAAAAATTCTTCTAATCATATTTGAAAATAAAATTAATAACAAAAACCAACGACATGTAGAATTAATATGTATAAAAGGTGTAAGTTGTTAGCGCCTAGTTTTTGTTATTAGCCTAATTTCTATTGGACCAAAATTAAGTTTTAGTGATTATGATAACTTCATCTAGCTAAAGTTTTTGATCTGATATGATATGGTAACATCAAACATTCTTCACATTATATGCTAATTAAATTTAGACATGTTCATTTTTATCCTTCTTAATTTAAAAATAAAACAAAGAAAAATTGCAAGAATAATAGAAAAGATCATTAGTTTAAGATATTTATAAAAAATTGTTATAGAATTAGCTTTTACAAAAAGTTATTTTCAAACATATATTTTATTTTGTTGAAACTTCAAACAATAATAAATAAAATACTACCAAAGGCTAGAGATTCTATGTAGATTCATAAACTAACATTCGAATGGAAAACTTCTAAAAAAATATACAAGAAAAAAAAAATAAAAAAAAACCGAATAAAAAAAAGAGAAAGAATTTAAATGTTCATGAATTTACCAAAAACTCTCATTTGGTTAAAAAAATAATTTAATCTAAAAGCTGGTCTAGGAAAATGAGAGAGAACAAATGACGACTAAAATGGAGAAGAAGATATTTAAGTTCAATTTTAACGTAACCTTGAAATAATTACACTAGGGGGTGGGTGGGTGGGTGATGTATTACCCTTATCTAGGGGGGCAAAAATTTCGAGCCCAAATATATTCTCTCATTTTAGGCATAAGGTTACTAAAACAATAAAACCCCATAATTGTTACCCTATTAATTGTTACGTCCTATTTCACCTAAAGTTGGACAACTAAAATACAAAGTTCATTTTTTGTTGTTGTTTGAAAAGGTAAGAAAATTAAACATTAAAAAGTCTTTCGCCACAAGCGAAAGTCAAGTAGAGTGAAGGTAGTACAATAATTACCGATTATGTGTTTTAGAGGTGATTCCACATCTTTTACTAGTCGTATATAATACAAGTGCATGTGAATTAATAAATTATGGTGGCACCGTCTAATGTTGGTACAAGGCTTTTTTTTATAAAGATGACAGTTGATGAATAAGTAAAAGGCATAGCTAAAATAGGGTTGCCCAACTGCACCCATTTAATTGGAGATTTGTTCTTCAAAAAAAAAAAAATAAATAATAATAATAATAAAGAAAAAGAGGATCAAGCATGCACGTATACAACAAAAGCAAGGTTTAATTTTACTTTTGAGATTCTGCCCCTTAAATAGTTAAAAAGCATTAAATAAATAGGCAAAAATTGAAAAAAAGTAAGCCAATAAAATAAGTTAGCTTTGTTTCTCAATGAAATACAAGCCTCACCTTTGATATACCCTACAAAAATACTCCAATCCTTTTCCACCACAAATTCAACATCTTATACATTAAACTATTTTGGTATTTTATTTGCTTTGTATGTTAAACATCAATTTTTCACGAGAGAGATGTTGATGAAAATCAGAAATTTATGGTGTTAACATCAGTCTTTATGAATACATGGCATTATTATACAAAAAACTAAAATTGGCCGGTCATTCTTATATCATATGGGCTCGTGTTGAAGTTATACGTATAAGAAATCAAAATTGATTATAATTGTCCAACGTTTATATCGAGCCTATATTGTATTGTACATGTGAGAGCGTGATGGACATCATGTTGTCAAAAGATATATGGTTCATAATAAATTATAGTCCAGTAGTTTAAATTAAAAGAATAAAAACTGTAAATAAAAAATAAAATAAATTTCTTCGATCTGTATGCGCTATAATATTTCTAAATACTTGTATATAGAAAATTGTGATTTGAAGTGTATTATCTAATTTACAAACTTATATATATAGTCATGCAAATTGTATTTTATTAATCAAACAAAACTATATATATGTAGAATATTGAATCTTTCTTTTGATTTTCATATTCAATAATTTTCAATTCAAATAGTCTAAAATTGATAAACTGAAAACAAAAAACGATATCGACCACAATCTGGAAGTGGTGAAGCATAGCGTACAAACAATAAACAATAAAGCTTTTGCATAATGCATTAGCAGTCGACAGACGATCGCTAAATTATACCAGCATTGACCTTGTTAGTGGCCAAGTGGGTCGACTATTGTATCCAAATATATTTTCTACTTTATTACAAAGTTTTAATCTTTATTACAAAGTTTTAATTGACATTTGGCATAAGGACATGACTCATTTCCACTTCTACTCAATGGCGCGTGGGCCCACTTCACCACCCCTCCCTCTTGTTTGTGTTCACTATTCAATACTAGTAGTACGACTACTTCGCAAATTTCTATACTGATACTACTACTATACTAGGTACGGCCTACAAAGTAGGTGTATTTGTATTCGTAACGATCAAGTTTTAAGTGAGACCGTCTTATGTTTCAATGTACTACTTTCGTTTTTATATTATTTGCAATGATCAAATATTTTTCACTCATATTTATGTCAATTCGTTGCAACTAATATAAAACAGAGGTAGTATGATTTTTAAATATCAACATATAATAATATTTAATGATAATTATGCGTTAAAATTCTACATTGACAAATTAAACGGTCTAAATACTCGAATGAAATTTGTCGATTCCACTTTGGTAATACTTTGTGGTTGAATGATAGATACGAGTAGGAGGATTGGAATAACAATACTCCTTCTGTTCCATTAAAATTTACCCATTTAGTCACCTATTATTCTCGTATAAATGGGGCAATTTTAGTGGGACGGATGGAGTAGTTGATTTCAATATCTTTGACTCCTCGAGGGTATTTTTTTTTTCTTAAATGCATAGACAAATGGACAAAAGAAGAATAAGAAGGTATTTTTATTTTCCTAAATGCACAAACAAATAGACAAAAATAGAATCATAAATGATTGATTAAAAAACAAGTATCTCAAGATTTCTTATCTCATTCATTCAGTGCCAAACTAGAAGCACTTATTAGTCTAGCATTCTAGCCTAGTTTCATAGTTTGTGTTTGATTTTGACCAAATCTAGCTCACAAGTCATTCAGTTCGAATCAGGTCGGGTTAATATTAAGAATTTAAAATTAATTACACCCCACCCGATGACCCGAATGACTTGTGAATTAGTTGATCATACAAAATTAAACTAATTAAACACATAAAAAAATACCGTTAATTACTAATGAAAGTGGTGGTTATCTCAACTCCATCCACCAATCATATACAGCTTTGCACCCTCTCTCTTCTAAACTCTAACATATTAAGCTTCTAGATTTCACAGGATGCAGCCACGTCATACTCGCCGCCGATCATTAGAGGTAATTATGTCTTAATATCATCATTATTAATAACCTCAATTTCAAATTATTGGAGGGTAAACTGTCTTTCTTCATTTTGTTTTTAAAAAAAAATTTGAGAGCAGAAAAAATTTCCCAGAAATTTTTTTGATCAAATTTTACAATTGAAAGTAAATAAAATTGTAGAGAAATGGAGAAAGAAGTACTAGTTCAAGTACTAGTAATGGTAAGATGAGTTGGGCTGAGTTGTGTTGTTTGGGTTGCACCTGCCTGCAGCTGTTGTGGCCTAGAGTTGTTCTGCGCAAATGGCTTAACATCTCTTCCAAGGATTCCGATTACAGCGCCGATACCGATATAGAAGATATCGATGATGATGACGACTACGACAACGATGATTTGTTAGGTTCTCTTGCTTCTGTTGATGAAGAAGGTATATATTTGTTTTATGTCAAGTTATATATATAGGGTCATGGAATTGGAACATTTTATTGAATGGTTTGTTATTTTTACTGTATAAATAGTACTTCATTAATTAATTGCTGTTGTTTGAATTGGTTAAGTTTGATTTTTGATGGTGACAGTTACTTTGGCATCAGGGTGTTAATTCTTGTTTAGAATTTGATTTTCTATTTTGGGATTTGTATAATTTTGGTGATTTTTCTTAAGTAAGTTTGCAAATTTTTGATTATGGAAATTATTAAAAAAAAAAAAAAAAAAGATTATGGAAGAAGTGAGAAGGATTCAAGTTGACTAGGTAATTAGAGTGCTAAATTTATGCAATTAGTTGAATCAACAACAATGTCGAATTCGATTTTTTTCGATCCATTGAAGCTCGCTAGGAATTATTGGCTCCAAAGACGATGATGTAAATTGGAAGAGACATGGGAGTATTATTTAGAGTGCTAATTTTATGCAATTAGTTGAATCAACAGTGTCAATTCGGTTTTATTCAATGTATAGAAAATATTAAGGTATTATTCTGTCCAATTAGTTGATTGTAATGTTGCCATAGTTAATGGTCTTATGTACAGTGTGTTTGGGAGTTCAGAGTTTTTAATGAGAAAACTCTAAGCAAAATTGTATAAAATTGAGAAATTCTTTGACAATGTTTGGTTGTTAAGAGGAAAAATATATCTGGGAAAGCATGAGTCTCGTATATAGTTACGTATATTTTACCTGATTTGTTACTCCATTGATTATCCTTCAAAGTTGTTGGAAAAACTATGGACAACTATTCAAAATCTAAAGTTTACAGTACCCAAATGTCCACATTTTCCCCTTAACCAAATAGCAATCTGCTAAAAATTAATGATTGTATACACTGTTCCTTTTACCCAAGATTTCATGAACTTGATGCTGCTAATCACTCTATTAATCACTGTATTCTAGATATATGTTACTCCGGCTCTTCCAATTATTACATTTGTTAGACACCCATTATGAATATTCAAGATGGATATGTCCACCTTTTAAGAAACCCTAGTCTTATATGGTTGACTGTGTGTTAAACAGTAGTTATCGAAAGTGAGGTTAAGATAAATAGAACTGTTTTTGATGAGTAACATATCAGGGTGTGCTGCTAATAAACTTTTCATGAGAATTGCCAAAACTATGCAAAAGGTTAAAAGGGTTGGACGAAGCACCTCTGTGTTTTGGCAGAAGTTGCTGTGATGACAGAATATATAGTTGAGCTATTCTATGCAACGTTGTTAATCTACTTAAATACGAGGGTTTTCAGTGAACTATACCTTCCTATGCTTGTCCATGGATAATGTCAATCCATTGCATATTTTTCCTTATATTATATGCCCTCTCATAAATCTGCACATTTAAATGTCAGACAACCTACCACGATTGAGAAGGCGAAACTCTGAAACTTTCAGGGCTCAATATATACATACGAAGGATATCAGGTACTTGTTTCATCTTGGATATTGAAAACTACTGTTGTTTCTTTTTCTGAGATATGTTTATTGAATTCTTTTTCCTGGATTGCAGAGTATGTGTTGGGACATGGAATGTCGGTGGAAAATTTCCGCCTGATGATCTTGATATTGAGGATTGGATAAACATCAACGAACCATCTGATATATACGTGCTAGGGTAAGATCTTTGTTATTAATTCTTAAAGTACCTCCCTATCTATTCCCATTCATATATTTTGAGTTTTTCTAACAGTGTGATCACCTTCATTTATTTCTATGAGGCTGCCTTCAAAGCACTTGCATACTTCAACATATGCGTGCTGTTTTATGCTCTTTTCCTTTGGCTTGCTGTACTATATAATAGCATGATTTTCTACCTCTTTCTCAGTCTTTTTAAAATTAATATTGATTTTGATTTTATTTTTTAATATATAAAATAGTCTCCAGGAAATTGTACCACTGAATGCTGGTAACATTTTTGGGGCTGAAGATAACCGACCAGCCTTGCAATGGGAAAGTATTATTCGAGATACACTTAGTAGAATTACAGCTAAGAAGGGCTTTAAAAGCTACAGTGATCCCCCTTCTCCATCAAAGTTCAAGCCGTCAGATGATATTCCTGATGTAGAGGATGAGATATCACTTGGTTCTGATAGCGAAGGGGAGGAGGAAGTGTATCCTGTGGATGAGGAGCTCAATGGATTTTATGAAGTTAGAGACAAACTGGTCAGTGGTGATGGAATGTATAAAGACCCTGGAGTTTCAAGAGGTGATGAGATTCCTTATTCAGACGTTTGTGTAGAGAAGGATTTGAAAAGGCAAACAGTACCTTCAAAGAGATTTGAGAGATTACAAAGCTTTCAGTCAGGTCCTCTGAACGCAAATGATGTATTTGCCATCAATCCAATGACATCGAAACTAACTAAGACATTAAGTGGAACGGAAAGGATTGGTTTGAGCTGGCCTGAGCCTCCCCTAGATTTGTTAGCTCAACGTGTTTTGGAGAGACCACTTAGTTTTAAGTCAGGAAAATCTTGTAAGATGTCTAAATCATTTAGGGCATACAATTCATTTAAGATAAACGGTGACTGCAAGATATTGTCAGATGCTGCTACGGTTGCAGAACTTGACCTTGAAACACTTATACGAAGGAAAAGAAGACCAGAATATGTGAGGATAGCAAGTAAGCAAATGGTTGGAATTTTCCTCACTATATGGGTTCGTAAAGACTTGCGCAAACATATACAAAACTTAAAGGTGTCTACCGTTGGTGTTGGTGTTATGGGCTATATTGGTAACAAGGTTTGTCTCTTTCCTAATCTTTTCTTATCTTGTCTTATTTCTACATCCTCCTTTCTTTAACCTTCTACTCTATAGTTTTGTATGTAGAAGCTTAGTTCTGATTTTGGAAATGTCTGATAGAGTCACCTCTCTACATACTTATGCTAAACATAAATTTATTTCTTCTTCTAGCCTACTCGATTTGGAGTAATTGCTCAGCTGCGCAGAAATATATTCAAAGAGCTTCTTTATTAGTTTGTTTTTCTTAAATTCTAAGCATGCAGTCCATACTAAAATTTAGATGGTGAGTGGGAATCAAGGTGTTCCATCTTTAGAGGTTGCCTTATGATACCAATGTAACTAGTGAGTAGTTTACAATGAGATGGTTTTGATTCCAAGTCATAATAATTGTATATTGAGCTATATCTTGATACCCTTTCTCCATGTCTCCATCTCAGCCGAAGTCTTTTATGTATTTATGGGTGAATTACATGGGAAGCTGTTTTGAGAGTAAGTGTAAAGTTAGCATATGGATGGAAACACGAATATACAAGTTTTTTTGCTGATAGGTGCCTATTTATGATTTTGATAGAAACTCATTCACATTTCTATGCATTCTTAATCTTTTGGTAACACCATGGTGCTATAAATTCTGAGAATCAACATTGCTCCATGATTTTCCTTTTAACCACTTCTGGTTCTGCTTGTTCCTTGTTAAAATGAATAAACAAGAACTTATTAGTTTGCTTACAGTTTTGACTGGTCCATGAACTATATAAAGAGAATCTTATCAAACTGGATCTCAATTGTTTCTTCCTTAATTTCATGTAACGACGACATATTTTACTATAAAACTTGTCTAGTTTCTCGTTATTTATTTTAATAACAAAAACGCATCTTAATAAAGTTAGTCATGACTTCCAGATGAGCATCTGTATGAGTTTGGACTTTAAACCTGTCCAATCTGCTTTCCCTTTGAGAATCTAGTAACTCATTTTTTCCCTTTTTTTTTACAAGTATAAAAATTAAATCTTGGAGTTCTATATGTCTGTTTTATTTATTTTGTCTACTGATGGAATTCCTGTTCTTGTATATATATATATATATATATATATATATATATATATATATATATATATATATATATATATATATATATATATATAGAAGGAACAAACATCCACTTGCATCTTCTGCCTACTGTACCTTTTATACTCAAGCAATTTTATTTTTAATTTACAGGGAGCAGTTTCTATCAGCATGTCTATATATCAGACTCTTTTCTGCTTCATATGTACTCATCTGACATCTGGGGAAAAGGAAGCTGACCAACTAAAACGGAATGCTGATGTGAATGAAATACACCGAAGAACATATTTTCGCACAGGTTCAGGTCTTGGAGTTCCTAAAAGCATTTATGATCACGAGTAAGCTCAGTTTATTCACACTTCTTGCTCTCAATTTTCTGCAAGTGATTTTTTCTTTATCCTAGTTGTATGTTGTATTGGTGCACAAATTTGGAGATCTGGGGAGTTGGGGTAAAAGTGCTGCTAAAACTATATTGGTTGATCTGATACATGGCATTTGTTATGTATTCATCTTTACAGAAGAATAATTTGGCTTGGTGATTTGAACTATCGCATCAGTATGTCATATGATGATACACGGAAGCTAATATCCGAAAAAGAATGGTCCAAATTGGTTGAATGTGATCAGGTATGAGCCAAGATATATTACTCTCTGAAAAGAATCAAATAAAAATTTCTCTCTCAATCACAAGCAAAGTTAAATTTCTGTAATCTTCCATATTTCTAAAATCACATGGAATTTGAACTTAGCCTTCATCTGGCATGTTTTTACATAGTTGTTTTGAGCTTTTCTAGCTCTAGTTTCTAGTGCTTACATATGCAAGAACATGATTTTATGAGGTCAAGCTATTTAGTTTTTTTTTGTTTTTGTAAGATTTCTTATCCTGACAAGAATGTCCATGCAATGCATTTACTGTGACTTGTGACTTTGTGAGCGTGCCACATGCTGACTTTTTAGATTTATTTTGGGTTGGTAGGGTTCTACTTGTATGTTTAAGCCCACTGTGAAGGTCGGTTGTGGCATCTGATAGTGCCTTAATTGTGAATGGCTTTATGCTGAATGTGCAGTAAGGTTGCATTATTTGCTGACCTGTTGGTAACATTAGTTATGTTAACTAATCAGCTTACAACTGTTGGGATTCAGTTTGTTGAGCATATATAAGAAGTTAAAATGGAAACCCAATTTTCTTCAAATCTCTGAATTGGGGGCATTATCATTTCGTTAATTTTGAATTTGCATTACCATAAGTCTTAGCTTTGGCTCCAGGCAGAGGAGCTTCTCCTGTCACACTGTGTCACATCAGTCAAGAAGATAACCCCTGTAATCAATGATTTTGTTGGTGATGTTTATCATTAAGGATATGTGAGTTTGTGTAAACATCAACGATGAGAGCACATTGGGACTACCTTGAAAAGAGTGAGAGGGAAACACATGGATTAGTAATTAGACATATCTCAAACTACGGAATTATATTTACTGGTGCTGGTTTGAAGAGCTTTTATGTAGTTAATATACTAGTACCCTAGCCCAAAAATAAGTTTTCTTTGTTTTCTACATTTAGCTTTGTAGGCTTATCTTCAGCTTCCTTGGATTGGGAAAGGAATTAGTGACAAAATGAGTCAGGTAAGTGTTACTAAATATCATGATATGGTATAGGCTGTATAGCTCAAAATTCAAATTCTTTTGACTGGCACTATAATAAAAACTACTAGAGCTACTGCTGGTCAATTCTAACAGGTAATTACTTACTTTTGGAAGACATTAATGCTCACTTAATTCCAAACTAAGAAATTAGAAGAAAGGGGCACAAGTAATATATTGACAAATCCAATGAGCCAATCAAGGGAATTTTGCTCAAACCTCTTGTATGAGTTTTGTTAAACAAGAGGATAGACCTAATCCTTGGCGAATTCACACTAAAACTTTGTTGATAATATTTTTATTATTTGGCAAAGAAACATTGAATAAAGATTCAACTCTGATCCTAAAAGAAGCTTTAATTTTGTATGAAGCTCATTGTACGACATTCCTATTCGATGTGTCATTCATACCCCTAGTCTTCTAGTATTTAAGCTCCACCTCTGATCTGGATGAGTGAAGGTTTGGGGCGGATTCATGCACAGATTGCTTCCTGTGACAATGGAGGGGATATTTTCTTGAACCTTAGTTTGACTTTGACATGGAAAGGTTGTCTGCTGCTTTGCAGTGGCTAAATATTAGTTTCCTATTTGTCTGATAATTTTCATGTGAAGTGCATGCTTATTCATGTTTTCCAAACTACAGTATATTGTCATAACATGTCCAAGAGAGAATTAAATTGGGGGGGGGGGGGGGGGGGGTGAGAGGGGGGGGGGGGGTGAGAGGGGTGGGGTTGAAAAACCAATCTAGCAAAATGTTAAGCATTTGAGGTGCTAAAGTATAATATCATCCCAATAATGAGATGTTGATTGTTGATAGTGATTGTAGACGTTAATGTTAATTTCTCATTAATTTTGGCATATGCCATTTCATGAATATGCAACTCCTTCAATGAAATATAATTAGTCATGTATAATTGCCTTTTTGTCAACTTCCACATGTTTACCTGGAATGGGAATCATCAAGATAATGAAAACATATTGAGTGGCAATTTGAAGTACTAAGAACCTGATTGATGTAAATTAGAATTTGTCTCATAGTGTTCAAAAGAAAACAATCATGTAATTCCAAAGACAAAAGTACTACTTAGGATAAAATAACTTTCTTTGAATAACTTATTTTGTTGACAGGTTGCCCATTATGGTGTTATTATTATTAACTTGGTGACGTTTATAACTGCAGCTTGTGAAAGAGTTCAGAAAAGGTCATGTATTTGATGGATGGTCTGAAGGCATATTAAAATTTCCACCGACTTACAAATATGAGATGAATTCTGATAATTATTATGGAGAAGATCTGAAAGTGGGGAGACGTAACCCAGCATGGTAAGTTGATGGCTTATACAATCTTGCTGTTTTTAGCTTTATTCTTTCTAATCCCCTTTACTACTTTTTTTGTGTTTTTCCCCGTATTATGTGGGATGTGGTTTTCTTTTTCTCTCCTCCAAATCATCTCAGGTTCTTCTGTTACCTATCTAACTGTCTTGGATGATCATCTAATATTTTAATAAAGCTCATTCAGTCCCCTCCCCCTCTTTTTTTTTTTCTTCTTCTATATTGCTTTGTTACATAATATTTGTCCGTGTTTGCAAATGTAAGTATTCTACTGATATGTTCAATAAGTTATTCAAGAAATCATGTCTCGACAAAATTTGAAAAGTTAAATTAGTTGAACTAATCTATACAAATTGTAAAATTACTGCTTCGAAAAAGTAAAAGAAGTACAATCTAGTATGGTGCTAGAATTTGTAGTCTGCACTGTGCACTCTGCAGGATGTATCTCAAGCAGACATATGTCAGTGTTTCTACTGTGATGTTTTAGGTCGTGGTAAAAATAAAGGGTGTTTCAATTCAGACAAGAGTGCTATAAAAAAAACCTTACAGATTTTATTTTATAAAGAGAAGATTGTAGTGAAGAGATGTAGGGTAAAAAAAAAAAACAGTGAATAATTCACACAATGAATGTGTACCCGAATGCCTAGGCTAATTTAATATAAGTTCCTAATTTGTTACCTCGTATTTTGTAGTATTTCATGATTTTTTTAAAAAAAGGGTTGGGGTAACCCTTTCTCTCAATGAGTAATCATTCTAGGAAATGAGGAAGTAAGTTTTTTCTGTTCACTTTTCACATAAAATCAAGTACCCCTCTTCCTTCAGAGTAGTTTTGAGGAGGAACTTTTCATGCAATTGTGCGAGATTTGTTCTTCAGAAGATCAACGAAAAATATTTTCCATCAATCATAACAGAGCCTAAATTTATCATTTTTCTTAATGAAGTCATCAGTAGCATGTAGATTGTGCTACATTTTGATTCTATGAATGTGTTACTATTTTCTGCACCTTTATTGTTAAACATGCCTCTTTAGGCAGGCTCTTAGCGGTAAGTTCGAAATGCCAACAGATCCTATATTGCCTTGCAACCTCACTAGTATTGTCCATGAAAGATATCTTAGCTTGGAAGTACTGTATTGACTTGTATGCTTTTCAGGTGTGATCGTGTCCTCTCATTCGGAAAAGGAATAAAGCAGCTCGATTATAGAAGATGTGAACTTATTTTTTCTGATCATCGACCTGTCACTGCAATATATGATATTGAGGTGGAGGTGTTCTCTCCTAGAAAGTTACAGCGGGCCCTTACATTTACTAATGCAGAAGTGGAAAATGAAGATATTGTGTTTGACCACAGAATGAATGCGGCGTTGAGCCACTTGAGACCGAAAGAGGCAAGTAACAAAACTTTGTTTCTGATGTAGTGATCTTCCCTGGATAAATAATTACATAGTGGTAGGTTGTCAATTTGATTATCAGCTCTTCGTTTTTATTGTGTGTTTCAAGTAGAGACATTGTCACAGCCTAGAGTATATTATGTTAGCTGATGTTAAGCATTAGTGCTTATCACTACAACATTCATTAACTACCTATTTACAAAATTTTAGGTCTGTTGTGGCAGCTGTTAGTCTTGATATCAGGACAAAGAATAGTTTGTTTAAGGAAATTGAAGTAATGCTCGATCCACCTTTAGGAGATTAAGACAGTGCAGTAATGAAGTAATTTGGATAGGTTCCTAATTTCTGCAATTGTCCATTTATGTGGATGTCTCTTTTATGCTTCCTTGCAGCATATAAACTATATTCCATGAGTCCATGGAAGTAGGATGTGATGTCATGAGTAGCATAACACGCAAATCTGAGCCCTTAATTTACATATACAGTATAATCCAATATAATAATGTTTCAGTTTATTAATGGTTATATTGTTTCTATTGCAGCAAGACATACCTGGCTTGGTCCGCTAACTTGGTGGGCCGCTTTTGAACTGGATCCAGTGACTCGGTCTGTCTCGTGTGTAGCATTCGAGTGCTCAGCATTCCTCAATGGTATAGTACATTGCAGATCGTTTCCTCCATTGATCTGTGATACTTGTACAGGTTTTGACAAATAGGCAAAAGCATGAATTTGTGAGCATCATCATTCATTTAGACATTGATATAATTGTACATTTGATGAAACAACCATATTATGTATAAATTTTGTCTAATTCTAGCACTCCATGTATTGTAATCATAGTTCACACTGTCACTATGCGGCACTAGTTTTGTATGTTCCTTGACAGCTCAGAGTTCAGATGACATTTTGCTCTTGCAGTTGGATAAATCATGTAACTTGTATGCCTATGATGTTCTATGAATAAGCAGTAAATACTATCTTCAACTCTTCGTTGCCCCAAAGGTGGATTATATATCACTTTTGTTGTCAAACTGTATTAACTCGAATTACCGGCTTTTCATTAATAATCAGGGCAATGATATGTGCATCTCTTTGCCTCAAATAGGCATTTATTCCCTCTGTTCCTTGTTGTGTATACTGTTTTGGGTGTTTCCTTTCACTATACAAGGAATTTGTTCTATTCATATTATAAATTTTGGACAGACATCTTCAACAAAAGTTATTAAGCCAACAATGTTCCAATAAGCAATCAATGTTCCAATAAGCAATCAATGTTCATTTTTTTTTTTTTTCCTTTTTTTTTTTTTTTTTTTTTTATTAGTGTAAAAATTGTATTGGAGAAACACAATGAATAAAAATTTAAGGGAAATAGCATTTTTAATTATCAAAAAGTTATTGAATACAACCAAACATAACAAATATAAGGAACGAAGGGAGTAACATTTTCTCATTATAATTCAATATCTATACTCCATTATTATGGTTTGGATACTTGTTAGACCATAAACCTACACAGATCACGCGTACAGAGAGCCAATTAGGAAAAATACAGAGAGATTATATTGTACATGCAACTTCTTGGTCTATACAGGAAATGAAGGTGCATGCTCGCACGCACACTTATTTGAATTATGATGGAATTCCGGACAAAGAGCGAAGGTCCTCAACGATTGAATCAATAATAGAATGAGATCCAGCAGTAGCTGCAAATGGCAAGTGCTTAGGTGCTGCAGCTCTGTCAAAGTAGAATCCACCAGAGACCAATTTCTCTTTGGACTGTAACGCCAACCATATTATGGTATCAGCACCTTCTTCCCATGTTCGAAGTTTCCCAGAAAATCTAGCAATTATCAATACATATCATCAAGTCAATCAATCAATCAGATGTCAAACAACTAAAATTTTCTGATGATCCACATTTATCAGGACATAGCCTTGTATAAAACATATTAATGGTCTATTAAACTGGACTAGTTTCCCAAACATATCATTATTTTCTCATAACTCACAATACATCTAAGAGGCCAACTAATCTGAAAAAATGGGTTGCCAAGGTAAACAAAATACAGCACTTTAGCTCTTACTTTTCAGAAAAACTTGGCAAACTTTTTGCAACTCCTGGTGTCTCGGCCCAACCTGGATGCATCGCATAGAATCCAATGTTTTTATCCTTGTACTTTTCAGCCCATTTTTCTGTTAATGCAACCTGAAACAAACAAATAATGCACATACTGATTTCAAAATGCAGCCTGTACAAAACAAAAATTAAGAGATATGTACGCATGAATGTACATTTTCTTAGTTGAAGGACTGGCATTTTAGAGAATCTAAGAAAGTGTATACGATATTCTTCACCACAATGTTTTAGTATTTCACAGGTAGAACTTCGATCAATTCACCAGGGAGGGGATGATTATACAAATGGTTAAGTAACACTCTAGCTAAAAAAAATCAGAAAATAAATAAATTTTGAGCATGAAAATTATTACCAACCTGAACTCGCTTGTTTCGAGCATACTGCATCACCCCATCAAATTTTTCCTCACTGAACTTCATTAGAAAGAAACAGTCACAAACTACACCTGGTTCTTGTTCATATGAAAGATGCTAACAAATTTTTTTTTTTGAAAGAATGCTAACATTTTATTTAAAGATCAGTCACCTGCAAATCTTTTGTCAAAGAATGCTAACATTTTATTTAAAGATCAGTCACCTGCAAATCTTTTGTCAAAGGAGAAGTATACATCCCACCAGAAGAAACTGTAATCACTCGTGCATCAGGTGCAGCCTTCTCTAATAGAGGCAACATCAACTCTGTCATGGCATAAGTTCCCAATACATTTACAGCAAAATTTAGCTCAAATCTGAAAGCATACCAATTGAAAAAGCTCTATTAGCAATGCAACTAAAAAGAATATGGTAGCATTTCAGTTAACCAGAAACATCATAAAATATACCCTTCAGAAGTTGTAATACGATTATTTTCAAGAATGCCAGCATTATTGACCTGTAGCAGTTTAAGCAAATAAGACAGGTAGCATTCAGAGTCATGAAGTAAAACAAAAAGGTTTTAGTGCAATAAACCCCAAATGGTGTAAGACCTCATTCACTAAACGAGATATGAACTTACCAAAACGTGAAGAGGGGTACCCTTTGAAGCAAATTTTGCACTGACCGACTTGATTTCACTCACAGAAGATAAATCACATATCTACACATGTAATTTAGAAGGCAATTGCAATCAGCAGAGCAGCAGTTTTGTCTAAATAAACAGTTAACAATCAAGAGATCTTAAGGACTTCATGGAAATAGCAGAAATTTATCTGAAACAAGATCAATTATTGAATCAACAGTCTCTAAATAATAGTTATATAGAGAGTGACCTACACCTCCAAGTAAACATTCTGGTTTCCGGTTTCAGTTTGGATTTTAGAAAGAGCAGCTTCTCCTCTCTCTTTACTACGGCACAGCAAGTAGACAGATGCTCCTCTGTAGACAATTATAGATATAACATGACCAAAAGACCTCTTAGTTTCCATATAAGAACTCGCTTTCTGGATTAATTATTGAGATAAGCGCAGGGAATACCTTGAAGCAAGGTCCTGAGCAGTTGCAAACCCAATGCCAGTATTTGCTCCAGTAACAATACAGTTCTTTCCGTCCAATCTCACTTTCATATCTTCGGCTTTAAAGTTTTTAGAATGTTCTCTAGATGATAAACAGATTTTAGAACTTTAAGAAGAACAAAATCACAAGGATGAAACATAAGAATAAAATTATTCATTTTATTTTATTATGACTAAAAATAACATTATTAATTAGCATAACATAAAATATGAAATTTCTAAAAGTTAGAATTGTTAATACAGCAAGAACATAATATACAACATAAAATTTTAGTAGCTTGTTTCCTCAATCCATTTTTTTCATATAAGAGGAAGGAAGAACAGGAATTGTGCTAATAAGCTCAGCTGCAAAGATGAAGTTCAAAAGTTCAAGAGAAACTCTAATTGCAGATAAACAATCAGAAATTCAATTAGCTAAACATTAGATGCGTGTTATTCTTCAGAGTTCAGACTTCATTCATAATGCAGGCCTTAATATTAATCAACAAACTCTGATGATAACTAATGAAACAAATCAAAATTTGACTAGATGGGTAATGCCTCTCTAGTGTGTGATCGGTTTCGATTACTATTATCTTATGTATTCCATGCTTTTAAGTTGTATCTGATACAAATATCACTGCATATGATGGGGACAGTGAGAGGTCTAATGTATTGATCAGTAAAAAAAAACCCGGTATTTCAAACCTTAGAACGATGATGCAATTAGTAACTCCAACTAATCAGCCCAGGACATCCCAAAGATTAAGTGCATATACTTCCCCTCATATAAATTATTGTCATCACCCTCATGCATGTATTCTTTCTTGTCCATTGCAAATTCTTAACTACACAGCTTTTGATCAAGAGAAGTATATTGGACAACAGTGAAGAACCCTCAGACACTCCCATGGATTCTTATGCCTGTCATCCCACCTTTCTTCATTTTATCATCAGTTTCACGGTATAATACACGTTTAGTGACAAAAAATTGAATTTGATAGCACAAGACTAAATAAAGCATCTAGGAAGCATGGAAACATTTGGGACATGAAGGTTCCCCGTTTATGAAAACCCACTGTTTTCGTGCTAGTGCAGCCTAGAAATAGGCAAGGCTTAAGGTTTCCTGTTTTTTAAACATTAACGTTACTGAAGTGCAAGTCGTTTCCATGCTACACAGTAAACATTAGGTCCGCACCAGATTATAGCCAACAAATTGGTGACCAATTGGTTGATCATAGGAAGTGTCATTTCTTAGAAATTCTTAGGAATTTTCAATTTGTCTGGTTGATCATGGAAAGTCCGATTTCCCCAGGGAAGTTCCACTTACCTATGTCCTATACTCCTATACTCCTATGGTACCTAGGTAAGCAACTTCCTCTATTTTGTAGAAAGTAAAATTTCCTATGAAAATGTCAACTAAACAATTTCTCATGCTTACACTTCTTAGGAACTTCCACTTCACATATTGCTATGTCAACCAAACAACTAAACAAGCATTGATAAATAAGCTTCAGCACCATTACTGTTCAATGACAGGAAAATTCAATATCAATAAGATAATTGTTATCAACAAGATTATGTAAATTACTAGTTTAGCCTAGACAATCGGCGATTATATAGCTAAGCACCAACAACAATTTAAAATTAAGCTTTTATGACATGCCCAAATTACTAAAATTTATGGATGAAAATATATAGTTTGGGTCCTAAACTATTAGTCACATTTTCCTAAGCACTTAAGCCCCTAAACCCTTATGACATAATTTTACAAAAAGAACCTCTCCTGGTCTACCCATCAATAACTTAATAACGGCATATTAGAAAATTCAATCATAAACCATAAAGTACGGCGAAAGATGATGACTTACATAATAGCATATCACAATAAAAACACAATTTCTACCAATGTACAACAACTAATTCATGCAACAACATCAGGGAAAACACAGACAAATAGAGGTCAACATTTAAATTATGACTTACATGAAACCAGCCTTGGTGAAATTAAGGTATCCATACATCCCAAAAGCTGCTGATCTCCATGCCTTCATTTCCCAAAAAAAAAATTACAAAAATTAAATCCTTTAATTAATTAAAATTTGAACCATTAAAGCCAAATTGGAAAATAATTGCACAATTTTTTAAAAAAAAAAAAAAAACCTTGAGGAGAAACATGATGCAATGTGTAAGAGAAATATGAATATGAATTTGTATCATACTCTTTTTACAGTACTTTTAATTACATCAGATTGTATAAACTCATCATTTGATGAAAATGTACGAATTAATAAGGGGCTTCAGAAAATGCCACGTAGCAAGTATTGACACCATTATCCTATTTTGGGTTGCCCAGCATATGGGCCAATTAGGCACGTTACGACCACTTTAGATTTTGGAGCAGCCCATCATTGTAACAAAGTAATTTTTGGATATACTAGGCCTTTTTTTTGCTAGAAGAGTCAAGAGTCTAGAGATGTCAAAATCTCACTCAATTTAACCCAAACTAAAACCGATCCGAAAAATATTCGATTCAGATTTTGATAAGTATGGACACAATAATTTAGTATGGCTCAAGTTTAAAAATATATCCGTCCCAACCTCACTAAACCTGACCCGAACACTCGAATTCACTCCTCTAGTCAAGACCTCAATTCTAAAGTTGGTAATGACCAATAATGGAGTATTATTGAATATTGATTGAGGCATATCCACGGTGCACACTAAGCAACCAGAGAAAATCAAGCACAAAATCAAAGAACATTAAATTAAAAAAGACTAAATGAAAAGAACATAAACTCTAATGTGTATACCATCACCTTAGTTATGACTCGTATGTTCATTGAATTATTGGAGTTAATATTCATGTTATTTGTACTAGGCTTGATGTTCAACAGATGTATAGTGAGCAAAAAGCATAAGCCTCCATCATCATTTGTGCGGGTAATGTCTCTTCTCTTCACTTGAATTTAACCAAAATGAGATTTATTTTCATCAATTATGATCATTTTTACTTTGTTTGATTTTGCTTAATATAATTATTTTTACAGATCAAATCTAAACCATTTTAGCCCTAAATCAAAATTGAATAACCCTTGTTTCTCTTAAACTTTACATCTTTTCCTAGATTAGAATAGAGCTTAGATCCTATTGCGCGCACCTTATTTCCAATTTTAAACTTGTTAAGAGAACAAGTTATGATAAAAGGTGAAGACATGTACTTTGCATTTGGTTTATCTTTTTTTAAAATAGAAAATTTAAGAAGAAAAACATCATGTCTTAGGTTTACTTTTTGATGTTAGATCTTTGCAATTTGAATACTATAAAGTCGTTACGTTAGGGACATTGAGAAAAAATTAATAAGGGCTTAAATTCTAAACACAAAAAGCGAATTGTATGATGGTATATAGTATTCGACATAATTTTAAAATACTCATTCGACTAAAGTGCTAAACAACTCTTTCACGTGACATTCAATGTTTAAATTTTTGTAAAGACATGAAATAGAAGTAAATAACTATATTTTGATAAAAAAAATTGTTCACAATATTAGAAATAACTGTGCATGGCACACTACCTAACCTAGTATATTACGAGTATATTAAGAGCAACTTCAATTGCAAGCTAATTGTCAAATTAGCTTGCCATGCCACCTAAGATTGCAAAGCTATTATTCATACCACAATGGTTTGGCTAATTAACATTTAGATTTTTTTAGCTTTATTTTTTAAATAATTGGTATTTTATCAAAAAAAAAAAAGTTAATTTGCTTGGCATTAGCTTGACCAAGCTAATTATTATATATACTCCAATGGTTGGGCTATTAGCTTGAAAATTATTAAAATTGCAAGTTAGTCCCTAAAAGTAACGATTAAAGTTGCTCTAGTCGCCAGAAAAAATAAGTTATTGAAGAAAAAAAATACAGTGCCTTTTTGGTGCAGCAGGTGTGGCCTGCTGCCAAGTCAGCAAAAATAATGAGGGTTACTGGTATTGTCAAGGTTACTTGTATTTTTCAGGTGTTACTTGTTTTTTTTTTCCCAAGAATTATTTGTATGGTTACTTATTTAGGGGTTACTTATAATTTTTTTTTCAAGAGTTATTTGTATGGATTACTTATTCAGGGGTTACTTGTTTTATTTTTTTTCAAAAGTTACTGATTACTTGTATTTTTTAGGGGTTACTTGTTTTTTTTAAGGGGTTACTTGTATGGATTACTTATTCAGGGGTTACTTGTATGAGTTAGTTACTTGTATGATTAATTATTCAAGGGTTACTTATATGAGTTACTAGCTTATTTAAGGGTTACTTGTATGCATGGGTTACTTGTATGAGTTACTTATTCAAGGTTACTTGTTCAAGGGTTGCTTGTACGTATGCCCTATACCAAACCAGTAACACCCTACAAGTAACCCCGACCAAAATTAGTAACACCTTACAAGTAACCCCTGACCAAAACCAGTAACATCGTACAAGTAACTCTTGAAGAAAAAAAAAATTGTATTCTGGGTTACTTGTTTCAATTCTAGAGTTACTTGTATTCTGGGATTACTTGTATGGAACACTTGAATGGGTTGAGTAACCCCAGATCAAAATCTCGTACCAAACCAATAACACCCTACAAGTAACCCCGGACCAAAACTAGTAACACTTATACAAGTAACCCCATAATACAAGTAATACCTACAAGTAACCTCTGACCAAAACCAGTAACACCCATACAAGTAACCCCAGAATACAGGTAACACCTACAAGTAACCCCTGACAAAACTAGTAACACCCATACAAGTAACCCCAGAAACAAGTAACACCATACAAGTAACCCCTGCTGCACCATGTGGCCAGCCGCATACAAAAATTGAACGAAAGAAATTAATTGGACTACCTTAAACACACTCTACTCTGTCTACCCTCTTCTTGTAGTCTTATCTTGATTTCCTTTATTGACCATCACTACTTGTTATATGATAAGGTCAAAAGGATATACAAGTATCCGACATTAAAGCATGAGTTTAGACTTGAGATACTCTTAGCTGTAGACTCACCAGTCAAATTTGGTTTGCTCATTAAATTCATACCACTAAGGTGTGAGCATGACAAACATCAAGTCAAAGTATATGCTATTAAAATACATTATCTAAAAACAGCCTAAGAGAAATACGGTACTCATACTTTTTATTGAGTAATTCTATTACTACCTTCGGTCCAAATTACTCGTAACTTTGGAATATTTTATACCTAAAGTTGCGAGTAATTTGGACCGGAGGTAGTACTTGTTTTTTTTTTTTGTAAAGAATGACATACCATTCAATTGTCATACTTGTCAAACATAATGTTCGACAACAATACACATAAAGCACACCTAAATGTGTTAGATAATCGAAAAATAATATTCAATTTATACATGTTTATAGACACTTGAATACCATATTTGTCCTACTTTGATACAATTATCTTTACAATTATACACGCCACACTAATAATGTTCTACTTATATTATTTTCACATTTTAAATTAAAATGATATGTAAACATTTTTTTTTGTATAATTTAATTATTAATTTGTTAAATTCTACAAGTATATAATATATTGTATGATTTGTACTTTTTTTTTTGAGGGAATTGTATGATTTGTACTTTGATGTATCAATCCCCCTCAATTTTATTTGAACCGACTTTTTACAATATCCCTTTTGTGTCTCATGTAATTAGGTCATTACACAACTTTAATGTTATCATTAAATATCTAAATTATAAATTAAGATTTACTCATAAAATTAGTGTCAAAGTTTAAGTTACGCTCTATTCTCCTCACCAAATATTTGCATAGATAGTATTAACTTTAATATTTTAGATATGTGTGACTAATAAAATCAGCCATTATACATATAACTGATATAAGATAATAAGATAAGAAAAGATATCATATAATTTAAAATTTAATATTTCATAAATTCAAATAAGATTTTTTTTTTTTTGAGACAAAATTCAAATAAGATAGGATAAGAATTAATTAATTCAAATAACTTTTTTTTTTTTTTTACAGGAATAAATTCAAATAACTTAACTCAAAAACAATTTTTTTTTTTTTTTTTTTTTTGAGGAAAACTCAAAAACAAATTAAATGTAGGTTTAAACATTATCCCGTACCTTGGAACAATTTTCATAACTAATTAAATATTTTTATTTTCTTTTTTAGAAAAAAGTATTAAATATAAAAAGCTTAATGGATAAGGAAAAACTAGAAAAGGTAGGCAGAACCATTTTGGTAATTTCGTTAACCGACACCATCACTACTCTCTACCGTCATAACCGCCAACTGGGAGACAACCTACACGTGTCTATCACCCACTTGCACTATTCATTTCCACCCTTTTAATTAATTTTATTATTTTATTATTTTTTCTTTCACGTTAAGCCGAGCAAGACCTTTTCAGCTCATTTTCTCTCTCCTAGTCAGATTTTAAACCCTATCAAATCCATCCACGTGTTCAATTTCCATTTGCTCCCACCTTTCACGCGTTTTAAACACGCGTGCCACAAATCTTCATTAATAAAAAAATGAAAAAAAAAAAAATCTAAAATGGTTGATTTTCAAGAATAAATAGTCCAACTTCCCGCAATTGTTTCCTCTGTTATTGCAACTAACTAACCTTCATTTTCTCTCTCCTCTCATTTTTGTTCTCATTGGTAAGTGGAAATTTCTTCAATTTTCAGGGTAATTTTTTTAAAAAATTTCTGGGTTTTTCTGCTTTGATTAATGGGTTTAATAAAAACCGGCTAAAATTGTTAAGAATCCTCAATTTTGTTCGTAATGTTTACATGTTATTTCATTTGTTTTTGGCGTGTAAAGGGCGATGATGTAGACGGGATTTCACGGGATTGAAATCCCGAGAAAGAAAAGATCTGAATGTTTGTTCTCCAACCAAAAGATTTCTCACTTTCTGGGGTTCTTATGATTTTTGAAAAACTTTTTTAATTTGCATTTGATTTGATTATTCAATTCAATTGCCAACTTGAGAAAGAGATGGATGGATAGAAGTATAGAACAATAAAGCAACGGTTATAATTGAAAGAAAGATTTTGATTCTTACTTTTTAATTTTTTTTGGTTCAGTCAACCAATTCATCTTCCACTTTGATTGATGCAAAATTGCTTGTATTTGATGATTTTGATTAGAAAAAGAATCAAATTTATTGTTCTGATTTCTTACTTTTATTATAATGATTCTCTTAAAAGCTTGCATTTTAAGTTAATTGGTCACCATTAAATGTAGTTTCAGTTTTAGTAAAATATCACAGCATATTGCAAAAAGTTTATGATAATAATATCTTCGATCTTTTTCGTGTTAGAGATTGTCAGCTCTAGATTCGGTCGAATTACTTGTACAATAAGACTGAAAATAAGTTTTTGATATACCCACTAAAGTTTGCATTATTTTTCTTAGTCAAATATTAGTTGTAACCTTATAATATTAATATAATATTCTTCACCTTTTATTTTACTTCATTTCTATATAACACCAAGTCCTAATGCTCTGTTTCCCCTGTCTTAAGGTACAAGAACCTCCAAAACAAGCCTAAATACACCCTATTTTCATCACCCGAAATTCGAGTTTTAGTACAAGGATGGCGATCAAGACTAATGGATTCGTAGACGGTTCATTACCCGAGGAATTGATGCAAATTTTGGTGACATTGGCATCAACATGGGAAGATGTCAATGACCCTAATTACATACAAGTAAAACGTTTAAGTGGTGCCATGACTAATGAAGTGTTTCAAATTCTTTGGCCTAATGATAAAAATGATCTTAATAGAAAAGTTTTGGTCAGAATTTATGGTGAAGGTGTCGAGGTCTTCTTCAATCGAGACGATGAAATTCGTACGTTCGAAAACTTGTCACACCACGGCCAAGGCCCTCGTCTTCTAGGCCGGTTTCCCGATGGCCGTGTTGAAGAGTTCCTCCATGCCAGGGTATGTATGATTGTATGAACATTTTTTTTTTTTTTTTGATTTTATATTTGTTCATTTAATTAATTCCCATGCTATAAATATTATAAATAAAATCTTTTACAACTAATATCAAAATTATTTTATTTTAGCATGAATGTCATTATGTCAATTAATTGTCAATGACTTGAATGCTTGTTTAAAATTTTGTTACGTATTGTATTCACCATGGTAAACAAGAACACGTTTATTTCTTAATATCCTAGCAAAGAAATAATTATATTCTAGATAACACTTTTATATTTGAACATATTTTTGGATGACCCTAGATAATAAATTATTGTTTCATACAGCCGAACATGTCCTTTTGGGATTAAAATACGATTATTTTTTCCATTGTTGCAAATCGACTAGATGAACTTATTGGTATATATTTTGAGTAGGTGAATGTAGCAACCATGTTTTTATTAGAAACTTATAAATGGAGATTACCTACTATTTACAATTCAATTATAACAAGAAATCACATTAATTCATAATAAATACTGAATTATTCCTTAATCTAATTATTATTTTTTCTTTTTTTTGGGTGAATTACAGACTTTAACAGCAGAGGATTTACGTGACTCTGAAATATCATCTCTGATTGCTACCAAAATGAGAGAATTTCATGGCCTTGATATGCCTGGCACGAAAACTGTCATCCTGTGGAACAGACTGAGGTACTGAACTCGAGTTTAAAAATGATTTATCGAGTATTAGGTGACTAACAGTTAACCAATTAGCCCCGAAATTGAACTGATTGTTACAACAGTGAACCTAATATTGTTCATTTTTTCGTGGCGTTACATAGGCGTTGGCTGAGGAAGGCAAAGAGTTTATGCTCACTTGCAGACATCAAGGAGTATGGATTAGATACTTTAGACGACGAAATTCAGCTCTTAGAAAAGGAACTCACACAAGACGATCAAGAGATAGGATTTTGTCACAATGATCTTCAATATGGCAACATAATGATGGACGAACAGACTAAATTAGTCACTCTAATTGTAAATTCCAATGACTTTGTTTGATTAAAAACATCAGATTTTCTTTATCTTATGCTCATAATTTGTTATCTGACTAAATTAATAACCTTCTGTAGGACTATGAATACGCGAGTTATAATCCTATTGCCTATGATCTTGCTAATCACTTCTCTGAAATGGCTGCCAATTATCACATTGATCAACCTCATATTTTGGACTACACTAAATATCCAGGTAAATTATTGGTCATATAAGTTATGCTTACTACTTTTATCCGGGTTTAGTTCAAATTACACTATTTACGTGACTATTAAATCTGGATTAACGGACTAGGGAAATACTTGTGACAGTTCAAACTAACAGTTTCTGTTGCATTTTATGACAGATGAGGAAGAACGTCGAAGATTTGTTGTTGCATATTTGAACTCATCAGGTTAGTGTTAATCAGTAAAATTTAAGTAGTTTTACCCTTTCCAAGCAGTTGAGAAATCTTTTTCAGAAATAATTTCTTCCAACTTTAAGCTTAGTGAAATGTCGAAAAATTGGCCAGTTGTTAAGTGAGAACAAAATAAGTGTTATCTGGAGCTGACTCGGAATCTAATCGACTTGTATTAACTTAGATTCTTCATGTTGATATTTTATGTTTGTTTCTGCTGATCCATCCAAATCAATATTTTGGAAATTTGCATATATTCTAATGTTGTACAACTTTCATAATCAATTGATTCAATTCGTGTTTTCGAACAGCTTGGTAATGTGTGTTTCATATGGTCCACATACAGGTGATGACATTTGTGATAGTGAAGTGGAAAATTTGCTCCAAAATGCTGAAAAATACTCACTAGCAAATCATTTATTTTGGGGCTTGTGGGGAATCATCTCGGTAAGCCTCTTTTGTTGACATTCGCGCTATATCTTATCTCTGTTTCGTGTTATTGGATTTGACAGTAGAATTGTAGGACATTATGTTCAGTAAAAATATCAGTTTTTGGTAACGAGTATTTGGTTTGTCACGGCAGGCCTATGTGAACAATATCGACTTTGATTACAAGGAGTATGCGCGACAGAGGTTCCAGCAGTACTGGCTAAGGAAGCCTCAACTCCTCGGTCCCTTTGCAGTACCTCGCGATGACTGTGAAAATGGTTTCTGAAACTTGCAGAACATCAGAAAACAGGATTGGCTTATTCATGATGCCCAAAGTTTTGTAAATTAAGCGCAGTGTAAAATCGAAATGTAATGATCTTCAAAATGCATTAGATCACTTAGCATTGTGATGCTGCTGCTGTAAATTGTAAAGAACAAGTACTTGTTTGTACCTTGTTTCAAAGAGTCTTAGAATGTATATCTTCTAATGACCTTGATTATGAGGAAACAGTACTTATCTGGTTCGCCGAAGAATCTGTGTTCTTGCATTGATGTATACTTCTGAAATCTACTAGTTTAACAATCATATGTAATTCATTTTTAGCCTGCTATGACATATAGCTACTCAAATTAATGAAAAAAACTCAACATTTACAACACTATTGGGCTTTTACTGATACATTGAAATATATTTACAGTTAAGTAGCAGTAGTAGAACAATTAGACAATTAGTAGATTTCTAACCAAAATTTATCTAACACTACACAAAAAGTCAAAAACCTCAATACTTGTCCAATTCTCAAATTTGTGTTACCCTTATAATTTTATAACAATCACTAAAACGCGTAGTTGGGTACGTAGCTTCAACATGGTTACCTAAGAAAGGATACTTAAAATCATACAAAGGTAACAACTTATGCATGTTTGTACAATAAACTTCTTGTAAACCCGATCAATGCAAGACTGCTTAAGAAAGATAGGTAATTTAGTGAATTAGTGGTATGTATAACACAGTATAGTTGCCTATGAAATTAAAATCATGTCATTACTTACACCTATAAATATCCATACGTATAGAACCATACATATATATTAATATCATTTTTTTTTTCGGTATACCTAATGGCCATACTTTACATACTTTTCTAATTTAACCTACTTTCTAAATAAAGTGTCAAGATTCTCTTTGATTTGTTTCACATTGCGGAGTATTTTATGTAAATGACGGCGTAAACGGGTCATTTAGAGTTTACGAAACTCTGACTAATCCGAATTTAAGCTGAATTAAAGCTCTCTTGGCCCACAAATGATTTTGTGATCCCAAGTCACTAACTTGTTATTTGATTAAGTTATTAGAACAACTCCCTTACCAGCTGATCTAAGCACTTGTTGGTTTGTTCATACTATATAATGAAAAGAGATACGCTATATGAAAAGTTATGCTTACAAAGTAGTAGCATTCCCTACAAAATTACTACCCCGTTCACTTTGTTCTACTAGCTATCATGGTTCAAAATCTCAAATGGCTTTATGCAATCCATTATTAATATTCTTGTAGCTCATCTCATCTTCATCTACACCTTTTCCATTCACAATTAGGCTATAAAATCGTGCTATATACTTCTTATTATATTCTACATAGTCCACATACTTGTATATATATAATGCTTTGTATCTATATCTTTTATGACCTATTTGGTAGCCAATTATAAATTAATAAATGACAGTATTAAAAATGAACTAAAGTGTAATTTGAAAGCTAAATAACATCTTAGTGTCCATAGTGATACAATCTAATCTTCAAACTCATAATTTTAAATATATAAACTGAAATTGAACCCAAATTAATGCAAGAGTACAAGATGCGCATAAGAAAGATAAGTAGTACCTCTGCATTAGACAATACACCATACGTGCGTTATAGCTTTGAAATTCAAAATTCTAGTATGATGTCATTGTCCCTTCTTACTACAACTATAAATATCATACAATCTCTTCAAAAAAATAGTAAACATATCAAATTACACCTAATGATAATGACTTACACACTTTGTAACTTAGAATATCAAGATACTTTTTTGATATGTTTCACTTTATTATGGAAACAGGTATAAGGAAAGCTTAGTCATATTATGCTACACAGCTACATAACAGGTTCTTTCCTTGACCCTAACTAGAATAATTTGATCATTGACCTTCTCATCTAATTTAATTGTCCCTTACTCTTTAAATTGGCTCTTGGCAAATTGAAATGTATACGAAACTATGCATTTTGGTTCTGTTGACAGATACTCAGCTTCCCCCCCCCCCCCCCCCCCCCTTTTTTTTTCCCAAGTGCACCATTTCTCGTGGGTACGCATGTCTAAAACTTTGACTAATACACTTAATTATCAATAAGTAAAAACTATATGTATTTTTATTCTTATGTAAAACACTAACATTGTGACGATTCTAACAAATACCTACACGACTACATTTTTTCTTATGTATAAATCACTAAGGACCTGTGCACATTTACTGAATTGAGCTGAACTGATTGAAGTTGAACTGAAACTTAACTGAACTAATAAGGGTCTGTTTAGTTCAGTTCAGTTAAGCTCCTAATTTCCTTCTCTTATAAAATATTCAGTTCAGTTTAGCTGAGTTCAGTCAATGAGAACATGCCTAAACTGATTGGAGCTGAACTGAACTGAAACTAAGCTGAAGTAAACAAGCCCTAAATTAGCTATATATAGTGAATTAGCTTAATAATGCAAAAATTCAAAAAATTGCACTAAAAAAATGGAGGGAATACATACTATTTTTCCTTTTTGGTTTAGGATGATCGATGATAAACTCATAAATTAGCTAGTAATTTGTAGTCTATACAAATATACTAAGTAAGTTTCGTTCATTTCTACTCGTATAATATTATAGTATTATACTCACATTCATATGAGAAAATAAAATTTTTATGTATTCTATATTTCTATGATACTAGTATGTAATTAAGAAAACAAGTGTTATTGTGAGGGATCATGTAAGATTCGATATTCTCAATTTGTATATTCAAAATTTCAAATTTTTATACTCGTAATTGTTACTAATACATACTTTAATATATTGATATTAACGGTCAAATATATATATATAAAATATATAGGAAACAACTGTGAAAACAAAATAAGTTCAATAAAAAAAAAATAAAAAAATAAAAAAATAAAAAAAACCAAGAAAGTAACAATCACAAAGTTTGTTAAACGTTGTTATTATTATCTTAATCAATCAATCATGCATATGGTAACCTAATCCTAACATGGCTCTTTGTACTTAAATCTCATGTCCACCTACTTTGTTTTCGTTTTCCACTTCACATGTAGGATACGAAATGGCTCTATATTATACTTTGTCCAATGTATGTATATCCTTCTAGTGCAATAAATGGTCACATGAGATTATACTACTCCCTTCGTCCCTAAATTACATTCCTCTTTCTCTCTATTATGTGAGGAATAAATGCTAGAAAGAGGAATGTAATTTAGGGACGGAGGGAGTACAATATACTCAATAACTTGTTTAGTTGTTCTACAAAAAATCGCATTAAATTTTATATGTTAATACGAAGTATACACTTGAGTGTATGATAAAAAAATCTTTTAAAAGCACAACAACTTCAACAAGTCATTTTCATCTCATAATAAGTTATATTAAGACTGTCTCACGCAATCACTTGCCAATAAAGAATATTAAAAATCTTTTGGAAAAAGAAAAGTCATATACTCTAAGTCAAGGTCACGAGGCACGAAAGTCAAAAATGGATAACCATGAGAATATGAGATGAAAGTCTTTCTCCACCACTTCAAAAAAAAAGTTCATCATTTATTCTTAATATCTACCAAAAAAGACTTAAGAGACTTGTATTAACTCCATAGTTTTTTTTATATATCAAGCTTTTTAATTTTTATAGATGGATCTATCAACAATGTTCATCCGTCCATTTACACTTTCGGACGTGGATGATTTCTTTAAATGGGCAAGTGATGATAAAGTAACTAGGTACCTTAGATGGAACACAATCCTCTCTAAGGAGGAAGCATTCACGTACCTTAAGGACGTTGTTATACCCCATCCTTTCCGATGGTCCGTGTGCCTCGACAACCATTCAATAGGATACGTGTCAGTTCGGCCTGGCTCAGACAATGATAAATTTAGAGCTCATTTGAGTTATGCCGTGGCCTCAGAGTACTGGGGACGCGGCATTTGTACAAGTGCTTTGCGGAAGGTCATACCCGTAATCTTTACGGAATTTCCTTATCTTGTAAGAATTGAAGCTTTGGTAGAGGTTGAGAATATTGGGTCTCAAAAAGTATTGGAAAAAGTTGGTTTTTTGAAGGAAGGATTGTTAAGGAAGTATGGGTTTAATAAAGGAGAGATTCGAGATATGTACATCTATAGTTTTTTATCTACTGATAAGATTATTTAACTTAAGTTTAAAAGTTCTATTTGGTTTTGTGTATCTTTTTACATGCTTTCTGTGTAAGTTCAAATTTTATTTATGTATACAATTCAAGGAGAAACTTGTTTTGGATTAATTATGGTGGGTAGCTAATAGCTACGGCTCTCAAATTCTTTAATTTGCATATTATTAAACTATTTAAGAAAGTCAATATCCAAGAAATAAATCGGTGTCTCATAATTATTGCTCAAGTTGACAAGCATTGATAAATCCAGTTTCATCTTAGGGTTATTTGATAATCGGAGTACTTAGGAGTTAGGACTGATTATAATTTATAAAGGTGTATAAGAATACTTCTGTTTTTTTATTCGGTACGATTTGACTTTTACACCTATTTATTCACTCTCATCCAACTACTTTTTTGTAATTTATATGTAAGAAAAATATACTCCGTATTTACGAGTATATGAGATATGGTTGAATAGTTTCAATAATAAGTACTACCCATTAGTCCATTACAGGCCTTTTTTTTTTTTGGTGTTTAATAAAATTTTATCTTGTCATGTAAGTATGTGACACTTTATCGCAACCCACAACAACTTCATGATGATTTTATCTAAAACAAAATCTAATAAATGAAAATTGAGAATGAATAAAGGTATTGTATGAGCCCAAAAGTAGTTAATAATTAAAATTAAAAATATGCAATTAGAGTTGTCAAAAACTGACCCGATCTAAGAATTCAACCTGAACCGACAATAATTTAAACCTGACTTGTATCCGAACAATAGGGTGAAAATTAATGACTCACGACAAGTCCAACGAGACACGTCAATAGATTATAAGCCGTACATAAACATCATTTTCAAGATTTGGGACAAATCTACCCAAGTCAACCAACTTATTGGGCCAATTATTTTAACCGATTTCAAAAACTAATCAAATAATGGATTGGTAGGCATGGGCCGCATGGCTCATGACAAGATTTTTGTTGATCCATCCAAACACGACTCACTTGAGCACGAGTATGTTCTTTATTTCCTCAGTACTTGAACGAACAGTTAGAAATTAGAAATTAGAAATTAGAAAATCACAGTAGAAAACAGTATCCTCCTCATTTTTGTGTTAGACAGAGAAATTGCAGTAGCAGGCAGCTATAATGAAGACAGAAACCTCTCCTATTGTTCCTTCAAGTAATCTCTTATTTCTTTAAATTTCTAGGGTTGATTCCGATTCTTGTACAACTTCATTAATCGAATTGTTCATTGTTTATTGTATAATCATAGTAATTCAATTACATTATATTTTCTAATTGCAATGTATAATTCTAAATTTTGTGCTTTAATGTTTGCCTTAATCTGAGTGGCAATAAAGTTGTAGTATGAATTGCCAAGTAGTGAGCTCTCTTGTATGGTTTGATTCAGGAATTCCTCAATTTTCTTCAATCACATTGTCAAATGATTGTGGTTTTGAACTTTTGAATTTTACTTATATGATTTAGATTTCGCTGCACAATTTAGTTTTCTTGATTTTCGCCGGAAGTAGTTGTAAGATAATTGTAGGAATTTAAGTGAGTTCAATTGTTGAATTGAACTTTATTAGACTGAAAGAAGTGAATTTGAGTGGAAAAGAAGTACATCCTTGTAAGATAGTTGATGCTCAAACATAGCACTATCAACTATTAAGTGTTATATGTCAAAATCTGCTTTGTTCTATGCTAATTTTGAAATGTTCTGCTTCTGCTACACATTATTCTTAAACTGAACTTAATCTGTTTTGTACGCGTGTTAGCCACGTGTTATTTGCCCGTTTTATTGTGAATAATGCTAAATTGTTAGTTGTAGTCGCTGCTCTATTATACTAATGGTCCACTTCTGCAATGTGTCTACTTGTGTTTCATTAGTATATGAGGCTATGAGCAATTAATCTTTCAGTCATTACTCTTAACTTTTGTAGTTGTCAAGGGTGATTCTTTCATGCAAGTTATACTTATTAGGTTATATTAGAGGCTTAAAGCAATTTTTTTCTTTAATTTCCGTGCTGCTAGTTTCATTATACCAAAATTAGCTTGCTTCTCAAATCATTCAGACTACCCAGTTTATAAAAAGGCGCATCTGAGGCAAGGCTAGGCACTGAGGTATAAGGCTATATTGGCCAAGCACCTTTATTGGTCAAGAGGAGGGGATTTTGGTGCGACACACTAAAAGGAGCAATAACGCTCACCAAAAGGCGTACAACAATATTTTCAGATGTTTTTTCTTCTTTTGGTATGTGCACCTCGCTTAAATGAGGCACACTAAGGCATGCCTTGAGCCTTTTTATGCATTGAGACTATAGTTATAAGGGAAGTGAAAAAAGAAACCAGAAGGTGCAAGTGAATCGAATGATGCAATCATCTTATGTTTAGAATATAAGTATTTGAGTGAGTGAATGTTATTTAAGATCCAAATTGATATCTTACACTCTTCAATTTTTCTTGGTATGACTTACAACCAATTAACTTGTTGAGGTGCTTAGCATGGAGATTATACACTCTTTGATTTTTCTTTGTGTTGACACTCCAATATCCCCTTAGGCCCTTGTGTAAAGGGACATTTTAAACCTTTTTTTTTGGTGAAAATGTCTAAATGTCATTGTAGTAGTACCACATTCTAAAACACTGTCGTCCAAGCTCTGTCCAGGACTCCAGGTGCCATTGATTTGGGCATGCCCTGTGTTTTATTACTCTCTTTCTCTTACCTTTTATAACCATTCTATTTTTATATTGTTACTCTTTCTGTGCTTAGCACATTGGTTGTTTGTATGACATGTTACATCTTGCAGGTGCTTTGGATTATCAATTGTGATCCTCCAAAGATCAAGAGAAGAGGTTTGCATCATCTGGCATTATCATGGAAGAAAATCCATTGAATTTGCTGCAATCCCTATATGGTATGTTGCTTTGTTATTATAAAATACTTCTGTTGTGAAAAATGTTGACCTTATGTTACTGAAACCACCTTGTCTTGGATGCAATAAACAGTATTTTAGTTATTTTACTGACCAACATGTTATAATAACTTCATAAAGAAGGCTACTTTATGTGAGAATATTATATGTTAGTTGCATCTCCAAATGTAAACACCTTTATCGATTATAGGAGAAATTTCAAGTAGCTAACATGCATGCAGCCTGCTACTTTTTCAAAGAGCATTAATATCTTCTCATGAATGGGTCAATTGAATATATAATCTAGAGATCTTAATTTTATTTGAAGTTTTCAGTCAGATGTTTATGACAAATCATTCAGTGCTTGAATAGAACGATTGTAGCATATTCTAATAGACTTGTGCATTTTTCCTTTTTCCATTGAGTGGTGGGAGTAAAAAAAAATCTAGGACAGGCAGTTATTTCAAAGTTGGAAGTAAGAAAGCCTATATGAATTGGAGGAAGTATATGATAATGAAATTCTGCCTCTCAAAGTAGGGCTTTTTTAATAAAAAAAATCTTCATCGATGGAAGTCATAGGTTTGAATACTTAACTTTATTAAAGCATATAAAAAATAACATCATGAGTACATCAACAAAAGACCTATAGACCTGTTCAGAAGTTAATGAGAGCAAATGTGTTCCTGTCATGCTGATTTAGGTTACCTCCAAGCCTAAAATGCACCATAGAGTAACATCATAAAGAAACATGGTAAGAAATTCTATATTACAAAGTATTCAACTTGCATATCTAACAGTCTTGTCGTTTTGTTTTAGCCATAACACCACTACCATTGTAATTCATATTCACATGGAATTTGGAGAAAGGACATTCCATTACATAAAGGAAACTGTGTGATGGATTTTCATTTTATTCCACCAAAAGCCATCTTCAAAAAGTCATAAAAACTAAGGTATCGGTGTGGTTTGTGAAAATTGATCTAAGAAATCGATTTCATTGTTCAATAGAGAATTAGTGATGTTCAATTTGATGAGGGGATAGGGTCAAAATGTTGGAGTGCTTAAGAGAAAGAATTTTATGATTTTCTTCCTTTCTTTGAAGCAAAGTATGCATGTAACTATTTGCTTGCAACCTTTCCCCTAACTTCACTTCTATTCCCTTACACATATTCACCGTTATCAAGTTAACCTACCTACTTCCTGGCCAAAGAGATATCAAAGTCTTTTAGATTGTTTATTTAGTTATTAAGTCCTTAACAGATTGGGATATACTTTTTTACACTGTTTATTCTCTAATTTTGAGCCAATGAGCTTTGATGAGGCCAAGAAAGTAAGAAGAAAGTATGAAGTGGACTTGAGAAATGAATGAGGAAATGTGTCTCATTGAAAAGAATAAACAGAGGAATTGGAAACACTTTTAAAAGGGAAGAAGGCAATCAGACTTAGGTGAATCTTCAAAATCAAGAAGAACATTAAGAGTGTTGTGGAGATATACAAAGCTAAGTTTGATGCTATAGGTTACAAGCTAACCAAAGCATTGCCTTTGAATTGGCGGCACAATAGAGGGTTTTATTGGTGCATTTACAAGGTTGCCACCCATATTTTTGTATTTATGGTAAGGATGGCACATTGATTAAAGACATAGGATATTGAATTCATGTCCTAGTATGCTGGCATCAAAGTTGTACTATGTAATGATGACATTTGCATAGCCATAAGTATTCTATACGAAATAGTTACTAGAAGAATGTAAATCAAGTTAAATTTCCAATAGAATATGGCATGGAATTGTCTAAAAAGATACAAACCTAGAAATAGGTGAGTTTTAGGATGCTTATACTTAAGTTATAAGAGGCCTTAGGTAGTGTTCTTTTATATTAGCCTACATTTTATTTTATTCAAACTTGTGAACTTTTAAACTATGATCTTATTTAAACTTATTAGCCCTTATTTATAAACCCTTTATATTATCTTATTTAAACTTATTAGCCTTTATCCTTTTTTTTTTTTTTTTTTTTTTTGAAGAAATATTAGCCTACTTTGAACTTAGTATATCTTGTCATGGATCTTATTTGACTTAATTTTATCCTTTTTAAAATTATCAAACCTTAATTTATCTTATACAAATTCAATGGCCCTTATATAAATCTTATCTGAACTTAATATACCTTATCTTATATGAACTTATTAGACATGAATGAAGGACCTTATATACTTTATTCGAACTTATTTACCGTACTTAATAGCTCTTGTTTTATCTTATCTTAATTTATTTGAATTTATCGTCCCTTATCTTATCTCATCTTACTATATCTAAATTTGTTAGACATGAAATAAGTGAAATAAGGTAGAGCAGAGCCTTAGTGGTTTCAAGAAGAATCCATCTACATTAAGTTCTTGGGCCTTTGGGCGCCGGATCTCTTGTTGGAATATTATTTTTCAATCCTTCATTTTCTCTAAGGTTGCATAATGCTATTTTTTTCTAAAATTTTTGTACATTTCCGAGGTTGTTCCTCAATCATCATAGTTGATCATACTATTTGGCATTATGCCTATGGCAAGAAAATAACTTATATAACATAATTACAAAATATCTTTCACAGATGGTGCTATAGCTGGAGCTGTTGCAGGTGGTGTAGTAGAAGCAGCCTTATATCCGATAGATACAATTAAAACTCGGCTGCAGGCAGGTCTACAATCTTCAACTTCTTGTTGTCTGTAATTTGTTTTATATCAATTAAAGCTTGAATATTATACTTTGTCTAATCTACTGAAATCTGATCAATTATTATGAGTATGTATAGAGCCTTCAATATGTGCTTCATGCAGCATATCATCAATTGAATCTATAGATGTTGTCATACCACTAAGTTGAGGTTGATATTCTTCATGATGATGGGAAACATAATCCTATTATTATTGTGTAATGTACTGGCTATTTTATTTCAAAGATCAATCACTGACAAGCTACATACATTTACCTCGCTTCTCTTGCCATCTCACTCACTTCTTCAAACCACTTCCTTCTGCCAACGACGTCACCAAAGCCTTGCAATTTTCTCCTCTCTTCTTGATTTCATTTGCAAATTGCAACTCCGTTGCTAAGACAAGCCTAGATCAATCTAAGTCAACCCTACAAATAAAAATGCAATTTTTCCAACCTTTTTAAGGTATTCAACCTTGTACTTTTAAAAATCAATTAGACAACTACATGACCTCACTAAATCTAACTACGAAAGCGTCATCAAATTGTCAAGCGTAATTGTCTTTAAATTTCACGAGTCGGAAGGTTTGAAGCCGATTAGACTCTTATTAGAGTCGGACCTTTTAACGGATTCAGATTTGTTTTTTTTTGGCAGCTTCAGGTCAGACTCTTTCCTTCAGATTGGGACTGACTCGAGTCTGATTTGGATTGAATTGACATCCGTATTAGTATTTTCTTGGTAACTCATGAGATGCGAGTACATGGCAGGAAGCACTGATATTAAAAAAGAAATACAAGTAAAATTATTCTAGGTCCCAAGATTTTTTTGGAAAGAATACATAAGTTAAAGATTTGTACTAGGTAATTTAAGTTCATAGCCTATATTTGTTTTCAATAGTTATAAGTTTTCCGAATGCAATTGAAGACTGCATAATACATAGGAATATAGGATACTTTTGTTGTTTATTGCTTTCCAGTTCTGATTACTTACTTCTAGTTCAATGTCCACCCTTTTTTATCCTCTGTGTATTTACTGATTTAATTTCTTTCCTCTTTAATCTTTCTTAGCTTAAAGTCTTAAATTATCTATCTTTCTTCTTTCTCAAAATCTAAATATGAATCATAAAAAAACTGTACTTATCCTCAATATTACTATTTCATTTAATGTGTCAATTGTAGCTGCATTAAAGTTTTAACAGAATGAAACTGCTATAACCATTGTATTTTTATTGTTAATTATATCACGCATATGTTAAGTTGCCTTTTGACTTAATGTCTAAATTTAACTCTTCCAACTCTAGGCAGCTCATGGTGGTGGAAAAATCATTTTAAAAGGCCTCTACTCCGGATTGTCTGGAAATTTGGTTGGTGTTTTACCGTAAGTGTTGTCCATTTTAATAGTACTTTCTGCCTGGGTTCATGCAAATTTGTTCCATTCTGATTCTGTCTCTCTTGGTTATGTATGTGTGACTAGCGTGAGTGTGCACCCCTTGATGGTCTGTGCTTGGCCATACATAGCTATGTACACAATTATGATGCCTATTTCTGTAAGCAACTTCAGGATTTTGCATAGATTGATGACAACCTTCAGGGTCTCACAACATTTCATTCATTGCTTATTCCATTGTTTTGCAATGGTTTAGGCTGAAAGAACAACCGGTAATTGCCTTTTTGATCAAGGAACAAGCACATGCAGTTTTTTTTATATGAAAGGGGTAAGGCTGAAAGAGCCTCTTTGCCATTGTCAAAGTAATATTCTGTTTATAAATCCTCCCTAACCCTGCTTTAGACCATTGCCACTGTAGTAATATTACTTGTCCATGTATAGTTGTTAGCTGTATAGTATGTCAGTTGTTATATCTTTCCTTTAGCTTGTACTAGTGACATTGCAAAGTTTTATAAAGACGAAATTCATTGTTTTCTTTCAGGGCTTCTGCGATATTTTTGGGTGTGTACGAGCCAGTAAAGCAGAAATTGTTAAAGGCTATTCCTGAGAACTTCAGTTCTCTAGCTCATCTTGTAAGTTGCATAATTAAGCAAAATGTGTACACCAACTGAAAATTTTCTTGAAGATGCAATTTGAAACTTTCGTGTTAGACAGACTAATTGTGGTGATATAATCATTTATTTCATTCCCAAATTACACTATTGGGGTCATACAAAGGAAATGTGCTAATGTGTAGTTCTGTTTAATTTTATTTTCCAGGGACATCGTGTCCTCTTCATGTACATTTACTGTTAAAAAAAATCATAAAGTACCTTTTTTTTTTTTTTTTTTTTTTGACGGGCATTAAGTACTTTAAAGTTTGCTGAAGCACTTTTTGAGGTTTTCTATGTGTGATTTTATTAATAATAATAATTTTTTTTTTCGGGGTGTTGGGGGGGGGGGGAGAGGCAAGAGTACTACTCGCCAATACTAACTTTGGATTCTGGCAGCTGTTACCAAACCTCTATCTAATCAATACTGTACTTATGTACTTCCTCTGTTAATTTAGTAGCAATATTTGCAAAAACACGGACTCCTAGCTAGTTTTTGGAGATGAGAGAGAAAGAAAAAAAGAGGACCCATGCAATATGAGAGAGATAGAGAGAATTTATTACCTAAAAAGGAAAGTGATTCATCTAATTTGAAACCTCTTTATTTAGATAGTGATGCATCTAAATCGAAAGGGATAGCAAGCTATAGTTTTCCAATGGGTGTCTTGCGGTAATGACCTCGTCACACTGCAATCTGATCCTACTTACTTTGCTTTATTGTTAGCCTAATGTATCACATACTTTCTGGAATTTGAGGAAAGGGATTTGGATTTTTTTTCCCCTTCATTATGCACTGTGTAGAGGAAGTTTTAAGTTAATGGTCTGATATTGCAAGTATTTAACTATCTTTCAATTAAAATAAAAAATAAAAAAAAATTATTTAGCATCTAACATTGCATAGGTCATTCTATTATGATTTTCATTGTACGCTGAGGTTGAAGCCTTCCTGTAGCCTAAAGTTTTTGTCCCTCTTCTTTCTTTTTGGAACGAAGGGTGTTGGGGTTAAATGTGTCCAAGGCATCTCTCTTATTGCCAATTTACTGTTCATCAATAATTCCATGACAATAACTTTTGTGTAACAACTTAGTTCATTGCTGAGCTGTAGAGATTTTACATGCAGCCAGTTTTAAACTTCATTTAGTCTGCAGGTGCAATTGCAGGAGCTGCCTCGTCTATTGTCAGAGTCCCAACGGAGGTATTAAGATTTATACCATTTGTCATTTTCGTTTTACAAGTGTAAACAGTTTAAAATACACTGTCATCCTAAACAATATTATAGGTTGTGAAACAAAGGATGCAGACGGGTCAATTTGCAACAGCCCCTAATGCAGTGCGTATGATTGTTTCTAAAGAGGGCTTCAGAGGACTTTATGCGGTAAGTGAGATCTTCTGTTGTGCAATAAAGATAGAAAAATCTTGTTTGTCAAGTTGGTTAGTAGGCTATATGCTCCATGCTTTCTCTAATTGTAGCTTTGTGAGGACTGCTGTCTATTGCCTGATGCTTTCAATCCTAAAATTTTGGTTTCTGTTGTAGGGCTATGGATCTTTTCTACTGCGCGATTTGCCTTTCGATGCCATCCAATTTTGTATCTATGAGCAAATAAGGATTGGTTATAAACTAGCAGTGAACTGATATATATTCTCTTAATAATAGCTTTATATTCATTTGGATATTTCATCTTGTCTGTTTTGTGAGCTAAATTTTATATGGCTTATTTATCGAAAATTGTAGGCTTATGAGGATAAAAGATAAATTATTACCTTTATACTTTTTAACCTGAAAAGGCTGCTTTTATGTTTTTCACCGTCAAAGTTCCAAAAGCTACATAAGTAGCAATTAATGTAGCTACCGGTTATTCTTTTGTAGAATACCGTTGCGAATTTCTGTGTTAAATGTTGACAAAGCTCTTGATATATTCACATGCATCAACGTCGGTATCTGTTATTCTGTGGGATTCTCTCATCTTCCATAGCTGATGCTTTTAAAAAAAACTTAGTCCATTTTGGGATGGGTAAAAGTTGGTATAGAGAGCATTTAATAACAGTAGGTTTCTATGAATGTAGTGGCATGGAGTAAACATTTTGGAACATTAACAGGGGCTGTTGTATGTTAGCAAAAATTCATCTGCATTCCAATTTTTTAGATACATTTCTTTGTTTAAACTTTCTGAGATATATGAAGGAGATGTGCAACTATGTAAGGGTATCTTGTGATAGTTGCTAAACTATAGGATTATTCAGTGAAATTGCCCCATCTATTATACACATTCTCCATTTCAATATAATTTTTACTATCTATTGTCTATGTCACCAAATGAAACTCATCGTAGTTGAATTCAAAAAAATACATATTGTTTATCACTCTTCTAATTCCATCACATCAATAATTTTTCTATTTCTATCCTACACAATTATACTCCCTACAAAGTACTATTTTTACTTTTGATTTCTGTGCCAAATCAAAGTTTGAAGAGGGAGTCATTTTTTGATGTTCCATGATTCTTTAAATATTCATGTTCTGTAAGCTGTAACTGGTTGTCGTTTCATCTATTTGATGTTCACTTGTGAGATCTAAAAAACTTGAGAATACTTTTCATGATTTGCTGTCATATGCTCATAGTGCATACAGACACTTACAACCTCTTTGTGAATCTTCAAATAGATTTTCAGCTTTGTCTGCTTTAGGATTAACAGTTTCAGCATATGTTGGTAAAAACCTGCCCATTTTCTTCTAACATTGTTGAAGTAGAAAGTTTGATGGTTAGCAACATATTTGGTTACCATGTCCATTGACCAAATACAACTTTTTTTTTGGCAGGCTAAGAGGGAACTAAATGACCCTGAAAATGCTTTGATTGGTGCTTTTGCAGGTAATGAAGAACTCTTCTTATTTCCCCGTAAAAATATGCTTAAAACTACTTGATGAACAAAAAATGTCAAAAAGCTGCTGGCTGCAGTCTGCTGTGCTGTGATCATGGCTGATATTTGTAAGCAATTCCAATTTTATACCTATTCCAACCATAATCATTTTTCTTCAGTTACTTTTGTTGGGGGGGGGGGGGGGGGGTTGGGGGCGGGGATTAGTCGTTGGGGGCAGTGAGGAATTTATGATTATATTCGCTTTGTAAAATAAAATACAGATTCTTGTAAACTGAGCTAATGGCTATTCTAGTATGAATGAGAAGCAGTTAAGATGAAATATGGATATTGCTGTGTAATGTTATGAGCTTATGATACAAATACTACGTATCAGACTGGATAAAGAATTCAGATAGCGATGCATAAATAAAATCTTGACCTGCTGCAGTAAATTTATGACCTGTCTTTGGTGTCAATTAGGGTGCAGTGTATTTTTTTGGTTGTTTTACGATCTTGAGTTGGCCCTTTATAAGGGCCCAAACCCAGGCCCGGATACAAACTCTCCACTATTACTCCCCAATGAACTTTTAGGGCTTGAACCTTAGCCATGGTGTTCATGCCTAAAACCTTCAACAATCCTCTTCTGGAGAAAGAGTAATGATATAATCAAGATTAAGTTATTGGGAGGGTTTGTTTTGTTTTGACCACTTGGCTGTGTAGTATGCTCCAAATATAACAAAACTGCAATATGGGCTGAGTTCTATGGATTAGGCTGATCAATCGGTTTCAGGATATTCAAAAACATAACGCATGCAAGACATTGAGAATAAATTTTGAGAAAAGCGGATTATTGGTCTATTTAGTACTTGCTGGACTTACTATTTATTGCTTGAACAGGAGCTATAACAGGAGCTATAACGACACCTCTTGATGTGATCAAGACCCGACTGATGATTCAGGTATATAGTAATCCATTTTTTTCTGCCTTGAGTCTTCTTTCATTTGAAGTTTAACATGCTAGTTTTGTTGCCTGTCCTCTTGTGAAACATTGGTCTTAATTCTACAGGGGTCTTCAAAGCAGTACAAGGGCATATATGACTGTGTGAGGACCATACTGAGAGAAGAAGGAAAAGCCATGTCTTTATGAAGGTTTGTCCTCATCTGTTGGACTTTTTTTTTTCTTTTTCCTTTTTCGAAGGGGATTGTGTATTAGGTTGTACTATTATCAAATTGGCTAAAGGTCAGGGAAAGATCAGGAAAAAGGAACTTCTAAGCTGTGCATTTGTTATGTACTGCAGGGCATTGGACCAAGAGTTTTATGGATTGGAATTGGAGGCTCGATATTTTTTGGTGTCTTGGAGAAGACAAAACAAATTTTATCCCAAGGCCAACCCAAGAATTGTTCAGCTTAAACTGCAAATGAGCATACTCTTATCTCTTTCTCTCTGCTTTCTTTTGCTTTTATTTACGAAATTTTGATTCTCTTTGTGAACATCACATTGACAATTTACAACTTATTTTCTAGTGAAATTTTATCTAGTTGGTATAGTCTTAGCAATTGTATCATGACTTCAGATCAATGCTTGTTTAATTCATACTTATAGCATTTTATAAAATAAAATTTTTACATGCTTCGTACTGTCGTTCTTACTGTATTTTATTGTCATGACCTGTTTTTTGGAAAGCAAAAGAGTCATTAAGTTATTGTTTAACTGGCCTCGTGGTGGCATTGATTGTCGTTCATATAATCATATATGACTTAGGACTATGACTTGTAGCAGTCTCCATTTGCGGTGGTTATGGTATTAAAATTTCTTCTGTCAGCGACTTTCCCAATTCGTTGCAGGGGAAGAATCACATTTTCTTGTATAACCAACTTGTTATTTGGGTTAGAACTCGAGAAAGAGACATCTTGGTTTAGTTAGTTGGAAGACGACATTTGTTTGAGAAAGAAACATCCTTTTACCGGTCCAGTCTTCTTGATTTAGTCAGTTGAAGACGACATTTGTTAGAGAACTCTATTGAATAATTTCCTTCCTAGCTTGCTCTTGGCCTTAATAGGAATGTGAGATGCCGACGGCTTTTTTTTTGGGGGGTAAGCTTGCTCTTGGCCTTGATAGGAGTGTGACTGTGTGAGATGCCGACAACTTTTTTGTAAGAGATGGAGCCACGAATCCTTTGTTCATTGATGTCCATGCTCCACTTTGCTATAATGGACTCAATTAGCTGTATGGGTATGGGCTCGATCCTTCAATTGGCAAGTCCTCTTTCCTAGAGTTTGAGCTAGTAAGATGATTCGGGGTTTCAACCATAATGGGATTAATTGCTCGATGGAAGAAGGATGACTCGACTTCATGAGTATTATGTGGCTTCTTCCTTATAACGCCTCTAATTTCCAAAATTGATACAGTCTTTGAGTTGGGCAACATGATAGTTTTTTTTCTTGAGCAAAAATCTGATTGTCTCTTTTGAGATAGAAACCATGACTGTGAAAATTACATAAATTATTATGACTGTCATATTGAACTAAGAGGGCAACACACAACGTGATGAACATTACATAAGTTATTATGAAATGAATCCTAAGCAAAGATGTTGTCACGTACGTGACGTACTCAAAGCTTTTATTAGGATCCAAAGGTATAAATAAAATAATTTGGATGACAATTGATTGGGATCCAAAGTGTATGATATTGAGGTGTTAACTGTTAACGTTGACGATTGATTTTTAATGACAATTTCCACATTTTGAATAAAATTAATTGAATCAATAATACGGAGTAATATATAGTAGAACCCCAAGTTGCATTTGCTCAAGTTTTAGTCATGATAATTAATTGGAAGAGTTAATTTAATCTTCAATTACATATAAGGGTGTGACTTTCAATAGTAGACTAATCAAAGGGAACTTTTTTCAAGCTAAAAGGCGATCATGGTTAAGCACTTATGTATATTGCTTTTCTCAATAATCCTAAATATTGTGTTTTGTGGTTTATACTTGAATATAAAGTGGGGTGATGAAATTACTCGGCTAAGTTGGTCAAGAGAGGCAGCAGTCGAGGCGGAGGAAGTGGCGGTTATATCGTGTTCGGGACATGGAAGGGCGTTCTTGGATGGGTTGGTTGTTGATGGGATACCAGTGTGTGAGTGCTATGGTTGCTACACTTCCCCTGATTGCTCCATTCTTTCTTTGCCATGCGTTGCAGATGCTGGTGGGTAAGAGTTTCTTGGTCTTTTAACTCTTCCTTATTCAAATACGAGTATCTAAGAATCATATACGTAGTATATATTTTAGTATTACTCCAAATCTCAATTCAATTAACCAACTCATGAGGGGCTTAGTATCCAAAAAAAAGAAAAAAGCTTTTGCCAAAAATGCCCTCATGTATTTACTAAATTGAAAATATGGGTTCTATTCAACGGTCCACCTACGATTTCAAAAATATATATGTATAGACAATATAGTCTTATAAGCACTAGGCTATGACATGTTACATAGTTACATCCTTACATATATTCATTTAAATGAATTACTAGAATAAATATATAAAATGATGAATGATTTGATTATCATGACACTATTCGTGCACAAGAGTATAAATTTTATTCATGCAGTAACTCAGTACATCGTCCGGGTCTAAAAACTAGTTTTATATTAAAAGGAAAAAAAAAAAAAACCATATACAAATCTCCAACAATGAAATTTGACTTCAATGATGAAATTAAAAGGAGAAAATAATCAAGGACGAAGGAATTATAAGCCATAAACATCACCTTAATTGTATTGTTACATTCTAGCAAATTCATAACCCACATTTATCTTGTGTTAGTTTGGTCAGGTCTATCGTCATAAACATAAAACAATACTTCCTCCGTTTCTATTTAGTTGACGCGTTTGATTTAGGCACATATATTAAGGAGAGGAGAGAGAGTGATAGAGAATGAAAAAGCAAGTAGGGTAGCTTGTAAATGCAAGGTAAAAAATTTACCCAAAAAGAAAACGTGTCAACTAAAAAGAAATGGAGGTAGTATGTTATTCTGATTACTAAATGTGATGCCGGGTTTGAAATTGTTTGCAGGGGGAATCCAATATATATGGAGCCTTATTGGATGAATGAAAAGGAAAGTGGTGGAGTGTTGGTATCAGGATGGCATAGAATGGGATATACATATATAAACCCATATGCTGAGACACTCTCAACTGAGCTCGAGAAGTACATCCTCAAATTGCATGAATTGGTTGGAAATGCAGAAACTGAAGGAAGGCATATTGTATTTGGAACTGGCTCTACTCAACTACTTAATGCTGCTGTTTATGCTCTTTCCTCAAATTCCTCCAATCCTGCATTTGTGGTCACTTCCACACCTTTTTACTCAGTATGTATTCTCAATAATTCTATTTGAGCTATTTTGATTTTGAGTTCCCTTAATCGAACTCCTAAAATTAGACAAAGGTTGGGCAGTGTAATTAAGCCTGTGTGTCATGCCAACAAGCCTTGTTTATAATGGGCAACGAAAAAGCTATGTCATCATGGGCTCATACAAATCTTTCATAAATGGAGCCCAGGTACGACTTAGTCAGTTAGTCATACACTCATGCGTTGGGCAGTGTAATCCTGTGTGTCATGCCAACAAGCCTTGTTTAGAATGGGCAACGAAAAAGTTACGTCATCATGGGCTCATGCAAATCTTTCATAAATGGAGCCCATGTAGTCGTACGTTGGGCCTTGTTGAACCAACAAATCTTAGGTCGTCTTGTCATGCTCATGCATGGCTCAAGGCCCACATGTGTGCCACTTGAGCCGTGTTAAAGCTCAAGCCAGATTCAACCCTTTTTGGTGTCATGGTTGATTAGCTCTTGTGCTGGCTAAACCCATGCTTGGTCCGATCCTATGCACCCCCTTCTCTGGTTCCCTCATCCTACAATCTTAATTCAATAGACATGAGACCATGATGGACTTTAATGAGCATTATGGTCTCAGATCACAACTTATAAAAATACAACTACATTATTATTCTAATATATCTTATTGGGTACTCCATTTTTTAAGTGTTACACTTCGACCGACAAATAGTTTTAGGTAAATCAATCATTTTTGTAGATAACATATATCTTTAATTGGTTACCTTCATGCTGTTTTTGTGTTAGACATACAAAGAACAAACTGAGATGTATCAGTCTCGAGCATACGAGTATAAAGGTGACACATCCTTATGGAAGAACAAAACAAGCAGTGAAAACGTTACATTTATAGAATTTGTGACATCCCCAAATAATCCAGACGGTCAATTAAAAGAGAGTGTTCTTAAAGGACCTTCAGTTAAGACTATTTATGATCGTGTCTATTATTGGCCTCATTACACTGCCATTCCAACCCTGGCTGCTGAAGATCTTATGCTTTTCTCTATGTCCAAGCTTACGGGTCATGCTGGCAGTCGATTCGGGTACAATCTACTCCCTCCGTTTCACACTAAGCTTCACTTTATCTTAATTATTTGTATTAGATTATTTTTTGATGTCACCTAAAGTTAGTGAGCTCTAACACTCATATAGTTATATGCTTGTGTTTATGTATTACGTATATAGGTACATCTTACATGTTACACGTACGACACCCATTTTCCTTGTTTAGTAGACTTGTACAAGGCCGTACAGGGCCAAATTGTTCGAATATAATAAATTGAAACAGATGTAGTATATGGAAATCTTTATTTTGCTCGAATTAGAATTGAAAATGAAAGTTAAAAAAAAAAAATTAGACAATTAACTTTCATTTTTATGCAGGTGGGCTTTGGTGAAGGACAAGGTTGTAAAACAAAAAATGGAGTATTATGTGAAGCATAATACGTTAGGTGTGTCACAAGATACCCAATTACGAGTATTGGTTCTATTGAAAGCAATTGTTGATGGAGGAGGAAGTGATATTTTTAAGTTTGGACACAATATAATGAAGGAAAGATGGGAAGGACTAACCACAATCTTGTCTACTTCATCGCGCTTCTCCCTACAGCATATACCTCCACAATTTTGCACTTTCCTACAACGAGTTAGAGGACCTTCCCCGGGTAATAATATTCTTTGATCGTTGCACCATATACATCCTTTGTTTCCTTATAATTCCAACAATTTGACTTTTACATTTATTATTGCATAATTTTGTCATGCATATTAATATCTTTAGCTCTACTAATCGTCCATATAAAACTAAAAATAAAGTTAGTAAATATGTGGTCAAAGTTACCGTTTTAGGGTGGTAAATAAATACTACATAGTATAAAAGCTGAATTGTTGCAATTATAAATCAACAGGGTTGTGTGTAACTGCTCAATGCCACGAAATATAATTTTACCATCTCTAGTTGTTGTTTAAGGTAGAGCCGTAGAGGGATTTAAATCAAAGCTGAATTTACGAAAATTAATTTCAAGATAACATCAAATACTATTCCAAACCTAATAAAATGTGTTAATCTAACATGTTTACACATAGCTAGGGACTTTAAGATGTGTTGCAATTCGGTAGTAGCTGAAAGTATATTTTAAATGTTCTAGTTAACATGAATACAATAATTTAGGAACTTGAACACATTGTGATTAATACATTGAACTGTGAATGGTGTTGGACCATGGCAGCATATGCATGGTTGAAATGTGAAAGAGAAGAAGATGAAGATTGTTATCAAGTGCTAAAACAAGCCGGAATCCTCGGTCGTAGGGGTCGATTATTCGGAGCTGGAGACCGTTTTGTACGCCTAAGCCTTCTAAGAAGCCAAGATGAATTCGATTCTCTTTTGTACAACTTAATAATATTGGTTTCTACTGAATTTCGAAATCATTTTACAACCATGAGTTTGTAATAATAAATTGAATTGGTTTGGTAACATACGCATTATTTGATGAAATACATTGACTCATATACAAGATTGTATTATTTGTATGGGCATAATTAATTATTTGTATGGGCATAATTCTTGTTTGGAATTATATATTTATATATATTAACGAAGATCTTGATTGTTTCATGCATGTATGTGAATCACGTGGGAACAAGAAATTATTGATATAATTAAATGACAAAATGGTAGAGATTAGTTGGTAACATATCTTTTTTGCAACAGCGAAGATAGATTAAAATAAGAGTAACACCTAGCGTGATTGACTATATATTGTTATTCTTGAATTTTAATATTATCTTATATCTAATCGTTGCAAATAATATAAAATAATGTAGTATTATTACATAAAATAAATATTGTCATCACTCATCAGTCACCTAGTCAAACTTAATATAGAATCCAAAGGTATAAAATTATTAGATGGGGGTGATTAATGATTAATAATTGATCTATAAAGTCTATAATGTCATTTTTCACTCATTTTATGTTGTCTATGTATATAAAAATTAAAAAAAAGTAGAATAAAACTGTATCAATCTTTTGTATCTATATTTGTAGAACCCCACCTTGCATAGTTGCATTGCTTGCTTTATTTGATTGGCATATAAAAATAATGGGTAGTGTTGATTTTATGTTCAATTATGAGGGTCTAATTTTCCATATTTAGACCAATTAAAAGGAGCTAGCTTAGCTTTTTCTCAAGTTAAAAGTGCTCATACATGGCTAAGCACTTATGCTTATTGCTTTGCTCAATAATCCTTAATATTGTGTTTAGTGGTTTATACTTGAATGTTAAGTGGGGTGATGTAAATAATCTAAGTACTCAGCTAAGTTGGTCACAAGAGGCGGCAATCGAGGCGGAGGACGTGGCGGCTATATCGTGTTCGGGTCATGGAAGGGCGTTCTTGGATGGGTTGGTTGTTGATGGAAAACCAGTGTGCGAGTGCTACGGTTGCTACACTTCCCCTGATTGCTCTATTCTTTCTTTGCCATGCGTTGCAGATGTTGATGAGTAAGGAGTTTCTTGGTCTTTAATCCCTTTGTTCAAATATCTAACATAACAATCACGATTAATTTTTTATGTACATTTACCGTGTACAAACCACGTAAATACGTTATAGTATCATAGGACTCTATAAGTCTAAGAGCCTGTTCACATTTACTTAATTTCAGTTCAGTTCAGTTCAGCTCCAATCAGTTCAGTTCCAATCAGTTCAGTTCAGCTCAGTTCAGTTTAGCTCTTAATTTCCCTCTCACATAAAATATTCATTTTCAGCTCAATTCAGTTCAATTCAGTTCAGTAAATATGAACAGGCCCTAACTCACGAGAATTATTTTGGTGTCCACGTATGATGCACATCTCTTCGTATTAAATTGTTTATTAGAGATCTTTTTACAAAACAAACAAATAATCTTATACAACTGTTCTCAAATCAAGCAAAATCAACCCAACAATCTTGTTTGAATGAACTTATTAGATTTTCATTCTACGAGTAACTATATGTCTATATGTAATATTTTGCAGTGGGAATCCTATGTATATGGAGCCTTACTGGATGAGTAACAAGGAAAGCAGTGGAGTGTTGATATCAGGATGGCATCGAATGGGATATACATACATACCGGTCGACAACGGCCGGAGGCTGTCAACGGAGCTAGAGATGTACATTCGCAAAGTGCATGAGTTGGTTGGAAATGCAGAAACTGAAGGAAGACACATTGTATTTGGGACTGGCTCTACTCAACTACTTAATGCTGCTGTGAATGTTCTTTCCTCTAACTCCTCTAGTCCTGCTTATGTGGTTGCTTCCGTTCCTTTTTACCCGGTATGTATTCTAATTACTTTACTTGAAATTTATTAAGAAAAAGTCGTGTCGTGTTGATCTTTCATAAATAGTGGTCATGTGCTGTAGACACCTGAGACCACAATAGACTTGTATTACAACTATGGAATATGCTAGTACCACTTTTTTCTACTCTTTAACTTTTTGACTTTTAATTAAAGTTAATTACTTTGAAAATCTACTTGAGTTGCCAGAATTCTGGAAACAACATTATAATAATATCTAGATTTTTTTTTTTTTTTTTTTTTTTTTTTTACAGAATATCTAGATTATTATTACGTATAGTATGTAGTATACATTTCAGGGAAAAAAAAAAATAACAAATGACTTTACAAGTACCATGCATTTATATATCAATTATTTTTATGGGATCATTTATACATCATCAACATGATTGGGATGTTCATATAAGCATAATGTTTGGTGTGGTAATGTGGTATGATGGACGGAGCCACATTAGAGATTGTAGGGTCAATTAACCCAAACTTACATTTTATTATCTTCTGCTTCTTCTTCTTCGCCTTGAACGCCTTAAAAATTGTGATATACGGAGTGAAATAAATCATATAATCCAAATAGAAACTACCAATCTTAATCTAATAATTAACCCTCGCTATATACTCGTATTATTTTTAGATCCACCACTTACTCTGTATCATTTATCTCTAATCACTTACATCTGTTGTATCTTTCCTTTTAGATATACAAATCACAAACCGAGTTATTTCAATCTCGTGCATACGAGTTTAAAGGTGACACATCCTTATGGAAGAACAAAACAAGCAATGAAAACGTTACATTTATAGAATTTGTGACATCCCCAAACAATCCTGATGGTCAATTTAAAGAGAGTGTTCTTAAAGGACCCTCAGTTAAGACTATTTATGATCGTGTGTATTATTGGCCTCATTACACTGCTATTACAACCCCTGCTGCTGAAGATCTCATGCTTTTCTCTATCTCCAAGTTAACTGGTCATGCTGGCAGCAGATTCGGGTACAGTTATCTACTCCTTCTAGTCCATATTAACCGCGTTTTAACTTATTTGAATCTATAAAATGTTTGACATCATGTGTACGTGATAATAAAACTCACTTGAGAGTTGAGACTAGCGAGCCTTGACTCATATAGTCATATACTTCGTGTATATGTATGTAGGTACCTCGTGTATAGGCCAAATTAAGATAAACTACATAAAGATGAATCAAACAAGGTTTCAAAAAAAAAAAAAGATGAATCAAACAAACCCTACTTTTGTAGCCGAAATTCCCTTTATTCTTTGACTTAGAGTTGAAGATGAAAATAAAGAAAAGTTACTCCATACTTTCTTTTGATATGTAGGTGGGCATTGGTGAAGGACGAGGTTGTACATCAAAAAATGGAGAGTTATGTGATGCATAATACGATAGGTGTGTCTCATGATACGAAATTGCGAGTATTGAAGCTATTGAAAGCTATTGTTGATGAAGGCGGAAGAGAAATATTTGAATTCGGACACAAGATAATGAAGGAAAGATGGGAAGGACTAACCGCAATCTTGTCTACTTCATCGCGCTTCTCCCTCCAACACATACCTCCTCAATTATGTTCTTTCTATCAACGAGTTAGAGGACCTTCCCCAGGTAATATTTTCATGTTTGTTTCGTCTACATATACTTCCTCTGTTTCCTTAAAATTACAACAGTTTGACTTTTACGCTTGCTGAGGTACAACATTTTTTTGTTGTTATGAATGATCTTGGACCATGGCAGCGTATGCATGGTTGAAGTGCGAGCGAGAAAAAGATGAGGATTGTTATGAAGTGCTAAAAGAAGCTGGAATCCTCGGTCGTAGGGGACGATTATTTGAAGCTGAAGATCGTTATGTGCGGCTTAGCCTGCTTAAAAGCCAAGATGACTTCGATTCTCTTTTGTACAACTTACAAATATTGGTTTCTACTGAATTTGGGAATCATTCCAAATACCATACGAGTTTGTTATAAACAACATCTTTATGATTGAAATCTTTTATAACTATATACGGAGTAAAAATCAGGGCTCACAATGACATACGATAAATTAGTATACAAAAGTTACAATGTACGAAGTATTTCTACAGTGACACTTATACAGTATTTGCTCGAAGCTGTTTTTCCTTCCTGTGGTAATGCTCTGTGGCAACCAATGCTATGGTAACGTGCTAACATAGGTTACAGTTTCCTAATCTGTCAAAAAGAGAAAGATGAGGTTCATACAACAATCTGTCTTTTAGACCCAGCTAATTGTCTATGTTTTGGAAGGCTAAAACAGAGTTTTCTTCTGTACAAAAGCAAGAGAAACGCAAATGCAACAACAATGACGAGAGAAATCTCCATTTGAGGGTGAGCAAGTATATCAACCACTTCAAGCCTATTTTTGTTGCTGCCAGAGCAAGGGCAACCTGTTTCTAGTATTTTCCCCACACTACTGATTTCTGGTTCAAGAATAAAGTCCGCTGTTGTGGCTCCCTCTTCGAGAAAGATAGTGGTCGATTTAGATTTATAACCTGGACTCGAGGCTGTAACTGTAAACAAACAACAAGACGGTATAACTTAAGTAGCTTCACCAACACAAACCAAAAAAAATAAAATAAAAAAATAAAATAAAAAAATAAAAATAAAAAAAAAACAATGTACAAGGGATACAGAAAGAAGCCATTCTTCTATTCACTATTTGCTTAATAGATCAACAAGTAAAAATTATACTTCCTTTTGTCAAAAAAAAAAAAAAAAAAAAAAAAAAGGAAGAGTATGTGAATACCTTGATACTTTACACCTGGTACAAGTAAACGATGGTAATCAGCAAACAGACGTCCAGCTTTCACCTGTAATTAAGAAAAAGAAAGGGTATTATAAAGCATATCACTCATTTCAAATTCTAAGACTATATATGGGCCAAACATGTCATGGGCAGACTAGATGAATTACAAAAGCAAGAGCCATATGAGTTTCAACCAGGCAAAGTCAATACGTATTAAATAATTGCTGCTATATAACCAATGGACATATAAAAAGAGGCCAGATGCAAAGACAAAACATCACATGTCACTAAATGCTGCAAAATCATAGGGCAAGGGACTTCTGATAATTTATTCAGAGTGAAAGCAAATTAGACAACTTGTTTCAAGAAGAATAGGTGAGACAGGAATATGTTTTTGATGTGAATTACAGTTTAATCTGAAAAAACAGACAGAAGCTCGAATTCAGAAGAAAATCTTATAAAAATTTCAATCAGCATCACATGGACTAATTTGTTTGAAATTGAACTTCACGACATCCCGAACAATTACCTAATAGGCTAATAAGGGTCCACAGTTGGCGAAATTCGATAATGTTACACATAAGCAACCCTGCCTCACTAGTGCAAGACGTGGAAGAAAGGAAAACAACCCCCCCCCCCCCCCCTCCCTCAAAAAGAAGAAGATGTAGGACTTGAAGGAGAGGCTCCAGATTTAAATCTAGAGCTTTTTGTCTAAAAAGTTTTACAGAAACAGTCAGCAAAGAACTCACCGTCTGATTAAATCCCTTGATATTAATAGAGGCTGGCAATGGCCTCCCAGTATCTGATGAAAAAATCCTTCCATGGACTCCGGTCTGTCATATAAGACAATTCTAATTAGTTATATGACTGGATATGAGAAAGGGGACAAGGATTAGACATTATGAACCAAATATTAAATATACCTTCACAGTGGCAGCCACCAGATTTAACATGCTCATTTTATTATACTCCCAAATTGTAGGAAGCTGCACATCAGAGAGTAAACCAACATGATCAGGAACCTTGTCACTAATAATATCTAATGTAAAGCACTTATATACGTAGAAAATCATTGACGGTCCGTCTGGTAACTGGTTATATACAGCGGCAATACAAATGGATTTAAGTGTAGGCAAGCTAAATAACATTCTAATGTCCATAATAATGTAATCTTATCCCCAAACTTGTGTCTTCGTAAATGTCTATAGTCCAATACCACCCCAAATGGTAATGTAAATTTGTGAAGAAAACGAGATAATTGGAGCGAGCTACCATTACCATCAAAGTGAAGATTTATTCTTTTTACAGAATTATACAATAACCATTCCCATTACCGCCATATATTAACACTAATTAAACAGGCCATGAAGGATCGTTATTAAGTAGAATCAAGGCACCACAAATCTTGAATCCAAATTGATAAGGTAGTGCTGACTATACAAGAATAATAATAAAAAATATGGCAAGAAAATTACATAAAAACAATAATTTATTTTATGATAAAAATCTTTACAAAAAATAAAAACAATACTTTAAGTGCAGTAAAAACCACACATATAGATAATAACATTAATTAATTTGTAATCTTATTGATTTATATAGTCAGAAGGGAAAAAACAATAGCTAACCTCACTAGCATTAGGCCATTTATTGTCACTTATTTCCAATGTCAACTCAAAACAACCAGCATGTATATAGTTCCAATCTTGCATGCCTCCATAGATGGGATACCTTCATTGGGATTTAGTAAAACTGGTTAAATTACACATGTATATATACGACTAAAAATGCTGATAAATAATCAGCAGATGTGATCCACTAGCTTAAAAAGTTAAACAAAGGCTCACCAAGCTGCTCCATTGGTTATTCCTCCAGGAAACTCTTTGCTCGTAGACATGTTATAGTGAGATTGACTATACAGACTAGCCAAAAGCTGAAATGTTTCATCATCTGGGGTTGCGTAGTATTCCTTTCTGAATAATAATTATATTAATGAGTACAATCCCAAAACGTAAACAAAAGTTGGCTCAACATCGAAAACGAAGATTATGCAGATAAACTTTTGAACACAATAAGAATAACAAGATGCTGACAACTGTGATAAGAAAGACTCACTGTCCATGCAAAGGAAAGAATAAAATGCTTCAAATTTAAGAAACATTTAAACAATTGAAGACCAATTCCACATGTTTCCATGCAGATCAAATGACATTTTGTTAGATTCACAAAAGATTTTTGGAAACCAATACAAGGATACAATATTGGTCACAAGTAATTATCATTAATCAATCACATATTTAAACATATACACATGACAGCTCCGTGCAGAAGCTACCATGTCACTTAAAAAATGGATGGAGTTCTATAATTGTAAGCATAATCAAACAAAATAATACATGCATTATTAAACTGGCGATAGTCATTGTGTAAAGGAAAGAATCAGGCTCACAATTGCATTCAACGAGAGAAGAAAACTACAAGGAATTGGAAAGTTGATTCTTCAATTGTTGTTTACTAAAACCTACTAAACTAAGGCTTGCTTACTAAGCCAAGAGGAGGCTAAGAAAAGCAATAAAGAATACTACAAAAGAGCAACTGTTGTATCTTTTTGTTTGTGTTCATTTTGCTTGCCACTACTTGTAGAAATTGAGGATCTTCTAACCACATCCAAATAAATTTTGGAATCCTCTCTTAATTGATGTCTTGTTGACTGAATGTAGGAATCGCAAATTCCTTAGAAAATTATATTCCCATGTAATTGGATTTCCTAGGAAATGCTAGATGTCTGGTTAAACATTAACCATGAAAATATACACTTACCTAGGTCTCCTTAGGTAATTAAGTTCATTCATTTTGTAAGGAATATCATACGAATTTCTACTTCCCCAAAAGAATTTCAATTCCTATTGTTTTTTTTGGAATGTGCCTTGTTACATATGGTGTTGTTTGTCTTTCTTTGGCTTTAATAGTAAATTAATGTGGCTTTTGATCCACTTTATCGCCATTTTAGCCCAAATTGCATTCTAAAAAGTCAACTTAATAATTCTTAGTGTTACAAATGTCCCCCTTAATTTGTAACTCTTAAAAATTAATATGCTAAATCCTAATTTTGTGTAAGAATTGCATTCATTCATTTAGGATAACATATAGTGTGAGCTTATAGAAACAACAATTAAAAAAAGTAACCATTAATCTGAGCAATTAACTAAATTATAAACAATCTGATTTTAATATTACGTCAGGCTAGACATTACATACAATTATTTGTTTTTGAGAGCCCTAATAGTCTATGCATCATTATTGTCTTCGGCTTCTTCATCGCTCAAAAGATTGATGCCGAACATTTGGATCATTTGGTTAGTGTTTGACCCTTAATGATATAAGCCCATGTCCTAAGCCCAATCACAATTAATGGTGAAAATACCCTTCTTAAGGGTCAAGTTTATTATAGTCCAGCTCATTATCCTTAATCATCCCACTATTATTCTATTATAGATTGACCCTTAATCTATCTAGAAAGTACCACCTTGCCACATGAAGGTCAGAAGGTACATCTATAAATAACAAAACAGCAACCTATAAATGAGATCAAGCTACTCATTGCAGAATAAAATGGATGAATCGGGTACTCTAGGGTTTCTGAAAGATGTCTAACTGGCTCACTGCAGAAATTAAAACCACACAAGCAGGTTATCTATGGTTCTCTAAACACACAAGTAGGTCATATGGCGCTATGTTTCTCTCTAAACATACAAGCAATGCTAGAATACAGGTTATCTATCAGTAAAGGAGTTTTGAAAAACATTACTCTATACCTTTTATCCTGAGTGCCATCCCAAGGATAATTTGCAACAAGGGCACCCTGCAAAATCAAGGAAAGACAAATCATAAATCAAACAGCTATTGTAGTCAACCATCCAGCAAGCCACATATAATGTTCTGATAAGCAGCAGCAGCATCCCCCCACTAAGGAATTTCATTCTTTAGTGAGAGCACAGGTGAGTGTGTGTCACAAAATTTTGAGTTCAGTAGCAAACCAGAGTTAAGTACTTTCTTAATAGTTTTCAACAATTTGAGGCCCAAATTTATTAAAACAAATAATTAAAAAATAATAAAATAAATTAAAAATTAAACGTGAGAGTGGCATTGTTGGTAACAACGAAAATGACTGCAACGAAAGACAGGCACAACACATAGTGAAAGAGAACGACATGCCAGGAGATGTTGGACATAGTTTAGTTCTAAGAAGCTCGGTATCAACTTTATGATTGAAGTAAAGAACCAACAATCTGCACTTCATCAACTCTCAGAAGTGATACATTACTTTACACCTAATAAAATGATTAAAATCTTTGCTAATCAAAGCCAAGACAGAAGCATATTATAAATACATATCTAATTATTTCACACTATGTCAATTCGACAAAGACTATCGGGCGTTGGAAATGACAGATTTGAGACTTTAAATAAAATTTGAAACAAACAAAGAACTAATGAAATATTAAAACTGGTTTTCAACAAAAGACCCTTTACCTTCCTTTTCTTAACTGTAAGGTTCTTAACTTTTTATTGCTCAAGTGTCTCTTATCAAATGTTAAGCAATAAGCAAATTTCATAAACCTTATAAAGACTTATCAAGTCAAGATATAATCCGTGCTTCCAATTATAATCAATATCCCTAGATTGACTGAGAATAGAACATGTACACCTTTTTCAAACTCTTCACAAAACTTTATAACCCTAGATGAACTGAGAAATAAAATTACAACACTTTAATTCTAGTCTATATCCATAAGTTGACAGAGAGATGAACATACAATTATTAAAGGTAATATTCTTGGAACAACTGCGGTATGAACATTCAGTTTTTCAACAGGGAGATTAATATATACACTTCTTTTTTCAAGGATATATGATCACACCAAAGTAGGTCAGTAGGATACTATGGACATAATTTAAGGAAACAAGAGGCAAAAAGGAACTACCCCATGCAAACTGGCAGAAGCTGTAAACTGTATCCTTCTCAACCACCGCATAATTGCTTTTGTTTCAGGTTGCCTTGCATCCTCCAAGTCATTGATAGCGAAAAACTATGATATGCCATGTTAACCATAAAAATCCATCATCAGTAGCTCCATAAGAAAAGACAAAGATAAACTAATTCAAGATGGAACTTAAAAAACACATCTTTCCTTCAAGTTGTTTTCAAATAACAAAGTCTATCTATATTCTGAAAAGACCTTTTATTTTAAAAGGGGAAATATGAATAAGGTAGGTGCTTCTAACATCCAAATCAAACTGCAATGGCTATATAACTACCATGAAATTCTGAAAACTCTTGTTCTTTAAAATCAATATATTTGACTATCTTCCTAAATAAAGTTGCAAGACGGCGCATATCCTTGAAGACCGGAACTTCTAGTTAACAGGAAATTACCACGAAAAAAAAAATGTTTCCATGTCCTTGAGCAAAAGACAAGAAAGCAAGACATTTGGTTTCTGGAAACTTTGCATGAAAAAGATACATGTATCTTGTGATTATCTATAGTAAACAATTAAACATAAGTTCAGTGCAGGATGCTAGGCAAAGAGCAGGGGACTGAAAATTGACATGCAAGCATATCTTTGTGCAGGGAAAAAAGGAAAAAAAAAAAATATACTGTTGATTGTACCTTAAATAACAGCAATGCGCAAGCCCCAAAAAGATTTTGACAGGTATTATGACAACCAATGTGAGACAATTTAGTTTTGTGACTCTTGGAAACATAATTAGCATGGTGTTCTTTTTACAAAAACTCTAACTGTCCATACTCCAAACCCAAGAATGAGGATGAAAAAGGCAAGCTAAAACATACCTGATCAGGAAAATCTCGATTCAAATCAATATTCTTGGCATTCCCTCTCTTTCTAAGAGCATATCCATCTGGGTTCATTGATGGTAGTATATGAAGGTGTACATTTTTTACAATTAATGTTGCCTGAAAACACAAAAATCTCGTGAATTTTCAAACTGTTCATTCTTTATTTTCTCTATTGTTTATTGGCTGGCAAGGTACATATATATAAATAACACGCAAAGTATCATAAGAAATTATATCTCATAGACTTTGTCACTTTAATAGGATATCTTGTCCACCTCTATTCATCCACCCACAATTAAATTTCAAGTTTATATGTTATTTTGATTTTTTGACATTCGTGAATATCAATAACTATATACTAAAAGACACACCAGCAATGACACGTGTCATTTCCTGGTGTGTCCTTAGCATTTTATTTTTTTTAATTAATTAAAAAAATTATTTAGGGAAGTTATTTAAAAGAAAAGTTTTTTTGTCAACCAAATAAACAAGCAATAATATTTACCTTTCTTATGTTATTACGCAATTAAGTACGGATTAATAAGGAAATAAATAATCTTTTTACAGAAGATGTAATTATGGTGGAATATAATTTATTCTACAAAAATATTAGCTTTTTATTTTGTATGCCATAAATTAATTTATAATAAGAAAATATAGAGTAATTAAAATAACCGTGCATGGCACGGGACCTAACCTAGTATTGTAAAAGAGAAAGTTACTGAAAACGCACGAATGTGCATCGTAGAATTTTTTTCTCTCATTCCCTTTCTTCAATGAAAAATAGCAAGTGAGATGTGGAAATTTCACAAGACACCCTTAATGGATGGAAGACATTATAAGAAATGGGAACTGGACAAGTAAAAGTATGATATTCAAAATAAAAAGGTGATGATAAATGTTTCCAGTCACCTGATCCATGAACAAAACACTGTCATCCGTAGTCCACATTTCAGCAACTTACTGCTAGGCGATTTCCATTGTACATCCAGATGTAATGTACATCTAAGCCTACATCTTTCTTTTTTCTCATTTGAGAGAGCTCCAAATGAGCAAAAAAAAAAAGAATGTACTATTTGCATAGTACATCCAGATTTATAACGGAGATTCTCTACATGTGGGGGTTAATTGTTTAAGTAGGAGCTGTACAAGAGGAGAGACCCAATCTCTCTTTCTTCCCTCTCCATCTCTTAATTTAACAACAGTTAGCTTTACCTATCTCACTCTTAACCAACTTCTTATACCTCAATCTAGATTTTTTATACCTACAATCAACCTCACGTCTCAATCTATAATTTTAAAACCAAATTCCCAAGCTTATTTTACTCCTGAATAGATAATTACAGTCTCTTTTTGTGCATGGTTTATACATATGAAAGTCACATAAGATCACAAATAGATTGCCAAATTGCAGTATGTGCGTCTTAATATTACACAGAAACTTCATGCACTTTCTTATTCCCCAAATTGGCTACAATTGATTATCATAAACCCACAAAAACTTAAAGGAAGCATCTGTTTTCTATCACCGGCTTTTATTGACATATCATTTCTCCTTTAAGCCTCCAGATTTGGTTTAACTTTCCTTCACCAGTTACTCTTTTGTAAGCTCAACTGCCAAAAGAATCTCAAATTAAGACAGTATATTACCCAACTAGATGACAGCCTCTTAGGAGGACACTGAAATAGGAATCAGTTCCTATTTGTCTCTTTTGTTTTTTTTCCTTTTGCTTGAACACCAGATTTCCTTCTTGAATATAGTGACATCCTCTTTAGAATTTTCAAAGTAGAAGACATTCATCAAGTAAGATGTGGTAGGGGTATTTTTCTGGCTCGTTTACTTGGAAATGTTGTCTATAATCACTCAGAGAAATTTCCACATGCATCTCCTTTGCATCTGTGGGGCAAAATCTCGGTCACATATAAAAACACTCCACGATGAAAAAGGAAGGCCACTACATTTGCAATTCAGATGTTTCAGAAAAGATCAAACCTTTATGGTGACAACTTACTAAGCGAGGATTAACATTATTGATGACCTGCAGACTTAAAAACCTGTTTGTATGTATATCGTGCCATCAAAATTGGCAGGTAAAGACTTGTCTTTTTTTGCATCGTGAAGTGCTTACATATTATTGAGGCACATAATTTGGACTTATGGTTATACACTTATAAAGTAGGTTTGACCTCACCATGTTTTTCATCACATCAATACACCTCTTATGAGAGATTTCAAAGGGAGAAATTCGAGAGGAAATATTTACAGGCAGGAGCTTGTTTGGGTGTTTCTAAGCAGTTTATTGTTTAAAACAAATATCTGGATTTGGAAGATAGGATTTGTGGGTTAGAATATGTGTTCCTTACTACCCTACATCCAATCGATGCTGCTCTTCTAAGAAATTTCCAAGGATCTTTCAATTATGTAAGGCTTTATTTAAATGAACTCTTTATCTTGTGAAATTATCACAGCAAAAGCGTATTTTTAGAAAAATACACAGCCAAATAGAAAGTGAAGATAATAAGTCGAATAACTGCCTACCCCAGAATGTAAGGAGAAATACCAGTGGATCCTTCACATGATTATCACAGAGCCAATTTGCAAGACGTATTAGAAGCTCACGTCCAACAGGTTCATCTCCATGAACATTTCCAATGAACTGCATCAACGACATAATAGGCCGACAAATTAGTAAGTTAAAAAGATGCAACTTCCCTCATCCTGCACGTTATATACATATGATAGGATGCGCCAAAGATTGTTGACTGCAAGCAGAAAGACCAACTTCCATTCAAAACTCTCTTTCTAAACATCGACAACTCACCTTAAATGCAGGTTCAGGCTCTTCACTTCCTGGTTTATCAGAAATTTCTATTACCCACTATATGCAACCAAACCAACCAGGCATTAGTCAATGCTAAACACACTACAAAACGAAACTAATTCAAGAGAGAATACTACCAGTGGAAATCCATTGACACTCCTTCCAATACTGAGCAGCAATATGTAAAATCCCTCAAGGAGAGAAAAATTTCAAGTCAGTAAATTCAAATTTGGGTTGGATTAAAAAGCCGAAAAAAGATTAACAACAACAAAGCCTTAGTCCCAAAATGATTTAGCTTAAAAAAGATTTAGTTATTTTCCTCTGTACATGAGAGAATTAATTACTCAAATTTTTAATCATAGTTTAGTTTTTCCAATTTCTATCATGTACAACACAAGGTACAAAGAAATCAATACGGAAAAAGCCCGATCAATCACCTGTATATCCTCGAAATGTTACTGCACCTTTCACCAAATGCCATAATAGCATTCTCTAAATCTTCATTACTCATGTATCCCTTAGTTACATCAATCCTACATAAAAATAATAAATAAAATAAAAAATAAAATTCCTCTTTAATATTGATAATAGTGACATAGAGCAGCAAAAATAAATTAACCCATCAATCAAAATTTACAACCAAATCACAGTAAATAATCAAAATCTGAAGAAAAAATAACTATAATACTTCAAATTACCTGGGTTTAGAGGAGTCATCATCCAACAATCTTCTACCTAATCAAATTTAAAATTAAAATAATCAAAACCCAGTTCATAAATAATAAAATAAATAAATATATAAATAAATTCACCCCCTTTTTACAATTCATAAAATGGGATCATATTAATCATAATTCACAGTTTACAATTGCCAAATTCATAAATTAAACTAGTGCAAAAACAAAATGTACTCAAAAATTATACAAGTATAAAAATTGAAACGAACCCATAATTATTAAATAAAAAAGGAAAGATTTTACCTGGGATTTCTGAGGTGAGAGCCCCGCCTTTAGCAAAGGCGAGGTCGATGAAACAGAAGAAAGTAAGAGTGAAAGTGATGAATGAAAGTAGGTGCAAAGAAAGGGAATTCATGTTTGTTAGTTCATACGGTTTTCAATTCAATTCATTGAGAGTTGGGGGTTTAAAGTTTAAACAGATCGGTGTTTCAAAAAAAGATGGCGCATTGAGTACAAGTAACGCCATTTTGTACCTTAGTTAATGCCCCCATGCCCATGCGCCCGTGCATTCGGGGTCAAACTCGCTAAATTCGACACGATCAAAGTCGATTAAAATGTGGTTCAAGTAAAGATGGACTCGATACAATACAAATAAATAACTACCAATTTGGGTTTAAGCTATATTATTATGTACTACAACTTGTTGGCGCTCAAGTATTGTAAAGCAGTTTTTTATTTATTCGTGTAGAGACTCGTATCTGGAGCAAGTAATATAGAGGTTGAGTTATTATCTATACTATATAAAAATAAAAGATTTTTTGGTGTAAAAAAAAAAAGGTTTTGTTTTCATAATTTGTGAATTTCAAATATGGATATGATTGCTTTTCCTTTTTCTTTTTTCTTTTTCCTTTTTTTGTTCATTTTGTTTTTCCTAAGTCATATAGTAGTGCAGTCAGGCCCGGTGCAAACAGAACCTTAGCATAGGGGCCTGAAATTTTGAGGGCCCTTATTTTTGGAGCCCAACCCAACCATATAAAAAAAATAAAAAATAATAAAAATTAAAATAATTTGTTCTAAGGCAATGAAAGGATGAAAGTCAGATTCCTCCATTTACTCCCATAATTAATCATTTGTATAGATTCATCTCCCCATACTTCGTGAATTACTCCAACCTACAAATTTCTGAAATTTTTTCCTAAATTTCTATCTTCCCTTCTAATCCTTCCTATTTTCTCATTTGATTTTATTGTTTTACCCCCATATTATTCGATTTCCATTTTTAACGCTTTGTTTTCTATCAATTACAAGGGGCATGAAGAATATTTTCTCAAATCTTGAATTGCTTTCAAGGAAAAATTGATTTCGTGTTTTGCACAATCAAACCCCTTAATTTTCGTTTATAAAATGGTTAAATTTTTTACCCCTATAAATTTCTTTTCAATCTCCTATTTTCTTCAGTAACCTTTGTTATCATACTCAAATAAAAAAATAAATAAATTAAGATTCATAGTAAATTAGTAACAACAATAAATTGGGCATGATAATTGGTTAACAAGAAGTCAAGAAAGATGCATGCCATGGAGTTGCTGAACTGATTTAGTGAAGTGGCGAAGTGGGTTGTGGCAAGCTGGCAAATTGGCAATTAAAGTTTGGGATTTTTTTTTTTAATTTACTAGGTTGTTTCAATCCTTTTTGCATTTTTAATAATTTGAGATTGTAATTTGATAATAATTATAATATTTACAATTTAAATAAAGTAAGTTTGCGCTTTTGAGTTTCGTTTAAAATGTTGTTATATGATAATTTCGTAAAAAAAATAATAAATAAATAAATAAAAAATAAAAAAATAATTATGGCCCAATTTCTAAGTTTAGAACAAGGCCTCGAAAATGATTGGGACGGCCCTGAGTGCAGTATTAACCAATCTAGAATATATAGTATCCAATCTATGCGTGAAAGATTGGTTAATAAATTCAAAAATATTATAGATTAGTTCAATAAATTCTGATAATAAGTTCAAATTATTATAATACGTGAAAGATTGGCTAATAAGTTCAAATTATATTCTAGATTAGTCAAATAAGTTATGATAATAAGTTTAAATTATTATAATGCGTGAAAGATTGGTTAATAAGTTCAAATTATATTCTAGATGCAAATAAGTTAAACTAATGTGAACTGAACAGGCAATTATATCCATATTAACTAATCTATACGTGAATGAGTGTTTGCTCTATTTAACAAATCTAGAATATAGTAGTGCAATATCAACCAATTTATGCGTGAAAGAGTGTTTTCTACATGCAACATGCTTTGTCCAATTTGTGTGAAAAACAATGTATACTTGGTTTGCTCAATTTGCGTGAGATAGTCATATTGCATAGGTTGCTACTTTTTTCAAGTGAAAAGTTTAAGAATCTATTACCCTACACCTAGAATAGTAGTCATTAGCTATTTGAATTTAATTCATAAGCCATAGATTGAAAAAAGGTGAATCGTTAGCGCATAAAGATGTAGGCTAGCATTGTGAGTGTTAGTCCTAGAGAGCTGTTTAGGTGATCGTGTAATAGTGTAATACTACTCCGTGCATTGCTTAACTGGGCTAGCATTTTACGGAGTAGTAATACATGATCCACAAACTATTGGGTGTGGACGTTCGCACCCAATGCAATATTTCATGCGGCAGGCCCATTTAATTTCCTACTCCACTATATTTTTTTCTTTGTCCTCCACTTCTTCTGGCAAAATTCACCGAATTCTCCCTACCTTGTTGTCTGCAGAGTTCAAGGTTAGCTAGTACCATTGATGAGATTTTGCAAGTGAATTTCCATTTCTAATACTCAATTTAGGTTTTTGTTTTACGTTGGATTGAGGTTTCGAACTTCGAGGTTTGTCGGGGGTGAGTGAGGTGGAAGAGATTCCGATGGTGGAAAAGATTGTAATGGCATGGAGGATGAGGAGGCAGCAGCGACAGATTACTGGTGGAGGCGTTTGTTGATTGGTGCAAGTCACGGTGGTGTGGGTCGTGGTGGTGCAGGTTATAACACCCCAATAATTCTCTCTTTAAACCTGTGAGTACCCTGAACAAAATCCAAGAGAATTACTGGCGTGCTACCGCCACGTGTTCAAATGTTAAGGCTATATCAAAAATTAGCAGAGAAAAAACTAATTCAGTTATAAATAAGTTTCAAAACCCACAAATAAAACCAAATTAAGTGATACAAGCTGGAACCATTAAGGCCCTTATTCAAAACCCAACAAAAGTAGTAAATAAATAAAACCAGAGTGTAAATAAATTCAAACTTATGAAAAGAAATAAACTGCGAATAATAACCAACTCTCTACTCAAAATCCCACCACCTTGATACAAGTCCAAACTATGTAAACACCTGTGATGGGTCTGCTCTCCAATATTACAAGTGTAAAGATTGGATCATTACAGGGTCATTGAAAGGCGAAGGACACGACCAAAGAAAGACACACAAAAGCACGCAATCAGTAAAGCTCTACAAGCTACGAAAGTAATAAGAAATTCCTAGCATGCTACTAACAATCAATCATCGAATACAATTTAATTATAAACTCAAACACATGACTCAACTTTTTACAATACTAATTTAATAATAAACTAAAACACTGATATGTCCGTTTTATATAGTGATTTACCCCCGTCCCTTGGTCTTAATTAGTAGTGTTTTTGGCTCTTTTGAGCCACTTTTATTACTAATTGGTGTTTTCTAGTGTTTTTGTAGTTTTGGTTGAGTTTTGTAAGAAATTGCACTTTTGGAGCATTTTTCCAGATTTTCGAGGAACGACTACGAGCATTGGAGGAACATGGCCACTCATTGAAACCTAAGGCCGGTTAGAATAAGCAAATCGGTGATTAAGGGCTCGGTATTGTAAATCCTGAGGCGTTTGGACCGAGTTCAAAGACCCAAGGAGGAAATCCGATTGGGCCGAGGATTATAGCCCAATCGAAGTCCACGATGTATAAGCCCAAGAGCTCCGCCCAGGCCATAAGGCCTCGCCCAAAGGCGCGCCCGGCCGGGTGGGGCGAGCAAGGAAGAGAAGAGCTCGCGCCCGTAGCACGCGCCTGACCGGGCGTGAGAAGAGGAGACCAGCAAAGAAGGCGGGCCCGGCCGGGCGGTGTGGCGCCCGACCGAGCGCGTGTCTTGTTCATGAGTTTAAGCTCCGATTAGTTTCGTTAAGCGTAGAATTTCTTGCTTAGTATTTATGTAATTTAATTAAGTAAGATTAGGACTTTCTTTACATACTCTTACTACTTTTCTCTCTCTACTTAGATTTTCTCTCTCTAAACTTTTACTCTTTCTCTTGTTCTAAAACTCCGTTTGTAATTCCGTCGATTCGGTACGATTTCTATTTTATTAATTTCAGTATTTCAATTCTTTCAATTCCTTATGTCTTGTTTAATTGCTTTGATTTGTTTAGCTTTTATCATATCTGAGTAGTTTACTTTCTAGGGTTTATGGGGATTTAATAAATAATATGAAGGGGTAATTTATGGTTGTTGATTGTCAATGCTTAATTAATTTTCCATTGATTGTTTTAATGCTATGCAATTAGATTTGGCCAGATTTAATTGTATGAGTTTAGCAATATTGATTCGAGATTCGAGAGATGAGAATTGATGTTTAGGCTTAGTTTCAATAGGCAGACTAATTTATAAATGGTTAGGTCGAGATTCGAGAGATGTGATTTAATACCGGTAAATTAACTTTGTGATTATAATACGTAGCGAAAGCCCTTTATGATCTGATTAATTGATGCATTGATGATTGATTGTTATGTTTTACCTGGAATATTGTTTATTAGTGAACCTATGCCCTAGGCTTTTATTATTATTCGATTTCTTCCTGATTTATTCCCTTACTCATATTCTTCCTAGTATAGACTTCAATCACAATAATATTGGTTACTTTGATAATTTAGATTATAATAATTTAGATTATAATAATTAATTAGGAGTAGAAATACTTGTTTCCCTGTGGATTTGACCCTACTTCCCTATCTGCATTAGTTAGAGGACTTAGGTAATTACTTTTGATTAGGGGATACGACTTTACCCTGTCAAACACATGACTCAACTGTTTACAATACTAAGACTCCACTAATTAATACTCCCTCCGTCCCAAAAAGAACGACCCATTTGGCCAAAACTTTGTCCCAAAAAGAATGACCTATTTGCATTAAAACATCCACCAATTTGCTACAATATTTGTGCAAAATTAGCTTCCCCATATAAAAATTTGATTTTCCATGTTATTTTATTACTTTCTCTCTCTATTTTTTTACAAACCCCATGTAAATTTATCTTTCCAATATACTTTTACTTCTTTTTACTTAACTTCCTTAATACCCGCGTAATCAACCCAAATGGGTCGTTCTTTTTGGGACGGAGGGAGTAATAGGTAAATAATTTCATTTAATTTTATTCAATGGATTAAGAAATAGACAAGGTTGTCCACCCATGCTCTATTTGGAACATTAATAAAAGAAAACCCCATGCCTCCTTTCGAAAACATCAATAAACATCCAATGACCACGGGCGCGACTCCGTGACCGTAGCTAGTATGAGATCTCATCTAACTCCTAGTTTTGAAAAGTATTTGAAATAAGAGACTCGTAGATCAAACGGCCTCGAGAAAATTGCACAGCTAATGGCCCGTGTACCCGAACCCCTGATTGTCATTACTCCGGATGTGCACCAATCTAGAGTTTTATTACTCATCCATCTTGCACTTTACGTGATTTACAAGTTTAGACTTGGTGATGACTCATATGCAAACAATACGATCAATCCAATATCAATTCAATCAAGTAAAACAATTTTTCAATTTCAACTCTTGATTTATTAGTGACAAGCAACATTTATTATTTATTCCTTTAACTACCTCGGTGTATAAACACCTTGAGTGCATAAGGCACCCCAAAACCTTAACCTCGTCTTATAAGACTTGAATTCTTCCTTTACTCATTCTATTTTAATAATCATGAATGAGTAATAAATAAATCATTCACATATTCACATACCTGTCTCTAAGCGCATGAGCCGGTCCCCGTTGATATCGGATATCAACATTTTTTGTTGATATAGTGGCAAAGTTGAAAATAAAAGCACTACTTTATGAAAAGTATTCATTTTATATATCAACTGATGATGTGGACTCCGTTTTTTGAATTTGTTGTACCAATTCCATTTTGAGGCTATGTTAACGGCAAAATTAACGTCGTTGCTTCCTATGTGTCTGCAACTCTAGGTAAGAGGGTAAGAGGAGAGAGAAAACAAAACTTAGAGAGGGATCTAGTGGATCTGGAAAGTCTGGTCGACTATCAGCAAAAATTTTGCCCTTTAATCGTCCCTTCTCCGGCTCAAATCTAAGGTGTGTTATTTTTTTAAAGCTCAAATCTAAGAATCCGGTACCCATAATTTTGATGTAAGTTGTCCATGGGTTTTATCTAGTATTTACTGCAATTTTGTTTCAAATATGGTACATAATTAAATCTTGCCGTATTTGATAGCACCCAAACGAGGCGTCCGAACTGGGTTCGTCACTCCCCTTTAGTACAATCTATTTGAATAACGCTGCCGGAATTTTGGTAGCACCATTGTTGGAGAAAGTTGTCACTAATAAGAATTGTTTATTCAATCAAAGAATGAAAAATTCAATCAAAGAATGAAAAATTGGAGAGATTAACAAGGGGTTTAGATAAAAATTGGAGAAACCCAGAAATTTGAGCAACATTAGATGATGATAAATACTGAAAAACAAAACCCCAGAATTTTGAAGAAGAGTTTGAGTCAGAAAGAAGAGAAGTAACCCTAAACTGAGTTAAAATTTCGAAAACCATATTTCTGCAAAATTCCAACCTTTCCATAATCAACCCTCTCTCTCCTCTTCTCCCTTTCTCTTCCTCAAAGAAAGGGTGTTATCAACTGACAAATGAGAAATTATCTCATCAATTCAAGACCTGCAAAGATAAGAGGGCCGCCATATGACATCGGATTCTTGATCATCATCTGTCTAACGCATCAATGAGAGGGTCGTCGTCTACCATTTTTGATTTTTTTGGGACGCAAGCAGATCGATAAAAAGGGGAAGGAGATAATGTGACTGAAGAGAAAGAGATGAAGATCATACAGTGGAAATTCACTCCATTTTAAGATAGAGAGAAAAGTCATTTGAGAATAGAGATAGAGTGACGAATGAAAGTGGGATGAATGGTTGAAGATGAATCTAGAATTGGGTTTGAGATGAAGGGTTGAATTGACGCAGTTACACCTTATTGTTAACGTCCAAATCTTTGAAAACGAGGTATGGGTTATTTGATAAGATACATGTGAGAGTACCAATTTGCCCCTCATTTAACAGAGGAAAAGACCACACCGCCCTTATATCAACAAGTTTTGTTGATATTGGATATCAAATTGTATTTTCTCCTAAGCGCATCTTGCAAAACAAATGCATAAATAATACTTGCAAAGCAACATAGTACACAACATACGGAAATTACAATGTATAACTAAACAATTATGCCAAGCCTTTTCTATACATGATACTAAATTCTCGTTTCTTTCCTAAACACGCTTCTAAAGGCAAGGTTTCTTAACTCGTACGTACCTTGAATAAACAAATTGATTGGTCACTTAACCAACTAGAAATCACCTTCTATAAAGTCTTCTCCTAAAACCAAACAATAAGATTTCAATTAATTCCCAAACAACCAAATTTACAGCAATACCAAACTACTTAAAACCCCCTAAACCATTGAAATAATGCCTTTAAATAATTACTCACAATACTCAAAGTTAATAATCCAATAGTTCAACTATAAGTTTATATGTTAAAATCATGAAAATATAGCTTATAACACAAAATTCCAGCAACTTTAAAGTACGGATTATTATCTGAAAATTTAGTTTAAGGTTATAAAACAACCTCATAAACATCTCTACTTGAACTAATCATTATATAGTAGGTTAGTATGTCGAAAACCTAAAAACTCATCATAAAACCATGATTTAAAACCTTTAAAACCAAGACTCAAAATCTGAAAATTTAATTTAATAATAGAATGTATGAATTCAACAATCTAACCATGATTTAGTGTTTTAGTATTTGTTACCTCTTCTCTTAGACTTTCTCTCTCTACTTAGTTTATTTTCTCTGTCTTAATTTCTCTCTACAACTTTACACTTGTTCTTGATTCAACTCATTATTTCCGTTAACTTTGGTAACGATTTATTCTCTATTAATTTTAGCAATTTAATTTCTTTATTCCTTCATGACTTCTTTAATTGCTTTGTTTAGTTTAGATTTAATTATGTGTGAGTAGATTTCTTTCTAGGGTTTATGGGGATCCATAATCAATATGAAGGGATAATTTGTTGTTGTTGATTATTGATATTGCATGATAATTTCTTATTAAATTGTTTTAATTCTTTGCAATTGGATTATGAATTGAGCATATGTGATTTTATTGTAAAAGTATAGCAATACTGAATTGATGAATCGAGCATATGTTAATTTGATATTAAAGGGCTATTTTCAATAGGAACTTAGATCTAGTAAATTGTGAGAACCTATTAGATCTATGTTGATTAATAAATTGCGAAAGCCTATTAATCATGTTATTTGTGCTATATTAATTATTGATTGTTAAGTTTTATCTCGGAATATTAATTATTGGTGAACCTGTGACCCTAGGCTTTCCTTTCATTGATTTCCCCTACTTTTATTCTTCATATTATAATTCCTCTAAATAACAACAAAATTGGTTACTAAATATATATTAATTAATTAGGAATAGAAAGACTTGTTTCCCTGTGGATTCGACCTACCCTATTTCCCTATATCTTTAGTTAGAGGACATAGGAATTACTTTTGATTATGTGATACGACTTTAGCCTATCGACAAGACAGAGATACAGAAGGACATAGTGTTGGGCAGTGTAGAGTACCTAAACACCATGTTTAGGCCAGCCAATCAAATGACTCAAGATGCAGCAGAGGATATGGAGGTTGATGTAGACTAGGGGACCCCAACCAAGACAACAAATGTACATGAACAACATGGACTGCCACACATAACCACTTAACTCTTTTTTATTGCTTTTATTTTGCTTTTTCTGTTTCTTAAAAGGTGGTTAGGTGTATTTTGTTGATTTATAATGAGCTAACATGTTAGGCAGTCAAACGTAATGTGTTTTGAGCATGTTCATGAACTTTTGTACTCACCTTATGAATGCAATGAAAAAGGAACAATTTTTGTTGGGTGTGAAAAATAAATCCATCAAAAGGTGATAAATGTTGTTGAATACAACACTTCACAACATTGCTACCTGACAGGCTAAAGTCGTATCACCTAATCAAAAGTAATTCCTAAAACCACTAACTAAAATAGATAGGGAAGTAGGGTCGAATCCACAGGGAAACAAGTCTTTTTATTCCTAATTAATTAATTATAATCTAAATTATTAAGTAACCAAATTGTTGTTATTTAAAGGAATTATACTACGAAGAATAAAAGTAGGGAGAAATAAAAGTAGGAGGAAAACAATGAATAAAAGACCTAGGGCATAGGTTCACCAATAAATAATACTCCAGGGTAAAACATAATAATCAATCATCAATGTATCAATTAATCAGATCATAAAGGGCTTTCGCTACGTATTACAATCACAGAGTTAATTTACCGGTATTAAATCTCATCTCTCGAATCTCGACTTAACCATTTATAAATTAAACTGCCTATTGAAACTAGGCCTTAATATTAATTCTCATCTCTCGAATCTCGAATCAATATTGCGTAACTCATACAATTAAACCAGCGCTAATCTAATTGCATAGCATTAAATCAATCAATAGGAAATTAATCTAGCATTGACAATACAATAAATTACCCCATCATATTATTTATGGATCCCCACAAACCCTAGAAAGGAAACTACTCGCGCATAATTAAAATTAAACTAATCAGAGCAATTAAAGAAAACATAACAATAATAATAACAATAATAATAATAATAATATAAACAAGAATTACGTATGTATACTTAACTAACAAAATAAAAGCAAAGCATAATTGAAAAGATATGATGAGATTAAGAAAATATTGATACTAAAACTTAAAGAAAACTATAATAAAATTAAATTAAAAGAAGTCAACTAAGACTTGCATAAAAACGAAATTGACGAACGAACGAACAAAACAAAGAAAATTCATCGCTGAACGAAATCAAGGAAAAGAAAACTAAGCTAAAAATTATGAAAAATAATATCTAAGCTCACCTCCTAATAACATACTACTACTCCTATTTATAAACACTTCACCGCCAAAACAAAACTAAGTGGGCCTAACAACGAGCCCATTATAATGAAGCGAAACTGACGGCTTGCAGCATAAACTCGCCCGATCGGGCCCGGTCAATTAATTGGCCCAACATCTCTAATTTTCTTTGTGATTGGGCTTCTTTTCCTTTGAACCCAAAATCCTTAGCTAGCTTGTTCATTACTTGATCCGAAATATTAAATTGGATCACCTCATAAATTGAGCCCTTATTCACCGAACTAAATTTCTTTAACTCGGTCTTGAGCTTTAAATATACGGTCATAAAATACGATTCGACTCTAATATCTTCGTAGTGGCTCAATAAGCCCGAGAATCGTAATAAATCTGCAAATTCCTACAAAATGATACCAACTCTACAAAAACACTAGAAAACGTATATTAGTAATAAAAATAGCTCTGTAGAGCTCAAGTAAGCACAACTATGACCATGGGACGGGGAATAAATATATATATAAAATAGACTCATCACTACCTCAAAGAGATTGTTGGAGCAAAACTCATGTGCGAAATGAAATTCAATGGAGTCCCTTCATCATATGGACCATTAACTTAAAAATGAATTGATTTATACACAAGAAGGGGGACTCTTCACCTTCAGTGTTGCACAAAACCTGAATGTACATTAACACAAACCCATAGGCACATGCAGAGTTCTCTACATTATATGATCACTGAGAACATTACATACACCACACATCCAAACCAACACACCAAACCATACTCTACTCTCATCATTCATCAATCATAATCCCTTGTTCCTTTTTTTGTTTCAAAAAAAGGCATACAACACACTTTCACCAAAGCACACCTAACAAGGCAACAAGATCATATCCATACATCAAACAATAATATCCAACATTATCCAGGATAATCCATCAACCAACAACAATGTTATAGGGATTCACAATATCACCAACATCCAAAATCCAACAACAAATGCATAATAATCCAACACCACATCCATTTTAATTGAAGCACATGCATGACAATCCACCAGATCTATCACTAAACAAAAATTTCCAATAGTACATGCGCAAAGGGACTCACATAATTCATCAATCAACAACATAATCCAATAATACATATACTAACAAGCCCGGAACAAAATAAAGCACCACTTCAATATCGAACAATCAACAAAAAGGAGGGACTCGAAATTAAAAATTAAAGAAGTTAGGGTTAAGAATCGTTACGAATGCAGTCACTCAGAGGATTGAACCTTAGGGTTCATCCGCCTCACATAGCACTTCACAACAGGGACTGAACAAGAGGCAGATTTAGGCTTCTTGGAAGGAGTTGGTGAAGCCTTCTCCATTTCATGCTCCTCATCAAATGACAGGACGATGAACTCATGGTCAGGAAGCCCACGCATCCTCCTCAGAGCAACACACGCCGCCTTTCTCGAAGCACGAACCTCGGGGGTGGCCTTTCCCTCTTAAATCTGGCCTTTTTTGGAGCCATATCACTCCCCTCAGCACTTTCAGCAACCAGATCAACACCAACATCAGCGAAATCAAGCGATTTCTTGCCTCGAGACTCAGCTTGACCCTCCCCCCTCTTGATTCGTTCCTCCTCAATACTCTTAAGAACTTGACCCAAAGCTCTATAAGTATACAAAGTACAGTAAGGACCTGTTTCGCTTGACTCGTAAAATTAACGAGGGAAAAGAGAACAGTCTCAAAGAAGTGGATGAGGTTTTGGATCAAATTCTCCTCACTAGCATCATTTGTGGCCATGTAAGCGTCCTTTAAAGGATCAAGGTTAACCATTGATGTAGGGTACTTTTTTTATAAGAAATCGTAGTGGAGAAGAGTAGATATGGAGAGAGGAAGAGGAAGAATCAAAGAAGAAAAGGAGAGAGAAAGTCACAGAAAATGAACTAGGGTTCATCTTATGAAGAACTCTCCAGAAAATATAGAGAGAACAAATTAACCATCAGAAATTAATTTTTGGTGGTTGGGAAAGTAAGTAAATGAGGAGAGTAGGAGGGAGTTGGGAAAATAAAAGGAGGGAATCATTAGATTAGGGAAACTTGATTAGTTTTAGGTTAATTAGATTAGGATATAATAAGGGTAATGATTAAGATATTAAAAATTTAAATAAGGGTAAAATAGTGATTTCCGGCTTTTTTATTTTTTTACTAAAAATAGGAAGATAAGGGAACGTTGCACGACATAACCCCGATCATCCCGAAATGGCAAAAGTTGCATAAACCATTTAACGGAGGTAGTACATTTTTCTCTCTTGAGAGAACTAACTTTCGCCTTTAGGAAAAATGCATTTCATCATTTAGTAACCAAACAAATAGAGCCTAAAATGAAATTATTGTAATATTTTACTAGACAGTCTTCTAACAATATGTGTAGAAGCATCCCACATAGAAATTTTAGAGAATTTTGTGTTGCTTTATAATGTTGTGTACTCTTGATGATGTCAACATTATAATTATTTGTTTGTTTTCCACATTGACAAAATAAATGTACTTGTAATGTTTATGTTACTTGGATTCTTTTATTTTGGAAATTAGGGAGTCCCACATGGTTAGTTTAGTTTGGTTTTTAGATGTGTATAATGCTTGCATTATTCTGTATGTTTGAAATAGAGAAAACATTGTATGAGCTTAGTGTTGATATATGTATTATTTATATCAAGAGCACTTAGACTACACGTGCGCGCCACGCTCTAAAATTAGCAGGTATATTAATTACTTATTTATTTAATTATTTATTTTTTAAATAAATTCGTAATTAATAAGTTAATTATGGACAACGATGTCATTTGGAGTTTAAGAACATGAGATTAAAAATAATTGTATCTTCTTATCAGTTTTATTTCTCTATAAATAAACATGATTGATTTTTACCAAACCACGTTCTTTTCCTTTTCTTCTCTTTAATTTTCATAAAAATGTTCATGGAGTGTATGTTGATTTTTGCAGTCATAAAACACTAGTATCTTAGGGCAATCTTGGAAGTATCTTTGCCATCTCCCAGGTGCAAATTTAGTGGGGGCAAATAATACTTTAAGGACAGTGATTCTTCACATCCCTTTAATTATATTCCTAACAAAAATTAACGAAAATTATTGGTGGACCAACTCAACCAAGCAATGAGTAATACTAGTAATACATGTGTAATACTAACACTTGTACAGATTGAACTTTGAATATTTGACCATATTTAAATATTTATATCTCACAAACAATATATCTTTGTTGCAAATAGTATGAAATAAAGGTAGTAGGTTGATATATGTGAGAGCAATATATATACAGAGTATAAATCACAAAACAAAATACATTAAATATAAAGTGTATAAATAATAATGTTAAAAGTCAAGTTATGCCAATTAAAAATTAGTGAAAATAACGCGATATGTATCTATATAAAAGATAGATTTATAGGAGCACATTGATACACATGTTTATGATTAGCCAAAAATGAAATCCTCATCTTACAAACCCAACTCGTACCCAAAACATAGAAGAAAATAAAAAACACAAAGAAAGCTTATTGTTGTACTTGACTACATTAGAATGAAGTACATGGTACATGCATGTAATGTAACACATGAATACATGATGGTGATTGAAAACCATGGAACAAACCGTGAAGCATCACCATCATGGTATGATTAGTGTTTGATATTACTAAAAAATAGAGGTAGCTGTTGAATTTGTCGAAGTGGTGGAAAACTATATGTGATGGGACCCATTTCACCCTATTACTGTCGTATTCTAGTTTAGTAGTGGGATCTATTACCAACTTTCTATTGGCTACATTTTCACAAAGTCGGTTTACCATTACGTGTCCCCTCAACTTATTTTTAATTAAGTTTATTAGAGGACTAATAACCTTTGTTTCCATATAATTGCATGATTAGAGAAGGTTGTGTTTCATTCAAAATTATGGTGCGTTTAATTCATATGAACTTATTTGAATTTAATTTATAATTTGGATTAAATTTAATCAGTTTTGATTTTATATTATACTCCTTCGTCCCCGAATGATAATCATTTTTATCATTTTTAGCAACTCGAAATGTTAGTAATATTTGTTTTTTTCAAGTACCATCGATATTATTTTTTTTTTTATCAAAATTATCTAACATTTGCAAAATATTTGTGCAAATTTAACTTTTCCATTTAAATTTTACTTTCCCATGTACTTTAATTACTTTTTCTCTCTACTTTTTTGCATACCCAATATAAATTTAATTTTTCAATGTACTTTATTTAATTCTCCTTAATTCCCGTGATTTTTCTTCAAAAGTGACTATCAATCGGGAACGGAAGGAGTATTATTTTTAAATTTAATTAGACTTGAATAATCTTGATTGTTTTTAAGTAAATATAACACACCCTTGTGTAAATATATTGTGGGATTAGAGAAGTGTATGTGATAATAATGTAGTGATCTTTAACGCACGTAACCTGTTTTGTTTAGAGACACGTTACCTTTTGCACAAAATACAATTAGGAGAAGCATATAGTATATTCTCTCCAATCCTCCATCCCATAACCTTTTTTTTTTTTTGTAAAAAGAAAAAAAAATTCATGTATTCTTCTCTAGGTATCCAAAAAAGGTGATGCATTACCTTTCCTACCAAAAGAAACATAAACATTGATTTTTTGGTTTTCAAACTCATATGATATAAGTCATATAATTAAACAAAATTAGTCAAACTTATTAAAAATCATGATAATTTTGAAAACTGACAATAGAAAAGTTGAAACTTGAAACATCTTTTTCTTATTTCTTGTTTTTGGTTTTTTGTTTTCAAAAAAAAGAAAAACTGAAAATAGAAAACGATGCCAAACAAGCCTTTATAATCTTTTTCTTATAAGAAACTCTGGTATTTAAAGCTTTATTAAGTGTCATTATTTACTTTTTATCTTTCTTGTACAAAACATCTCTACTTTAACGAACATTATACACTCTGAGCTAATCCCTCCTCTGCACTTAATTCACGTGATGAGAAAACAAAAACACTATATTATAAAATAGAGGGAGTAGTATATTGAGAAATATAATAAATGATGTGGGAAAAGATAAATGAGAAATAATTATAATTACTAAAATAATTTATAAATAATCTCAAAAGACGAATGGTTGGACTAATCAGAATAGCAAATTTAGCCCCAGCAAGGCTAGTTCTTAATAAATTCAGACAAGGTCATCTTGTGTTTCTGGTAAAGTGAACAAGTAATCCATAACATGTACTCCCTCCGTCTCTAAATTACATTCCTTTTTCTAGCATTTATTCCTCACATAATAGAGAGAAAGAGGAATGTAATTTAGGGACAGAGGGAGTAGTAACATTTATGATACCGAGCAAAACTGATGAGAGATTTAAAATAGATATAAGTCATTCTTAGGCCTTGTCTTTTAAACTGAACTGAACTTAGTGTATATTCTTTTCAGATTATTTTCAGTTCAGTTCTTAATTTCCTTTTCTCATAAAATATTCAGTTCAGTTCAGTTCTTAACTTCGTTCTCTCATAAAATATTCCGTTCACTTCAATTCAATACAGTTCTGTTCAGCTCATTCAGTCACTCAGAATAGACCCTAAACTAAATTAAATTACTAAACTTATACACCAATAAAATGAATTAAATAGAAAATAAGTTCAAATGAATAAGACCTTAAAGTAGTAACGTGGAGAAGCTGATAAATATCTGAGTGGAAAAAATTTTGCAAAACATAAATTAGAAATTTAGAGCCAGATATTTTGGACAAGTGTTGAATTATGTCCCACTCCCCATTTTTAACAACCTTTCGTTTACGCATTCACGTGTCGCGTGTTTAGAGGTTTTTGCATTGTTTATTGTTTAACTTTCTTTTTGGGCCGGCATGAGGTGTTAATTTTACTAACTAATGGAATAATTACTTTATAATCTTTTAATCATTTCTTCTATAGTAATATAAAGTCAATGTGTTTCATGATACATACATGAACGGTTTATATGCCATCTCATTTTCATGGTTTTTATTGTCTCAATCAACCACAAGAGGTTAAATACAAGTTATAAATGAAGTACGAGAATGTAATAGAGGTAGGAGGATTTAATCATGTGACTTATCGGACACAAATCTTAGTATGAAATACTTGCATGCGTGTTAACTAATTTAGATAACTAAAGTTTGATTCTCTTTTAAAAAAAATGTCTTGCTCATATGCATGTACCAGTAATAACTATCTTATTGTGTTTTTATTTTTAAATTTTTTTGCAAAAAAGTAGTTTATTCGCTTTAAGAGTTAGGGAATTAAGGGAATAAAGATTTACTCTATTTTGCCATGTATGGTAATTAGTGGGTATCTAGTGCTGATTTAATTAATTAAATAGTTACATTAGAATGTTGACTACCTACTTGTATTAAAGAATTTTATAAAATGTGTTAGTAAAATGCCTTATTATTCTTGTACTCGTAGCTTGTAATAGTTTTTTTTTTGTTACTTAGCTTAAACATATAACATGATCAAAAGTATGGGAAAAAAATTAGCTTAGCTTGGTAATAACTAATAACTACTAATGAAGTATGTGATAGGAGTGACTTTCACATGAAATTTGGCTTATTATAAACTAAAGAGAAACAATTGGAATAAACTGCGTACTCTTAAGCTTCAATTTATTCACAATTTACAAGTTCTATTTATGATACAACTTTTTTTTTTTTTTGAAGGGGATTTATGATACAACTTTATAAACCTTTTCTTGGACAAACACAAACTTGACATAATTTATTTTGATATTAACAAAAATATATCCAAATGCATCATATGACCTAGATTATTTATTATATCATTTATATGGCATACATGATCATGAACCCTTTGCATATGTACTCCACTACACGCCCTAGCTCTATATCATCAAATGACCAAATTAATGGATTTGTGGACTCTCAATCCTCTAAATTGATCAAATCACCCGACCTTTTTGTCATAACTCTATCTAATTACCAAAAATAATCTATCAATGCAACTAAAATTGCATTTTGGAATAAGGTTAATCTGATCAACCTTTACTAGTATGATTTTGATTAGAACATGATTCGAATTGGACAAAAAACAGTAAATGTTTTTTTTTCCTCTTCCTCTCTCCCTGAAACAAGTAGTTTGGTATTCCATAGTCAATTGTATTATTTTTCTCCATTACATTAAGAAAATATACGAGCTTTTAAATTTGAATCATTTGAACGAAATATTTTGATTTTCTTTGAATAATCAATTAATGGATATTGTCTCCTTCAAAGACATTGTGATTGTTGTGAAAGACCACACTCTTATTGTTTCTCAAATTAGCTATGAAGAAGTAAAGAAAGTACACAAGTAGGTATATAACTATGACAAGACAATTAAGGACCATCATCTTACTAACATGTTATATTCCTTTTTAAATCTTAATCAGCCTCAAGGCACTTTACAAAATCAACTAAAGAGACCCGTCCAAATTAGCTAAAGAGACTGCTTCATTAGAGGTGCTCTAATTTTTAATAAACCGTAGACATGTTATCTAAGAAAAGAGGTCTTTTTAGGTGGTTGAAAATTTAAATTGGTATCTTTGACCATTTTTGTAGTAACGAGGAACAAGCTAAGTTTGAACATGATTGTAAGATTAAAAAAAACCATAGTGACAAACATTATATTCTTGATGAATGGGTGAAGATGTGTAAGCCCCTTGAAGCCAGTATCTTTGTAAAGTTAGAAAAACCATATAAAGTATAATTTGCTAAAGAACAAATAAATGAGGGGGAGGGGGGGGGGGGACATGAGTCTACAAGGCTACAAGATCTTGTAATTAAGTCAAGTGGAGATCACATCAAAACAAATAAACATCTCAATGATAAGTTTGTTAGCTTTGCTCTAGATTCTTCTAAAGTTATATTGGATGTATGTACTTAATCTTTAATAAATGTGTTTAATAAAAGAGAATAAGATTCAAAATAAACCATTAGTCATTTCAAACAACCAATAGAAATTTGAGGTTCAAAGTTGTTTGCATTGCAATATTTATTAGTTTACTATTAACACGGGAGCAAAGTACACGAAAAAAAAAAAGCTGAATTGAAGTTCAAAGCGGCTTTGTGATTTTCTCTCTGTCTCTTTCTATCATAAAGAATAGGAACAATGAAACAATCAATATTGTCTCGCTATTAACTTCTTAATTATATTCTGTTGAATATTTTGACTACAAAGATTTAGAATGGTTAATGTAAACAAATACAATCTCAAGTCTTCGAAACTGCTATATATTGAGTATATGTATATTCCACGTTGGTATTGTGATCACAACTAAATTTTGGACTCAACCTTGTAACTCTTACTCATGTAGTCATGTGTAAGTCATTTCATCTAAGATTGTCTGTTAAGTTTTTCAACTTGATTAAAAGTTCGGATAATTAAATCTAACAATGACCTTTTTGTGAGGTTATGCCAACAATTGTAACATTCCACACATAAAAGTGTCAAAAATAACATCATCATAAATATATATCCCATGTAAGTATATAACCACTCAAAATTGTTAATCAGTCAAGTTTAAACATGAATTCACTATGTTCAACTCCCAACCAAAAAAACAAATAAACTCGTAAAATCCAAGTCTCTAATAAACCTAACCAATCGCTCCGAGCCTTTCAGAACGCAACTCATTAACATCTCGAGTCGAACAGTCAATAACCATACCTAGGCGATGTAGCCATCCATGTATGTATGGATGTAAGAAACAAATTAAAGCATGTAGTGATACATGAGTGTGTGATTGAAGGAATCTAACATGAAACGACATGCGGCCTCTAAGGCGAGAGGAAAATATCATCGCCACGTATGCAACACAAGTAGCGCACAGACCCGAAAAAGATCTCCTCTTCTTCCTCCCTTCTCTCTCTCTCCAAATCCCAAAATCTCACAACCAAAAAAATCCCCCACTTCTTCTGCAACTCACTTTTTTTTTCCAGTAATAAAAATCAAGAATCTCTCAATCTTCTGCTTCAGATATTTTTTTTCATCTTGAACAGGTATAATTTCAAATTTTCAGATTTTTTTTTTGTTTAATTTAAATATTTTCAGCTAGATATTTTGCTGTTTTTCTTCATTTTTATACTGAATAATAATATCAAATTATTGCTCTGATTAATTACTAATTTTTAAGCTCGATTTATTCATTTTTGGTTGTTAAATTGAGTATATATAGATGATTGAAGTATGATTATTACTATTTTTATTGATTTTTTGTTTTGTGATATTATGCAGAATTTTTGGGTGTGATTTGTAAAATATAGGAATAAAACGTTGAATTTAGAGAAATTGATTGATAATTGAAGAAATCAGAAGGTTTGAAGCTAAAAAGTGGGATAATTGTTGTGATTTGTGAATAAGTAATTGCTGAAGAAGAAGAAGAAGGAGGTATAATAGTACCTTTTTCTGTTGAAATTGTAATCGAGAAAGAGAAGTAGCTCCCAACTGTAAGTATAAATTTATTTATGAAGAAACTGATTAAGTAAATTGGGAAGACTTACTTCATTGTTCGATTGTTCGATGCTCGGTTCGGGATGCTGAATTATGAGATTCTAATCCTTGATTGGTAACGGCCTTCGGATTGAAGTTTGTAGTTGGGTTGAAACAATAATATTATTTGTTCACAGAATAAGAGAAATGGGGACGGTTGATTATATGGCGCGTCCATCGGAAAGGTGGATTGATGGCCTTCAGTTCTCCTCTTTGTTTTGGCCACCACCACAGGATACACAACAGAGGAAGGTAGTGTCACTTTGCTTCAATTTTAATTTTATTGGTTTGAATGTTATGTTATGTAAATTTGTGTTTGTTATGTAATTTGTGTGAGTGTAATGGTGTCGGTTTTTAATTTGGATACTTGGAGTTGATTATTGGAGCTCTCATCCAATGGTTTGACTTGTATCGAGCTTGGATAGTAGGTGGATGTGGACAAAGATCGATCTTAAGGCAAGCTTAGGTTGGCTAGGCTTATTAGTTCGCTACAATTGTAGTACTGGACTGACACAATCCTGCTGAGTTTGTATCTGATCAGTTTTAACATATTGTTAGTTGGGCTTTGTGGAAGTAGAGATCGAGGTAATTGTTCGAGCTCTTAAGACTAAAGGACTCACGAAATGATTAGTTGAGGTTTAAAATGTACGTTAGCGCTATAGCTCATAGGTTATTACTTATAAAATGGTATGGTGGCTGGTTGAATCATTGAAATAACAAGAAAGTACTATGCATAAACTATTGCTGAGTTGGTCAAGCTGAGTGGAAGCTGTCCAAGCTGGGAGTAAGCAGATGAAGCTACTATTGCTACCATCATAGTTAGAATGTATTCTTCATGCTTCCCCACCTTCTTCTGTCAGTTGAAATTTGCTGTAACATAGTGGCTTTATGATGACATCTTCTAACTACAGATTTAATCTCTCATGAGTTGTCGCTAGAAATTCTTGTGCCTATTCCCTGGAACAATGACAATCATCTTCAAGAGTTCAAGGCATCTTATTGATCATGAAATACATAATTTATTTGGAACATGTTGGTGGTACGAAAATGTACAACAAGATTTAACAAGATTGTTGAATAAGCCAACTGTTCAGAATTATTTAGTGTTGGAAATTCTTCTCCACTATTACCAATGCAACTCAGGATTTGGAATATTGTGTCTTGCTCCATGGGATTTCAGGACACTGTGAAATCTTATAGGATGGCATAGTAACCTGTTCGTGATCTCTTGCTAAACTGGTGCATTCAAGTTCCCTGGTTTGTGTCATGGGGATGCTGGTCTGCGTACGAAATGTTTAGGTTTGTTTATGTGATCTACAAGTCTCCCAACAAGGCTTTAGCAAATGCCAGGATAATTGGCACACCCCTGTAACTCTGTGAGAGCAGATAACTTCAACCGTGAAGCCTAGGCTTGATGATAAGCTAACATTTTAGTATAGTGTCTTACAAGCTAGGTTCCTAATATCTTGCATTCTTGCGAGATATCAAGAATATATGTCTTTGACTTAATGCAGTTTCTTGAGCATTTCGGCCTCCAGCTATCAAGAACCCCCTTTATCTCAGGTCATTAATTAGGATCTGCCAAGAGCTTGATCGAAAATTTAAGTGTTTGTCTCAGTAATTCCAGACTAGCGGTACTGTTGAAGCCCATGATGCTAATGTGTGGACAAAATGCAATCTTGGTCTGATTAGGAAAAGCCAAGGCTTAAAAGAAACTTAGATTACTATACTGTCTACTTGCTGGAGACCAATTAAGATTGTGCCGGGTCCTTGTTAATTTGCAAGCTTATTCTAGTTGAGCTTCTGAGCGTCCCATAGGACTGATATGAGGTTGCATATTGACTTCGTCTTTAAACCCATGGCTCATGAAGAAAAGCTTTGCTGGTATCTAACTGATATATAGCAGGGGCACACAAGACTTACCCAGCAGCATTCTATAGAACCTCAATCTCTTGTCATATGTTTAACATATTCCTGGTATAATGTATAGGCAGGCCTGTAGATTCCAGGCAGCGGCATCATAGACCACTAGACCTATGCAGAAATCTGGTACTTGGAATAAATATTCCTGGTCAGAATTGCATAGCAGTTACAGTCAAACTCTAATGATCTAACCCCAGCTAGTGAGCCAATAAGCAGTGAGGAACCTATTCTGGATGGCTAACCATGTGATAAAAATAATTTTTTAAGCTTTATCATTTTGTTTTTTAAGCTTTCTACAGTGGATGTAAATCTTCCTTGACATGTCATATAGAGCATAACAAAATATTTCCTAATTGTTTTTGGTGCTATTGCTTGATTATGATGAATTTTTGAATTATATCATTGTTGATGTTTTTAATTTATATTTTCTTACCAAATTGATTTTGTCCCTTATAACTTGATTGGGTTCCTTGGTTCCTTTCAGCTCTTACAAATGCATATCTGATTTTTTTCGTTTCCCTTTTCCCCTCCTAGGCTCAAATCACAGCTTACGTTGAGTATTTTGGACAATTCATATCAGAACAGTTTCCAGAAGACATTGCTGAGGTATTTCCCTGCAGCTTCTGCAGATACAAAATGATCGCTAAACCCTATTTTATATTCAATAAAAAGATTCTACTCCTTTTAAATGACTGTTTCTTCCAGAGCTTGCTAACCGTTTTATATGCCTTTCTCTATCTATTCAGTTGGTTCGGATTCGTTACCCATCTCATGAAAAACGTCTATTTGATGATGTCCTTGGTAATCGTTTACCCTTTTTATACCTTTTGGTTGTTGTGATTGTATTTAGAATGATTAATTTTTATTTTTTTATTGAGGAAGGGCATTAACTTGTGGTTATGATGATGCCAGCCACTTTTGTCCTCCACCATCCAGAGCATGGGCATGCTGTCGTTCTTCCTATCATTTCTATTATTATTGATGGGACTCTAGTCTATGATAAGGATCGACCTCCATTTGCCTCTTTCATTTCTCTGTTCTGCCCAAATGACGAGGTACATGCGCCATACTTTTTTTATGAGCTTTTCTTGCATGATTTCGTTTCCATGGTACTATATAAATGTATTATTCTTCTTGACACTTACTAAGGAGCCTTTCAGTTCCATGACTAGAAGTGTAGAATTGAGGGCATACATCAATAGTTTTTCATTTGTCAAATTAGTAACGCAATCTCCTAATTGAAGAAAATCTATAATTCTCACCAATTTGCAGAATGAGTATTCTGAGCAGTGGGCACTCGCATGCGGAGAGATACTGCGAATTTTAACTCACTATAATCGTCCAATATACAAAGTTGAGCGAAAGCAAAGTTCAAAAGATTGCACCACCAGTATAAATAATGCTACTTGCAGCAAAGCTTCAGTTGCCAAACCATCCTGTTCTTCTTCTGCTCATAGTGAAAAAAGACCTTCAAGGCCTTTGTCCCCTTGGATCACTGACATATTACTTGCAGCACCTCTTGGTATTAAAAGTGATTACTTTAGATGGTATGTACTTCAGTTTAGTTCTTGAGCGATTTAGTTACTCAGTTTTTGAATTAATGTGTAGTTTTTGTGAATTTGTACGTTAGATTTGGATGCCTAGATTTGATGCATGTAGCAGTTGATCTCTAGATTTGAGCTTTACGTAAAATACAAACTTTAAAATGAAATTACGAATTATAATTCCTATCATGTTTACCTGTTGAGAGATAGCTCAAGAAAAAATTTAAAAATTTCTGCCTTTCTTAGTAGAACCTCTATATGAAAAAATGATTTTCTTTTGGGAATGATAGAAAGTTGATTGCAATTAATCTGAAAATATAGATATGATGATATCAGATAACCATCACTTTCAGTGTTGGAGTTGAGATCTGATCAAAGTTAGATATCAAGTTAACTATTGGCTTCTTTTTTTTTTTTTTTTTTTTTTTTTTGGGTGGTGGGGGGGGGGGGGGGTTGCGGCTGTGTGAGGGGTTTGCAGCTGGATCATGAACATTCCCAGACTCATTTTATGCAAACTGGATGTGTGTGTGTGTGGGGATTGGGGAGGTTGACAGACCGCCTTCAGGTAAGAGTGCGGGTGGGGGGGGGGGGGGGGGGGGTGACATTCCCAGACTCATTTTATGCAAACTGGATGTGTGTGTGTGTGTGTGTGTGTGTGTGTGGGGATTGGGGAGGTTGACAGACCGCCTTCAGGTAAGAGTGCGGGTGGGGGAGGGGGGGGGGGGTGGAGATTATTGAGTGCATACCATGCTACCTCAACCTGATAATTCTTGTTATCTGCTGTGCTCTTCCATTTGAATATCTGAATGTTTGTCAAATTTGTAATGGGCATACATGATTTGTATGATTGTTGGAAGTGCTTTAATTTGAATTTCCTGGAATTTTATTTGCATGGATGTACATGTAAATTAAATTATGTTTCCCTCCTGAATCTTTTGGAAATAATTATAGGTGTGGTGGTGTTATGGGAAGGTATGCCGCTGGAGAACTCAAGCCGCCTATGATTGGTAAGTCAAAGTTTCTTAGAAGGAGATCTCTCTTTGGAGATTTTCCTGTTTTTCTTTCCATCTTTAAGTGCATTATTGTGACTATTGAACTGGCCATGGGTATGCTACTGAACACATGTATGGCATGTACCTACTGATAATTTGATATAATTAAATAATACAAGTCGATGATCCTGAAGCATGCGCAATACAATCATACAATTACCTTTTAGCTTGAAATAGTGATGGGGCAGTGTGGAAGTTTGGGCCAAAATTAATAACTATAACAGCATTTGGCCTCCTTTTGTTTGTTTCTGAAAATGTAAAATTTAAAAATTAAGGTCTCTCTTCCAAGCTCATTAATCCATGCTGAATGATGTATCAAGCAAAACTACATGTATACACATTTTTTCACTATCAAATCTTCAGTCCTTTGCTTAGTTCAGCTGAAGAAGCCATATATAAAAGTACTTCTAAGAATTTTATATGGTTTTATTTATTAAAAATTGATCCCTCGGCTTATGATTGTTATAACCACTTCGTTTTGTTTGCTGGTATATGCAGAGCAATGTTGAGAATAAGGAAAAAAAAAAACTTATGAATATTACTTTAAACTTTTTTGATGCGTTTGAAGCCGGAATGCCAAGTGTTTTTTGTCCAACTCTAGATTTTTAAAGATTATATGCTTTAGGGGCATATGTTACAGCTTCTATCTTTTGGCCTAGTTGAATAAAATTCTGACACTTGATTCATGAAATAAAATACTCATTTGCTAGAAGTCCTAGAACCATACATCTAGGGCACAAACTAAAAAAAAAAAAAATTCTTACTGCAAAATAATAAGAGCAAAATAAATGAAAATCCATCCTAAAAGCACTTATGTGTCTGTACAAAGTTACAATTCTAGCTAACCAACTATTAAAATTAAAGCCCAAAACATGTCTGACTGGATTTTTGCATGACCTTTATCCATTTCATAGAGTAATAAGAAAATCTTGTTTGCGGACAATTTTTATTCATCATAGTGATTTTCTTGTTTACCAAATAATGAATGTTTTCCAACCGAATATAAATTTTTCATTACAGTTGTACATTTTTTTATCCACAAAATTTGTCATTACAGTCTTTACAAACAGTTTCATAGTAAATTGTGAGATATCACACCAAGAACAAGCATAATTTACTAGCCTGAAAATTTACAAGGTTAAGCTTATTGAACATGATAATTATTTAGGTTGTCAAATGCTGTCTTTTACAAACAAAATTTACATTCAACATCATTCATTCCCGTCTCATGCATATCCTTTTCTCCCTTCCAATGCATCAGCCCACCCTCCTCTCTCAGTCATAGCTCCATCACTAGGGTGATGAAAGATTATTTGATACCATTATCAACCTAGAAAAGAACAAAAATAAACTTATTATATTTTCCATTTGTCCTATTTTGAGTTTTACAGCAGCCAAATAATGGCTAAAGTTGATGTAGTTCAATGTTTGTTGCATGGATTTTCCTTTGGCTAGTAGGAGAGTCCTTGCAATGGAAGTTTTAGCTGTATATCAGCCAGCTTAAAATCTTTACCTAATAATTGAGAGATAGGAGTATCTTCTATTGTAATCTTTATCTCTTCTATCACTGTGAGAAGTACCTTAGTAAAACTTGGAGTAATTTCCGGCTACCTTTCCTTCCTGCAGCTTCTTCTCGTGAAAATGGGAAGCATCCTCAGTTAATGCCGTCAACTCCTCGTTGGGCTGTTGCAAATGGTGCTGGTGTTATATTAAGTGTCTGTGACGAAGAAGTCACGCGATATGAGACTGCTAGTTTAACAGCTGTTGCAGTTCCTGCCCTTCTGCTTCCTCCTCCAACAACAGCTTTGGATGAGCATTTAGTTGCTGGTTTACCTGCACTTGAACCATATGCACGTTTGTTTCATCGGTAATTATTGACCTAAGAACTCACTGATTGATTCCTTTTTAGTGCAGTATTCTTTTAATATTTATCTGGTTTTCATTTTTGTTTTAATTGCAAAAGGTATTATGCAATCGCTACACCAAGTGCCACTCAGAGATTGTTGCTTGGACTTCTTGAAGCACCACCATCATGGGCTCCAGATGCACTTGATGCTGCAGTACAACTTGTGGAACTTCTTCGGGCAGCTGAAGATTATGCAACTGGAATGAGAGTAAGATCACATTCCATATGACTGTACCGACTACACATGATCTTTTTTTGTCTTCCATTGTTCTGGTGATGCAATGGACTCCATTACTGTTTTCCTAAAACTTGGTTGTTGGTGACTTAATTATTCTTATCCAAAATGACAAACGCTGGGCGTTTTGCAGAATAAATATATGATTTTTTCATAAATATGGCATTATATTTTAGAGTTTTCTTTTAAAAATAAATATATAGCATTAATAGTTAATGAGGATGTACTCTTTAAGGGGGCATTTGGTATGAATTATTGGAAACGGAATGGAAAGGTAACAAATAAAAAAGGGAAAGGAATCATTTAACCATTACCCCATTGCCTTTTCATTTGTTTGGTTTAACCATGGAAAGGAATCACTTAACCTAACTTTCTTTCGTTTTGTTAGGAGGGTGAGGGTAATTGTTACCTTAGATTTTGGAGAGGTAACAAATAGGTGGAAACCATTACCCCTAAGTAATGGTAATTGTTTCTCAAACCTTCTAACCAAACACTTGGTAACGGTAATGATTTAATTTATTCTGTTTCCAAGCAAAAAAAGCCCTTACCAAACATGCTCTAAATACATAAGAAATCCTGTCAAGGGGTTGGTACATAATTCACTTGCTATGCCGTAAAATTATAAGCTAGAACGGCTCTTTGACCAATATTGTGATTGCAATTATATATCTGTGATCTCATTGTGATTGTCAATATGAGGTGTATACACATTTATACCTTACTTTAGTTGTTTCAATCATTGTTACACACTGCAGCGGATGACTTAAATTGCTCTCGAGGACGAAAGTTCAAAGTATAAATCATTTTGTCTTGTATTTGAGGATTTAGTTTTTTCATGACCATGCTTTATCTCTAGTTAGATTTATTTTGACCTCTAGATAAGAGGATCATTTTCACAAGTACTCAATTTTTCTTTGTTGTAACCATAGCTGTAACAGTGAGATCGACAATTCTTCTTCATTCGTTGATTAAGCTGTGGCTTAAATTCTTAAGATGCTTCCCCTTCGAATTATTCTCACACCATTTGCTGATGGTAAAATCAGATAAATGCAGGAGATCCTCTCCCTTTTCTATTTCTTTGTTCTTTCTATTCATAATTCTGCAACTCTAGTGCACAAGGCTGAGTACTATGCTAGGCACCTAAATAAAGTTTGGTTTGTAAAGATAAAGTTCTACTTAATTCCCCCCCCCCCCCCCCCCCCCTCACAATGACATGACTTTTATTGATCTTCTGAAATATCTGATCAGAATAGAATTATATACTTTTTTGAAAGAATTGTGCATAGACTCGGAAATTCCCCTCATCCGCAGCCTCCTACTCTAATAGTTGGACAAAGCATAAGGCTCTGACACCTTTGTCATTAGACCTCCTCAGAAAGCTCCATAATTTACTCAATTGTTGGGGTTACAAACTTTGTGTGAGTTGTGTGTCTTGATAGGCTTAAAATTTATGATAATTCTGTAAACTTGGTGATGTTAGAATGTGCATTTTCTCCAAATGGAGAGTCATCTTTTTCTGCTGCTTGAGTTAGCTAAATGACTTAGGAGTAGGCTGATTACAATAGTGAGTATGGTGAGGGTCATCTCCTTTTAACTTATCATTTGTATACGCAGTTTGTGAGATTTGGGTGAAAAGGGGGCAAAATGCTTTTTGCAGATCAGCGTACTAGCAATCCAGTTGTATCAATAAAGGACTCTTTCTCCTCTATGGATGCATAAATTCCTTTTTACTTATTAAATTCCGGTTCTGTCATCTTGCCCAAATTCAACCTGTTACCATCCAATACCACTTTGTGCTATAGATTGTTTAAATGTGTTTGTAATGCGCAGCATCCGGTTATTACCCTCTATGTTAGTCTATGTGTTTGTATCATAAACAATTGTCGTAAATATTCTGCATCCGGTCATTACCCTCTATGTTAGTCTTTGTGTTTGTATCATATATAATTGTTATCCTAAATATCCTGCATCCGTTCATCACCCTCTTTGTTATTCTTTGTGTTTGTATCATACATTTTTGTGTCCTAAATATCCAAATATCCTGTCATAAAGGATCTGTCATCTGTGTACTACATATACCTGTTGACTTGAGTTTTGAAAAATGAAAGTAAAGTATGATGGCATAAGGGCAGTGCTTCAATAAAATCACTAATAGTTAGCAAGTAGAATCACTTGGAAGCTCTGAACAGAGGTATATAAGTTGTATGTGCAGTTGTGCAAGTCAACAAAGTAACTAAACTCTATAAGGCAGTTTCTTGGAGTGATACTACTTCCCTTTTAAAAAAATTGTGCGAAATTTCCCTTGGCATCTTTGGTTTCTTCAGCCTCTTTATTTTTCTTTGGGTATGTAGACAATGTAGTGCTTTAACTGGTATGTGTATTAATCAGCTAGACATGTCAATTCGGTGTATGTGGGCCTTCTTTATCTGTCAATGCTACTTCTTATCTATGTATACCTTACTTTTGTGCAGTTGCCAAGAAACTGGATGCATCTACATTTTCTGAGAGCTATTGGCATAGCAATGTCTATGAGAGAAGGTATTGCTGCTGATGCTGCAGCAGCATTGTTGTTCCGCATACTTTCTCAGCCTGCCTTGCTTTTTCCACCATTGAGACAAGTTGAAGGGGTTGATGTCCAGCATGAACCTTTGGGTGGTTATATCTCATGCTACAGAAAGCAGGTAATATATTTATATTGATTTGGATGACCCTGGATTTTTTTTTTCTTTCATTTTTTTTTTTTTGGGGGGGTGGGGTGGGGTGGGGTGGGTGGGGGGAGGAGAGTAAAGAAGAACATTCGGTGTAAAGTTTTCTAAAATAGTGTCTACATTGGTAGTTATTCTATTCTTCCACACATCCCATAACATATCATAGGACCTTGTCTTCCTTGAAGATACCATCTGATTGTCTCTACTGGGGCTTTTTTTTTTTTTCTTTTGTTACCAGATAGAAATGCCTGCTGCTGAAGCTACTATTGAAGCCACTGCACAGGGCATTGCATCAATGCTTTGTGCTCATGGTCCAGAGGTGGAATGGAGAATTTGTACCATATGGGAAGCTGCTTATGGTTTGATACCATTAAGCTCTTCAGCCGTTGATCTTCCTGAAATAATAGTTGCTACACCATTGCAGCCCCCCCTATTATCATGGAACTTGTACATACCTCTCCTTAAAGTATTGGAGTATCTACCTCGAGGAAGCCCATCCGAAGCATGTCTTATGAAAATATTTGTGGCTACTGTTGAAGCAGTTCTACGGAGAACATTTCCGTTTGAGTCATCTCCGGAAGAAAATCGAAGATCAAGATACAGTTCTGAGGCAGGCCCAGCATCCAAAAACCTAGCTGTGGCCGAGCTCCGCACCATGGTTCATTCTTTGTTCTTGGAATCATGCGCTTCTGCAGAGCTTGCTTCTCGATTGCTATTTGTGGTGCTAACTGTCTGTGTTAGTCATGAAGCTCACAGAAATGGGAAAAGTTCGAGGGGTGAGGATAACTATGCTGAACTCATTACCAAACACTCAGAATCAAGTCAATCCAGTCCTTCAAGATCAAGGAATTCTAAGAGACAGAGAGAACCCAGAAGTAGGAAATCCAAAAAACAAGGTCCTGTTGTGGCATTTGATTCTTATGTGCTGGCTGCTGTTTGTGCTCTAGCCTGTGAACTTCAGCTGTTTCCTTTGATTGCAAGTATGTCTGATCCTTCAATTTCTAAAGATTCAGCTAAAATTTCCAAGCCTGTCAAATTAAATGGTACATCTCATGAATTCAAGGAAGGTGTTGATTCTGCAGTCCGTCATACTCGTAGAATTTTGGCAATTCTGGAAGCTTTATTTTCACTGAAACCATCAACCATTGGCACATCATGGGGTTACAGTTCAAATGAAATAGTTGCTGCTGCTATGGTTGCTGCCCACATTTCTGAATTATTCAGGCGATCAAAGGCTTGCATGAATGCCCTTTCTATCTTAATGCGTTGTAAATGGGATAATGAAATTCACACCAGGGCATCTTCACTGTATAATCTAATTGATATCCACAGAAAAGCAGTTGCATCTATTGCCAACAAGGCAGAACCACTTGAAGCTCATCTATCCCAAACACCAGTGTGGAGGGGTCCGCCAATTGTTGCCAACCGAAGAAAACAAGATGATTGTGCAGGGACTGTTACTTTTCAATCAGAAGTGCCATCATCACTAATGTGTGAAGATTCTTCCCATTCAAAGAATTTACTAAATTGTGGGAAGGCTATATACACAGACGATGATGCTGGAAATATTGCGGGTAAAAGGGTTGCGAACTTCCAATTTGATGCCTCAGATTTGGCTCATTTCCTTACGATGGACAGGCATATAGGTTTAAATTGCAGTGTACAAATTTTTCTGCAATCAGTACTTGAAGAGAAACAAGAACTTTGCTTCTCAGTTGTTTCACTCCTTTGGCACAAGTTGATTGCATCACCTGAAACTCAACCTAGTGCAGAAAGTACCTCTGCACAGCAAGGATGGAGACAGGTATGCATGTCCAAATTCTACAATAATAAGTCTTTGCTTTAAGTAAATAAACTTGGATACTATTTGTAAGAAACTTATCTTCTCAGTTCCCTACCGATTCTATATTATTACTGCCCTATTCTGCATCATCACCTTATAACTATTATTAGTAAATAAACTTGGATACTATTTGTCAGAAACTTATCTTCTCAGTTCCCTATTGATTCTACATTATTACTGCCCTATTCTGCATCATTAACTCCCATGTCACCTTATAACTACCATTTACCTCATCAAGTTTGTTTCCGTGATGTGATTTTTCACTTGTTAGCCTGTGTCACCTTTTTTAGCAATACATTGCAGATCAAAATTTTCGAAATTAGTATGCGATATTTAAATTATATCAACATAGTGATGAATTTTCTATATGATTGCCCTTCCATCTTACATTTTGTTGATACAGGTTGTTGATGCACTATGCAATGTTGTATCTGCATCACCCGCTAAAGCAGCAGCTGGAATTGTTCTTCAGGTTCAATATCTACTCCATTGCTATGCATTTTTTTTAAAAAAAAATTGATTCGGACAATAGAAGAGTGGGCCAAACTCACCAATATTCTGTTGCCTGATATTTAATTAGGCATTTTTAATATCCTAGGATTCCTACCAAAAATATTAAATTTTTTGGTGTTGAACATGTCTGAATTATGATCTTGTTTGATACAAATACATTTTATTTAGTAACTTTTTTTTTTTTGGTCAGGCTGAAAGGGAGTTACAGCCCTGGATTGCCAAGGATGATGATCAAGGACAGAAAATGTGGAAGATTAACCAGCGAATCGTAAAGCTAATGGTGGAATTGATGAGAAATTATGATACCCCCGAATCACTGGTCATACTGGCAAGTGCTTCAGATCTTCTTTTGCGTGCGACAGATGGGATGCTTGTTGATGGAGAAGCTTGCACTCTTCCTCAGTTGGAGGTAAAAATTTGGATAAACAAGTTCTAAAGATTAAAAAATCCTGCTTTCCCTTGCTTTAATTTCCTTTTTTTTCCATCATCATCATTAAACTTATGTTTCATCTGCTCGTTGCTATGTTATTTATGTTTCAGAAATCCTCTTGTCCTGCAATTATGAATACTATTAAAACTTTCAAAGTGTAGTGACATCTAGGAAGTGCATACAAACAAAGACTTTGTGACATAGTAAAAAATTTGGTGGTTTTTGCTGTTACATTTAAGAGATGCAAGAATTAGTAAGATGATCATAATATTATACTGTAATGTCTGATGAACTTTATTGTATTATTCTGAACTTTTGATAGCTGCTGGAAGCAACTGCCAGGGCAGTTCAATCAGTGCTGAAATGGGGAGAGTCTGGATTAGCTGTCGCAGATGGCCTCTCCAATCTTTTAAAGGTATAAGTTTACCTAGATTATTTACTTCAAACGGATATGATGCACTCAAGGAACAGATAAAACCACTTAAGAAGGCATGTTCAGAAATATTATATGATTTCAGTTTTTTTTTTATAGCTTATGAATGGGATCGCACTCTTGTCCCCAGGAAAGAGACATTGTGGCCTTGTTAGAGGATCTAATTTGAGTTTTTGACCGATTTTGTTTACTCCTTTTTGCAGTGCCGCCTACCAGCTACTATAACATGCCTCTCTCATCCAAGTGCACATGTTCGTGCTTTAAGCACTTCTGTTCTCCGAGACATACAGCAGAACGGATCAGTAAAATTTGGTTTTCAACAGGAAAATAGAAACGGTATCCACGAATCGCCCTTTCAATACTTGCATTTAGGGATCATTGACTGGCACACAGATATTGAAAAGTGTTTGACGTGGGAGGCTCATAGTCGACTAGCAAGGGGAAAGACTATCGAGTATCTTGATACGGCCGCCAAGGAACTAGGGTGTACAATAACCATCTGACATCCTTTTTACTATCTTCTGAGTTCCTACTCTGTTATTTGTTTGAGAAAACAGAGGAAAATTTAATCCTGACAGCCATTCAGGCAATTGATTCTTAGGAGGTGGATAGGTCTTCTAGCACAGTGATGTAAAACTCGTTTTATTTGTAGTCCAATGTGCTAGTATATCCAAGTAAAATGATATGTGTACTGTGAGACGGAGTGACACAGCAACGAGGTAATTATAGTCTCAACCAATACCTGCTTCGCTACAGGTTATATTTGGCTCTCGGTGACTTGTTATCAAGGAGAAAAACTAGGAGTCAGAAGGGAATATTTCCTTCAACAGCCACGAGCCAATTACATTGTTATTTCTTCAGTCGTCGTGTCTCACTTCATTGTAAAATATGGCCATGAAAAGAGAATTCAAGAACCACTTGTGGCAGGGTAAAAATGGCAAGTAGTTGTATAAATACAGTTAATATGGTGTTCTGACTTTTTCCCTTTTTTTTTTTTTTTTTTTTTTTTTTTTTTTTTTTTTTTTTTTTTTTCATTTTTTCCCACTGTTGTTAGTAGCACGTGAACAATTCTGTATGGAGTTGATACGAGAGTACCAAGTAATTTGATGTCTTCTCAAAATTAATTTCTATGCCTAATTCAAGTACTTATTGATAGTGTGATTTAGAATGAAGCCACAGCATCCCATATTGGTATGTATTCTTCCATGAGTTCCATCCAGCTTAACCAACATACTCATTCAGATGACAATTTATTCAGTGAATGATGAGGTTGTCATCGCCAAAAGGTTATGTGGGTTTGCTGAGAATTGGCTATAAGGAAAAGATATCCAAAACTGACAATGAGTTTGAGAAAAACTCATTACTACAGTTTTTCAAAGGAAAATTTGTCAAAAATAATACCATCTTTTACTACACATCTGCCAAAAATGAAACAAAAAACTTGTAACTTGTTTTACATTTAACACGCATCACATGTGTTTCTTTAATAATATAAAAAAAAACTTAAATTAAAAAAAACTTTTAACAAAAAATTAAAACCAAAGGAAAAACTGAAATTAAAAAAATAAACCCTCCCCCATCCTGACCTCCACCGTCTAGTCCTCACCATAACCGCTGGCAGCTAGCGCCCCCGCCCCTTACCCGGCGCTAGCAGCACCCCTTCTTGACCCAGACCCTGACCACTGAGCAGGCAAAAGAAATAGGACAAATTGAGAGATTTACATCTCTCTCCCAACAAGTTCCTCCTTCCACCATAGCTTACACAAGCTAGAAATGTCGGATTACAGGCCGTTATTGGACTAAAAAAGGATCAAATTATCGTGCAATTCTCGAACATTTTTAGGAAACAAATCCGATCTTCAATCAGTTCTGAGGTTTGATGGGATTTTGAACCCAAAAACCACCATTAGATTTTTGGGTTCAAAATTTCAGGTGGTGGTTCAAGGGGGAAGGGGGTGGAGATTGGAGAAGGCCGTCGGAGGGGCGAATTGGTTTGCCGGCATGCACAGTGTAGGTGGTTTGGCGCCGACCAGTGAGGAGAGGAGGGTTTTCGAGGGGAGGGAGGAGAGTTTTTGAGGTGAAAGAGGAAGGTGGTTCAGTGGCCGGGGACTGGGTTGGGAGCCGGCGCGGGGTCTGGGTTAGGAGGGTTGGGAGCCGGCGCGGGGTCTGGGTTAGGAGGGTTGGCGCCGGCGTTTATGGGGAGGCCTGACAATGGGGGTGGCTGCCAGCCTTCCAACACGGGGAGGGAGGGTTTTTTTTTTTAGTTTCAGTTTTTTTGAAAAAAAAAAAATTTAAGTATTGTTTATTAATTTTAAGGTTTTTTTGTGAGTTTGTGACACGTGTTACTATTAACCTATTGAACAAGTTACCAACAGGGTACATTTTATTTTTGACAGATGTGTATCAAAGGTCGTTTTATTCTGAAATAATCCAAAGGTTGTTCTATTTTTGGAAGACCGGTGAAAGGTGGTGTTATTCTTGGCAAATTCTGTTTTTAAATGAAATGTTGACCCTTGAGGAGTTTATCACAAAATCTAATCATTGAGGAGTTATTCAAATTGACTAATCGAGAGTAATAATCATATTAGGTAACTAAAACGTGTTATCAAGATATTTAATACAATATTATGAGGAGACTATTCTACGGATATTCTCTATCATACCCCTGCCGTTGATGCGGGGAAAAATCGGCTGCTAAGACTGGATCTTAGTCTTGCATTAAATGAGAAGAATATTATGGTAACCCATAATCAAAAGAAAAAGCAGTTGCTAGGTTTGAGGAGAAGTAAAGAGCCGAGCGTAGGCTACTGCACATGTGGAGAAGAAGAATGTATCAACCATCATTGAGGAGAAGACAAGAAAATGAAAACAAGGGTGTTTTATCGATGCGTTTACGAGCCCTTAGGCTGATAGTGTTGTTGTTTGACTGTTGTGCTGCGTCAAAGAAGGTTTGCTAGACTTGCTACACACCGTTACAAGAAAGTCCATCTCTTGAAATACAGTATATTGGTGTATGGCCAAATTATAGAACATCGTTAAATCCAAGAAAACAACTAATAGTGCCACAAAACTCCACAATAACAAAGAAACTCAACAACATGAAGAAGAGGACTACATAACTGACAAGACGGAAGACCACAATGCCACATTGGGAGATTGTGGAAATTATGGTACAACAGTACAACACTAAGTATATAGTGTGATTTCCATTGATAAATAACAAGATATGTAAAGATATTCTCATACAAATTATATCCTAGGTCTGGGAGGAGAATATTCTACGGATATTCTCTATCATACCCCACAGTCAATGCGAGAAAAAATTCTAAGGATATTCTCTATTTTTTTTATATACTTGTATATAATTTCTTACTAATGCACAATTAAATAAATTCACAATTAAAAAAAAATGTTTTTTTTAGATATCGTAAAACAAATGGTGTAAAAAATAAGGGTTGGAGGGCGTACAAATTAGGAGAAATACAACTTTTGGTTAGGATGAAAAGATGGTTTGGTGGCTCAAATGACAATAGGTGGGTGGATTTATTACCCTAAGTGGTGAGCTTAGTGTTGTAGATTTGTAGAGTTTGTGGGATAACAATGAGTTTGAAATCTTATATAATTATTACTCCGTATTTGAGGGAAAACAAAGAGTGAGAGATATTATATAATTCATGGTAGCAAATGGGAGGAGAATCGATGCTTCGTCTACTTGAATTCTTGAGAAAGAAAGAGATACAATGGGTATATAGAAGGCAACCGGACATTGCAGTGTGTCATTATGAGTACTGCTCTTGTGACATACTTATAAGTTGTCGTTTATTCCTTATGAGAATTGAGTTGCTACATTTTAAGCGCTGTTATAATAAATATTAACTTTACTGACAATATAACAATCAACCTACCTTACTATAAATAAATGGATTCAAATACAATATCCAAAACCGTATCTATTTCAACAACACACCAATACACTATTCGATATAATTTTTTTTTTCCCTAAACGAGAAGAGATATTAACAACAAATACTCAAACTGAATTTTGTTTTCTCATGTATTATCAATAAAATATTTTTGATTACGTCCAAAATTAAATTTCCAAAAAAGCATAAAGTATCTTCACCCCTCTCATAGGGGCTAAATACAAGTTTCTTCCTCTCTCCCCTTTCCAAACACTTTACCTTTACCTCTTCCAATCACATCTCCCCACCTTCAACCTAAATCCAATAAAAATAATTATAATCACAAATTACAATTATAATCCTAATTAAATTATAATAATAATTTATTTTCCATCCCTTATATATATACTCACACACACCCTTATATTATTTTCCTTTCATTATTCCATAATTTGCCGACGCCGCAAAACTAATTATAAAAAACTCCGGCCACCGTGCACCACCGTGCACCGCCCGTGCGATTGTTAATTTAAATAAATCGGCCGTGCGAGAAAAAACGATGGCGAAAAAGAGGAAGTCGATAGCAACAAGCCTTGATGAGGTGGATCGAACCATGTATACATCGTTTTGTAGTGCGGCTAATTCTCTTTCACAGCTTTATACCCAAGCCATGAACCATCAGAAACTCTCTTTTCAAGCCGGTGAACGGCATGGACTTGTATGAATTTCTATCTTAATTTTTTTGAATTGGGTTTTTTGTATTTTGGTTGAATTGATTAGGGTTTCTTTTTTTATTAATTTGATTGATTTATTAAATATTTTGTTGGTTTTGAGGGTTTTCTGATTTGGGTTTTTTAATTTGTTATGTTTTATGAATTTAATTTGTCGGTATGATTTTTTTTTTTTAAAAAAAAAAATTATTATTAATCTTGTGAATTTTAATGATGAGGGTTTTTTGTGGTGTTTTTTAGTTTGAGTGTGTTAAAATGGTGGTTTTTCAATTTGTTAAAACACCTAAATCTTTTTTTTTTTTTTTTTTTTTTTTTAAATTTGTTTTAGAATTTCAAATATATAAGATTCTGGTTTGGAATGTACTGTAGTATTTGTTTCATCCAAATTCTGTCTTTTAAAAACTCACTTTGTTGTTGTACTTTCTGAGGGATTTAATTTGGTTTAGGATTGTAATCTCATTGTTTTATGAACTTTAGTATTGGAGAAATGTATTGAATTGTATATACTGGGATAGCTTTTGTTGTCAATGGTTTGAAGGTGATGAACTGCCTTTTGGGATATTGTTTACTTGAGGTTGGAGCAAAGAATATCTTTTTTTGAGGTTATATCCCTTGTATGGTTAATTGTTATTGATGGCGTATAGGAGTCGTGTTGTAATGGAATACGGCGAATACATTGAGCATTCAGTTTATGGAAACATGTTATTTGAGGATTTTGTTGAGGAGAGTAAATTGGGGACATGGTTGATTGGCAATTTCGTTGTTGGAAAAAGTGGAAATTGTCAATGATTTATTTCATTCGCTTAAGGGAAGTTTAGCAACACTTGCTACATTGGTGAATGTATTAATATATGCTTGATTTTCTTTCAACTTATTTGGGGAATTTGTTTTGCTTCAATTATTAGGTTGGAACCGTAAAGTTGTCGTTTTTTGGTTCAAGGTCACGAGGTTATTCATTAGCATTGATTGATGCATGAAACATGATTTGAGAGGATGCTATGTACTATGTAGTCAGTTATGATGAGAGCTTGATGACGTTGGGCTTCGAAAAGGCAATGGTGTTATTCTGTGAAACAATAGTAGTATCAATACTTTGATCTATTGGTCAGTAATTGTTTAAAGTGAACTGTGGGAAAGTGGTGTACAATCGCTGTTTTTATTTTCAGATAGCAATTATGTGTATTAATTGTCTATTGACGTATGAACGTTTCCAATTTGCACTAGAAGTCTTCTTATTTCTGTCGATTTTGTTAAAAAAGAATTTGTGTACATCCATCATTTTTTTGTGTTACTTCTAACCAGCTTCGGGGGTAAAACCAAACCTGTTGATTTGATTTGATTATAATGTAAATGGGCCATGGGATAAGTTTTTTATAAGAATAATAAGGTTACATTTACATGCTGGGATTTGATTTTTACTCCTTTAAAGAGAGCAAGTTTATCAATAAAAACTAGGGTGTTGTTTGGTTGACAACAAAAAACATGGGAAGTAGAAATTCCTAGGAAAAATTCCTTGTGTTGTTTGGTTGACAAATTCATGGGAAGTAGAAATTCCTAGGAAGTTCCACTTCCCACAAAATGGAGGAAGTTAATTACCTAGGGGGACCTAGGTAAGTGGAACTTCCCATGGGAATTTCCACTTCCCATGTTTAACCAAACACACTTGGGCATTTCTTAGGAATTTCAATTACATGGGAATTTAAACTTCCAAGGAATTTGCATTTCCCACATTCAACCAGACAAGCCCTAGGTTAGTTTTATTTATATTGGGGTAATTTTTTTTTTTTTTTTTTTATCATTTTACAGTTGCTTTACAACCAATGTACCAGTTTATTAAAAAACGGTCACATTATTTCCTAGTGCATATATAGTGTGTTAATTTTTTATTTTTATTTTTTAAAAATCTGATTTACTATGTTGGAATGCTGTTATTCTTTTCTTTACAAGTTTACATAAGATACAATCATCATAGCATTGCTTTCCCTGCTTCAGGAAAAGCTTTACCAATGGATTTTGAGGCAGCAAGAGGCAGGAGGGAGAGCTGGAACAGTTGACATTCTAACTTACATTCAGGTTTATATGTGAATCTATTTTCTTTTTTTACTCTATTTTGCTTTCCATAGTTTTTTTTACAATTTTTTTTATTTTTTTTTATTTTTTTATTTAGTCTATTTTCTGTTATGGAAGACACAATTAGTTGCTAGTAGAAAAATAGACACTTTGAAATTACATGAGTTTTCTTCTATAAGTTCCATCTGAGAAGCATTACTTTGTCACTCTCACTGTGCAAGCTTTCTTGAATGGCTTTGCGGTGATCTTTTAAATTTAGGATAGCTTCTTATGCTTATTTCCACATGCTTCATTAATATTTAAATGTTTGTTAGTCTTTTTGTTGCTTTGCAACTTTGAGTTTCCGAGGTTTCGTATATGATCGTAGGTTGCGATATCTTGTCCTGGTATATTGCTTGGTAAAGGTGGCTTGCTATAACAAACTCAAATGTTTTGAGGTTTTTTTTTTTCTAAAGAGTGGCAAAGCATTTATGAGTTTACACTAGAACAACATAAGTTTTATGCTTGATAATATTTTGCTGCTTACCTATTAAAAGTCATGGTTGATTTAGATATTTAAGTATCAGATATTTGGATTGGATCATGTAGATCTAAACACCGCTAATTGGGATTCATTGTCTTGGAGTTTGTTTGTGTTAATTGGGTGGCGAAGTAGAGAGAATACAGTTACAAGTCTACAACGACAGTAAAGCCTTAGTCCCGGGGTTGGCTGACGTGAATCATCAAAGGAACCGTCCAAAGAGGAAAAGGGGCATAGCAAGATGCTCGATTGGATAAAAAATAAATAATAAATAAAAAGGTGTGTAAATTTAAGAGAGTTATAAAAGAAAAGCAAGGTGATAAAAAGGAGAGAGAAAACATGTAAGTAAAAATAAATAAATAAAGGTTTGAAAAGTTTTAGCAAAGGGAATAACTAAAATAACTCTTCAAACCTCCTAAGTCCTAACCGAAGCCTTACTTGGTCTAGTGCTTACTTGATCAAACCACCTTAAATGATTCTCCCTCATCTTGTATTCAATAGACGTAATCCCTAAGTTCTTCCTAATTATCTTATTCCTTAACCGATCCTTTCTTGTATGGCCACAAATCCATCGCAACATATGCATCTGCGCCACTTTCATCTTATTTACGTGACAATGCTTCATAGCCCAATATTTTGTACCAGACCTAATTGTTGTAGGTTAGAATTTATCCTAGATGACATAAAAACCCTATCGCACTCTTCCAGCTCAACTAACCTGCTTTAATCTTAAATCTATCGCAACATATGCATCTGCGCCACTTTCATCTTATTTACGTGACAATGCTTTATAGCCCAATATTTTGTACCAGACCTAATTGTTGTAGGGTAGAATTTATCCTAGATGACATAAAAACCCTATCGCACTCTTCCAGCTCAACTAACCTGCTTTAATCTTATGAGAATGTAAGGGAGATAGTGCTCATAACGATGGGGTAGGGAAATCAACCAAGAGGTCTAATGTCTTGTGGAGAGAGTAGAGTGATTGGCTGTTTGGATGACAATCAATACTCTTTTTACACAAATAGTTGTGCTTATCTTGCTAAGATTTTGGAATGCGAAACATAAATTGTTTCGTTCTGTTGCACAGTTTTAGTACCTGTTTCTAGTTTTTATTTTATTTTATTTGTGTGTGTGTGTGTGTGTCACCTTAACTTTTCATCGTGATGGTTGAAGTTGATTGTATTGACATTTTTCTGCTTGATCAAAGTGGAAGCAATATTTGAGGAAGTGTATGTATGTGATTAAAGATCTGATGAATCTTGACCGCGGAATAAATAACTCTGTTGGCTTCCTCATGGGCTACAGTGTTGGGTTATTTTGTAGATTTTTTCTTAAATTTTTTTTATCTGCTTCTCTGTTAGAACATATTGTCCACTTAGTGTATTATTTCTTGTGAAGTTTCAGTAAAATTTATTTTTCTAAAAAAGGATGATGACTATAAAATGTGTGGGTAAACTTTGTAATGTAGGTTTTTTTTAATTTTATTTATTTTTTATTTTTCTTATTTTTTGGTTATCAGCTGATAGATTATGCAAAATTTAAAAGTTTGTTGACCTTATACTAAAGTTTGATAAATATCCTGTATCACTGTATGCCATTTGTTACTGGTGAATGAGTTAATAAGTTACGTTGTGGGCTTGTGGCTATGATATGCTGTTCACAGATATAACACCAATTCCTGTAATGCTATCTTCTAATTGTAAAATTGAATTTCTAATCCTTGCTCTCAGCTTGACCTGCTTTAAAAGGCATCCGTACTGCCAAATACTGTGCTGGCCTGCTGGGACTTCTTGTGCTTCTTGCTTTTCTTTTTCTTTTGTTAATCTTTCTTGATGTGTTTATCTGTCTTCATGCATTTTATATATACTTGCTGGTGCTTTATATTAAACATATGGATTATGGTGTGTACTAGAAGCCTAGAAGTGCTAGAAAACTTGATTGCAGTGAATACTTGGAACTTTTGGCTGAAGATGATTGCTTCTTTTGTGCTTTATGGATTGTTTTAAACCTGAATTACCAACTCCGTTTCAAGTTTTCAGAACAGCTGTCTCTAATGCCCTAAATTTACAACCAGCACACATTATGCATAGTTTTGTGTGAATCTGCTGTTTTCTAACTTGGCATGCAGTTTCTTTGGTTAACTGATGTCTGTCACAGCTGCTCTAGTGTAAATGTTATTCCCTTGACCCCACAACAATGAAGAGAAGATGAAAAAGAATTGTGTTTCTGGAATTTGATTATTAAAAATTTAAATGTTTGCTATCATGACTTTATTATTTACATATTTTACTCACTAGTCACTGGTATCATGTAGAACGAGCTTGATTATTGTGGAGATGAACCGTCTATGTCCCCTCGAGCCCCTGTCCCGCATCACAATTCCCAAGCTCCAGCAAATTTTGCAAATACAGGGTTCCTTGTTTCCGGGCCATCAGCACAAACACCAGCTGCTCAGGCAACTAGATCTGAGCAATTTGATAATCAGACTAAGAATTCAGTCTTCTCCAATGCTTTGGCAAGTCCTGTCCGCAGGACTCTACAGCACTATCATCTTGCTCAAGGAGGATATTGCCCCAGTGGTGGACCCCCATCTGGTAATGGTGCAAGAAGTAATGAGAACAGTTATGCAAATAACCAGGTCAGGGATTCAAATTCAAATGATTCGTCAATGGACATGCATCAAGATAGCCCAGGTCCAGAATCTAACTACTGATTGTTCTTTATCTGTCCCATAAGATGCTTGCCATGGCTGAATATTTTTTTCCTCGTGGGATAGTTTGGGGGTTGTTTGTTCTGATGCAACATAGTTTCCCTGGTGAAGAGAGCAACAGATTGGGTGAATATGGTTTCGGGACAAAAAATAAACATTTGTGCTATTCACTGGCTTGAGGGATGTGAATAGGATGGAAGGGTTGTGTGTAGTATGTCGGACGCATGACTGAGGTTGTCAGTGCAGTCCAATGAATTTAGTGTTTTGTCTATGAAATGGTGGTGTTGAAGTAGTATACAGTTTTTTTTTTTCTCTTTTTCTTTTTTGCTTAAGTAGTTTATTGATGTCGAATTGTCTAATTTGGTAATGTTTACTTTTGATTAATCAAGGGTGAATGTATTTACTGTTTTTTATTTTAGTTTGTTTATCTGTACATCATTCAAGTTAACTAGGGGGTATAGTGTGTGTTTTTCATTGCAGAGCCACATTCATTATTCTGAGTGGCTTTTTAGCTTTTGGATTTTTTTGACATTGTATTTGGCTGATAGATGATTGCCTGATAACATTGTATTTGGCTGATAGATGATTGCCTGATATAGGTATTTAAGAATAGCATTTGAAATATCTGATGGTGATTAAAAATCCCGCTACATATAATCTAATGAAGTTTTACATTTACATATATTGGTGTCAGTTGAGTTCATAATGTTATTTATATATATGCTTAGTTTCAATCCTGTTGTTTTCAATTAAATCTAGTTCAATATTTTTTATATAAAATTCAGCTTATCATTATTGCAGATTTGTAAACTTCAGTGTATTTTATTTTATTTTATTTTATTTTTTTTTTTGAGGAAATCATAAACTTCAGTTTACCAGGTTAAGACAGGTGGGTTTTTATTTTTTATTTATTTATAATTGATTTTAGGTGAAAATACTCCCTCAAAAGTCTTCTTGTTTTGCGATTAACTTTTTGCACAATTTTTAATGTATACATTTGAGCATCAATATCTTCAAATACACATTTCTAAAAAATATATATTTTTAAATTTCATGTCTCGATGACTCTAAAAATATTTCACATTAGTATGTTTTATTCAAAGATTCTAAAATTATAGTTTTTCTCTAAAAATATTAAAGATTCTAAATGAGAAAATAAAGAGAAATTGTAACAATTGCTAGTATTAAATATTGAAATAATCGGAAAATTAAATGATGCTCTAGCTGGGAGTTTTATTAGCACTTAAAGTTGACAATTACAAACTTGTTTTCCCGAAGAAGGTAAAAAAAAAAAAAAAAAAAAAAAAAAACCTAGCTAAAGTGGTCGTACAAGTTTAGCATGAATAAGTGGGTTTCAAAGAATTCCTTTTCCTCTATCATTAATCCACCATTCAAATATATATATATATATATATATATATATATATATATATATATATATATATATATATATATATACATTAATCCTCTTCTATGTTGCCCTCTAATATGAAACAAAGATTGATTCTATGCATGGAATTTTGTTTTTTAAACAACAAATTGACATAACATACACACACAACCCCCCCCCCCCCCCCCAAACATAATCACATACACAATTTGCTCTACACGGGAGAGCAAGAAGCACGTAGCTTAGTGGAGCTAGGCTTCAGCTCCCGTGTCTGAGACCCACGTTCGATGTTCATATCCCCCTTCCCCCAGTAGGTAATACCCCTTGATATTTCCGTGATACGAAATCAGGGTGGGGCCCACCCTTTACCCATTAAAAAAAAAGGTCTACACGGGAGAAATCAAGCTCATACTTGCATTTCTTGGATTGGAATAGACTGGATCACGTTGGTTTTTTATTCATGTTTATTTATGCACACTTATAGCAACACCTAAACCTTATTCTCGCCTCATCAATTTGTGTTTTTAATTTCTCACCCAATCCAAAAAGTTTCATTTTATTGAAAAAAAAAAAAATTCCAAACAACATCTATTTACACACAAAATGCCCAAAGTGCCAAATTTCTTGAACTACACTCCTTTAACAATAAGTTTATCGCATATTGTTCATATTAGTAGGGTTCATACACATTAACTTTTACCAAGTGGACCAACACATATTCATTGATTGAATTGAATTTTTGTGAAAAATTAAACAGTCGACTCAATTAGAGACTTGACTAAGCTAGAATCAATAAAGAAACCAAAACTATAATATCATCAAATCCTGATTCAATCATAAATTTTAAATAAATTCCCCTAACAATTTCATTATACAATAGTGCATTATTTAAAAACCCAATTTAAGGGTAATCTTGTGGTTGTGAGAGTCTAACCTCCACTGCTACCTTGCTGGTAGAGGAGCCGCAATTATATTGGAGGGGGAAAAAAGATGGAGAATTGCGACAATGGGCGTTGGTCGCTCACTAGAGGCTGTAGGGGTGGGGGGTATCAACGTTTTTCACGAACTTAGATGATGGAATTGGGGAGTTTGTTTCAATTGACAACAAAGTCGCTCATCAATTTACTAGTGTTAATCACTGATTAAATTAACAATACTTTTTACTAATCACTAATTAAATTAACGATATATCTTACTAATCACTAAAGAATTAGTCAGTCTACACATTAACAGTTTGACATGAACGTTACCGGTAAAATATTGTGAAAGGGCCATAACTCGAAAATTGTTTTGTTTTTTTTTTATTTATTTATTTTAGTTATTACACAAATTTTTGTATGCGGCTGGCCACATGGTGCGGCAGGGGTTACTTGTAGGTGTTACTATAGGTGTTACTTGTTTCCGGGGTTACTTGTATGGGTGTTACTGGTTTTGTCAGGGGTTACTTGTAGGTGTTACCTGTATTCTGGGGTTACTTGTATGGGTGTTACTGGTTTTGGTCAGGGGTTACTTGTAGGTATTACTTGTATTATGGGGTTACTTGTATACGTGTTACTAGTTTTGGACAGGGGTTACTTGTAGGGTGTTATTGGTTTGGTACGAGATTTTGATCTGGGGTTACTCAACCCATTCAAGTGTTCCATACAAGTAACCCTAGAATACAAGTAACTCCAGAATTGAAACAAGTAACCCAGAATACAATTTTTTTTTCAAGAGTTACTTGTACGATGTTACGGGTTTTGGTCAGGGGTTACTTGTAGGGTGTTACTAATTTTGGTCAGGGTTACTTGTAGGGTGTTACTGGTTTGGTATAGGGCATACGTACAACAACCCTTGAACAAGTAACTCATACAAGTAATCTTGAATAAGTAACTCATACAAGTAACCCATGCATACAAGTAACCCTTAAATAAGCTAGTAACTCATATAAGTAACCCTTGAATAATTAATCATACAAGTAACTCTTAAATTAACTCATACAAGTAAACCCTGAATAAGTATTCCATACAAGTAACCCCTTAAAAAAAACAAGTAACCCCTAAAAAATACAAGTAATCAGTAACTCCTGAAAAAAAAATAAAACAAGTAACCCCTGAATAAGTAATCCATACAAATAACTCTTGAAAAAAAAAATTATAAGTAACCCCTAAATAAGTAATCATACAAGTAACTCCTGAAAAAAAAATACAAGTAACAGCTGAAAAATACAAGTAACCTTGACAATACCAGTAACTCCCATTATTTTTGCTGACTTGGCTGGCCTGCTGCACCAAAAAGGCACTGTATTTATTATTGTTTTTTTTTCATTTTTTTTATTTTATTTTTTTTGGTAAAAAAAAAGCAGCAGCCCCCACAGGCACACCGAGTCTCCCCACACTCCACTTTGATTAAAATGAATCGAATAGGCAGCTGTGTCTCGTTTTTTAGAGTGTTCATCAATCTCCATCTTTCTTTCTCTCTCCTCTTTTTCTCTCTTTCTTTTTTCCCCCTTTTCTCTTTCAACTCAAATCTCTTCGCAAATCCCTCCATCAATCTACTCGCCGGAGATCTCTCTGCTTCAGATCTACTTTCATCTCTCTCTTCAGGTATTGTTAATTTCTCTACTCCATTTTGACTGATTACACTTTCAATTTCTATTTACTAATTCTGGGTTTTTTTTGATTAATTTTCATCTGCATTTCTTTTCAACTTTTGACAATTTTATCAACTTGGGGTTTTAATTATCGGTAATGGGTACTAAACCCATTTCTGGGTTTTTAATGTTTGTTTACTTGAACTTGAATCGCTGCATGTTCTCAAATTTTTTTTTTTTTTTAAAATTTTTTTTTGATTAAAATTTTTTAATTTTTGAACTTAATTATCGTTTACTTTGTTTGCTAAATATCTCATTATAAAGCTGATTCTAATTTTTACTGTGATCAACCCCAAAAAGGTTCATGATTTTTGTGTTGAATTACTTTTTCTGTAATTAGAGTTTTAGTGTACGATCTCTTATATTTGTTTTCCAAAATGAGAATATTACTTTTTTTTTGGGGGTTCTTTTTCTTTTATCCATATGATTTGTATAATTTAAGCTTTTGAGCTTTTTCGATTTTTACTTTAGTGAAGAATGTTGTGATATAAGTTTACTGGACTGAGACTATAATTTCCAACTTAGGGTCAATTGCATTGTTGGGTTGCTACAATTTTGGATTAGAAAATGCTTATTGAACGGTGCACAATGAGTTTGCTTAGTGATTTATGCCAAGTTTAGACTTTGTTAGAGTAGCCCTTTATATTTGATGTATTTTACACTTAAAGTTATATGTATGATCATACATTGGCATAGAAGCTCTTCGATTGTGGGGAGGCGAGGATGATCTGTTTTTGTCATATGTAGTGGGTTAAAAGAAATCCTAAATTATATGAAGGGGCTGTTGCTTGTTGCTGAAATGTTGTTTGTATGGAATAGGCCACTAGGGAGCTATACAAAATCTACTGTATATAAAGGCTTAGAATTATAAAGTATTACGATTTCATGTTGATAGCTAGGCAGTTAATTAGTCATACTTGTAATAGTCACAAGCTGGACATTTAAGCTTGTAATTAGTGTTTCAAAGATTCTGCTCCAATAACTATAATGGCTTATTCAATTTTGAGAATTTACATAATGTAGTTCTTTTTCCCTGAGACCTTTTTACTACACTTTTCAGGTGATTGGGTGAAAATTTGTATCAGAATCTGCAGAATCAGACTTTGAAGGGTCTGGAACTAAAACTGTAAATAGTTCTGGTGCCCAGATGAGAAGAACTGATGTTATTAGCAGTCGAAGGAGGGGGGTTTTTCTCTTCTTCAGCTACTGGGTATAGCAAGGGTCTGACCCTTTTACTCTTGGGTCAGAAGAGTGATGATAAGCACATGAAAGTTGCACCTTGGAATCAATACCAGTTGGTGGACCAGGAAACTGAAAGTAACCTCCAGCTGGCTTCTGGAAAGAATAGACTTTCCCGCGGGTGCGCTACCTTTGTCTGTTTTGGTCGCGCTTCCGCAGGACTTGATGGGCAGTCGCCTCTTAAAGTAGGTCCTACCCAGCCACAGGATATTTTGCTGAGTGGTCCTGCAAACGATAGGGAAAAGGAACAGACTCAACAGAGCACTGTTGTTGACGATGATAACAATGCTAGAAATATCACCCTCAAGAGTAGCCTGAAGAAGCCATTGCATAATACTACAGAAACTACTAAAGACAATGATGAGCAGCAGCCCCTGGCTGAAGAGGATAGTGATCTCTCTGGACACACAGAAACGAGAAAAGTGCAGTGGACAGATGCATGTGGGAAAGAGCTTGCAGAGATCAGGGAATTTGAGCTCAGGTATATGACTGTGAAGGCTATAAAATTTGATATCTCTTTATAATTTTTTGTTGTGTAGAAATGCTGGATATAGAATGTTACTTTCTCACTATCACTGTCTTCTATGTACTTACAAGATTAAAGAGTATCCTGCAACAAGGGATTTTTTGTTTGGTATTTGTCCTGGTCTGCATTTATTGGTTCCTTAAGTGATTATAATATAATGTGATTATATAAGGACCACATGTCATAAGTTTTGTTTCTAACCACTTTTATCACACTTCAGTATTTTACTGACTTCACTCAGTATGCTAGGCACTGTTACTTGTGTTGTGTCTATGTGGTGATTTTTGCTGCACCTACTGAAAGATATTACTATAATAAACTAGTCCTACTATAGCAATGACTTGGAAATTTATTAAGCTTGAATTAATATTAACTTATGCTAACATACTTCTTTGACCAAGTTGGAAATTGTACTCGAAGTTAACCTTGAACAGAGTCCTTATGGTCCTCTAGCAATGCAGCCTAAGGACTTTAGTTTATTGTTTTATTAGCAGAAGACATTCTTCATGCATTTTAGGGCTTCAACCATATTCTTCCTTCAAACCCTGATTCAGCTAGGTTTTGTCTGCATAATGAGTTATCATCTTATCATAAGTCAAAATGGAATAATTTTAGCTTTAGTTTGATTGGATGGAATCAGGTTCATGGACTCTATCTCATCTTCAAAATATATAAGAGCTGAATGCATGATTGTTAGTTCTAAGCTTTACGTTAGTTGTTACTTACTAATACAATTCTCCGTTAAATGTTCCAGCTAAAATCATAACTGTCCACAATAACTGATGTTTTGTGTCCTGCAATGTGTTTGATATAATTTCTTAGGATGGTGTTAGTTGATTGTTGAAACTTCTGGTGACATGTACAGACCAACATTTGGCATCAAAAATATTTTATATTATCCTTGGTTTTCTCTCTGCATGAAGTCAACAGAAGTGCTTTTAAGCTCAATGTGTGCTCCCTATATCCCATCTAGTTAGTGAAAATATATGGTAAAAGTTGCATTGACATCAATCCTATAGCAAGTAATGTATATATGAGTTGTAAATGTGGTAGCCAAAGTTTTATCTGCATTTTTTTATATGTGGCCAACCTTTGTGGGATAAAGTAGTATTAATCATTGAACAACTCTTACTGTATTTGTGTTTATTAATTTGTTGAAAGGGAGGGGGGTGGGTGTTTGGCTGCTGGCAGTCTAACCTGTATCAGTTTGAGACTCCTTTAGCCTAGTATTATAGCAAAAGATTTGTTCCCCTTGATCACAAAGACAAACTGGCTTACAGTCTTGGCAGGAAGATAAGCATAGTTAAGTAATACATTTTTGTAGTCAATTTTAAGCAGAGGTTGGAAAGTTTATGCCAAATAGATATAGTAGAACCTATAATTACATTGAATGTTTTCTGTTTAACATTTTATGTTCTAGACTGGATATAAATCCGTCATCTGTCATGCTTAGGAAACTCTTTGTCTTGGTTCAGGGATGCCTAATAAGTGCATGTGAAGAAGTTTGATTTATTCATGGAAAATAATTTTTAACATAATAATGCAAATGCTACTTTACCAATAGTAATTTGACAAATTGTAATAAGTTGCTAATGTTCATACTGGCTATTAACTTGGAAGGATTGTGGGCAAAACAATGATGACTAATTTCTGATTCCTTTCTAGATATACTTTGTAATGCTTAAGGAATAAGTTGACATGGTATTGATCATGTGCTACATTTGATTACTTTTTGGTAAGGAGATATACTTCATCCTGGGAAATTGTGTGGCCCAGTTTGATTCTAAATATGATTTATTATAAAGAAATGGGTTCTTTTTCTTAAAATTTGGTTAAAATTTCAAAGAAGTGGAGTTCAAATTCGTAAGAATCAACGAATCAAGGAGCAGATTTTTACCTAGAGTTTGGTGGTACAGTCTTCTCTACCATCTTATAAAGACAAACATGGGTGGATAAAAATGTCACACATCCACGCTAAATTTTAGATTTGTAAAGCTGGTAGAGAATCAGAATTCACAGCCATCATCACTAAGACTGTGTCTCTTTCCAGCTAATCTCAAAGACCTCCTCACTGCTTGCTTTGTATTTATGCTAATGTAGCTGATTTGAAATGTGCTTTAAGTATAAATTGTATCTTCCTTACATTATCTTTCTGGCAATACCCTGTACAAAGTAAAGAAGCAATCATCAGTGTGCCTGTTCAGTGCCATATTCTTCATGGAGATTTTCTTAGGTAACAGGTGAAACCTATCTATGAAGTATTTCATCTCATGACCCTACTTGATTAGATGGCCTTTCTTCTGTAGATAAAAGACCGTAAGGCGTGGGAGTATGGGATCACTTAGCTTTTAATTTTTTGCAGATTGTAAGGTATCTTAACTGTCACTGGAAACTCTCTGGAAAAACAGTGATATTCTGATAGGGGCAACACAGAGATCTCAATCCACAAAGAAACTGAGAATTTATCCAAAGGAAACCACAAAACTGACACCGAACCTTGAGGTTGGGAGAGTTGATAATCAAACCCACAACCCCTTGGTTTGGATCTCAATTGACTCTTTGAAGTAGTTGAACAGTATATCCTCCCCATGAAAATCTCACAGATTGTTCACTTGTGTTCGAAAGTGGCCATCTATATTTCTGAAACTGAAAATACTTGCTTGAGTTATCTCTGTTTCAGAATAGTTGTAAAGAATTCGATAACCATTAGCTTATTACATTTACCTGTTCAAGCCTACTAACTGAAAAGGAAAAAAGAATAACTAACACATATTGGATAGAGATTCATGTAAGGGTTACTTACCTGATTCCCTGTGAATCTTTTAATTAATCTATCTTTTTTAGTTATTTTCTTTCTTCTTCTTCTTCTTTCTCCCCCGTACATTCTCTCTCCGGGGCCTGGGGTTTTGTGTTTGTCTAAGAATTTTTGGTGTAGCATTTTGTATAAAAAGAATCAAGCCCAAACGATGGACATCATCTCTAGATATAATTCAGAAGTCTCAAATTAATATGATTTGTCCACTTCTTTCTTCTTCCAAGGATATTTCAACCTAAATTCACTTTATAGAAAGAGATCATGAAGCTGTTGATGCAGAGCTTCCCTGAGAGCTTTGAATTACACAATCTGCTGGTGGTCATTTCTTTCAATTATAACTGCTACATGCTTGCTGTGCTGGAGCTTGAGCACTTCTATGCCCCATTAACTTGCATAACCATTGTCTAAGCCCTTTGAGGCTATCACTTGCTGCAATACTAGTATATGACTATATGGTATTCATCAGGAATTGCATCTGCATTTCCTAGAAGTATTAGTTTTGGCAGTCTAGATGGCTTTCATTGTAACATTTAGCATCAATGGCAGTGCCTTATTGGACGGTGATGTGTGGATATTGGACAGATTTGATTGGCTTGATTTTGCTTTTGATCATGTCTGTCTTACTGACAGCAGCAATATATTTATCTCTCTATTTCTGTTCAAACTTTATCTTTTCTTGCACCCTGTTGAAATTGTATATTTTTTTTTCCCAATTTAAGTTTTGTGGTGTATACTTTTGTGGAGTTTCCATTTATCCTGTAATGCATCTGTTTTATGGATTGAATGGAAAGTTGGAAACGTATCTTCATCGATGTTACTCACTTCTGTTGTGTGCACAATTATGTCTTATCCCATTGCTTTCTACTTACATCCACGAAATTAAATTGCAGTGAACATGGCGAATCAGATGACGAGTTTGTCAATGGAAATGGGAAGACTTGTTCTTGCAGGATAATGTAATTTGGGCTTGTAAAAGCCCACTTGATTGAATCAAAATCAAGCATTGTGGAAGGGCATTAGATTGGGCTATTTTTGTGTGCTTAGCTGCTGTGAATCAAGCATATTTGGATTTACTGAGTGCTGTTGCCCATTTTTCGCCTGCTGAGTGAGTGGAAAACTAGAGCGAGGTGCTTGAGGTTTCGAGTGTGTTTTGATATGAGTACAGCCATCTGCTAAGATCCGGCATTCGGATGCCTCTACTGGCTGATTCACTTTGTTAATATCTTGTCAATTTTGTTTCATTGAGTGGACCGTCAGATTGAATTTTTAGTCATCTCTTTCAATCATTTTTTCTTCCCTCTTCACCTCTACTGCTTCTCCCCCCATCACCCATTCTTTTTTTGTTTGGGTTTTTAGATCATGTCCTTTTTCTATTTCATGACTCAGTGTGTATTTGCCGCCGTAATTAAAGTGTTCTTGCATTCAATCATACTTATTCTGCTTACAGGCCTTTGTATTTAGCAATCAAGTCACCCTGGCCCTTAGGTATATTTAATAACAATGCATATGCAGTTTTTTTGGGATCTTTCTCATATAGATCCGAGCATCCGAGCTGATGAGTTGTTTGATTTAGTTCCGGTTTGGCTGATGTTATTCAGTCTCATATCTGTAGCAATTGAAGAGGTTGTATAGTGAACTTAAAACTAGTCAAATTTATACTAATCATGTTTATTCTGAATGCTTAATTAGGCAGAACTGAAAAACAGAAACCTTTATAGTTCGGTTTTCTTAATTATTCGTAAACAGAGAATGATCACGAACTTACTTTCACGTAGTTGGAATCCATTTTACTTATTTTTGAGTAATTAGCGGTGTTTGTCAACAGTTAGCCATTTAATCTTACTCTTAATACGACCCGAATGAGACTATCTATAGTTTCAAATTCCTGTTCTCAGAAAAGTACTTATTATTCTGGGTTCCATACAGCCAAGTGGAGTAAGACTCAGCCTCAGACTCGAAAGCGGCGCGACTCACACGCGCCTCTTACTGCAAGTAGGCATTATCCACTTGCACATAAACAATCAAAATCCTCAACACCCAATAAATCACAGCCACATTTCATCTACCCATTAACAAATTTCCTCTGATTCTGATAACACTTCAAATTCCATCCTCTGCCTTCTCCTCTCTCTCTCTCCTCCCCAATTCAGACAAAAACACTTGGATTCAGAGAAATATGTCAGTAGCAGCTTCAATCCCAAGTATCAGACTACCAACAACAACAACAACATCATCATCTTCTTCATCATCATGTTCTTCTTCCTCATCAACTACCTTGAGCTTAAGGCTATCACAAACTAAGCCCTGTATGTCATTTACTGTCAGGAGTTCACAGACTGAAGGTCCTATCAGAAGACCTACTGCTCCTTCTCCTGCTCCTCCTCTGCAGCCGCCTTCGCCGCCTTCTTCATCTCCTCCTCCATCGCCTCCGAAGCCGGCCTCGGCTTCTAAAGTGGGGGAGGATAAGAGTGTGATCACATTGGAGTTTCAGAGGGCTAAGGCTAAAGAGCTGCAGGATTATTTTAAGCAGAAGAAGCTTGAAGAAGCTGATCAAGGCCCTGCTTTTGGTTTTGTTCCTAAAAATGAGATTGGCAATGGCAGGTATGTTCGGTAACACTTTTTATTATTAAATTAATTTATTGGAATATGTGTTTTCTTTGTAAATTTTATTTTCAATTTCTCTACCATCATGAACATTCACATGTTACCATTGGGTGATATGTAATTTTTGATATTGATGTACTCGCTTTATTTCAATTCGCTATTACTTGTCAGTTTTGGATACCAATGTATTGACTAATACGAAAATATTTTTGTTACGTTTACTAGTGCATAACCTTGAAAAACAATTAATTAGGAAGTCAGGAACATAGGACGTATTATATAGAAGTAAATGAAAATTTCACATGAAGTTATTGTCAATTATATATCCAATGGTTACCTTGTACCAAAATAAATGTAAGATCTATAAGCTGATGATTGTTGAATGTGTCAGCAATGTGGTATTGGGGAATTACTTGTCAAATGTTGATGTGCTAATTGGAAAGTTGTTAATTATGTGATTTTTGTTAATTTGCTAGGTAGGCTTATTCAATTGAAAGGTAAGATGTGAAAATGTTACATGTTTTTATAATGTGTGTTACTTGGACCTTCAAAATTGTTAGAACTATTCAACACAAACATAGGTATGAGAGACAGAGTAATCGAGATTTTGCTGCCCGTCATTCTATCTCTTTGGTAACATAAGCTTGATCGTTGTACGTAAGAGAGGGCTGTGAGGATTAAGATTACATGTTTATAGTATGATATGGTGGCAGTTGAAAAAAAACATGTTTAACATTTACTTTAAAACTCATACGTCCACTTTTCGATACTGTTTGTTCACTTCAGTCTTTGTAACTCATATTGACGTGGGTTATATAAATTAAACAATGTTTTTCCAAACACCGAATAACAGATTCTCCTTGTTTTTCAGTGAAAAAGAACATGTAGAATTTGATACATGTTTAATGTGATTATGCTTTAAGATTACAAGGACTAACTGTTAGCATTTTGATACAATATTTCGATTGTAATGTTTTGCATATAAAAGACATCAATTATGGGATAAATTGTTTCATATAATGGTTGTTTGATTCTTGATGCTTGATCTGTGATGAATAAACTTCATTGCAATTATGAAATAAGCTTTTTTGAGGTGTTAAATTTGGTGAGTATGTGGTAATGCTATGATGTTTGTGATATGATAAGTAAACCATAAACTGCGCCTTTCTGATGTGCTGCTATCAACAGATGGGCTATGTTTGGATTTGCTGTTGGGATGCTGACTGAGTATGCAACCGGATCTGACTTCGTGGATCAAGTAAAACTCATTCTCTCCAATTTGGGGATTGTAGATTTAGAATGAGCTATATAACACCATATCTTTAATTTCATTTTCTACTTTTTACAGTTTATTATACACCCCTTTGTGATTTCTGTCATCAAAAATCAGAATTTCCCCTTCTTTTGTGTGTTACGAGTCTTGTGACCATTTAATTCAACTGTTTGTTGCTATCACCTGTATTTATGTACTTGGTTCTGCATTTTTGAGCTCACAATACCTATGAGGTTCAAATTACAACATTTTTTTTAAAAAAAGTTTTATTCTTATAGTATAAATTACTCATTCATATGCTTTTCTTGTTTATGTTTTCTCCTTGTTTGGTTATACAAAGATTTGAACCTAATTTCTTTAAACTATCACCAGTTGAACAAAGATAATCTCAATTATAGTATGTAAAGATGCCAGTGGTTTCAGAGTTTGAGTGTGCGAAGGTGAATATGCTAGATAGAGTCCTAGGCTTCCAAGGTATGAGGACGATGCTGTTTCAAGCATCATATTGTGGCTGACCGGTTAACCAAGTCAGAGCAAGCTAAGAATAGGGCACTACAATTCTTAAGCTAAACCGAGTCTTCATGGAGTCTGTTTTGTAGAAGAGGTTTCCTAGAATGATGCAAAATTTACATGTAGCATCAGCATTAGTTCCAAGTTCCAACTAGCCCATAGGCCAGATGCAATATCCTCCCGTTTAGTCCTTGGATTCAGAAACAGTTAGTTACCGAAAAAACAACTATGTTGGCCGTTGAGGTCGTAGTAAAAAGTACTTACTGGCGTTGTGCTGCTGCAACTTGTGCAGGTCGTGCTTGTTAGTACAATGCATGATAGATGGTTTAGCTTGTTTATACAATGCAGGTGAAGCTTGTTGGTACCAAATTTAGCTTTGTTAGTACAATGCAGGTCGTGCTTGTTAGTACCAAATTTAGCAATTACAATCTTGTAAAATGAAAATTGCAAATTGTTGCCTAAATAGCATTACAAACTTGTTTGGTGACACCCGCTTCATATTTCCGGATAAAATTGCCTAAAAATAACGTCAATTTTTTTTTTTTTTTTTTTAAAATTTTTTTTTTAAAATTTTTTTTTTCTCCTCCCTTTTACTAAAATTCTAGTGCACTATTGACTACACACTAGTACACTGTTCACTTTTTATTGACAACCGTATATGATAAATCAACCCTTTCATGGTTTTACTACCTCCAATCCATTTTCTTAAGCTTTCATTAGAGGAAAATGAATTAATTTCAGTGGAAGTATTAGGTTGAATCTCTCCAACGTTCATTAATACACAATTTGGCTAAAATTTGCGATCATTTTTATTTGTATTAAAGACTACAATTAGCAAAGGGAATACTCCATATTTAAAATGACTGCATTTGACAAGTTTTCCAAAACATCTATTAACAATTATTCCCACGACTTACCACTACCATGACAAGTGATTAAGCAAGGAAAAAAAAAATAACAAAGCCTAAAAATTGTAGATATCTTTTAAACGAGAAAAAAAATCTCAGCAAACACATATCAATTTTGCTAAAATATATTGAATAATATTCACTGTAAATTGTATTTCACATAAACGGCCACATACAAGTATATATAGACTAGGTTACTTGGAGGGCAAGACCAAAATAACCTAAAGATATTCACAAGATATATAAGATATATTTCCAAATATTCACAATATTATTATCTTTCCTAATACCCCCCCTCAAGTTGGAGAGTACGGATCTCGGACACCCAACTTGCGAAGTAGAAACTCAAATTTAGCTTTACCCAAAGCTTTTGTAAAAATGTCGGCCAACTGAACCGTCGTAGGAACATACGAGGGTATAATCGTCCCATCTGTAATCGCATCCCGAACAAAGTGACAATCTGACTCAATATGCTTTGTTCGTTCATGAAATACTGGATTCTGCGCTATGTATAACGCAGACTGACTATCACAATAAAGGTGCATCCCATTCTCATGTCGAACACCTAAATCACCAAGTAGTCGCTTCAACCACTTTAATTCACAAGTCGTTGCATTCATACAACGATATTCTGCTTCTGAGGAAGAGAGGGCCACAGTAGGCTGCTTCTTGGTCTTCCAAGACACCGGAGACAAGCCAAGAAGTACAAACCAACCACTCAAGGACCGCCTGGAGAGAGGACAACCTGCCCAATCTGAATCACACCAACCTTCCAACTGTAAAGCACTATCAGATCTCAATAAAATACCCTGTCCCGGACTCTTCTTCAAGTATCGAACAACTTGCAGAGCTGCTTCCCAATGATCAACCCTAGGATTTTGCATAAACTGTGATAAAATGTGGACTGAATATGCTAAATCGGGTCTCGTAACTGACAAATAAATCAGTCTACCTATGAGACGTCGATATTTCTCAATATCATGAAAATACTCTCCCTGTGACAATGCTAACTTGTGATTCTGCTCCATAGGGAACTCTGCAGGTTTAGCATCAAGTAAACCTGCCTCTGTAATTATATCCAGTGCATACTTTCTCTGACAAATAAAAATTCCCTGTTTATTCCGGGCTACCTCTAGCCCCAAAAAATATTTCAACACTCCAAGATCTTTCATCTTGAAACAATCTCCCAGATATGATTTAAAATTGAGCATAGCATTTTTATCATTGCCTGCAACAATTAAATCATCTACATATACTAACACATTAAGCTGCATTTTACCCTTTGTCAGAGTAAACAAGGAATAATCATAATATGACTGTTTAAAGCCATAATTTTTCAAAGCTGTAGCAAGCTTTGCAAACCAACATCGAGGAGCTTGTTTAAGCTCGTACAGTGATTTCAGCATCCTGCAAACTTTGTCAGAGTTATCTTTCTCAAAACCAGGGGGAATTTTCATATATACCTCTTCTTCCATATCACCATGGAGAAATGCATTGTGGACGTCCATTTGATGAACTTCCCAATTTTTCACCGCCGCTACTGCAAGAAAGGTCCGAACTGTCACCATCTTTGCTACCGGAGCAAATGTCTCATTGTAGTCTAATCCTTCAACCTGATGATTGCCAAAGATGACTAGCCTCGCCTTCAATCTCTGCAAGTTCCCATGCTCATCATATTTTTCTTTGTAAACCCACTTGCTCCCGAGCGCCTTTTTACCAGGTGGTAGTTTTTCTAACACCCAAGTACCCTGTTCTTCAAGTGCCTTTATCTCATCTGCCATTGCCTTTCTCCAACCCTCGTATTTCATGGCCTCCCTGAAACTCTTAGGTTCATTTCCTCCTGTAATAGCAGCAATATATGTTCTATGTGCCACAGAGAATCGGTGAGAATCAACAAAATGCGTTATAGGGTAAACAGTACCTGAGGGAGGTGATGTCACAGGTGAACTTTGAGTCGGTGTAGATGGACTTTTATTTCGTATAGTATGCAACACAAAATCACGGAATTTGACCGGAGTTTTCTTTGGTCTCATGCCTCTACCCAAGGCATCATCGGTGCCATCCTTAACGTGTGCACCTCGCTGCTGCTGCTTAGCAGGCGAGTGTGGCACGAGCTGCTCCTCCAAGCACCCACTAGTGCTGCTCTCTCCCACGCCCCCTGTACCAGCGCTCGCAGGACTGCCAGCGTACGGATCAGAGTGGCTGGCAGTGCCCTCTGCGGCCTGGCTGCGGGCAGCCTCTTCATGCCGCAACCCGGGTGCGGACGTTGCTGTCTCGGCCTCACTAAGTGCTGTCTCAGCATCCCTATGACATCCCTCATCTCCCCTTACACATTCCTCATCAAACACGCTAAACCCATCTTCGCTTGCCCCTTCGTCTCCACTCACAACTGAAGGTAACATAGTAGTAGTAGGTGTGCTAATAAAAGGAAAATCATGCTCCACAAACTTTACATCTCTCGAAACAAAAAATTCCTTAGTCTCTAAGTCATAGACTTTCCACCCCTTTTTCCCAAAAGGATACCCAACAAATACACACCTCCTACTTCTACTAGCAAATTTATCCCCTTTACTCCGGAAATTATATACAAAACATAAACACCCAAACACCCTAATATGCTCATATGAAGGTTGTTTGTGGAATAAAATTTGAAAGGGGGTTTTATAGTCAAGCAAACGAGAAGGGGTTCGATTAATTAAGTGACAAGCCGCTTGCACACACTCCCCCCAAACTTTGATAGGTAAGTTAGCTTGAAATCTCAAGGCTCTAGCCACATTTAAAATATGTTGATGTTTTCGCTCAACTCTCCCATTTTGTTGAGGTGTCCCTACACAAGATGTCTGAAAATGTATCCCATTCTCAAAAAAATACTCCTTCAAAGAGTTAAACTCCGTACCATTATCACTACGCACAATTTTTATCTCTTTAGAAAATTGACGTTTCACAATAGCAACAAAATTATAAAACATGTATTCAACTTCCGTTTTATTTCTCAATAAATAAGTCCACACACCCCTAGAGTAATCATCAACAATAGTTAAAAAATAATACGAACCACAAGACGAAGGAGTCTTGTATGGCCCCCACAAATCTAAATGCACTAGTTCAAATATCCGACTAGCTTTATTTTGACTCAAAGGAAAACTACTCCTATGTTGTTTTGCCCTAGGGCATACATCACAAGATTTAAATCTACTACTACGACTCACAAACGGAAGTTGCTCAAGAACTTTTCCCGAAGGATGCCCCAAACGTTGATGCCACAACTTTGTAGATTGATCCCCATCCGTCTTCAAAGTCCTCACAGTTGGAACACCTCGGAAATAGTAAAGTCCATCCACACGTTCACCCGCTCCAATCACCTTCCTCGTCATTAGGTCCTGTATAACACAAAGTTTGTTAGTAAATTGCATAGTACAATTTGATTCATCACTTAATTGAGTTGCGGAAATTAAATTGCAATTCAATTGAGGCACATAAAGAACATTTTTAATCATCAAGCCGCCATCCAATGTGACTGTGCCTATTTTAGATGCCTTAGCATAAGTTCCATCCGGCAATCCCACCGGACAATGAGCCACATTTGTCACGTTCTTCAAATAAGAGAGATCACAAGTCACATGGTTCGAGGCTCCGGTATCAATTATCCACCCCAAGTCATGCTTACCATGCAATTTGGGTTTAAGAGAGTTTAGGTGGTCAAGAAGCTGCTGAATTTGGGCTGTCGAAACCCCTGCAAGAGCTGCTGTGTCACTGCTCGAAGGCGGAGCAGAGCTGCTGCTCTGTGAGACAGCCTGCCCACCAGTCTTATGTGCTCGAACAGTGGTGTTTGGGCCTCTGCCTCGCCCCCCTGCACGGCCTCCACGACCTCCAGCAGAACCACCACGTCCCGGTCCACGGCCTCCCCGAGGCCTGTCACCCCACCAGTCAGGAAACCCGTGAAGTTGGAAGCACGTAGCCTCATCGTGCCCTTCACGGTTACAATGCGTGCAAAACTTAACGGAGTTCTCACGGGGCTTCGCCTTTGAATCATACTGAAGCTTGAAGGCAACAGTATTGTCTCGTGAATTAGCACGAGTTGCATCTCCGCCACGCAGCTGCTCTGCTTGAACAAGCTGCTGATATGCTCTGTCCACACTCGGCAGAGGGTCTTGCGCCAAGAGTTGGCCATGAATCGATGCATATGCATCGTCTAACCCAATGAGAAAGTGGTGAACATAATCTTCGTCTCTGATCTTCTCAACTTGCGCCACGATGTTGCACTTGCACCCACCACAAGAGCACTTTGGGATGGACACATAAGATGTTAATTCATCCCAAATTTTGGACAATCGCCCAAAATACACAGCCACTGCTTCATTGGAGTCCTGCTTGCACTCCCCCAACGAACGCTTCAATTGACACACACGAGTTCCACTGACAACGCAAAACCTATTCTTCAAATTCGTCCACAGCAAGCAAGCGTCATCATAATCCCCAAGGGTAGATCACACAATTGGGTCCAAGGTATTCATCAACCAAGACACCAACATCGATTGCACGGCCTCCCAATCCTCAAGCTTCTTAGCTTCACTCGGCTTTGCAATTGAACCATTAATAAAACCGAATTTCCTCTTCGCCTTCAAAGCCGTTCTCACAGCCCTAGCCCATTCATCATAATTATCACCCCTTAATTGAATAGGAGTAATAACGCTTCCTGGCCCGTCACTTGAACCAAGATGAAAGGTCAAGTCGACCTTCGATGATTTTCCTGTCTCCCCTGCCATCTCTCAGGAAAAAAAAATATTTGATTGTGTTTGAAAAAGAAAGTCACGAAAAATTCACACCCTCAAACAATGTCTATGGAAAACAATGTTTGAAAAAAAAAAAATCGGATCTCACAAGGCTCTTGATACCATGCTAAAATATATTGAATAATATTCACTGTAAATTGTATTTCACATAAACGGCCACATACAAGTATATATAGACTAGGTTACTTGGAGGGCAAGACCAAAATAACCTAAAGATATTCACAAGATATATAAGATATATTTCCAAATATTCACAATATTATTATCTTTCCTAATAAATTTGTACCAATTGGTTGTTGGTGCATTGGTGATTGAAATTGACTTGCGAGGGCAAGACTGTCTTGGCACTAGAACCCTACCAGTGTTACCACCAGAATTGATCCCCGAAACTGGATTAGTCCAAAGGGTGAACCAGCGAAGAACAGAGAAACTTGTAGAGAGCCTTTTTAATGGTAGAAAATGGTCGTCCCTTTCCCACCTTAGATTGTTGAATGGAAGCATTTGATGCAAACAACGGGTGATTGAGGATGTCAATTGCCGAGGGTCTGTAAGAAGCAGGACTTATACAGAGTATAATCAAGAGTCTAACTTGATAATCCGTGACTTTTCTTACAAGTTTTGGCATAATATACCTTCTTTTCGTTTCCCAAAGCTTATTGAAAGTACGGCATTCTTTGTACGGTTGCTCACCAGTAAGCATTCGAAGAAAGCACAAGCCGAAAGAGTATACGTCAGTGAGCTGATTATTGTATATCGGTCTATATTCTGGTCCAATTACTACACCACCTTGTGTTCTTTCAAGAACGACCGCGTAACACAAGTCTCCTATCATCAGCCGCCCCGTTTTTTTACTAAAGTAGAAGTACTTGCAGTGGATATCTCGGTGCATTATCGGGGGATCTTGACTGTGTAAATAATGCAACCCTTTGAGAATTTGTCTAGCAAATTCCCTGATTTCTTCGACATCGAAATGATGGTGTTTGTTGTTTAAGTAGTCTTCTAAATTTCCTAATGTTAAAGGCTCAGTAATCATGTTACTTATTATATATTGATCATCCGTCCAATAATGATAGCACTTAACAATATTCTCATGATCTAATGACTTTAACAGTGTCGCTTCAGAAACCAAATTCATATCAAATCCTGTATGAGTAATAAGGGCTACTTCTAGTGAGGATGACTTACTCCAACTAATTTCTATTCCTTCAACCTCATCATAACCTTTGTATATTGTTTTTGAGCCCACTTTGCCTACGATCTCGTCGTACCTTGCGTATCGTCCGGTTGGATCTCTTTCGACCACCTTCACATCGTTCACGTCCACCGATCCAGTCATTGCCATCATCACTAGACTAATTAATCAGCAACAGAGAAACCAAAAAAAAAAAAAAGGTTTTAATTAACTTTTTTGCGTGATGAAAGTTTTGTAGAATGCTGGAAAATATATATAAAGCAGAGATGTAGTTAAGTTGTGTTAGGGACTTAGGGTTAAAGGTTGGTTCCGACTCTTCAGATATTAGTTTTGTTATAGTTATACTGTTGACTATAAAAATGCTTAATGATAAATATTCGCGGAGATATATAGGAAATTGATAGGAGTACTACACACTAAATAAATATTTAAATTCTATTCAAAAAAAAAAAAATATTTAAATAATTATGTCCTTGGATTTGTTCAAAATTAAATTTCTTTTTTTTTTTTGATAAACAAAATTAAATTTCTTTTGACTTACAAGTTACATTTTTTAAATATCTAAATATATTCTGCCCTTTGATTTGTTCAAAGAAAGAAAGAAAAAAAAAAGGCAACAATTTATTTTATTTTTAAATTTTGACAAATTCTACAAGAGCATTATTTTCTCATCAAATAAACAATCGAATATAAAGGTCTCTATTTAAAAGGATGCGAAAAACGTACTTGTATAAAATAACTACTTGCGCCAAGCTTAAAACATTAGAGTATGGAATTATAGTTTTCTTAATAAAACTCAATAATATTTTGATTAATTTGCTTGTTGGAATAGAATTGTTCTTATTTTATTTTTATTTTTTATGCAACTTACAATGTGTCCTCCCTAAAAAAAACACAAATTTTTTTTTTTAATTTTTTTTTTAAAATATGACCTTAAAACTTATACTTGCAATCCAATCACAAAATCCATGGAAATCGAATTCCAATTCCACTTACTACCTAGATGTCACGAGGTCTGAAAGCAGGAGGACTGATTTATTCAGAAAAGTGGCCTGCTTGCTGCTATTGCGCTTTGGTGGATTTGGAAGAGGCGTAATTGTGTAATGTTTGGAAATGCTGATGAAATTCCAGCACATACAGGTACCTTCACCAGATCTAAGGTTGAAGAATGTTGGAATGCTCTAGTGGAAACAGATGTTGGTGGTAATTAGTCATGGCAGGTTTGAGTTCATGATCCAAACGTGTGGGCGCGTGGCTATAGAGACAGACCGATAGGGCAATACATATTGTACAATAGTTGCATAAGAAGTGTTTACAAAGGGACTTGATAAACATCAAGATATAAAAATTACTTGGAGTAAGACTACAATTAAATATAATTCATTAAGGTCTAAGTAAAGTTATGAGAAATAATAATGTACAAAAGCTACAATGCAGCCCATATCAGAACTCGAATTAAAAACAAAATTCGTACTATTGACAAAAACATTAAATAAAAAAGAATCTTAATTTCGACTCAAACATCTTTAGGGACTTGCATTGGATGTATAGTTTATGCTTTAATTTGATCAAATTATGGTAGTCATGATATCATAGATACAGAATTGAAAAGCAAAGTCAAGGAAGAAAAACATATTGTGTATATACCAAATATTATATACAATCAACTAACTCAAGAATATTCATTTATTCAAATCAAACACTTAATACAAGTGATGTAAATCAATTGACGAAAGAATGAAAGAGTCAACCCCCTCCCCTATACCCTACACACACACACCATGGATGATTACAGCCTCAGCAATACTATACAAACTGAGCATCATACATTTTATTATTCTAACACTAAGTTTTATTGAACTGACTAAGATAAAAGAACAAACTAACTATCAGCAATACTATGCAAACAGTACGGTGAAGCCGGCATTAGGAGAGCACTTTCAATTCAGAAGATGCAGGAACATACCCTATGTAACAGCCCCAGCAATCTTGCTCTGAGGGTACTCGAATCAGTCAAGTAACTCGGTAACGGTGCAACAAACGGGTCCTTCAAGAGAGCATTTGCCGAGGGTCTAAGCCCCCAAGCCAATAAACACCTGTTAGTAAATTGATAAACTTGAATATCGTCCTCTGCCACTTTTTGTATCTCAACAAAATCAAGCCCGCCTAAACACACTTGTCTTGGATAATCCATCACCGTACTCGTGCTGCATTTGTTAGCCCAGACCATCTCTAGCACGCACGTTCCGAAAGAGTAAATGTCGACCATCTCGGTGTAACGTCCTTCAGCAAACTCTAGTGACTTGTAACGTGATCCAACCCATCTCTGATAACAGAACCTCTGTTCAAGAAAACACGCAAACCCGAATCCTCCAATTTTCACATCTCCTGTCTCTCCATTCACAAAAATGTTCTCGCAGACAATGTCACGGTGCACAATTCGCGGTGTTTGGTTGTGCAGATAAGCAATTCCTTTCAGAATCTGTCTTGACCATTTCTGAATTGCATTATGACCTGATATCTTGTGATTTCTGAGGTACTGTAACAAGTTTCCTGCAGGAAAGTACTCAGTAATCGTGTTTATCGTCTTCGCCTCGTAATCAATCCAAGAATCGTAGCATTTCACTACATTTTTATGATCTAATAACTTCATTAGACCAGCTTCTGCACATACCATCTCAAGAATTTCCTTATTCTTTAACAAATTCTCTGTTAGCTCTGTCTTAGTCCAAGCAATTTCGATCCCAGCAAGATTATCGAATCCCTTGTAAACTTTCTGCGTACTACATTTCGATTTTCCATCGTACCATACGTGTTTCCTATTCGAGCCATAAGTCTCATACCTCGAACCATCTCCTGGAATTAACTCATTGACCCTTAAGTACTCTCCGTCATAAAACAGAATCGTTTTACCTTCAATCATCTCATCGTACCTTACATACCGCCTACTCGAATCACTCTCGACAATCCTACTGTCACTTCTGGTACCCCCCTGCGAACCAGATGTCGTATCATCAGATTTTTCCCCTTGTAATCTTGCCACCTGATCACGCACAGTCTCTCTGAGAGTCTGAAGGTTAGCAGCACTGATACCTGCTGCTGTCAATGTTTCTGCTGTTGATGTTTCAGGAACATCGACGTCTGCAAGAAACGAGTCCTTCAGAAGGTCATTTACCTTAGGCCTGTCTGATCTATGACGCAGACACTTATCAATTAACTGCCTAATTTCCGAGTCTTTCATACTGTATAGCGCAGCAGGCGGTTCACGTTTCTTAATCTTGTCGAAAACGAGTTCTCTGCTCTCGCATTCGCTGTACAGCACTTCCTTAGACAGTATCTGTAACAGGGTCAGCCCAAATGAAAATACATCAACCTTCTCATTATAATCTGCTGTTCTTAAAATATCCGGCGACACTGTTTCCGGAATACCATCATAGCCAGTGTACCTTTTTTCATCATCAAGATGCATCGCAAACCCGAAATATCCGAGCTTAACTCTGCCCACATTTCCATTAACAAAGATGTTTTCAATCTTCAAATCACGATGAGTTATCGGTATATTATGCTTCGTGTGAAGATGATGCAACGCGCTTAGAATCTGTCGACACCAGTTCTTGATCGCGGTATTACTGTCATCGAGATTATGTTTGCTGAGGTACTCTCTCAGATTTCCTGAACAAAAATGTTCAGTAATCGTGTTAGTGATCGTGTTTCGGGCTTCAGGGGTATCATCAGGTGTCCAAGAATGGTACAAGTTCAGTATATTATCTTCTGGGAAAGTCGGATAAGACATAATTCGATTGAATTCGTCTGACATCTCTGTTGTCTTACACCAAGAAATTTCTTTACCAGTAAACTTATCGAACCCGCTATAAACTGTTCTGGTGCCACTTCTTGCTATGATTTTGTCGTACCTTACGTATCGCCCGTCCGGACTCGCCTCCTCGATACTGTATTCGTCTGTCCGTGATGATGATGCTGACGAACTCGAAGAAGCCATTACTGATTTTGTTGAACAAACAGAAGGTTTGGGATTGAAAAGATGACTAAGAAAAAAGGAAGGTTGTTTTCTGATTTTTGAGGAAAAACAGAGAAATTTTGCTTATTAATTGTGTTTGTTGAAGTAACAGAGAATTTTTGGATCAAAGGAGAATGTGAAAACAGAATTCTAATCAGTAATCACTATTTATAGATTGTTTCTGTCTGATCCCGACTCCACAGAGAACTTGGACTTGAGATCCTGATACTCCTATCGGCAAGCTGAGAACCTACACAATGAGAAGAAGTTAGCTAACCCCGGGGTGATCCGGGGATAACCACTCCGATGATAAAGTCAGAAAGGTGTTTAAGAAAAAGAAAGTAAGAGAGAGAGAAAGTAGAGAGAGATTAGAGAGATAAAAAGTGTAATTAATGTCCTCATTAATGAGGTCTTACCTACTATTTATAATGGTTTATCTTGACAGGTGGCTCTCATCCATGCAGAGCCTTTTGTGCCAAGTGTCGAGCTTCTGTTGCCACGTGTTACATTTCGGTGGGCCGACATGTCTTCAATCTGTGACATATCAGCATCTTCTCCATGATTACTAAAACCTGATCATGTTTTCATAAGATATCGGTCATGCCAGATATCATCCCATACAATTAGCCCCCCAAGTGAGGACGTACGATTACTCATCGTCGTGCTCAGTTTATACCAATAACAAGCTGATTCCGACGAAACAAACTTTGGGTCCCACATCTCATTCTTTAGAGTTTTCCTTGTGGTGTAAATTCTACTGTAGCAACGTTTCTTGTACTCTGTCAAGCACCACTTGTTAACAAAGTTTTACTACTGATGTTGTTGTCTTGGCTTCGTCACAATTCATCTTACTTGCTTGCTTGATTTATATTCAGATAAATTAGCTTGCACATATGTATTGTAGGTCTATATTTAAGCTCTATGTTCTTTTGCTGAGAAGTTTTATACTTGTATAAACTCCATTTCCCCCCCAAGTGACCTTGTGTGCTGATAGCAGACAAGGTCTACTTTCTGTAAACTATCTGGGAGCGAAAAACTCCGTTTTCCCCCCCAAGTGACCTTGTGTGCTGATAGCATACAAGGTCTACTTGCTGTAAACTATCTGGGAGCGAAAAACTCCGTTTTCCCCCCCAAGTGACCTTGTGTGCTGATAGCATACAAGGTCTACTTGCTGTAAACTATCTGGGAGCGAAAAACTCCGTTTTCCCCCCCAAGTGACCTTGTGTGCTGATAGCAGACAAGGTCTACTTGCTGTAAACTATCTGGGAGCGAAAAACTCCGTTTTCCCCCCCAAGTGACCTTGTGTGCTGATAGCATACAAGGTCTACTTGCTGTAAACTATCTGGGAGCGAAAAACTCCGTTTTCCCCCCCAAGTGACCTTGTGTGCTGATAGCAGACAAGGTCTACTTTCTGTAAACTATCTGGGAGCGAAAAACTCCGTTTTCCCCCCCAAGTGACCTTGTGTGCTGATAGCATACAAGGTCTACTTGCTGTAAACTATCTGGGAGCGAAAAACTCCGTTTTCCCCCCCAAGTGACCTTGTGTGCTGGTAGCAGACAAGGTCTACTTGCAATAAAATTGAAGTGTAACCGTTCCTAAAAATATATTTTACTAATTTTTTTTTTAGGCGGGAAAATATTTACACGTGTCACAAATCCTGCCGTTGCTTTTTGAAAGGGCTTGTTAATTAACAGCCGTAGGATTTCTGAACCGCCTTTCATTTCAATTGGCGATTCAGTTTTTCCTTTTTAGATCAAAAATCCACCATTTTTACCATTTCACACCTCTTCTCCTTCTTAATTTTCTCCCGAAAGAAATTCTTATCAATCTTGCGCTTAGTTTGTGCATTTCGTCTCGTCGGGCGTTCCTTCTCTTTCTTCGTCGCTTTCATCTGTAAAAGGCGTTCCTTCTTTTTGCGATTTTCTTCGAAGGTATTTTCGTACCCTAACCCTTGATTTTTATGCTGTTTTATGTGCTTATATTCAATTAAATGTCTGAGGATAGTGTTGAAGAGAACTTTCCTAACCTTAGTACTGCTAGGCGTCGTTTAATTAGGCAGTCTTTAGGTAAAGAAACTGGTAGTAATAGGGGCAATTCATCTTCCCTTTCTGACAATATCGACTATCCCTTTGGGACGTTAACTTCTGAAGAAGAAAAACGTGCTTTTATGATACATAGGACTATTGCTCACCGTGAAAGTGCCTTTCACCCCTTTAACCCTGATATTCCTGCCGATACTGAAATTCTTGACGTTGAGCCTGTTAGTGTCCGTTATCACTTACGCAACTTTACTGGGAGACGCTATTTTAACCAATACGGCACTAACGTTGGCAATATAGGTATTAACACTATGCCAAGGGTAAGGAGTACCAGTTATCAGCCTGAAGTTGCTGCTCGTGAAGCCGCCGAGGCTGCCAAAGCAGCTAAGGCAGCTGAGGCCGCTAAGGTGGCGGAATCTAGTAAAAGACCTGGTCAAGGTCAGGTTATAAGTTCTTCTTCAGAAGAACTTGGGGACGACATCCCACCAAACCCCCAGGAAGGTCAGGTATCTCCTGTGCATGATTCTGCCGTCAACTCAGTTTTAGGAGATGACGAAGCTCAGGAAGATAGTGTAAATAACGAGAGTAGGGATAACATTGTTGATTTAACGGCTGAGGTTATCCAAGAGGAGAGTTTGGACGAAGGATACAATTCCGAGACTGACAGGGCTGAATTCCGACAACCCATAGTCCTTGCCAACGATGGAAAAGTTGCGAAGGAAACAATAAGTGAAGCTTTTAGGAAAACGGCAATTACAAAAGATTACTGCCGTCGTGCGAAGAGGTTTTTTAATCTTCCTGACGGCTATGAGTTGTCTCTTCCTCCATCTGGTGCTTCAGTATTGGATTGCCCAGCCGGGTCCGTGGCCGTTTATCTGAGACATCTAGACTTCGGTCTCCGTTTTCCCCTACACCCATTTGTAGCCAAAATTTTGAAGGCCTGGAACGTTTGCTTAGTTCAGCTAACCCCTCAAACTATTCGTGCCGTTATTGCCACAGTTTGGGTTATGCTTTATCGGAACTACCCTTTGACCCTTAATGTATTTCGGCGGCTAATTACCCTGAAGAGAGATGGACAGTCTGATGGGTGGTGGTCTTTGTACACTCAACCTCACAAATATACCGTCCATCCAAAACTTTCTAGCTGCAAAAACTGGAAGGACAAGTTTTTCTTCATGTCTGTTCCAGATGATTATCCCTTGAGAAGGACTTTTTTCAAGCCTCATCCTCATTTTGACTCAATCCCCGAGAGAGATCTCGGGAAACATGAAGAGAGGGCCGTCAACCATTTTGACGTTTCCGAATTCGACGAAGGTGACGGCAAAGTCCGTCTCATTCCTGCGGTGTGGGTGCCGAATGTGAGTTACATTCTGGGCAACGCTCCGCTATCACGCGTCGGTCTCTGTTGGACTGACCAGCATGGTATAACTTACTTTTCTTTTTACTCCTATGCACTCTCTTATTTCTATGACGAAGACGGCATAGCTTACATGCTACTTTCCTCGTCCTTTCTTTATTGTCATTTGTATCTCTCTCCCTTTTTTTTTTTTTGCATTTTACCGATTTTTTTTTTTTTTTATTTCTTTTTCTAGGTACCGATAAGTTGGATAATAGGCTACTCGGCCTATCTGCTGACGGGACTAGGGTTATCAGGCGGTGTCCCAAAGCTTGCGATCCGTACGACACCCTTGCTACTGTTTGCGGTCGCGCTCCAGCCATCAGTGCTAAAAGAAGAGCTGAGATCATGGCCGATGAGAATGCTAAGAAAAGAAAACTTACACCTCTTGCCAATCGGCGGGGTGGGATCGTGATCTCAAGCCCTCGGCAACCTGAAGGGCGTGCCGAGAAGAGAAGGGATCAACCGGCGCCCGAGAAAAATAAAGAGCAGTCGGTTCCTGAGAAGACCCCGACTGCCAGCCAAGTTAAAAGCCCCGAGGCCATTGTGAAGAAGGTCATTCAGGGTATTGAGATTGAAGATCTCACCTCTGCCGAGTCTCCCCCTCAGCCTCAGGTTACAACCGTAATCGCTCCTATGACAGTTGGGTCGGACTCCAGCATTCCGGCCTTGACTTATCGATCCAATCAGTGGATCGAACGAGTGTCTGGACGGTTTCCAGAGGAAGTTTTAAGGGGGTTTTCTGTCCCTCCTGGCCATTCCGGCGACCGCTGGCAACCAGCCATGGATGTCGGCCGGAATGAATCCATGATAACCGACGACCCTATGCAAGGTGGGAATCTCGGTTACCGGCTGCTGAGTAACCTGACGCTGCCAATGGACAGACCCGCTGGTCCAATCGGCCCCCTTGCCGCGTCTCATATGCATAATTTGATGAAGGTTAGTGTATTACTTACGCGTATATACTTATCGTCTTTATCTCTTATTACTATTGGTATTTCTATATATATATTTCAAGTACTGATATCGGTTTTTTTTTTTTTTTTTTTTTTTTTTTTTTTTTTTTTTTTTTTTTTTTTTGTATGTATCGTACAGGCCGTCATGTCTGGCACAGAATTGGTTGAGATGTACCGCTATTACCAGGAAAAACATCATCAAGCATCTGCCAACGAAAGCGCCATGCAGGAGGCCATCAAGAATGCTGAAAAGGCCCTCAGTGATCTGAGGAAGATAAAAGAAAATGACGACAAGGAGATGTCGGCCTTGAAGATCAAGGCTGAGAGAGTTGCTGGGTTAGAGTCGGACGTGCAGAGTCTGAAGACTCAAATTGCCAAAAAAGATGAAGCCATCCAACGTCTTCCTTCCGTCGAGAAGAACCTCGAAGATGCCAAAACCAAAATTAAGAGCCTTGAAGAGAAGGTTCAAAAAATGGAGGCTGACAAACCTGGTATTCGTCAGCGTGCGGTTGGCCGTTATCTAGCGTCCGATGAGTTCTGCTCCAAACTCCAGGACCGTTTCGATGGGGGTTGGACTGCTGCTCAGAGGTGTATTGCCCACGCCGCCGGTTGGAAGAAGGATGATTGGGCAAAAGTTGAGAAGGCTTTCAGCGAGGAAGCCTATAAGATTCCTTCCGGCTTTGAGGCGCAGCAATTCTCCGAAGAAGACTTATATAACTTGGCGCCAACTGCTGATGACGGCCCCAGCAACCCCAGTATTCTGGACTCCCCGGTGCCTGAAAACGGTCAATCTTGAAGGGGCGGGCAGTCATCACCGACATCTTCTTGTGGGTCTTGTATCATTGGGCCTTATCAGCTATAACTTTACTTGTTTTTTGTATGTATGGACATTTCTTTTGACAGTGCTGTTTTATCGGCATATACCCTTTTTTTGTGGTGATGCCTGTCGATTGTTATTTTTATCTATTATGTATTAACTGTGTATAAATTTGTACACTTTTCGCTATAACTGTATTGCTCTCTATCTGCTATTTTCTAACTTGTTTACAATTATTCCAGTATGATAACTGCATAATCTTGCAAATTAAGCATATATATAGAGAAGAACTTGTAAAAAATAAAACTTACTTGGTAGTTTGCTTGAAATCTGCCACTGAAAGCTCTCTAAAGAATGTCGGCCTCTGTAGATACCAGACTTCGAAACTTCATCCTTGGTGGACACTTTATCAAGACTGCATTTTAAAAGGTGCCGACATACTATGGATACCATTATTGTACTGAAAACTTTAAACATTTTTTGAAATTTTAAATATTCTTCAAATAACATATCATCATGCAAACAACATACCATACAACCTCCAATAGCATATAATATATCCAAATAACATATCCAAATAACATATCATCATGCAAGCAACATAATATATCATTATGGTACTCCTTGCCCCCCTTAGTATACATAGTTCTTCTCGGAGCTATGTATACTGATTCGTAACCGGCTGTTGGTGGTTCAGATTATAACAACGGTCACCCACTGCTTTGATATTACAGTCAGTTAGGTACCCTCTCGGCGATCACATTCTGAGCTATGCCTCATGTCGGCATATACTCGAATTGATTTGGCCGGTATTTATACTTTGAACCAGCAACCTCATGAGTTAACGTATACAACTGATCAGGTTGTACAACTGTTAACTGCATGGAAGCGGTTTTGAGCTGTCCGTCCCATTTAACGATGTTTTGTTAAATGGAGGATGCCTATTGAAATGCACATTGTCTGAATACTTCTTCATTCATCACCGATATCTTTGTCCGATATCAGCTTCAAAAAGTGAGGTTTATTCTCTACACATAGTATTTTTTCAATACAGCTGAATTCCATACATTCTTTAGAGGAGTCCCATCCAAAGTTTCCAAGTAGAATGACCCTTGGACGATGATAGCTTTAATCCGATAAGGTCCTTCCCAGTTTGCAGTCAGTTTCCCGTCTTCATTTCCCTTACCGGTTGCGGCGGTTCTTCGTAGCACCAGATCCCCTATCTGTAACGGCCGATGGGATACCCTTCTATTATATGCCCTAGACATTCTTTCCTTGAATGCAGCTGACTTAACGGCTGCCTTTTCTCTTAGTTCTGGCAAGAAATCCAGTTGTTGTCGTAGGAGTAAATCATTTTGATCTTCACAGTAATGCTGAACTCTGAATGTCGGCAGTCCAACTTCTGCCGGTATGACTGCTTCTGTCCCAAAAACCAGGTTATATGGTGACTCTCCTGTGGCCTCTCTTATTGTTGTCCTATTTGCCCACAATATCTCCGGTATCAAATCTGCCCACAAACCCTTTGCATCTTCGATTTTCTTCTTTATGGCCGTTATGATCTGCTTGTTTGCTGCTTCTGCCTGGCCGTTTGATTGTGGATGGCATACTGCTGCATATGCAAACTTCACTTTATACATCATCAGAAGATCTTTGACTGGCTTGCAATCAAATTGAGTTCCATGATCAAAAACCATCGCCATCGGCAACCCAAACCTTGTAAAGATATTTTTCCATATAAACTTCTTCACTTCTGCTGCCGTGATCTTTGCTACCGGCTCTGCTTCTATCCACTTTGTGAAGTAGTCAATTCCTACTATCAGATATTTTCTGCCTCCTGTGGCTGATGGGAACGGCCCTACTATATCCATTCCCCACTGGGCAAATGGAACTGGGTTTAATATCGGCGTAAGGTCATTTGGGGGGAGGTTGATAACTGGGGCATACTTTTGGCACTTCTCACATTTTCTAACATAAGCCAAAGCATCGGCGTTCATTGTCGGCCAATAGTATCCCCTTCTCATAGCTTCTCTGGACAGGGCTCTTGCCCCAAGATGATTTCCACAACTTCCTTCATGCAATTCTTCCATTAACTTTACCGATTCAGATCCTGTTATGCATCTCTGTAACGGCAGTGAAAACCCTCTTTTATATAACTGGCCTTGATACATAACAAACCACACACTATCCTTCTGTAACTTCTTTAACTCCCCCTTGTCTGTCGGCCCTACACCATGAACAATGTATGCCAGTATTTTATCATACCACTGATCCCCTATCTCAACAGAACAGACAGTTGCCGGTATCTCATCTATGCTTCTCTGCCTGAGTATCTCAACCATTACTGTTCTCTCCAAGTCGTTAAAACTTGAACTTGCCAATCTTGCCAGTGCGTCTGCTTGAGCATTTTTCAATCTGGGAACCAATTTAATCTCAAGGTATTGCAGCTGAGCCGCTAACTGCTTCATTTTCTCCAAATACTTCACCATTGCCGGCTCTCGAGTTTCATATTCCCCACTGAACTGGCTTGACACCAGCTGTGAGTCAGTTGTCAGAACTAGCCGTTTTGCCTCTGCCGCTATCGATAGCTGCATTCCAGCCACTGCAGCTTCGTACTCGGCCTCATTATTTGTTGCCTTGAACTTGAATTTCATGGCGTATTCAAATATTTTTCCGTCTGGGGCCGTTATCACAATTCCAGCGCCTGCCCCCGTTGCTGTGGCTGACCCATCAACGGATACCTGCCACGTCCCCAACTCTTCTTCTTCATCTGTGTATGTGGTTTCTACAATGAAATCTGATAGTGCTTGAGCCTTAATTGATGTTCTAGGCTTGTAACTTATCTCATACTCCGACAACTCTACTGCCCATGCAAGTAACCTTCCAGACGTATCCATTTTTCGCAATGATTTCTCCAAGGGATGGTTGGTGAGGACTTCTATCGGATGTGCGTCAAAGTAAGGTCTTAACTTCCTGGCCGCTATTAATACAGATAAAGCCATCTTCTCTATAACTGGATATCTTCGTTCTGCCGCATTCAGAACATGGCTGACAAAGTAAATCGGTTGTTGACGTCTCTTCCTTTCAACCAACAAAACGGCTGCTACCGTTTTTGGTGACGCCGAGATGTATAACTGCAATACTTCTCCCTTCTCAGGCCTGGCAATTGTGGGAAGAGATTTGAGATGATTCCTCACTACTTCCAAGGCATCACTTTGTTCTTTTCCCCACTCAAACGCCTTATTCTTTCTCAGCACCATAAAAAACGGAAGAGCCTTATCAGCTGATTTGCTGATGAATCTGGTTAACCCTGCCATCCTGCCCGTTAACCTCTGTATATCACGAATGGTTTGTGGTTGTTTCATTTGAAGCACTGCATTCACCTTATCTGGATTCGCATCTATCCCTCGTTCACTGACCATAAAGCCCAGAAACTTCCCTGATCTCACTCCAAAAACACACTTCTCCGGATTCAGCTTCATTTGATACTTTCTCAAGGTTTCAAATGTTTCCTTCAAATCGGCTACATGGTCTTCTGTGCTCTTGCTCTTAACTATCGTATCATCTACATATACCTCAACATTCCGCCCTTTCTGTTTCTCAAAAATCTTATCTACCAACTTCTGATAAGTTGCCCCAGCATTTTTCAGTCCGAACGGCATTGCCTTATAACAATACACACCTGCATCCGTTATGAAGGCCGTTTTATTCCTGTCGGCTCTATGCATGCTGACCTGATGATACCCTGAAAAAGCGTCTAGAAAACTAAGCATTGCATGACCGGAGGTTGAATCAACCAGTCTATCAATCCGAGGTAGCGGATAGCAATCTTTTGGGCAAGCTTTATTCAAGTCTGTAAAATCTACGCACATCCGCCATTTCCCTGTCGGCTTTCTCACCATAACTACATTTGCCAACCATTCTGGATACGTGCAGGGCTCTATAAACCCTGCCGCCAAGAGCTTATTCACCTCGGCCTGGATCGCCTCTATTTTCTCAGTCGAGAAGTTGCGCTTCTTCTGCCTTATCGGCCTGAATTTTCTGTCAACATTCAGCTTATGTTCCATTACCTCAGGATGTATTCCTGGCATCTCACTGGCCGAGAACGCAAAGACATCAGCGTTCTCGCGCAATAAACTTATCAGATTGCACCTAGTCTCCACATCCATATCAGCCCCAACTTTCACTGTTCTACTGGGGTTGCCTGGCTGTAACTCAACTTGGATGGTTTCTCCTCCTGGCAACGGCCTTGGTGTTTCTTCGGGCCTTGCATCGAAGTTTTTCATGGCCAGATCTTGCACTGTCGGCTCACTCTCCTTTGCTGGGTTACATGGAACTGCAGTACTTCCAACTGGGTTCTTCAACGCTGTTACATAACAGGCTTTTGACATAACCTGGCCTCCATACACCTTTTCCACGGCTCCCAGGTTTGACACATAGGCTATAGCCAAATGGTATGTTGATACCACAGCCTGCATGTCATGAATTATCGGTCTGCCGATAATTGCATTATAAGCCGACTTGACATCCACCACTAAAAATTCTGCCATCACATCCCTTGCTTGTGGCCCATCACCCATCCTTACAGGCAACACAATACTCCCCTCTGGCCTCACTGTCGACCCATTAAAACCAATTACGGGATATGATACCGGCTTCAAGTATTGTCTTCCGATATTCATCTCTTTAAAGGCTTGAATGAACAGGACATTTGCCGAGCTACCCCCATCTACTAGTACTCTTTTGACATCAGCACCATTTATCCTGGTTATCAGGACTAACGGATCGTCATGCGGGAATACTACACCTCGTGCATCCTCTTCTGTAAATACAACTTGCGGTATTGATGCCGGCCGAGGACGATTGTCTATATCTAGAGCACACACCAGATGTCGGTGCTCCGCCAAATGTTTCTTTGCTCCACTAATCGTTCCCCCATGAATCGGCCCGCCCGTTATCACATCTACTCTTCCAGTAGATAACGGCGGCATTCCCGTGTCCCCTTGTCGGACTATCCTCCCTTGAGTCCTTTCGGGCCTCGCTTCTATTTGTTGCCTCTCAGCTATTTGCGCTGGTTGTTGATTTCTACCAGTATTCAACCGATACTGTGCTAAGTGCCCTTTTCTAATCAACTCCTCAATATTATCCTTCAACTGAGTACATTCCTCTGTGTAATGTCCCACATCCCTATGAAACATACAATACTTCTTTACATCTCTAGACTTCGCCTTCATCGGAGTCGGCCTTGACCAATCTTCTCTATTCTGATTCACTGAGTAGATTGCGGCCCTTGGTGCATTCAGGGGAGTGTAGGTGCTGTATCTCATTGGGAGTCTTGTCGGCCTGGTATCTTGCCGACTTCCTCCTCCCCTTCCTGGGGCAGGAGCTCTTGACCTGTTTCCTCCAGATGAAGTCCCTTCATACTGACTTGGTCCCTTTCCAGCTGCCACATGTCTACTACTTGTTTTCATCAGCTCTTCACTTTTTATGTAATCATGGGCTTTACTGAACGCCGCTGCCAATGTCGGCAGGCTTTTTCTTGTTAGATATCTTTTGAAATCCGAATCAACCAACCCATTCATCAAAGCCATCACGGCTATCTCCTGTTGCAACCTCGGAATTGTGTTTGCCTCATTATTAAATCTCCTGATATAATCCCTCAAAGATTCATCCGGTTTCTGCTCTACAGCCATCAATTCTCCAGAAGTTCTCTGCCTTACACTATTACTGACATATTGCCCTACAAACATCTCAGTCAGTCTTTCAAAGCTGTCTACTGACCCAATTTCAAGGTTGTTGAACCAATCGGCTGCAGCCCCAATCAGAGTTGTCGGAAATACCTTGCACCAAACTGCATCCGAGTTTGTGTATAGCATCATGTGTCCCTCATAGGACGTTATGAATCTTGCTGGATCCCCTCTTCCATCATACCTACAAGTCGGCATTTTCACCTTCTCCATTGGTTGATCCAAGATGTGCTGGGCAAACGGGGATGCCCTTAACTGCACCACCGTGCGCACTGCTTGCCCTTCCACTTGCGAACTCCTTTGTTGCTGAGTTCTGGTGCTCATAGCACGGCTCGAGGATTGTTCATCCTGCCGTAATGTTGTATGCGTCCTTACCGGCGACTCATGTCGGGGCCTCCTTGACGGGTTCTCCAACTGATTATACTGTTCTTCTTGGTTTCGGTGCAATACTCCTCTTTCTGCCTGAGCAGCTTCTCTTTCAGCTCGTGCTGCCTCTGCTTCCTTCCTTTTCCTACTCATTGCACTCATCACCCTGGCAGCCGTTTCCAACTCATCCGGGGTGAATGCTGCCATAGGATCCTCTGCCTCCCCTCCTCCTGCTGGGGGAGTTATCGGCATATGGAACTGGTTATCCTCTAGGGTATGGGTTTCATCTACTATCTCCACCTGGGGTTGTCCTACTGGTGTTCCATTGTTTCCAGTCATGATTGTTGTTGTTATACACGTGTTTTATTTTTGTGTGAGGTTCTTAGGCGATAGAAGTGATCAACTGCTCCCCTCCTTCTAGCGCCAAACTGTTTCTGTCTGATCCCGACTCCACAGAGAACTTGGACTTGAGATCCTGATACTCCTATCGGCAAGCTGAGAACCTACACAATGAGAAGAAGTTAGCTAACCCCGGGGTGATCCGGGGATAACCACTCCGATGATAAAGTCAGAAAGGTGTTTAAGAAAAAGAAAGTAAGAGAGAGAGAAAGTAGAGAGAGATTAGAGAGATAAAAAGTGTAATTAATGTCCTCATTAATGAGGTCTTACCTACTATTTATAATGGTTTATCTTGACAGGTGGCTCTCATCCATGCAGAGCCTTTTGTGCCAAGTGTCGAGCTTCTGTTGCCACGTGTTACATTTCGGTGGGCCGACATGTCTTCAATCTGTGACATATCAGCATCTTCTCCATGATTACTAAAACCTGATCATGTTTTCATAAGATATCGGTCATGCCAGATATCATCCCATACATAGATGAATCTAATTTTGTAAAACAGAATAATTGGGAATTTGTTATGGGTTAGTAAATATCTAAATCACCCTTTCTTGATTTTCTATTTTTTTTATTTTATTTAAATATTCTATATAATAAAAAACTTCTTGAACTGGAAATTTGGATGATTAGTAGACATTAATAACGGTTTAGTGTAACTAACGTGGAATTGGCAGTTAAAACGGTTATAAAGAAATAGAAATACCCTTTCTTGATATTTATTTATTTATTTATTTTTGTGTTTTGTTTTGTAAAATAAGATAAGAAATGAGAAACATTTCTTCAAAAAATAAAAATAAATACCCTTTCTTTAGTTTCTATTTTTTATTTTATTTTAAAATATTTAATAATAAATTTCTTCAACTTTTATTTATTCAAACTATTTTGATTGTATAATAAGAATTGAGTTGTTTCAAGCCATATGACATAGTAACTAAAACATCAATTAACTAAACCTAAGGTACTACTCCCTCCCCTTTTAAAAAAAAGGTACTACTCCCTCCGTTTTTAAATACTTGCTCCATTTCTCCATGCGTCATGATATCAGAGCCAGGTTAAAGTTGGTGTGTGTCTTGTGTCAATGAATGCTTTATAAGTTACATTTGACATGTGTCACTTGGTGTTTGGTTAAAATATTTTTAATTTTTCTTTAATAATAATGATTTAAAAAAACAAAACTTAAATTAAAATAACTTTATAAAAAATTAAAACTAAAAACAAAACTGAAATTAAAAAAGAAAAATCCCTCCCCCTTACCGGCAACAACTCCACCAGCCCGACATCACCGCAAGCAACCTAAGCCCCTTACCGGCACCAGTGATACCTTCTCCCAATCGACCTAGTACCCGACCATCCAATCCCTCCGTCCCCTTCCCCTGAACCACCTTTCCCCCCACCCTAAATTCCATCTCTTTCCCCTCGAAAACACTCCTCTCCTCACCGGAAAACGACCAAACTCATTTATCCTCTCCGCCGGCCGTCTCGAACCACTTCCCCCTTGAACCACCATATGAAAATCATAAAACCCCAAAATCAAGTGGTGGTTTTAGAGGTTTTTAATTTGACTTTTTGGTGGTGGTTCAAGGGGGAAGGGGTGGAGATGGCCAGCAGAGGGGCGAAATGGGTTTTCCGACACAGGGGTGTGGATTTGGGCGCGAGTTGGTGGCAGGTGGTGGTGGCTGGGGTTGCTATCAGCTAAGGGGGTTTGGCTTTTTTTTTTTTTTTTTTTTTTTTTTTTAATTTCAGTTTTTTTTAAGTATTTTTTAAACAAAAACCAAAATTGTTAAAATAATTGAACAATGATATTGTGACACGTGTCACATATAACCTGTTAAACAGGTTACCAACCGGTCATGTTTCATTTTTGGCAGATGTGTATCAAAGGTCGTTTTATTTTGGAATAATCTAAATGTCGTTTTATTATGGAAGAGCGGTGAAAGATGGTGTTACTTTTGGTAAATTTTCCAATTTAATATTCAAACTTTTGTTGCAGTATAGGATACGGCATATATTTTACATTTAGAGTCGATGACCCAACTAAACTACTCGCATAGATAAAACAATAATTCAACTAACGACATTTAATCATCCTACTAACTTGACCAAGCTCAAGCTAAACCATCCGATTTAACATCTCTAGTGACTTGGATATAACATGTGCTTTGTTCAAATTACAATAATAATCGAGTCATCCGGAAACTACGAAGTATAAACAAAGGTATACAAATTACTTAATACTAAAATTTATTGCTATAAACTAACTCAGCAAAGTTCTTGACACAAATCAAATTATTACAACAAACATTGAAACACACAGCACACTAGCTACACTGCATGATTAGAATTTAGAAACCTCAGCATTAGTCTTAAACTGAGTACGCAATCATACTTATTATAACTATACACCAATGTCACTAACATACTACCCAGAATCAAAAACAGATCACAATATGTATAGTCTGAAATACAAGAATCTATATCTAGAAAAAGTTTAGAGTTGTACTAAAAGATCAAATTGAGTTTAGGATCTTCTGTTCTTGCCAAAGACTGACGACAGCTTTGACAGCCTCTGACGCCAAACATGTTTCCTTCTGCTACTCACATCCATTCCCCGCCGCCTCTGATCTGCCTCTGCAGCTGCTCTGCTGCTCTCCCCTGTTGGTATGCTAGCAACCTCACCAGTCGCAATGAACGAGCATCCCAACAGATTAGATGCTGTGGGTCGCTCATGTTGGGGAACTAGACAGCTTTGAATGAACTCTCTAGTCTCATAATCTGTCACTGCATCTAGTGCAGCAGGCCTTACACCCTCCTTAATCTTCGTTTCAATCTCAGCACGATTCCTGTATTCGCTGTAAATTTTTTTCTTGCTCATCATCTGAAGTACGCACATCCCGAAAGAATATATGTCAGCCAACTGATCATACTTAAAAGTAAAAACCTCTGGTGCCATGTACTCTACTGCCGCATCAGCAAACTCCTGCAAATTAGCATCCTCTTCAAGCCTTACTGCTAAACCAAATTCTACTAGCTTCACTTTGCCCGTGGTTCCATTAATAAAGATGTTTTGGAGGTTCAAATCACGGTGAATAACTGGCGGGTTTTGACTGTGAAGATATTCCAAAGCTGATAGAATCTGCTGACACCACTTCTTTATTGTTTCTATATTACCAACAAGATCGTGTATCAAGCTGTAAACCCTCAAATTCTCCGAAGAAAAAGCCTCAGTAATCATATGAACAGATTTCAGGCCATTATCACTATTATCAGGCCAATAACTGTAGCATTTTATTATATTCTGGTGCTCTAATGACTGCAACATTTTAGGTTCATTTTTCTTTTGGTCGATTTCATCCCCTGGTATTGTACACCAATAAACTTCTACACCAGTCACTTCATCGACCCCTGGATAAACATCTTTCTTGGAGGAGGTGCCGTGTCGTGCTTTGATCAAAGAGTACTTTGCGAATCGCCCAGTTGGATCTCTCTCTGAAATGTAACCTGGTTGCATAACTTGTGTACCTTGTGAACTAATGAACAGAAAAGCAGAGAAAAAGCAGAGAGATTTCAGAGGATTATTGGTGATTATGCAATTATGATGTTTATGTGGAATGAGATGCTATCATGAAGAAAAATGTAGAGTACTTACAAAAGGTTAAGAAATGATTTATAAGGGTAGTTTGATATTTATAATAGTAGTATAGCTTCTATAGAAATCACAATTTATCCAAAAGAATTCATCTTCTTATTAGGTCTGAGAGTTTGTTATGGTAGTTAAACTTAGTTGACTAAGTCTAGCATAATTAAAATTCAAAAGTTTTAAATGGCAGTGACTAAGGATATAGAGTTTTAGACATTGAAGCAATTTTCAGGACATGGATCTAGAGAATCAGATATCAGCTATACGAAATAGACAAAGGCCTTACCTTGAGGGAGCAGTCACAGAATCTGTTGATAAAAGTCCATCTAATTTAGAAAGCACATAGATCTGCAAATTGCTTAAAAGCTTCCCTAAATTCTTATACTGAGAACGATAATCACTTGCTGCAGTCTCGGTAACATAATCATCAACACTGCCACAAACACAACATCCATCAATAATCAATAACGAAACAACAGCACAATACTGACCTCCAATTCAAGTAATATATCCAATGAACAGAACAGAACAGAACAAAACTTCTAGTTAGAAGAAAAGTTTACCTTATCCCAAGATACACAGGCTCAGAAAGACAAGCATTCATAGCATCAACCATCAAGTTATCACCTATCACCAAGCATTTTACCAACACCTTCGTGTTACCCTTGTTAGGATTTCTATACACGAAGGCATACTTGTTTTCCACTTCGTTCCAATGATCAATCCCAACCTCATCTGAACATTCAATACACAGTCATTTTATTATTCTACACAAATCTCTCAAATTGCTACTAAGTGAATATTACATTGTTCAACCTCATCAGTTTTTCGTACATATTTTCATTAACATGATCAATCCCAACTTTCAGTGAACAACCAAAACCCTTAAAGATTAATTTAAAGCATATAATACAAAAATGTGGAGTATAATCATAATTAACTTAATTCCAATGATCAATTTTAACCATCATTGAACAACCAAAACCCTTAAAGATTAATTCAAAGCATATAATACAAAAATGTGGAGTATAATCATAATTAACTTAATTCCAATGATCAATTATGCCAACCATCATTGAACAACCAAAACCCTTAAAGATTAATATAAAGCATATAAATACAAAAATGTGGAGTATAATCATAAATATTTTTTAATTCCAATGATCAATTCCGATCTCCTGGTACCCACTAAAACTCCAAAAAATTACCCCACTTGAAACAAAACAGAAAAATCACAAATATCAAACAAATAAATACAGACAACCAATTTAACCATCAACTTCATTCGAATAATCAATTCCAAATTCCTCCTAAAAAGCCCAGAAAAATTAAAGAAAATAGACAAGAATAATACCAATTGAAGAGGAATAGGAGAAATAATTATCGGCGAAAGCGGCGTGACCGGTAGCAGTGAGGACGTAACCAGAAGCAAAAAACGCAGAGTGGACGACAAAAGCTAATTTGTCGTAATCGTTTCGGAAATTAGGTCTAGATGCTCTTATTACCAACATTACTAAATCTTCTGTCACCATCTTTTCTGCTTCAATTAGGGTTTATGATTTCTGCAATATTTTTGAAAAAATTGAGCTGAGTATTGTCTGTTTTTTATCTTGTTTCTCTGAAAAATTTCTTGGGAAGGAAGGAAATTGATGCAAGCAGTCAACTGGAGGGTAAAAAGGGGAAGAATAATGCTGTGTTATTTTTTTTATTTGGCAGAAAAGAAACCGAATTAGATGATTAAAAGGTCATGCTGTAAGTAGGCTGAGGCCTGTAAACTGCATGCTGTGTTGTTGTTTGTCTGAATAATTGATGCAAGTATTATCATGGATATTATTGACTTCCTTGTTAAATTTTGAATTATTAAGGTTTAATGGCAATTGTTTATATTACTAAGGACTATATAAAATAATTTTGAATTATAATTTTCTAGGTGCATGCTAACCATACTGCCTACATACATAGTGTGATAGTGATGATGTTTATGTTCCTTAGAAACATTGAAACCGCTTGTATTACTAACTTATTAGGATAAACTAGGTTAGATCCCGTGCCATGCACGGTAATTTCAATATTTATCATTGGTTTAATACAATTATTTTACTATAAAAATAATATCAAATTGCAAAATAGGATGAAAGTTCAGTAATTACAATTTTTTTGAATTTTTAAAGAAAACAGAGGAAGAAATGCATGCACGATTAATAAAAATAACCATGGATTACATTACAAAGTTATAGATAATATTACATTATTGTATTATATGACTTTGTTCCCGTCATAAAATAAATAAATATATAAATCTTTGTTGAATGTGTAAAAATGAATATACTTGCCAAATAGAAAAGAAATATTATTATAAAGTAAGTATTAAATTAAATACTTCTCTAAGAAGCTTTGAAAAAAAAAAAAAAAAAAAAATCTTTTGGAGGGAAAATTTTTAACCAGGTTATGACAAATGTCATTTCTGGTTTCGCCTTTAGTATAGGTATATTGATGGGAACTTTATGGATAAATCTTCATTACTATAAAGCTATTACAATAATCCATGGTACATTTTTTTTTGTATAAAAAAAATATACAAAAAATAATATGTATATATTTTTTGGAAAATTCTACAATAAATGTCGTGTGCCGTTATATAGAGCTGTCAAAAGGTGACCCAACACAAAATATCGACCCGAACCCGATTATCACCCGACCCGTCTGAACCCAGAAAATTGGTGACCCAAACCTGATCTGACCCGACCTAAACCAACCCTAGGCCCGAGTTAACTCGAGTATTTGACACTTGAACCTGAACATGAACCGACCTGGAGATGAACCAACCCAAATATAACCCGTAAATTATTGATCTGAACCGAATCCGACCTGAACCGAAATTGACCCAAATCCATTTTAACTCGTCAAACCCCAAAATTAACCTGATTTATTACTAACCCGATTTGAATTCGACCCGACCTGTTCCTAACCCGACCTGAATTTAACCTGATTTGTTACTAACCTGACTCGAAATTCAACTCGATCTGTTACAAAAGCAACCTTAAATCAACACGCCTTGTTATTGACCCGACTCAAAATTAACTCGACTTATTATTTCATACATCTTTATTATTGTAGATATTAACTAGCTAAATAAAGATATATGCTATATGCCTATATATATTGTAATTTACTTGTAAAGTCATAATTTCGTAAGACTAAAACTACTCTATGTTAATATTGAAAATATTTTGTCTTTACTTGAACCAAACTAACAAATTATTGACTTGAACCGACCTGACTTGAACCAAAGAATGACCCGACATGGAAATGACCAGACTTGAATATAACTCGCAAATTATTGACTTCAACCGAACCCGATTTAAACCCGAGAATGACCCGTCTAGATTATAAGTCACAAATTATTGACTTGAACCGAACCCAACTCGAACCCGAGAATGACCCTAACCCAATTTTAACCCAAATTAAACCTGACCTATTATTCACCCGACCCAAATGTAACCCGACTTGTTATAACCCGACCTAATCCCGATAATATGTTTGACCTGACGTGACCCGACTTAAGCATGACCCAACCCGAACTCGGCCTACATAGGTTACGACATTAACCCAAAAGAACCTGTTGCAGACTTGGTCAATCTCCAAGTGAGTTTTGGTAGGGAGTATGAGTACATTCATAGAATATTGGGGTATAGATAGGAGGGTGGATTTGATAAGCACAATCCTACTTGACAGACATTTGGCCTTTCCAAGAGGATAGATTGGCTTTCATTTACCAGAGGGCCTTTTATCAGTGAGTGGATAGCCCAGGTAGGTACCTAGGTCATTTGTGGCAGGGATGTTAAGGGAGGAGGAGAAGAAATCAATAATGTAAGGTTGGGCATTCTTAGAAAAATAGAGTTTGCTTTTAGAAGGGTTCATCTTTTGACCAAAGAGGGAGAAAAAGAGGTCAAGTGTTTGAGAAAGGGAGTTGAGAATTTGGCATGAGGCTTCCCCAAAAAGGATAAATCATCTGCAAACATTAAGTGGGAGATAGAGAAAAAGTTTTTCCTGAAGCTAAAGGGGGTCCAAGCACCCAAGGAGCATGCTTCAGATTTCATGGAAAAGAGGTATTCCATGCATATTATGAAAATATAAGGCCGGGGAGATGGGATCTCCCTGCCTTATAATACCCGTGGTGGCATTGAAATTTGAATTTGGTTTTCCATTTACCATGACATGGAAAGAGGAAGAGGAGATAACACTCATAATCAAATCCACAGAAGGCTTGTTAAAACCACTCCTAGCAAGGAAAGTCCTATTAAAAGGTTACTCAAGCCATCATAGGCCTTTTCATCATAGGCCTTTTCTAGATCAAGCTTGAGAGCAAACCAAGCTCTTTAGATTATTAACGTATGAATACACACTCAACTTTAGATTAATGTTGAAGTTCTAGTCATACATGGTGTGTGCAATGTGTGTAGTAGGAGTAGGGGTTTGAATCTTCAGTTTGTCAATTGATTTAAGTGTTTGTTTGATTTGAATAAATGAGCATTAATTGCTGAATTAATTAGTTTACTGTATGTAATGGTTGAAGACTTGTAGTACTATGCAATTTTTTTTATATCTTCATCATTTTATTAATGTGTTCAAACAATATTATTGCCTTTGATTAATTAATGAAATTCAATCGTGACTAATTAATCCAACTAATGGCATTATACAATGCCTAGATTATGTAGTCCAATTGCAAATACCTATAAGATACCAAATTAATGAATTCAATTGACATCAATGTGTAACATGAAAAAAATTAATGGAGAGAATTATGCTAATAGACTTTCTAACCGACCTCAAAACTCCCTTACAACCGCCCTAACGCATCCCAAAACCAACCCCAGCCCACTTGAAACCGCCACCTCGTCAAATCCAACACAAGCCCTCAATCGCTCCGCAATTCCGCGACCCTCAAACAACAACATCAATTACTTCCTCAATTGAGGGAAGGAAGGGAAGGGCGATTCTGGTTTTTGAGGGGGTTGGAGGAGGGTGGGCGGGATTTCGAGGGTGAGATATGCGTGGGTGGGATGAAATTTGACCGAAAAAATGATAATTTATTTGAGGGGTAGTCGGAAGTCAAGAATCGAGGGAAAGGAGAAGGGTTTCGAGGTGTTCGGGGGAATGATGAGCAGTAAAGGGAGGTTGGCAAGGAAAGGGCTGTCGGATTTAATGGAAGTGGGGGTAGGGAGGGGAGTGGCCTGAAATTGATAATCTGTTTGAGGGCTGCAAGAAGGGGGTAAGGAGGGCTAAGGAAAAGGAGCAATGTAGGGTGTTGGGGTGTTCATCCCAAGTCCCACATGGAAAGATTAAGGAAGTGAGAAGCTCCTTATAAAGCACACTCCAAATAGTATGAGGCATTTTGGGAAGGTGCCCAAAAACAAATCCGTGCGGGCTAGGCCCAAAGCGGACAATATCATACTAACGTAGAGTGGAGTGTGCATGTGACCCGTCAAGCTGGGTGACCCGGGCCCAACAAGTGGTATCAGAGCCGACGGTTCGGCTGGGACAATATGGGCGTTATGTGTGGGACGGTTCCCTCAAATGTGTGACCTCGAGATTTTGGTGCCTTAGCTTGTGTCGAAAGTCCTCCTGATATTGTGGCTCAGACGGCGTGTCCCGTGGTGATAACGGCGGTGCAAGATAGTATCGCCGGAGGGGAGGCCATGAGTTATGTGGTCCTTGGTCTGAGGGGAGGTTTGTTGGGGTGTTCCTTTCAAGTCCCACATGGAAAGATTAAAGAAGTGAGAAGCTCCTTGTAGATTAAAGCACACTCCAAATAGTATGAGGCCTTTTGGGAAGGTGCCCAAAAACAAATCCGTGCGGGCTATGCCCAAAGCGGACAATATCATACTAACGTGGAGTGGAGTGTGCGTGCGACCCGTCAAGCTGGGTGATCCGGGCCCAACAGGTAGATTATCTTTAAGAACGTTTCCAAAAATCACCAATTTCAATTAAGTTTTTCTTATTTCGTTTGCTAAAGGGGACATCAAGAAGCCTCACCCACATAGGAGCATACTTAAAACTACTTCAGATGGTTGCTCCTCTCCATCAACTTCCTTAAGAATAAGGAGTTACCGTCAAAGAACCACAGACATCCTTCTATCACCTTCTCCTTATCTACTTCATTGAAAAATTAGAAAACGAAAACATTCGTCTCCACCATTTTTATCACGACATTATCCTTCAACTTCCGTACCGACATTAATGAGCGTTTCATAGCCTCCACATTGAAAGGCTTGGTTGTCAACAATTATTTCCCTACCAACTATAGGGTAATCTTATTCGTCATCGTTTCTTCATCCTCCAAATTCTCATAATGTTCACCAATAACCTTCGACTCATCCTAATTGGTCAATTTGATTTTCTCGAAATCATTCATTAAATCCTCAGCCATAATTCCAATTCAGGGATAGAAATAAATTTGGGGGAAAATTGTAGAGATTTATGAATTTTAGGGCAAAATTTGCAAGAAACTAACAAACCCTAATTTTGGGACATACAATCATAGTCGAGGGACGACTTAAATTGTGCTCTCAAATAGAGGTGTGTCTAAATCATGTTAGTGCAACTTTAGTTACGAAAAATTAATTTCCTTAAAAAAGAAAAAAAAAAGGTACGGAAAATTAATAAGTTTGGATAATGTTTTTTTCCCCTTATTTTCTTAATAGAATTTGAATAATGAATTTGCTGAACTTGAAAGCTTAGATTTTTAGGTCTAAAAAATAAACATGCAATTTCCTTTATTTTAAGTTTTAGGTATCGGTTTATTAGTAATGACAATCTATAAATTATATATTATTATATTATCATCAATAATTGTGTAAAACATTAAAGTTTTATGCAAATAAATCAAAACTAAGTTAGATGCAAATAAATTAGTCAACAAATAAAAATAACAATCTAGTACCTACTTATTATTCAACTGAAAGATGGAATACAAGTGATTGAAGATGAACCCTATAAATTGAACAACAAACATTACTTAGACCAAACAAACAAAAAATCAACCCCCCCTCCCACACATACACACACTGAAACACACACTACACCAAACTACACACACTAACACACACTGAAGACACACTACACCAACTACACACACTAACACACAGTGATGAAGACACACTACACCATACTACACACACTAACACAGTAACACACACTTAGTGCTCTTGCCTTCTGATTTCGTTCATTACCGACTCATCCGGATAAAATTCGAGCTTTGGCATGTTGCGTATATACATCTTGGTATTATGCCATTTAGTGATCATAGAGTAGCCAACCCGCTTCGGCTTTGTTTCCGCAAAGAAAGGGTGCTTCAAGAGAGCACTTGCCGAGGGTCGCTTTTTTTGTGCAGTAGCCAGACACCCTTCAATAAACTTCCTCACCTTTCGGTCCTCAACATTCTTGAGTGCATCCGGCTTTATACCCGACAAAACATGATAACAAAGAGAACTTTTTGCCCGTTCCAACATGTTGCGTTTCTCTTGGTCACTCGCGTTTTCTCGTGGGGTTAATCGCCTAAATATCTCGCTGTATAACTCATCCGTACTCATCATCTGTAGTACGCACATTCCAAACGAGTAGATGTCTGTCGCTCCACTTTGTGTATTATCCCCTGTATCCGGCTCTCGAAACCTTATTTCACCCCATATGGCCTTCTCTCCTTCGCTCTTTGGTTCATAACAGGCGATATCGAAATTTGAGAGTTTGATGTTGCCTGATTCCCCACAAATTAATATGTTGTCGCAATTTAGATCAAGGTGTAGTATCATTCTCGGCTTGCGGGTATGCAAGAACTTCAAACCCTTCAAGATTTGCTTACTCCAAAGTTTAATAACATCTGTATTACCGACCAGAGTTACATGTTTCTTTAGATAATCCGACACACTCCACGAACAAGGCAATTCGGTAATCATATTAATTTTGAAGGTTCCATCTTTTTCTTCACATACCCAATAGTCGTAACATTTGATTATATTCTCGTGGTTCAACGATTGCAACATCTTAGCTTCTTTACAAAACTTCTTAACATCATCTCTTTCGGTCACTGTTATGACTTTCCAAGCAATTAACATGCCATTTGACTTATCCATTCCCTCATAAATTTCCTTACCCTCTTTAAATCCTAAGCGATTCACGTACCTCACATATCTCCCGTCTCGACCGACCTCCACCACCGTGCGCCTTGGACATTCCTCGCTCCCACCTTCTTCCATTGGTCTCTTGCCTTTATCTCTAAAACCAGCAGCCATTACTTACAAAAGAACCACCAAGATTTGGTGTTGATCGATGAAACTAGAAAAAAGAAAAAGGATACTAAAGAGAGTTAAATTTTTGATGATCTAAATAGTTTGTAGAAATGTATAGAGAATTCTCTTGAAAGAATACCAGAATTTTTGGAGAATTTTGATGAGTGATTTTTTTTCAGCGTACAATGATATTTATAACTAGTTAGTTCATCTAGAACAGATTTGTCTTCAGTTAGTTGGCCGTTATTAAGTAGGTTATATTAAGTCGGTTACATTGAGTCGGTTATCAACAAAACGAAATCCATTTTCTTGTTTTTTTTATTTTTTTTTATTTTTTATTTTTTATTTTTTAATATTAATTATATCTATTATATGATGAAAGTGCTTTAAAAAAAAAATGATGAAAGTACTTTTAGTTTGTAGAGAAAAATGCTTACAAATATTAATTATATATTTATTTATAATTGCAATTTAAGGTTGTTACATGGCATATCCAAACGGAAAGGTAAGTCGGTTAGTTTTAGTTATTTGTGGTAGGTAATGTAAGTAGATTATCAAGATTCAATTCCTAAAAAAAAAAAAAAAAAAAAAAAAAAAAAAGAAAGAAAATAGAATAATAGATTAGAGGAGGTTGAGTAATTCCAATTAGAAAGCGCATTATACGTACTTACGTAGTAGCTTAGGTTTAATTAATGGATGTTTCAGTGACATGACATATGGCTTGAACTCTTGAAGCCTTGAAACAACTCAATTTTCAGTTTATAATAAAAATATCATGAATAAAAGTTGTAGAAATTTATTATAAAATACTTTTAAATAAAATAAAAAAATAGAAAATCAAGAAAGGGTATTTCTGTTTCTCATTTCTTATCTTTTTTACGAAATAAAATCTCTTGAATAAAAGTTGAAGAAATTTATTATAGAACATTTTTAAATTAAATAAAAAATACAATATCAAGAACGGGTATTTCTATTTCTTGATTACCGTTTTAACTGCCACAACTAGCAAGTTAGTAACATTAAACCGTTATAAAATATCTACTAACCCATTCCAAATTTCCAGTTTCAAGAAGTTTTTTTTTTTTTTTTGAATTAAAGAACATTATTCATTCCTGTGTTAGTTAATTGTAAGACTTTTTGTAATTTTAATTTTTGTCAAGAGTTAATTGTAAATACAATTGCTTAATTAGAGTAATTGTTAATCTACGCAACCATTGCTGAGTTACCTTGTTATAAGTATAGTGATTGGATAAAAAGAACAGTGTTCACTTAGTTGCTTTTAATTATAACTGAGTTTTATCACATGTTCACAATTTTGTTCATGTTATGAGCGCAAATTAAACAAGATTATAACCCTGGAATAACCTGATTGATGAAACAACTTGAGGCTGTTGAACAAATTGATGACATAAGGGTTTACATAATTAGGCCATTTAGATTTTAGATAATGAGCAAAAATAGTCGCAAGCAAGGACCTAAAATAAAATTGTCAATGCCAAAATTCTAATGTGACATAGAATTCATGGATTTTGATAAAGACGATATTAACTCTGATTAGCATTCCATCAAACAAGAATTGATATTAGGGACAGGTAGCTTGATATTATTTTAATATTCGATGACAACTAAAACTATTTAATTACTTAGCTTGCATCATGTGGAATATATATATATTCCTCCCAATTTCATAATAATTGTAATGTTATTATGGGTTTATTTAAGGTGAAACTGTAATTTGAGGATCAAAGTGAGTAATATCATGTATTTATACGAGCGTTACATGGAATACATTTAATTGTTAGTGACTGATTGATTATAAACATACTAATCAAATTAAAAGTAGTGCAAGAATTGTTCACATATCATCAAATTAAGTAAACTAATGGACAAAAGAGTAAAAAAAATAATTGAAAGTTGAGATTTGGAGATCAAACTAGCTTAGGTATGGTTTGGATTATATAGTTTTTTCCTATCCTTTAATATAAATTTTTTAATGGTACCAAAAAGTAAATGAATAACAAAAGAAAACTAATTGCTGAAGAATTTGAATAGAGGTTGAGTATTTTTATAGAATATTTTTAATCAAAAATAAAAAAAAAAATTTAAAATCAAGAAAGGGTATAGCTATTTTCTTGATAACCGTTTTTAACTGTCACAACTAGCAGCAAGTTCGTTACATTAAGCCATTATAAATATCTACTAATCATCCTAATTTCCACTTTCCAGTTCAAGAAGTTTTTTATTATAGAATATTTAAATAAAAAAAAATAGATATCAAGAAAGGGTAAATCTGTTTCTATGCCTCAAAAAAAAAAAAAAAAAAAAATCTGTTTCTTGATAACTGACTTAACTGCCCCAACTAACAAAAACCGTTATAGGTATTTACTAACCCATTCCAAATTTCCGATTTTTCTATTTTACAAAATTACATTCATCTATATAAGTCGTCATTTCTCTTGAAGTGACCCTTATATAAATCATCATTAAAATTCTGTTCTTACATTCTCATTTTAATCCAAAATTCTCTGTTTGTTCAACAACACAATTATAAGCAAATTTTCTCTGTTTTTCCTCAAAAATCAGAAAACAACCTTCCTTTTTCCTTAGTCATCTTTTCAATCCCAATTCCCAAACCTTCTGTTTGTTCAACAAAATCAGTAATGGCTTCTTCGAGTTCGTCAGGATCATCACACGCAGACGAATACAGAGTTCAGGAGGTGTCTCCGGAAGGACGATACGTAAGGTACGACAAAATCATAGCAAGAAGTGGCACCAGAACAGTTTTTCTGGGGTTTGATAAGCTCGATGGTAAAGAAATTGCTTGGTGTAAGACGACTGAGTTGTCAGACGAATTCAATCGAATATCGTCTCATCCGACTTTCCCAGAAGATAACTTACTGAACCTCTACAAATCTTGGACACCCGATGACACCCCTGAAGCTCGTAACACGATTACTAACATGATTACTCAGAATTTTAGTTCAGGAAATCTGAGGGAGTACCTCAGCAAACATACTCTCGCTGAAAGAAACACGGCGATCAAGAAATGGTGTCGACAGATTCTAACCGGGTTGAATCATCTTCACAGGAAGCATAATATACCAATAACTCACCGTGATTTGAAGATTGAAAACATCTTCGTTAATGGAAGTGTGGGAAGAGTTAAGCTCGGATATTTCGAGTTCGCGTTGCATCTTGATGATGAAAAATGGTACACCGGCTATGATGGTATTCCAGAAACACTGTCACCGGATATTTTAAGAGGGGGAGATTATGATGAGAAGACTGATATATTTTCATTTGGGATGACACTATTACAGATACTGTCTAAGGAAGTGCTGTACAGCGAATGCGAGAACTCAGGACTCGTTTTCGACAAGATTAAGAAACGTGAACCGCCTACTGTGCTATACAAAGTGAAAGACTCGGAGATTAGGCAGTTAATTGATAAGTGTCTGCGTCATAAATCAGAAAGACCTGCCGCAAATGACCTTCTGAAGGAGTCGTTTCTTGTAGAAGACGATGTTCCTGAAACATCGACAGCAGCAGGTATCAGTGCTACTACAGTTGAGTTTCTCAGAGAGACTGTGCGCGATCAGATGGCAAGATTACAAGGGGAAAAGTCTGATGGTACGGCATTTGGGTCGCAGGGAGGTAACAGCAGTGACAGTAGGATTGTCGAGACTGATTCGAGTAGGCGGTATGTTAGGTACGATGAGATGATTGAAGGTAAAACGCTTCTCTGTTCTGAAGGAGATTACATAAGGGTCAATGAGATATTTCCAGAAGGTTCGAGGTATGAGTCGTATGGCTCGAATAGGAAAGACGTATGGTACGATGGACAATCGAAATGTAGTACACAGAAGGTTTACAAGGGATTCGATAATGTCGCTGGTATCGAAATTGCTTGGACTAAGACAGAGTTAGCAGAGAATTTGTTACAGAATAAGGAAATTCTTGAGTTGATATGTGCAGAAGCTTGTTTGATGAAGCTACTAGATCATAAAAATATAGTGAAATGCTTCGATTATTGGGTTGATTACAAGGCGAAGACCATAAACATGATTACTGAGTATTTTCCTGCAGGAAACTTGTTACAGTACCTCAGAAATCACAAGATATCAGGTCATAATGCAATTCAGAAATGGTCAAAACAGATTCTGAAAGGAATTGCTTATCTGCACAACCAAACACCGCGAATTGTGCACCGTGACATTATCTGCGAGCACATCTTTGTGAATGGTGAGACAGGAGATGTAAAAATCGGAGGATTCGGCTTTGCGTGTTTTCTTGAACAAAGATTCTGTTACCAGAGATGGGTTGGATCACGTTACAAGTCAATAGAGTTTGCTGTAGGACGTTACAACGAGCTGGTCGATATTTACTCTTTAGGAACGTGCATTCTAGAAATGGTCTGGGCAAACAAATGCTGCACGGGTGTGGCCACGACTTTAAAGAAACGAGAGTACCTAGGCGGCCTTGATCAAGTTGAGCTAGAAAAAATGGCACTCGACGATGATGAAGTTCATCGATTTACTAGAAGGTGCTTATTGGGTCGTCTAAGACCCTCGGCAAATGAGCTCTTGAAGGACCCGTTTATTTCACCGTTACCGAGTTATTTGACTGAATCGATTAGCCTCAGAGCAGTATTGCTGGAGCTGTTACCCAGGGTATGTTGTTGCCTATTCTGAGTTGAAAGTGCTCTCCAAATGCTGGCCTCAACTTACTGTTTGAAACTTGCCATGCTCTAATATTAGTCTGTTTTTAGTTAGTTTGTTCTTTTATGTTTTGTCTTCTATATTTGTAGTCAGTTTCAATAATAAAATGTATGATTACTCAGTTTTTAGATTAATGCTGGGATTGTAATCATGCATCTTTTGTTTGTTAATTGATTTTCATCACTTGTATTAAGTGTTTGATATGAATAAATGAATGTTCTTGAGTTGGTTGATTGCTTATAATATTTGGTGTACACAATTTGTTTTTCTTCCTTTAATTTGGTTTTCAAATCTGTTATATATGTGACTACTATAATTGATCGAAGCATGTAAACTATACATCCAATTAAGTCTCAAAAGATGTCAAATAATTCCGTCAAAAAAAAAAAAAAAAAGGTGTCAAATAAGATGTTTTTTTTTTTTTTTTTTTTTTTTTTTTTTTTTTTTTTTTTTTTTTTTGAGACACAATCAAATAAGATGTTTGAGTGGGATAATGATTACGAAATTAAGACTATTTGATTTAAATTTTTGTCAGACTACAATTTATGTTTTGGATTCGAGTTAAGGGCTACATTCTAGCTTTTGTACATTATTTCACATAACTTCCCTTAGAGCTTAATGATTTATTTGTAATCGTAGTCTTATTACTCCAAGTAATTTCTATACCTTGATGTTTATCAAACAACGTAACCCCCTGTAGACACTTCCTATGCGAGTATTGTACATTATGTATTGCCCTGTCGGGTCAGTCTCCGTGTATAGCACCACGTTTGGATCATGAACTCAAACCCGCCATGACTAATTACCAACAATAGAAAGAAACTAAAGAAATAAGTGGTATCACAGTATAACTCTAGTTGATTTTTTTTTTTTTTTGAGCTAAGTCTGGTTGATATTTATAATTGCTATCAAAAGTTGTTACATGGCATATCCAAACTAACGGAAAGGTAAGTCACTTACTTTTACTTAGTTGATGTAGTTATGTAAGCTGTTACATTTTTTTTTTTTTTTTTTGGCATATCTAAAGTTGATTATTAAGATTCAAGAAACAGAAGTCCCCTTAAAAAAATAAAAATCCTTATTTAATTTGTGGAGCAATTTTTTTTTTTTTTTTTTTGAGGGAAAGCTAGTAGTACCATTAATTAAGATTTGGACAAATTGTCCATCAATACATAAGGAGCAATCTCAGGGAGACAATGGTTCTCCCAAACTTGCTCAAAGCCAAAAGGTACTATCAATTAATTAAGTGATATTACTATAAAAAAGAACTGACTACTTTGTCGTCCTTATCTCGGAATAAAACCAAATTACTAAAACTATTTAATATCAAAGTGGTTGCCTCAAAAAAAAAAAAAAAAGTGGTTAAACTTTTGCCCTCAAAAAAAAAAAAAAAAAAAGAAAGTGATTAAGCTTTTTTTATTTGATAATAATATTTAAAAAATAAAAAATAAAAAAAAAACTTTTTTTGAACAAGTCAAAGGGCAGAATCTATTTAGATATTTAAAAAACGGAAGTCAACAGAAATTTGATTTTGATTAGTATATAAATTCCTATCTTATCTCCACCAATATTAATCATCAAGCATCTTTATAGTAAGTTTGTTTTAGGTTCGTAACAACCCTAAAACAACTTAACTAGCATATAAGTGCATCTCTCCTTTATATATATGAAGCATTCTACAAAAGTTTCATCACAAAAATCCCTAGCCATCAAAACAAATAAATTATTTTTTCTGTTTCTTTGTTAGCTGGCTAATTAGCTAGTGATGGCTATCATTGGATCGATCGATGTCAACGGTCTCGAGGTTGTCGAAAGAGATTCAACAGGACGATACGCAAGGTATGACGAGGTCATAGGCAAAGTGGACTCAAAAACAATGTACAGTGGTTTTGATGAAGTAAAAGGAATAGAAATTGCTTGGAGTAAGACAGAGTTAACAGATGATATATACAATAACGTAAGCTATCTTACGAGTTTGAAGGCTGAAGCAAGTCTTTTAATGTCATTAGATCATGAAAATATTATCAAGTGCTATGATTATTGGATTGATACCGACACAATTAACATGATTACTGAGATTTATACATCAGGGACTTTGGAAGAGTACTTCGAAACACATGTTCATTTCGATATCGAGGCAATTAAGGATTTTGCTAGACAGATCCTTAAAGGGTTACACTATATCCACTCTCAAAATCCTCCAATCGTGCACGGCGCTCTGGATGGTAAAAACATCTATGTTGATGGGAGTACAGGCCGGATAATGATAGCAAATTTTGGTGTCGCGATGATTCTTGAAAAACAATATTACCCAGTTCAGCTAGTTGACATTTACGGGTTTGGGATGTGCTTTCTTCAAATGCTTACGGGTGAACCTCCGTACAAGGAATGTGGTGGTGATGTGAATGAACGTTCCAAAAGGAAAAAGTTGGGTGTTATGCCAGAAGTTCTTAACAAAATCACAGATTTACAAGTTCGACACATGATTAAAAAGTGTTTGGTTCCTACGGCTTGTGAAAGACCTTCGGCAATTGAACTCCTCAGTGACCCGTTACTCGCACCGAAAACAGTCACAAGATCAAGGACACAGCTACGAAGTTCTACATCAATTACAAATGCACTACGCAAGTTTTTCATAAAATTTGTGTTAGGTTGTTTTACTTAGACAGCTTTTAATTAAATTAATCCGTATTGTTTTTGTTTTGAAGATATTCTACGTTTAATTCTTTTTAAAAATAATTAATATCATCATAAAGTTGAATTTTGAATGTGTTCCATGCAAGATAATTTCAAGTTATTTCCATCACTTTTTTTTATAGTTAATAAACTCTCTCTATATTTCTCGAACTCTCATATCACATGGTACATTTTTATATTCTATCTCTCTATCTCCAATAATTGTATAATCAGAGGAAGTACATATGAAGTTTGAAATATATTGAACCCGCCTACAATATCCATAATTGATTGCTTATCATATCAATAATTGCCTATAATTTCGTTAAAAAAAAATAAATTGCCTATAGAATAATAAAAATCCCGTACAAAAAAGGAGTACTTGTATTTTTTTTTTTTAAGAAAGTACGGAGCACTTGTATACAGTAATTTTGAGTCGTTGATTCTCAAAAATTCAAACTTTGCTATTTTTTCGTTTTCTAATTTCAATCAATTGAGGCGATTTCTGATATTTCCATCCTCCATTGAAGTAGCTTTAAAGGTAAGATGTTATTTCCTTTTGAAAAAATCGAATATCAATTTCACAATCTAGGGTTTATCGTTAATTTGATTCTCTGTATACTCAATTTAGGGTTCTTCTTAATTCGATATAAGAGGAAAACTTTGAGCGTGATATGATATTTGAATCTAATTTGGCTTCAATTTTTGGATGCAACTATGAAATTGGACCCTTTCTCCCTAATATATGAGCCTTAGTTTATCGTTTTGATTGCTGAGAGTTAAATTGTACTAAAGACGACTTTGAGGATAAATTTGTGCATAAGATTCTAATTAATATGAATATTTCATTCTTATTGTTGAATTCTGCAATCTTAGCAGAATTTCTTCAGTTTCGTCAATATTCTAGCAGAAGTTTAGAGAGAATTTAGAGAGAGAAGTTTTGGGGAAAGAATTCTTTTTTTTTTTTTTTTTTTTTGTTATTGATCATATGATAGATAAGATTACAGCTCTACGACTCTTTATAGCATAGTATACAACTAACAGAAATAAGACTTAGCTATAAAATACACCAGAACTCTTTTGTAACAGGATTCTGAGCTGGCATTATCTTGTAACAGAATGCTGAGCTGTACAAGTGGCTGGTAACAAACTTTAGAAGAATCTAGAACTATCTAGGAGCTTCCAGAAACTTGAGAGAAGTAATGCAGATAGTCCTTTAGCTAGTTGCTTCTTAGCTTCATATTTACCTGCTGATGTGAGGGCAGTAGCAGCAGCAGCAGCAGCTTGTATTTCACCAATACTTATGTTCATATGTTGTTATGGCTAATGAATGAGTTGCTGTGGTTTGTTCAGGATGGAGAAATATCGAGTACGGATGCTGGCCGAGTCACTACAGTGAAGAGCTCAAGAGTTCCCATGGTCAGTTAATATTTAATCATTCCATAAAAGAAGTATGTTAATTTGCCAAGTTTTAGTAACGAAACTTAGGGGCCTTAGAGTTGTTTCCTGCTTAAAATATGTTACGGTATGTTAATTTTCCAAAGTAGTCTTTTAAAGGACTAGAATTTTACAGAATTTCATTTGTTTATGTTTTTTTTTTCTCTCTTTACATATAGTAAAATGATGGTACTTTTGATTATTGATATGTGAAATGGGATGGAGTGTTTATGGTTTGTTTAATATAAAATAAGTAACTCTATATGTTTTGTGCTTTGGTGCATATATTCAACAGAGGACAACTGTAACTAATGTACAGATCATGACACCAAATAATCTGGTTGAATCCCGTCAGTTGTCTGTATAAGTAGACGGTTTACAACTTGATCGATCATTGTGTGACGGAATAATCAGAAGCTATGTTTGGGGAAGGTTTCAATCTTGCAGGGGAAGATGGAATAGGTTCTGACCCATTACAAAAATTCCTACGACCTCCGCCAGAAATTAAGTGTTTGGATGAGTTACAAACTTTCAGGTCAGTGTCTACTTCCTCTCCGCCCCTGAAAATAGTTTGGGTTAAGCATGGTTTATAAAATCAGAACTATAAAGCCAAAAATCTGTTCTGTTTTCCAAAGGTTTGTGTTAAGTCTTTTGTTTTTGCAGGGGAAGATCAATAAGTTTCTTGTGCTGAAGAGGCAAGGAAAAAGCTTCAAGGTAGAGGTTTGAAATAGAAAAGACTATTGAAACCCTGATTGCTTATGCCATGCCGTGAGATATCAAGATATTGATGAGATAGGCTCATGCTTCAGTATAGATGTATTTGACCCACATGGGTATGATTAGAGGGACTACTTTGATGCAATAGGTTGTTAACAATCTCTTAGAGCATATCTTATTGCATTTGTCTTGCATGTAATTAGGTGTTTTTTTTGTTGATGATATATGTGCTGAAATTTTAGGTGCAAGTCATGCAACTTCTCTGTTTTGAACGTATACTTGTAAATAAGATGATTAAAGGGTTTGAGTATCAGATTGATGTGCATATGGGTTCAGTGATTAAGTTTTGAGCTTATTTATTTATTTATTGATTTATTTATTTATTATTATTTTTTTTGTACATAATATTTTAGGTGCTCTATTTATATACGAGTAATATCTTGGGTGCTTTATTAATCTGGTTTGGCTTATAGCCCTCTTTTTGTGTTCGCTTGTAACTTTTCAAGAAAGGAATTAAATAGCTTAAAATATAAAACCACATGATATTACAGTAAATAGTGCTAATATCGAAGTTCAGGGGTTTTCTTAGGTCTCTTTTTTGTCATTTCAGCCAGATATGATTAGCTCCTTTAAGATTTTGATGTGTTATGGGTTAGTGTCATTGTGTCAATGTTTATAATTTCTTCTAACGCTTGAAAACTTATTTTTTAAATTGTTTTGTTTGCTACTTGTTTTGGATGATTTCTATGTTTGAAATATTGTAAAATCCTGGGTTAATTATCATTTTGGAACAAATTTTCGTGAATGAGATGCTTCTAAAAGGAAATGATTTTCTTGAGATTGTCGTGCAGTTGGAGTCAAGTTCTTTATTTTTAGCTTTACTTGTTTCTGCTATTAGTAGATAAAGGTATACATGATATCTTGAGAGCATGAATATTTCTGGGGTAGGGTGGTGTTGTGGCACTTCCCTAGTTTTTCATTAATTTATCCTCATATCATTAATGCAAAAACCCAAACATTGATCAAACTGCTGTTCCATAATCCATACATTCCAGTTTGTAATTCTCATTTCAAAGTATGGAAGATTTGCAGGTTTCTTTTTTTGTTTAGTTTTTAGTCAGCTAGATACAATGTAACTTCTCTGTATACCGATGTGATGTGAGATGTTATAAAATCTTCCCCTTTTCTCCCAACTTTACAAGCCTTCATTTACTACCTACGCTGCTATGTCCATGATGTTTTAAGTCAAGCTTATGCAAGTATTGAGAAATAGATTAAGTCAAATACTTGATCTGTTCGTCAATATGTTTTATGCAATATATATTTGTTTCTTGCATTTTCTGAACTAGTAGTGACATTTTATCCTTGTTATTTGTGGTCTCCACTCTGCAGGTGTTTCCTATCTGCCTTCTTCTGGATTGCAGTCAGGTACAGCTGACATGTAACACGGGAGGGTTGACAAAATGAGAAATCAAAATGGGATAAGGTTTCATTCAATCTATAGTCTATACTTTAGTAGATACTTCTGCCAGGGAATTTATTGAGTTATTCTTAAATGGTTTGTTGGTTTTAGGTGGATGGCGAAAGAAGGAATGTGACGGATATTGGGCAGGATTCTTTATCTGTGGTTGGATACATGCAGCACTCCTTTCTGCTGCTAATGCTGGAGCTGGATATGCTGCTTTTGTATGAGTATGCTTATGCTGTCATTCATTCACTGGTGTGCCTGGTTCTTTGTTTGTAGATATTTTGTGCCTTAGTGCTTGACAGATTTTTATGCTGGTGTTAACTTGGAAAAGCTATGAACATGATTTCTGCCATGTTTTAAGAGATTGACATCAGAAGCTGTGTTTTATGTGAATAAGCTAATAATAGAAGCAGCTAACTATATAGTCTTGCATCACAGAAGTCGACAGTTTTTGTGACGAATTGTAGAGAGTTTTAGTTAGAAGTTGCTTGGATTATGTTGATGCTTGTTTTATGTTTTGACTTCAAATGATTGAAGTTATAGATTTTCTCCTAATCAAAGAAAAATCAAAGTACGAAACAAGTTGCAAGGCTCTTGTTTGCTTAAGGGTATTACTGCAGTGTCTGTTGGTAGGGGCTTTCTTTTACAATTTTTTTATAACTTAATAGATTGAACAGGAATGAGAATGTTTCCTGTAATGTGCTATAAGCGTGAGACTGATTGATGGAAGCTTCCTAATTCCCATTAAAGTGAGTGTGGTAGGCTCAATATGGATGGGATTGGGTATTAAACTGTTAATTGGGTGTGTTTGTCTATGTCTTTCTGTTCGATGCAAATGACATTAACCTATAGAAAGGTATCCTCTAAGCAGTATGAATTGCGATAGTTACCTAAAGTACTACTAGGAGGAACCTTAGCTCTTGCTATTGTGATTAAATTAGGTATGGCTCCTATACTGAATTGCTACTACTAAAACACTTCTCCATTTTAACACAAGTTGAACACTCAATTGACTACGATTCATAGCATTTGCTTACATTGCCGTAGTTATAGAGGTAAGACAATTGAAAAATAAAGCTTTTGTTACACTTACAAAAGATACTGATACTAGCTATCTCATTTGTGTTCTAGAGGTAAGACAATTGTAAAATGAAGCTTTTGTTACACGTACAAAAGAATGCTGATACTAGCTATTTCATTAATGTTCTTAAAACAAAATCAAACAAATTACAAGTGACAATCAAACAAACAAATTAACAAAAGAATAACTTGCCCTCCCCTGCCAAGTGCCAACACCAGCTAGGAATCCCAGCATGAATAACAAATAACAAGTAAAATGCCTAATTTCAAGCAATCATACTTATAGAGAATCAAAGTATCTAAAATGCCTAGAATTTTAATCACAATTTTTACTCTAACAAGCATGATGATTAGTAACAACATCCCGAACCAACTAGGTATCAATCAACGTGGTGTCTGATCAGGCTCATCAGTGCATGTCTCGTGTGTCTTAGATGGCGAAACAGTCTCAGACGATCCTTCTGGCCACCCAGATGTTTGATCTTTCTCATCAGTGGATGTCTCGTGTGTCTTAGATGACGAAACAGTCTCAATTGATCCTTCTGGGGTCCCAAATGTCTGATCCTGCTCATGAATCTCAGATGATTCCCCTGGCGACTTAAATGTCTGGTCTTGCTTATCAATCTTAGATGATCCCCCTTGTGAACTAAATGTCTCATCCCCATGCTTAACATTACGTGTTGTTGATCTCCTGTGTAACAGAGGTGTCTCATCCTCTTCCTCTTCCTCTTCTTCCTTCAGTTCTGTAGATTGTGATGCAGCAGTTGTTGTTTCAGGAACCTTTGTCTCTGGATCCGGAGGTGGTCTGGATGGCGAAACATTCTCGTTTGTTTCTTCCTCTTCCGGTTCTGTACGTGGTGATGCAGCCTGTAGTAATCTTGCCACCTGGTTACGCACAGAATTTTTCAAAGTCTGAATATTAGCAGTAGTCCATTCTGTGTTTGCAGTAGCCCGTTTTGTGTCAGCAAGAAACTTATTATTCCTCAGAAGGTCAATTGCCGCAGGTCGGTCTGATTTAGGGCGCAAACACTGATCAATGAATTCTCTAATCTCTAAGTCTTTCACATTGTTTAGTGCAGCAGGCAGTTCGCCCTTCTTAATCATTTCGCAGACCAGCGTGTTGTCGTTGCATTCACTGTACAGCTTTTCCTTGGTCACTATCTGTACAACGGTCATGCCAAACGAGAATATATCAGCCTTGCCATCATAATCTGTTGTAAAAGAATCGGGTGACAAAGTTTCTGGTGTAACAGCGATGGCTAATGTTCTCCCTTCTTTGAGTTTCAACTGAACACCTTGCTTAGCCGTTCTCAAGTATCCAGAGTACCCAAGCTTAACCATGCCCAAGTTTCCGTCAATAAAGATGTTTTCGATCTTCACATCACCATGCATTTTCAGTTCACTAACAGTGTGTAGATAATTAAGCGCATCTAGAATCTGTCGACACCAATTCTTGATTGCAGTTCTGTCTACAGTGTGTTTGTCGGTGTACTCTCTCAAATTCCCGGAGGTAAAAACCTCGGTAATCATGTTAAAGATTCCAGTGGATTCATCAACCCAGTACTTGTAGCATTTCTGTATATTTTCATGGTCTAATAGCTCCAACCGATCAGCTCTCTTTGACATAAACTTCAATACATCCTCGTATGAGTCTTCTGGTAACTGAGTCTGACACCAAGCAATTTCTATGGAATCAACATTATCAAACCCCATGTAAATTTTTTTCAGGTCACCTTGTCCTATGATTTTTTCGTACCTGACATATCTTCCATCCTGAGTTTCCTCCACAACTGTATATTCGTCTGACCGTGAAGAACTCGAAGCAGCCATTATTGAATAGTTGAGCAAACAGAAGATTTGAATTGATGAGATGAGTAAGGTTGTTGTCTGGTAAAAAAAAATTGGAAAACAGAGAAAGATGTCTTGTGGTTTGTGGAAATATGGAAATGGAGAATGAGGAGATTATTTGTAAGAAAAGGCTTTTATAAAGGTAGATACGAGCTTATCTTGTTAATTAGTTATGGCAGTTACCCCTTCAAAAAAAAAAAAAAAAAAAAAAAGTTATGGCAGTTAAATAAGTCGGTTATCAAGAAACAGATTATACCCTTTCTTGTTTGTTCTTGATTTATATATATATTTTTATAAATCCCTTTATCAGTTTCTTGAACTTTTTGAAAGAGATAATTTTTTTTTTTTTTTTTGGGGTTAAAATAGGAATGTATGGATTAAAAATCTAGGGCATACGTTTAGCGACTTCAGTCTACAAGTCATAAACCTCTTTGATATAAAGAGACATTCAATATCTATGAAGAGAAGAAGTGAACTTTATATATTCATGGTTGAGATTCAACGAGAAATTTCTTAATACGAGAAGGATGTAAAGGGATGAATGTGCAAAAGTTTTTCAACATATATATGCATAATTTTTCTATTACATGTGCAAAATTGATTTTTGACAAGATAAAAAAAAATTCAATTTCCCCAAAAACAAAAAATTATGTACATTTTGTTCAAAATTTGTGCACATTGAACTTGAGTCAAAAAAATGTTTACACATTCAGTTAAAACAAAATGTGCACAGTTAGTACTACAAATATTTACATAAAATCATAGTGTGGAGTCCACCGATAAAGACCTTAGTACCTCTCTTAATTTAACACAATCTTTTTATTAATTAAAAGTTCAACAAAATAATCAAGAAAGCTGATTTCTATTTCTTTATAACCGCCATAACAAACTAGATGATTCTGTTTGGATAACTACTATGTACTAACTACTTATACTCGATTAAATACTCTTATAAATATGTTGCACCACTATACATTTAATCATTTTATACTCCAAAACTACTTTCACAAGTATTCTGTTTTTACATAAATCATTTTTCGATTCTACAAATACTAGTTCGTTCCAGCGACACAAATCAGAAGACATAATCTTTCATTCTCTAGTTCATTTTTTACTTTTGATCTACTAATGGCTGCTTCGAGTTCACAGGGAGGTAACAACAATGATCTTAGGATTGTCGAGAGTGATTCGAGTAAGAGATTCCTAAGGTATGATGAGATTATTGGAGAAAGTACTATACTTCTCGATTCTTGTGGGCGATATGTAAGGCATAATAAGGCCATTCAAGAAGGTGCTTTGATTCTTGATTCAAGTGGGAAACGCGTAATGTAACGTACAATGGAGGTGGCACTACGAAAAGAGTATACAAGGGATTCGATAATGTAGCTTATCAAAGTATTGCAGCAGAAATCTAAATGCAGTAGCAGAAATGACACAGAGGATTTATGGCCTTCATCGCTCTATCCGTAGATTCCGAGCTTAGGCAAAACTAGAACTACTCCATTAAAGAAGCTTGAAGAAAGCTTCAAAGTTTAGAGAGAGAAACTCTTACAGAGAGAATTAGGAAAGAGAAAGGGGAAAATACAAAATGTGTGAATGAACTAACAGAAGGCTTTAGGAGCCTATTTATTACAACAATTAAAGCTCAACTAATTAGGAGTTTGTTATAACAGAAAAATGATGACAGCTGTAGAATTTGTTATGAGTGTGCTGACGTGTCCTGTGATTCATCTTCAATACTCTCAACAGTCCCCCTCAAACTTGGCATGGTGTTGATCATACCAAGTTTGGATAACAATTCATTGAACTGATGTGAAGGCAGAACTTTTGTAAACACATCTGCAATCTGAGAAGTTGTTGGAAGATAGGTGATTTGCAGCAGACCTTCTAAGACTTTGTCTCTTGTAAAATGCACGTCAATTTCAATGTGCTTAGTTCTTTCATGATGCACAGGGTTCTTAGCAATGTGAATAGCACTTTGATTATCACAGTGCAAAGTAACTGGCTTAAGGTTTTCAACACCCAATTCTTCAAGTAATCTGACTAGCCAAGCCACTTCCCCTGATGCTGATGACATTGCTCTGTACTCTGCTTCTGAAGAGCTCTTTGAAACATTGCTTTGTTTCTTTGATTTCCAACTTATTGGAGATTTTCCAAGTAACATAACATACCCTGAGATGGATCTTCTACTATCCATACATGCACCCCAGTCTGAGTCAGAATATGCTTGGAGAATTAACTTTTCTGCACCATTTAACAAAATACCTTGCCCAACTGTTGCCTGAACATATCTCAGAGTATGAATAAGAGCTTTATAGTGAGGCACTCTTGGTTCCTACAGAAATTGACTCAAATGCTGCACAGTATAGGATAGGTCTGGTCTTGTATGAGTTAAAAAGTTTAACTTCCCAATTAAGCATCTGTACTTACTAGGATCTTCATATAACTCTCCCTGATCTGCCTGTAACTTCAGATTTACAAGTAATGGAGTTAATTCCTTTACCATTCTGCAATCCTGCATCCTTTAATAATTCTCCAGTAAACTTCCTTTGTGTCATGCATATACCTTGATCAAGATATCCTATCTCAATCCCAAGGAAATAACTAAGCCTTCCCAAATCTTTGATGCTGAATACAGAATCCAGATGAAGCTTCAAGGAAAGTATTTCTTGTTCATCATTCCCAGTTAGCACAATATCATCCACATACACAGCAAGGATAGTAACCAGATTACCTTTGTTTTTAATAAACAAAGAGTAATCATTCTTGGACTGAACATAGTGCTTACCCTTTAACTCCCCCACTAACTTGGCATACCATTGTCTAGAGGCTTGTTTCAAGCCATACAATGATTTGACAAATTTGCAAACCTTGTTGTGGGGATTTGAATAACCTTCAGGAGGCAACATATATACATCTTCATTGAGGTCACCATGCAAGAAAGCATTATTGATGTCCAATTGGTGTAATTTCCATCCCTTATTTGCAGCAATAGCCAATAAAGATCTAATAGTAGCCATTTTCACCACTGGAGAAAAAGTCCCGTCATCGTCAATCCCCCACTTTTGATTATACCCTTTAGCCACCAATCTGGCCTTAAATCTTTCTACAGTCCCATCAGCTCTCAACCTGATTCTAAAAACCCATTTACTGCCTATAGGTTTCTTTCCAACTGGTAAATTCACCATAATCCATGTACCAGTCTTTTCCAGAGCAGAAAGCTCTTTATTCATGGCCTCTATCCATCTAGGATCCTTAACAGCCTCATAATAAGAAACAGGTTCAGTGAGGTTATGAACAGCAGCAGTAAAACCATGATGAGAAGAAGGAAGACAGTCAAATTTCACTAAGCCACACCAGTGAGTAAAAGATTCTGAAGTATTAACCATGTTACAAATGAAATTGTCAAATTTGGAAGGAAATTTGACAGGTCTGGTGCTTTTTCTGGTGGTAGAAATATCAAAGAGATTGGATGAAGAAGAAGAATGTGAATCAGAAGGAGAAGAAGAAGAAGAAGAAGAAGAAGGAGAAGAAGGAAGTGATTGAGAAATTGATGGATGACTGACAAGGGAATTTGATGAATCACTAGGGATAGGAATATCTGGTTGTCTAAAAATAGGTGGTATAGACTCATAATTGAAAGGAGGTAAATCAGTAACTTCAGGTAGGAAAAATCTATGATGCTCAGCTTGTGTGTCAGAAACATGAAATGGAAAATGTTGTTCATGAAAGTCTACATCCCTAGAGACATGAATTCTGAAATTATTCATGTTCAAAACCTTATATCCCTTTTGACCAGTAGAGTACCCAAGGAAAACATGAGGAATTGCTCTTGGCTCAAATTTGGTTCTGTTTTGCTTAGGAGTGGATACATAACATAGGCAACCAAATACTCTAAGATGGGAAAGACTATGTGGCTTTTGAAAGAGTTTCTCATAAGGAGATGTATCTCCAAGAACATGAAGAGGCATTCTATTAATTAAATGAGTAGCACAAAGCACACATTCACCCCAAAATTGAATAGGTAATTTGGCTTGAAAAAACAATGCCCTAGCAGTTTCCAAAAGGTGTTTATGCTTTCTCTCAACTACCCCATTTTGTTGAGGTGTATCAACACAACTTCTTTGATGCAAAATTCCTTTACTTGCATAGAAGATTTTTAACTCTCCTTCACACAATTCAAGAGCATTATCACTTCTCACACTCTTAACTACAGTCCCAAATTGTGTTTCAGCAAACTTCACAAAATTCACAAAGATAGGAACAACATCAGATTTAAGAAGCATTAAGAATATCCATGTCATTCTGCTGTAATCATCAACTATAGTAAGGAAAAATTTACAGCCATTATGAGTAGGGTCAGGATTAGGGCCCCATACATCTAAATGTAACAACTCAAAAGGACTAGTAGTCTTAATGAAACTGACAGGGAAAGAATTTCTAGTCTGTCTGGCAGCAGGACAGATTTGACAAAAACTGTCTAGACTACAGTCTTTATTACATATATCATCAACTATGTAATGTAACCTATTGATAGAAATGTGCCCCAGTCTTAAATGCCAAAGCTTGACCTTATTTTGATCCTTGGAAGGTGTAGAACTCCCATTTGCATTAGCTACAAGAGAGCTGGAAGTAGACTTAGGATGTATAACTGTGTCATCTAGGCAGTAAAGACCATGCTTAAGTCTACCAAGAAGCAGTGGCTTCATTGAAGAGCCCTGAATATAACACTCATCATCAGTAAAGACTGCATGACAAGACAAATCCTTACACAATTTAGGTATAGAGATCAGATTATACCTAAAGTCTGGTACATGCAAAACATTCCTCAAAATTAAATGTTCATTCAAGCATATTGTACCAAAGTGTGTGACCTTAACCTTCTTGCCATTAGGTATGGTTATGTAATTATCAACACCATTATAGACTTCTAAGGAATCAAATAATGTGTTATCAAAACACATATGATCAGTAGCACCACTGTCAAGAACCCATTGCACATTATTAAAGGAAGTGAAACAGAATTTACCTGCCACATGTGCAGATTTGCTTCCTTGAGCACCATCAGAAGATCCAGAACTCTGACCATTAGCCTTTTGATTCAATTGATACTGCAAGAACTCTTGATATTGATCAGCAGGGATAGTATTCTGATCATCCTCAGATTCTTCATAAGAACCGAACTCAACATTAGCTGCCAACCTTTTGCCTTTGTCAATATAGCCTGGATTACCATTCAGCTTGTAGCACCTTTGCATGTTGTGACCAGGTATTTTGCAATGGTCGCAATAGTAATTAACTCTCCTTTGAGGTTGATCTCTTCCTCTATTATTCTGGAAATTCTGCTTGTATCTGTCTTGACCAAAAAACCTTCCATTACTGTCTTGTGGCCTTCTATTATTGTGAGCTGCAAAAGCTAAAGCCTCAGAAGTAGTAGTAGCTGTGGTCTGATACAGTTGCTTATGTTTCTCTTCCTGCATAAGTAGCCTGTAAGCATGAGAAATACTTGGAAGAGGATTCATAATCAGAATGCTACGTCTAACAATTTCATAGCCATCATTAAGCTTCATCAAAAATTCCACAAGTCTTCTGTCCTGTTGTGACTTAAGTAACCTTTGAGTAATATTGCAGGTGCAATTAGAACAACTACAAACAACAATTGGATCCACTGAGTCCAACTGATCCCAGAGCATTTTGATTCTGGTATAATAACCAGAAACTGAGTCCTGTCCTTGTTTGATCTCATGAAGTGCTTGTTGTAAAGAGAATAACAAAGCACCAGAAGATTGTCCAAACCTCTCCTCCAGATTCAGCCAAATTTCTCTTGCTGTACCAAAGTATAGAACACTACGAGCAATATCTTGTTCAAGAACTCCAAGCAACCAAGAGATAATCATATTATTGCATCTATCCCAAGCCTGATGAGCATCATCAGTAACAGCAGGTTTGATAAGACTTCCATCAACAAAACCGAGTTTATTTTTAGCAGACAAGCTAATTAACATAGATCGTTTCCAATCTCCTTAAGAATTTCCATCGAACTTGAAATTGACAAGTTTCTGACCAGGATTATCAGAAGGATGAAGATAATACGGAGAAGTAGGATTTTGAGAAGGATCGATCGGTGTTCCCATGATTAAGAACGAAGAACTTCAAGAAAATCAAATTGAAGAAGAATATGATTGAACAAATCGCAAAAACAGAGATACGATCAAGCAACCAGCAGAATAACTCCAGAATTTGAACAAAATCAACAAATAGAACAACAGACCACAAATCTGAACAAATTTCGAGCAAAATCGAACGAAGAATCGAGCAAAATCAAGGCTAATTGCAGAAAAATCGAGAGAAATCGATCGAAGAACGAATACCTCAAGCTGAAGAACTATGAGCTGAAATAGTGCAAAACGATCGAACAAAAATTTCTTCAAGATCGCAACCACCGTGCTCTGATACCATATCAAAGTATTGCAGCAGAAATCTAAATGCAGTAGCAGAAATGACACAGAGGATTTATGGCCTTCATCGCTCTATCCGTAGATTCCGAGCTTAGGCAAAACTAGAACTACTCCATTAAATAAGCTTGAAGAAAGCTTCAAAGTTTAGAGAGAGAAACTCTTACAGAGAGAATTAGGAAAGAGAAAGGGGAAAATACAAAATGTGTGAATGAACTAACAGAAGGCTTTAGGAGCCTATTTATTACAACAATTAAAGCTCAACTAATTAGGAGTTTGTTATAACAGAAAAATGATGACAGCTGTAGAATTTGTTATGAGTGTGCTGACGTGTCCTGTGATTCATGTTCAATACTCTCAACATAGCTGGTATCGAAATTGCTTGGAGTAAGACAGAGCTAACAGAGAATTTGTTATAGAATAAGGAAATTCTTGAGATGTTATGTGCAGAAGGTGATCTAATGAAGTTATTAGATCATAAAAATGTAGTGAAATGCTATGATTCTTGGGTTGATGAGGAAGCAAAAACCATTCACATGATTACTGAGTACTTTCCTTCAGGAAATTTGTCACAGTATGTCCTCAGTCATAAGCCGGATGGTCGAAACACAATCAAGAATTGGTGTAAACAGATTCTGAATGCGATAAACTATCTTCACTCTCTGAGTCCACAGATGGCTCACCTTGACATCAACTGCGACAACATCTTTATCAATGGGAAGACAGGATGTGTCAAACTCGGAGACTTTGGCTTTGCGGTTATTCTTGAACAAGGTACTAGTGATCAAAAATGTGTTGCTCCACGTTATATGGCACCAGAGTTTATTACAGAAACTGGTTATACTGAATCGGTTGACATATTCTCTTTCGGAATGTGCGTGCGAGAGATGGTCTGGGCAAGCAAATGCAGTAATAAAAGCGAGTTTTTAGACAGCCTCAATCCTACCACGATAAACGCAATGGCAGATGACAATGAAGCTCTCCAATTCAGTAGAAGGTGTCTGACTCCTTCATCAGATGGTAGACCCTTGGCAAATGAGCTCTTGAATGACTCGTTTCTTGCACCGACTTTTTTGAGCACCATCAGAGCAAAAGTTCTGAGGCTGTTACATAGGGTATGTTCCTGCTTATCCTGAAAGTGCTCGCCAAATGCCCATTGTACCGTGTGAAATTTGCTATATCAGTCTGTTATTAGTTGGTTTGTTCTTTTTATCTTTGTTCTTCAATAAAACATAGTGTTAGCATAATAAAATGTATGATTACTCAGTTTGTAGATTATTGCTGAGGTTTTAATCATGCATGGTGTGTGTGTATGGGGAGGGGGTTGATTCTTTTGGTTCGTTTGTTAATTGATTTTCATCACTTGTAATAAGTGTTTCATTTGGATAAATGAATATTATTCTTGAGTTAGTTGATTGCATATAATATTTGCTATACGCAACTTAATTTGTTTCTTCCTTAAATTTGGTTTTTCAATTCTCCTTTATCTCTAATTTCATGACTAGTACTACGTACGTATAATTAGATTGAAGCATATATAAATTATACATTCTAGTCTTTAAAAGATGACAAATCAGATGTTTGAGCCAGATCATGTAACGAAATTAAGGCCTTTCTTGATTTTAATTTTTCTCACGAATACAAATAATAACGTAACATGTTTTTGATTCGAGTTATGTTATTAATATTTGTCACGAGTGCAACTAATAATGTAGCATGAGGATTAGGTTGGGTATATAAAATAGGTATTCTTCCTTAAAATGGTTTTGGGTAGATTTCAAGTTTTCTTGAATTCGAATATTGAACAATCGAGTCTTTTATTTGGGTAAATAATGAGTCAATCTCAAATTCATGTCGGGTTTGAATCATATATTATCATAACATATGACGGATGAGTTTTCAGTGGCAACAATAAGAATATAGCTATTGCAGTAATTATTTTCAACCTTGACCCTATAAATTTTAGGGATCAATATAGTCTGTCCATGTAGTTATTTCATATAAAAAATATAATCAAAACAAAAGCTGTTTTTCTTACTAAAAAAAAATTGGTTTTAAATAATTAAAAAAAAAAAGGTTTTTCTCGAAACGAAGGACACCTCCATGACTCCATCATCCATCAAATATACAGTTGGTTTCTTTTCACCACCCAAATTAAACATTCATCATCATGCCTTAAAAAAAAAACGCCCAACTCACATCATCCCATGTAGTACGTAAGAGCAATTGTAACCAAATTTTTTAAAAAGGTAATCGCAAATTAAACGATAAGTCCACCGTAATTGGATCTTAGCCCTAATTGGTTTTTTTGGGACATTCTTGAACAAGATGAGATTGCTAAGGAGAAGGGAGGAAAGGAAACTACACAGTAAGAAGATTGAAAGATAGAAACTGAGAAAAAAAAACGTGTATTTTTTTTTATTTTTTTTATATTTTATCAAAATATTTTTGAAAACCACAACGTCATCCCATAAAGAGTTTGAATTAGTCATTTCATGAATAGTTAAGATTTGATCTAGTATAATGGATACTAAACCTGATTATTGAGCGGGTCAGGTCAAGGTCAGTGCGGGTCCGTTGCAGGTTGGGCAAAGAGGGTCACTTTTTATAGGGTCAGTATTGCGTCAAGCCAATGCGGGTCGCGGGTAAATAGCGGGTCGATAATGAGCGGACATAAAAAATATCAATTAAAATAAATATAAAACAAAGCCTTTTTTTTTTTCAAAAGGTATTGTGTGAGTCCGTTTCACGTGAGTCCAGTTTATAATGTATACTCTGACCCCTACCCATTGTCACTGCTCAGCCTCTACCGACGGCCGGCGACCTTCTCCCTCCCATTTCCCGGTTTCGGCAACCCTCCCCCACCCATCCCCAACAACCGCTACACCTCTAGTTGAAAAATTGATTTTTATTTCTTCCTTAATTATACTTCATATGATTTTTGATTGATTAATAATTTTTGTAGAATTTTGATTTTGATTGTATAGGTATTATACGACGAGGCTTTACATCGGAACTCCGCCGAGAATTTCGGAGTAGAGAGGAGGAGGAGTACGGACTTCGTTCTTAATCAGGAGAACACAAAGCTTTGGAGGAGGAGTACGGAAATGGCGGTCGAGGAAGGTGAAGGTGAGGTTGAAGATGAAGACAATGTGAAGGTTGATGTTGATGACTGAGCATCAATGGCGGCAAGAGCTTTAATGCAGTAGTCAGGTAATAAGCAGAGCAGAGCTTAAATGTGAAGCAGGACACCCCAAGGTTGGTTATTTTTTATTATCTGATACATTTAAGCTATTTTCTGATACATATAACCTTTTTTCTGACAATTATAATTTAATATCTGATATTTATAATTTAAAATCTGACCATTATAATTTAATATCTGATATTTATAATTTAAAATCTGACCATTATAATTTAATTTCTAACCATTATAATTTAATTTCTGACCATTTTATGTTAATATCGGACTATTATTATCTTATTTATGACCATTAAGATTTTTTCCCCTTAATATCTGACCATTATAATCTAATTTCTGACCATTATAATCTAATATCTGACTATTATTATTTAATTTCTGACCATTAATTTTTTTTTTCCTCAAATATTTTTTTCATGTTTGTATGACCGGACTCATGTGAGTCCGTTCTACACAAAACTTTTACTTTTTTTTTTTGTTTTTTGACATGGACAAGAAGCCATTATTAAGTATATATGAATAAAAATTTGTCTATATATTTATTTTTATCAATTAAATTGAAAAAAAAAACATTTTGGCCCTACATTGACCCTACCCAACAACGGCCATGTCCGTGAAAGGCTCCATTCAAAGTCCTTTAAGATTGATCTCGATCCTATTATCATTGGACTACCCTACCCAATAACTAGCTCTAATGGATACAATACAATTGTAGCCATTTAAAACCCATCCATCTATTATAACATGTTATATCATCTTATCTTATCTCTAATTAATAAACCTGATCTCGTAGTCATGCCATGAGACAACGACACTTGGCATTCCAGCATTTTCCCAAGTGTTGCGCCACGTAGGTGATAAAATATATTATTACGACACATTTAATTGTAAGAAAGAGAGTTTTGAGTTTTATTACTGATATACTTCTAAATTTCTAACCATAACTTGTAGGGAACAATTAGTGTATTTTTTGGATTGAAAACAGATTCGTTGATACCGATACCATTACCGTGCGTTTGGTTTGAAGACATGGCAACAATTACCATTACCTAAAAGGTAATGGTCACCCCTCATTTGTTACCACTCAAAAACGTTGTCTTGGGGTAACAAATTAAATACTTTTACCCTCCTCTTATTAAATACCCTTTCGATGGTTAAACCAAACAAAGGAAAGGTAATAGCTAAATGATTCATATCCCCTTATTATTTGTTTCTTTTCCACTCCGTTTTCAATTTTCGAACCAAACACCCCCTTAATAAATATCCTATAACTCAGTTCTAAATCTATCATAAAATTCATTTTAAAAGTTAAATTATTTAAAATAATTTCTAATTACAATACATTTAATTTAATTTTTTTAAATAATAGAGAATTAATAAAAAATAAGTTTTAATAGTAAAAATAATAATTTTAGTTTGATAAAAATTAAATACTTTCACTTTAGTAAAAATAATCTAAGTTCAAAAAATAATTCCAAGTTTATAAAACATAGATATCGATTTACAAACAAAACTACAATAAATTCAATTAATAAACACAAATTGTTATATGTGACTGGCCACATGGTGTGATCAATCATCATGGGGGTATAATCTTAAGTGTTACAGGGTTTACTCGGTCAATGTTATAAGGTTACTTGGTTAGTATTACAAGTGTTACTCGGTCAATGTTATAAGGGTTACTTTGTTATTTTATAAGCGACAACTGCACACAAAACGCGCTGCAATTATTATATAAATAAGCAATATGAAATTGCATGTCTAAATATATCTAACTTTATCAAAAGAGAATGTAGGACCATATTTAAGATTCAAGCCAAAAAATATCAACAATATAGACATCACCTGGACACAAAACTAGTCACTAATAAATAAAGCCGGGCTCGCAGCCATACCACGAGATAGTGACACTTGATATTCCTGTTTTTCGCCAAATGTCGGGTCACGTAGGCGACAAATAGGTATTATGTGACATATATGATGGTAAGTAAGCAAATTTTAGAAAAATTTTTGTAAAACAAAAAAGTTGTATAGAGTTTTATTATCGATATACTTCTAATATTTCATATATAAAAAAATTATCATAACTTTTAATAAAGATCCTATAACTCAGTTCTATTTCTATCATAATAATAACATAGATACCTATTTATAAACAAAAATACAAAACGTACATTATTATATACTTCCTCCGTTTTCTTTTACTTGCAACACAGCCTTGTGGCACGTGTTTTAAGGTAGGGTTTATGTAATGTAAACGGATAAATTTTTCATTAAAATTTTTACAAATGATACTTAACCCTATTCTAATTTTCGTGTAAAAATTATATTGATAAAATCGCTCGTTTATCCTCACTAATCATCTCCTAAAACTGCGTGCTTTAAAGGTGTGTTGCAAGTAAAAGAAAACAGAGGAAGTAAATTATTAAGCGATAAGATATCGGATGCATACGTAACTGTATTTTACATTCAAGCCAAAGCATTTATTTTAAAATTTTATTGACAATATGGCAAAACTAGTTGCTAATAAATAAAGTCGGTCTCGCAGCCAAGCCACGAGACAACGACACTTGACATTTCAGTTTTTCGCCAAGTGTCGAGCCACGCGACAAATAGATATAATGTTGATAGTAACGCGTTTTGTGTGCGGCTAGCCACATCATGTGACAGGACAAAGTAAACACTATTCGAGTCCCCCTTGTAACACTGACCGAGTAAGGGCCTGTTCACATTTACTTAATTTCAGTTCAGTTCAGTTCAGTTCAGCTCTTAATTTCCCTCTCACATAAAATATCCATTTCAGCTCAATTCAGTTTAGTTCATTCCAATCAGTTCAGTTTAGTTCAGTTCAGCTCCAATCAGTTCAGTTCAGCTCAGTTCAGTAAATATGAACATGCCCTAACCCCTAAAATTGACCAAATTACCACTACTACACCAATAAAGTAACACCTCTAATACTAACAAAGTTGCCCCATAATAATTGACCACACGGTATAGCTAGTTGCCTAGTTACGTATTAAAGTTTGTGTAAATTCTAATGTACTTTAATACTTTTTTTTAAAAAAAAAATATCATAGTGAGCTAGAGATCACAATAACTTAAAAAATCGTGCACGGGCTTAGTGGCTTACATTGGTTTCACCTTTTTTTGAGGAATATTAGTTGCACCTTGAACTCTAAAAGGAAAATATATATCATCACTTTCCTATCTTATCTCCGTGTATATTTATCATTTTAGCATCTTGGTCAAAACTATATAACAAAACATCAGTATTCAAAAAAAAAAATTATAAATCATCAATAAAACCAGGGTTTTTGTTTTCTTTTTTATTCTTCCTTTTTTTTTATTTTTTATTTATTAGGAAAGGGGTTTTTTTTTTTTTTTTTTTTGATAAATCAATAATTTCATATTAATATTCGGAACCAACCACCCTAAAAGTCTAAAACAGAAACCACTCAATAGCATATAAATCATCTCTCGTTTAGATACATACAAAATTCTTGTAAACTTTCTTAAAAAAAAACTCCTTAACCATTAAAAAAAATAAAAAGAAAGAAAAATTCTCAAGTCATAAGTAGTTTTCATGGGTTTGTTCCAACCAGAAGATGTCAAAGGCCTCAACGTTGTCGAAAAAAGAGAGGGATACACAAGGTACGACGAGATCATAGGCAAAGTAAACACAAAAACAGTATACAAGGGTTTTGATGAGATTACAGGAAGAGAAATCGCTTGGAGTAAGATAGTGTCCACAAATGCAAAATTCATTGTTGATAACATAAATTTAATGACTGAACCGCGGTTGTTATTCTCATTAAATCATGAGAATATTATCAAGGGTTATGATTTTTGGATTGATGATCGCTATAATAATAATAATACGAAAACAATTAACATGATTAGTGAGCTTTATACATCAGGGAGTTTGGAAGACTACTTGAAGAAACATGATGATCTCGATATCGAGGTAATCAAGGATTTTGCTAGGCAAATCCTTAAAGGGTTACATTATATTCAAAGTCGTAATCCCCCGATAATGCACGGCGCTCTAAATTTGAGCCGCATCTATGTAAACGGGAAAACAGGCCGGGTAATGATAGGAGATTTTGGTTACGCACTGTCTAATCCGCTAGACTATAATCAGTATTATGACATACACTCTTTTGGTATGTGCTTTTTTCTAATGGTGAGTAAAAAGCAAATGTCAACAAACTTACAAGTTCGAAAATTCATTGAAAAGTGTCTAAATCCTGCTACTCATAGACTTACGCCAATTGACCTCCTTAATGACCCGTTGTTCACAGGATCAAAGACGATGGGACAACGAATGTCTACAATTACAAAGGCGGTGTCTAAGTTTTTCTTGAATTGTTTTTTCTTAGCGAGCCCTTAATTATATTGTTCTTGTATTTTCTTAATGATATTCAAGGTTTTAAGTATCAAAATTATTGTTTTAATTATTAATATTATGATGAAATCGATTTTTCAACATCTTTAGTACTCTATCATGTTAGACATTATCGTTAGAAATTGCTTTAGAGTACGTATAAAGTATGATGTCAAATGTGTCATACTTAGCCGATAGCCGTGAATATTTCTTAATTTGTTAATGCCTTGGAGAAAATCAAGGAGCAATTTTATTTTAGAGAAAATATAGTGTAAAGAAATTTAATAATGATGAAGTAGAAATCAGAAATCATCCCACCAAAAAAATTTCATCCCATCCCCGCAATGAGTACAAGATTTTTCCTCATTCCACAAGTCAACAAACAAAATCAATAATATGGTGACACGTGGACATGGTAGGCCCCACTAACGCATTTATGGACGGAATCCGTTAGTTGGCGGTGATTGGTGGTAGAAACCAACTTTCATTTTTGTATGTGGTGGTAAAATACTTTTTTTTTTTTTTTGGAGGTGGTAAAAACAACTTTTTTTTTTTTATTAATTTACGTGGTAAAAGTAAAAATTTCCAAATAAAAAAATCGATGTTATTTTTTAGGAAAATTTGACAATTATCACCTTCTATTATGTTCATTTTAGCAATTACCACCTTCTATTTTTTTTTAAAAAAAAATTACTACCTTCTCTTTTCAAAAACATCACGAGTTACCACATTCTTGCCTCCCAACTACTACATTACGTCATCTTGGGCCCACTTTTTACCTTCCCTCCCTATTTCCCCCTCATTTCTCATTCCTAACTTGATTCTCATTTCCATCTCATCATCATCTGTCATAAACAGCTTTGGTTTCATCCACTTCTGATGAAGCATTGTCTGAAGTTTGATCGCCATGGTCAGTTTCTCCTTCTCTGAATTCGTAGGTACAGGTGACAAAACGTCATCTGATGTCATGAACAGCTTTCGTAAACCAAAACTTTCATCCAATTCTGAAGAAGCAGCCATTGCTGAAGCTAACAGAAGATTTGGCACTGATTAGAAATGACTAGGGTTGTTTTCTAATGGTTTAATTGTAATGAAGGGATGAGTGTGTAGAAAAAACAGAGAATTCTTGGAATAAATGAGAGAATATATGTATTGTTTTTATTTATACTTCGTATAAGATTAATAGTGGAAGGTCGTTTGTTACCAATTGAATGAACTAGTTAAGCTAGTTATCAAGATCAAGAAACAGGAAATGCCATTTCTTGATTATTTAATTAAAAAAAATATAAAAGTGATAAAAAAAAAGAGTAACAATAAAAATATCTGTTGTTATTTCTGTTATGAAAAATCGTTATGCTTTACTTAATTTTTTGTCATGCTATGTTATGTTGAGTATGCTTATCTACGGTAAAGCCTAAAGCTTATATGTGTTACTCACCTTATTGTCATATATCTTAGCTTTTACGGATAATCTAATGACTTTAGATTTTTGACCACAATTGAAATTGTTTATCATTATACGTGTATATATATATTGATTAGAAATTTTGTCAGAACAACTTTATACCAGCCTAAAAGAAATTAGCCTTAATCAAGAGTTCAAGACTCGTGTTTTACCCAAAATTAGATTGGCTGAATAGATTTTAATCAAAAAATTCTTTATTAATCTTGGACAGTAATATAACTAAATTTGATGGTTTTCAATATGTTACTCCATAAGTCCATATTAGACCCTTAATTGACTGTATCTAACTGTCTTATTAACCCAATACAACCCAATTAAAACCATCTAGCGCATAAGAAATTTACAAAATCCTCGTGCCACTTTGTTTGGCATATAAAAAATGGCTATTGTATAACTTAATACCCCTAGTCATCGACGGTATGGTATGGGTGATGTTCATTGGTATAGTTGTAAGGAATACGTGGTTACTGGTTAGGGCGATATTTCTTACATACTACAAGTAGTTAACTATCATGATGTGTTGATTAAAACTAACTATAACATATTTACAATCACCTCTAGTTGAACTTAATTGTGCATGATTGATGAACATCTTATGAAAATCGAACTGGCTACTCATTAAGTAAAACATTATGCAAATAAATTTTTGCCACTTAAAATCAATATAATCCTTATATTTGACTCTTAAACACTACTTGATTACTTAAAATTATATACACAATACATGGTTCACGTACTTGTGATACGGCTAAATCCAAATTATTGTATAAGCCTTCATTATACATTTTCTGGACATACTACAGAGGACGATATACAGAGCTTTCATTTGCCATACTAAGTTTTGGCTAAGTAAAAGTTCAATAGTCAAACTCAATCAAGAAGATGAGAAAATCAAGATTTATCTAGTATGAACTGAGAAGCCAATTTATTGGTTATATAAGCGAAGACAAAATAAGGTCAAAAATAATACGAGTCATATATATCCCCTGCTAACACTAGAAGTAACAAATAACAAGTAAAATGCCTAATTTCGAGCAACTATACTAATTAAGACTCAAAGTACAATTGACAAATTTATCACTCTAAAATATACATGAATATTGTCGAATAGTCTTTTACTACCAAAGAATTTTATTGACCTTACACTTCCATCTGTTGCAGCAAAATGTTGATGACATCATCCTTATATTCCCAAACCATTATAGAATCGACTAGTTATCAGTCGAAGTCTCCTGTGTCCTAGATGGCGAACCAGTCTCAGACGTTCCCTTTTGTGACCCAAAGGTCTCACCCCCACGCTCAGCTTCTCTTTCTTGTTCTGGAGATGGTCTAGAAGGCGGAACATTGCCTGTCGTACTGCCAAACTCTTCATTCCCAGGTTCTGTACTCAGTAATCTAGCCACCTGATCACGCACAGACTCTCTCAGAGTCTGAATACTTGCACTACTACCTGATGTCAACGTTTCAGAAACACTGTCTGCAAGAAACGCGTCGTTCAGAAGGTCAATTGCTGCAGGCCTCTCTGATTTAGGGCGCAGACACTTGTCAATGAACTGCCTAACCTCAGAGTCTACCACATTGTTTAACGCGGCAGGCATTTCACCATTTCTAATCATTCCGAAAACCAGTTCTTTTTCGTTGTTGCATTCGCTGTACATCTTTTCCTTAGTCACTATCTGTACTAAAGTCATCCCAAACGAGAATATATCAACCTTTTCATTGTATTCTGCTTCTAAAATCTCCGGTGCCATAGTTTCTGGCGTACCAACACACCTAGTTAGACTTCTCCCCGGTTTAATTTTACATGCGAAACCAAAATCTCCTAGCTTAACCGTGCCCAAATTTCCATCAATGAAGATGTTTTCAATCTTCACATCTCGATGAACTATCGGTATACTACGAGCATGAAGATAATTCAACGCGCTTAGAATCTGTCTAGACCAATTCTTGATCGCGGTGTTACCAACAAGATTGTGTTTGTTGGTGTACTTTCTCAAATCTCCGGAAGTACAAAGCTCGGTAATCATGTGAAAGGTTTTGGTGGAATCATCGTACCAAGAATGGTAGCATTTGATTACGTTTTCATGGTCTAATGACTGCAACAAAGAAGCTTCAGCAAGCAAATTCTTGGCTTTTTGATTTGATGAATTTGTCAATTGCGTCTTCGACCAAGCAATTTCTATACCATTAATTTTATCAAGCCCCATATAAACTCTTTTCGTTGTACCTTGTCCTATGGATTTGTTGTACCTTACGTATCGCTTTCTCGGGCACTCCTCCATAGCTCTGTATTCGCGTCTTTGTGATGAACTCGAAGCAGCCATTACTGATTAGTTAACAGAAGAGAAGATTTGGGATTGAAGAAATGAGTAAGGTTGTTTTCTAATGATTTAATAATCATGTAGGACAAAAACAGAATACTTGGAATGGTAATATATATATGGTTGTGATAGTTGATTTGTTACTTTAGTTAGTTAAGTCGGTTATCAAGATCAAGAAATCTTGATTATTATAAAGATTTGTTTTTAAAAAATTGTTAACTTATGCTGCTGATGTGGCAATGTTAGTTATTCATAACAAACTTCTTCTAGTAGCTTCTCTTATTACAGGTATATATACTTGTTTTCTTTCTCTGTAAATTAGGAGTTCATAATAAAATAATTAATTTTCTTCCAAATTCTCTCTATTTCTTCACTTTTGTTCACAAATATAACTAGTTAATTTGTAATCTCCAAAGTAATTAACAACAAATTAAGTTATCTACCATTTTGCAATACATAGAAGTTAAAGGCATTTTCATCTTTTTACGACTCTTTCGACCATCCCCCAATTTATTAGTATATATTTTTAATTGTACAGTCGTAAATAGACCTGGTTATTAGACGGGTTGGATTAATGTCGGGTCAAAGAAGGTCTTTATAGGGCCAATAGCGGGTCACGAGTCAACAGTGGGCAACGAACTATAATTTTAAATAATAAATATTGTACAAAGTAATTATTAAGTATGAATACGTAAATTTTTGTCAATTATCTATTTTCTTTATCTATTAAATTGGACAAACATTTTGGACCTATATTGACCCTGTTCAATAAACTGCTTGTTCATTATAGGCCTTGTCCATTAAAAGCCCAATAAACTTTACCATAACCCTATTATTAATTGGGCTGCCCTGCCCCATAAGTCCATAACAAGGTCTAGTTGTCAACATGTATAATTGACCATAAATAACAAGAGTTATTATATAAAATTATTTTTATAAATTACACATTTTTACAAATCCAATATAACTTGTACAACTATTTTCATATACTATTTTGAGTATTTTCATATACAACCTTGTTAATTATTAGGTATAATTTTAAAAAATTTAATATCTTACAAATAATACACCTAAATTACACTTATTAATAATAATAATTAACGGATCGGAGATAGCATATCAATCAGAAACTATTATTAAATCATTTAAAAAATTCCATATGATAAAAGATTTAAGCTACCACCCTATTATTTTACAGTAGGACATAAGCTTTTATAATACGCGTTAAGCTTCACGAAATTTTCTATTGGAATAGAGTAAGTTTGTGTCAATAAGGTTTGACTTTATTTATTTATTTATTTTTACGCAACGTTTGACTTTATTAATCAGTCCATCTTTTACAAAAAATAAGTGTTAGGCTAATCAGGTTCAGTCATATGTATCTAATATCTACCATGTCTTACTAGTGCTAATATGCTAAGCTAGAAAAGTGCAGTGAATATAATGCACCTACTATATATTAATGGAACCTAAGAAAATAAGTAGCTATGACCTTGGTCTACACGGTATAGCCGGATGCACCATGCTCATAGATCACCAGTGTGAAAATAGAGAGGTAGCTTTTTTTTAAAATTTTTTAAAAAAAAGTTTCAAAAATTAAAGGGATTGAGCCTGATCTTTTCCAATATAATAGCTTCCAAAATTAAATATCTCGATGTCAAAAAAAAAAAAAACAAAAACAAAAACAAAATTAAATATCTCCATATTTGCAATTTACTAATTTTGATTAATTTTAGTGAGAAAAATTTACAGAGAGCGGTTTTTAGAGAGAAATTTCAGAGCTAGAGTGCGAAACTGAGGACTTGAGGAGCAAGAGAAACTTACTTATCCATCTAAATTTCACCATGATATTGATAATAAAGGTGAATTTGGAGATTTTTTGTTTGTATTATTTCAACAATTGGATAGACTTATTGAAGTTATTACATGAAACCTGGCCTATTCTTTATCTCCAAAAAGCCCTTCACTTCATCAACATTTTACAATTTCCCTTTTACCGGTTGACCAAGGCTTTTCCTTATTATTATTATATATATATATATACCATATATTCCACAACCTTTGCATATGCAAATCTAAGTTCACAAATCCCCAAATACAGACTTCTCTAAGAAAGTGAATTGAAATTAAAAGTCAGCAACCTTACAATCATATTTCTAATATTCCCATCTAGCCTTATATACCGAAATTTGTTTACCTATTTTTTTTTTCGAACAAACTCACCACCTATCCTAACCTTAATATCCACATTTTCAACATTATCATCCATATGTTCAATTTACAAGAGAAGGGCAAGTCCTATTCATCTATTTGTAATATCGGTTAAGTTTATTTAGTATATTCACATGTGCATAACACAATAAAAATAAAGCAATGAGACAACAATTCCAAAGCACAGCACAATATTTAACACTAAACCCTAGAATAAAGAATCCCCAATTAAATATTACCCCCAATTACAAATTATCTGACGCATACACGGAAAACAATTTTTAATTACATTATTTCCCCAATTAACTACTCAAATAGTAAATTGACATTGTTAATTAAACTAAAATTAACTGGAATTTAGTTTTACCGAATGAATTATATAATAATCAAGGTTGATTTTTCTAGGGTTAAGCGCAATTCATCAATGAACCCCAATATTTACCAAAATTATCCTTGGTACACTTTAGTTAGTTATAATTTTTCAGTGGTGAACTTAATGAAACTGTAAGTCTAACCCTAGTTAACTAAAGACTTAATGACTAATTTAACCCTATTCCTAAATTCTACCTTTCCTTCCAAAAAGTTTCAACCACGAATAACCCCTCCCTGTCTATGACCAAGCCCTTACGCCAGCATCCCCTTCTCCTACGCTGGCCGGCTATCCCAACCCCTCCCCCCCCCCCCTCGAGATCTATATTTTGTTGTCGAAATCCACACCTAAAAAATTGAATTCTGGATTTGTTGTTTGTTCGTTAGGGTGAGTTCTAAGTGGGGTTTAAGGTTTGGTGGGTGGTTCTAGGGTGGGGAAGGGTTTAGGGGAGATTTCAAGCCAAAATCCAGCGGTTTTTCACTAGGCGAAAAAAGGGGTTGGCCACCGGTTCAAAACCCCCCTTTGCCACCGGTTTTGAACCGGTGGCCAGTGGGGGGGTGGCAAAACCTAGGACAAAAGGCCACCGGTTCAAAACCGGTGGCAAAATCAAGTATTGCCACCGGTTAACCGGTGGCAATAGTCGTTCCCGCATTTTTTTTTTTTGTACTAACAACTATTGCCACCGGTTAACCGGTGGCAATAATACCCTAAAAAAACAAAAAAAACAAAATTTTTTTTTTTTGCATTTTTTTGACTTAAAATGTTGCACAAACATATATATATGCATAATATACATGAAACACACATATATTCATCAATAACCAGTATATAATAACTACAAATAAATTTCTCATAAAACAATTCCAAATAATTAAGATAATCAGATTTACAAACTAAAATTCCAATATTAAATTAAAATATAATTACAACATTAAAATCTAAAAAAACCCCATACAACATCTAATTCACTATTCTTGCATCTTGGATCTTCGATTTCAGATCTTGATCAATATAACTGCATCAATTAAAACAAAAAAATAAATCAATTAAAATAAACTGTGAAAAAAAAAATAACCAAAACACTGCATGTAACCATTAATTGAATAAAATCAGTTTAAAACCCACATAAACAAAAACAAATACCCAGAAATTAAACAAAAACCCAGGAAAAAAAATTAAACAAAAATAAAATTAAATCCCTAAAATCAGTTTACTATCTCACACCAGTCACCACCCCACCACCTTAACCCACCATCCGCACCACCTTAACCCACCATCCGCACCACCCGAACACCCACCATCACCCACCAGACCCACCCACCAACTTAACCCAAAAATACCCAAAAATAAAAAAAGAAAATACAAACCCAGAAACTAGTAAAACCCGAGCTCAAAATCGAAAAAAAAAACCAGAATAAAATCGAATAGAACCTAGAAGGAGATCGGATTAAAATCAATTAAAATCGATGAAAACACTCAAAAAATCCAAAATCGACTAATTAACAATTAATTAAACCCAACAAAATCCAAAAATCGATTAAAATCGACTAATTAAACACAAAATTAAACCTAGCCTCTTGCATGTCTTCGTTGTTGTTGTTGCGGTGGCGGTTTAAGGTGGTGGGGTGGTGGTTTAACCTAGGGCGGAGATCGAAGAGGAGAGGAGATCGAGAAGGAAAAAAAAGACGAAGAGGAGAGGAGATCGAGAAGGAAAAAAAAAGACGAAGAAGAGAAGGAAAAAAAAGACGAAGAGGAGAAGGAGATCGAATAGGAAAGAGAAGGAAAAAGGAGAGGAGAGGATCTCAACCAGAAGAAGAGGAGAGGAGAGGAGAGGAGAGGAGAGACGAACCAGAAGAAGAGGAGAAGAAGAGGAGAGGAGAGGAGAGGAGAGAGAGAGAATGAGAGGGAGGCTGATGAGTGATTAGGGTTTGGGTTTGGGGTTTTTATATGGGCCGCTTTTTTTTTTTTTTTAATTGGATATTGCCACCGGTTCAAAACCGGTGGCCTTATAATTATTGCCACGGGTTTGGTTTGAACCGGTGGCAAAACCGGTTTGGCTAATCCCGCCCATTAATTAAGCCACCGGTTTTCAAAAACCGGTGGCCAATTAGCGGTGCATTTTTCAATTTTTCTACTAGTGTTTTGTTTGAGGAGGAGAGATTGAGGATTTGAGTTGTTTGGGGAGGGGATGCGGTGGTGGTTCAAGGGGAAAGAGAGGTGCGGAAGGGGTGGGGAATTGTTGTAATTGGTTGCGAATTTGATGTTTGCGGTAGGCGAATTGGTGATTGCAAAAATACCATCAATAATCCACAAGTTTAAAGTTTAATTAATACCAAAATTGCTTATATATTTCTCCTTTGGTGTCCACCTTAACATCAGCACCAGTGCCCACACCCACCTTCTGGATCCCTCAACTACAAAGATGGCGACTTGTCCTTCAGCTTCCACTTAAGGCGGGTAACAGGAAGAACTTTTCAAGGACAGAGACACAACTAGTTATGAAGATGTTGATTAGGATGAAAAAAAAAACTTAGGATTTGCTTTCATTAATTAATGGTTCGGATATTGAAAAAATTGACTGTGATTTAATATATGTTAGAAGATAAAGTAATTTAATCGAAGTAAATTAGAGGGAAATCGGGAAATTTAAAAAGTGGGCCCACGAGCTTCTAGAATTAGGTAAAAGTTTGTTTTTTTTTTTTTTTTTTTTTTTTTGTGTGTGTGTGTGTGTGTGTGTGTGTGGAGGGAGGGAGGGGGGGATGGAAGACGTTAGCAGGATTTTATTCCAAATCAAACTCCCGCAAGAGCTAAAATGCTATGTGGGAATTAGGCAAAAGGTGGTGAGTATTGACTTCTTTTTTATTTTTAAAATAATAATAATAATAATAATAATAATAATAATAATAATAATTTCATGGGTGATAGTATCAAAAGGTGAGTTATTTGTGTGAGGTAAAATGCGAAATTTTTATTTAACTGGCAAGTGCACAAATAATTCTTTCCCCTCGTGCTGGAAAGTGATACGTAATATAAATAAATATTTATTTATTTACTACTCCCTCCGTCCCCGAAAGAATGATCCATTTAGGTTGATTTCGCGTGTATTAAGAAACTTAATTTCCAAGTACAAATGTATGGGAAAACACAAGTCATTAATAATTTGCAAGTACAAATGTATGGGAAAACACAAGAAAAATTAATGGTGACAGAAGAGAGAAAAAAAGGTTAGAATTTTAGAGAGGAGATGGCACAAAGATCTAAAAGAATACAAGGGTAAAATAGGGAGAAGGAGCTATATGACAAAAATTTGTGGTAAAGGTGGTGTTCATTAGTAGAATTCGAAATGGTCCTAGCTGTTAATTTCGGAGTACTAGTTAACTTTTATTTATAATCTAAAATGTGTTCACGAACAATGCTATTAGAACCTAATTATGCTTGATTGATGAACATCTCGTGCAAAAAACTTGCCAACTAGCTATATTCATCAAATGTGAAACATCAATGTGAATGAATGTACTCCTTGCATTGTTAGCTACTTTCGAGTTCAGGGCTTCAGGCACAATTCTGTTTCGCATATTGTTACATTTTAGGCATTGGCTTGGATTTGGAATGTATGCCTATGTGTGGTTGCTGTTGGGACTCGTGACTGTTTATATGCTTGTGTGATTTTGTTTATTTTTTCACCTTGGACTTTTTTCTTCAGATATTCTAAGGTATGCACATTTCATTGATGGGACCAAAATTCCTTATACTCCCTACGCTCACAATTATCTGCAACATTTGTTATAAATGGGTGCTCTCTAGTATGTGCAACAAATTTTTATCTTTCCTCTTTTAGTATATTTTAAAGTGTAAAAATACCATCTTACTAAACTTAAACATATGGGACAACTTTCTCTCTCCAATTTCCCACTTACTTTAACCCACTATCAAACTTAAACATATGGGATCACTTTTTCTCTCATATTTCCCTCCTTTTTACAATTTAATTAAACCCACTTAAACTTAATTAAACTATACTAAAAGCTTTGCCTAGTGTCCGCAAAAAGGGCGTTCGGTGCAGATAATCGTGGGCGGAGGAAATATATGAAATGTAGCACCAATTTCTGCCCTTGCCAAAATAACTAGTCTTAGCAACAAAATCAATGTGATCATGGAAAAATAGAACAATAACTTGGTAGACATAAGCTTTTGATGAGTGGCTTATTTCAGTCTAAAAGGCTAAACTAGAGCTGGTTATTGGATAAGGTAGCCCAATGATGAAAGGGTTAAGGCGAATCTTAAAGAGTTTTTAATGGATATGGTTTTTAATGGATAGGGCCCTTATTGGATTGAGTCAATATAGGACCAAAATGTTTTTCCAATCTATTAACTATTACTAAAACAGAAGTTGCTGACATCACCATTGCCCACAAGTCGCTTTCTCAATAAAATTTTCCCGCTTATATGCAATGATGATGTCATCTTTTTTTTTTTTTTTTTTTTTTTTTTTTTTGTAGAGCTATTAAATATAACATTTTGAAATTTAAATATTGGAAGCTTCTACATTACAATTAAAACATATCAATTTATCGTAGAAAATTGAAACAATTTTAAATAGTACACTATTAAATGACCTTCTACATTGAATTATGAATAAGATGACGTTGAACAAATAATACATCATAATTCTTATTTATATTCATGTATAACGATTTATTTTTAAAATGTACAAATTAAAAATAGGTTTTATATAAATCGTGCATCGCACGGGTTCAAACCTAGTTTGATTAATAAAGAAAATAGATAATGTAAAAATAATTACATAGATAAATTTGTATTCATATATACTTATTAATGGCTTTGTCCAATAATTATTTTAATTGAAATTTTGTAGGCTCACCCATTACCGACCCAATATTGACCCGCGACCCGCATTGGCCCAACCCGATATTGACCCTATAAAATATGATCCTCTTTGACCTGACTCGCACTGATTTGACCCGACCCGCCCAATAACCAGGTCAAGGCTTAACAAAAGAAAAATTCCATTTCTGAATGCACATGATTTTGCCTAATCTCCTTTATCTATAGAGTTTCTTGAATCTCATTTCGTGTTCCATGTTCTGATGACTAACCATGCATGTTCCTGTTCAAGCTACTCTTAACAAACTAATTATGCATTGCCAATTATACTCCTTTCCATTAGGCCAATTCATCAAAAATCAAATAAAAACAACAAAAATAATCTAAAGTTGGCTCTAACAAGCACAATTTGTCAATCAGTTGAGTATAATTTGGTCGTATTGCTAGTACTTAAGCTAGACTTCAACTTATTTCATACTTGATACCATATAATAAATTGCTTCTTTCTTGAACTTAGTGGAGGACATTTGTTGTTACAAGCCTCCTGTTTGTTCAAGATAACATTAGCTACACACCCTTACCTGTTTGTTCATGATATTTTTAATAAACAACGAACTCACTTCCTACTGGCGATAGTTGTACCAGGCTACCAGCTATATGTGTTAAACGCGGGCCTGGGCCACACCCGCAAACAAAGAAAGAGAGTCCACTTCACAAGATCAAAGGAGGTTCCATCCCAAAACCATATGGTAATAGGAGGAGTAGCCCCTTAACCTTATAAAGTGTTTAACTCTCTCTTATTTTAATCAATGTGGGACTCTTATATGTGTTACTTGGTGGGATTTACTTCAACAATATGTCTTTCATCAAGACCGTTAGATATATAGGTTGAATTGTTTTAGTTTTTGTTTTTTCTACTGGTTGTGTGTAGTATTTTGTTGATGAACTAAAAAGTCTGAAGTATTGGCTTTCAAAAAAAAAAAAAAAAAAAAAAAAAAAAAAAAAAAAAGTGTGAAGTATTGAAATCAAATGCACTATTGAAAAATTATTCATAATATTAGTCCAACTTAATAAATGGCTCGGGTACCCCAAATCTATAAAATCTTCAAGGGCTGATAACATGACAAGTACTAAGCTAAAAAGTTCCAATTTTATGAACTTCAGAAAATTTCCAATTATTTAACACAAGTTGAAATTTCAATTGACTACGATTTGTAGAAATTGCCTACATTACAATAGTTACATAGGCAAAACAATCAGAAAACGAAGCATTTGTTACACGTACAAAAGATGGTACTAGCTATGTCATTAATGTTCTTAAATCTAAATCAAACACTTACAAATGATAAACAAACAAAGAAATTAACGATAGTGTAACTTCACCTCCCTTGCTAAGTGCCAACACTAATTAGGACCCCCCAGCAAGTACAACAAATAACAAGGAAAATGACTAAATTCGAGCAATCATACTAATTGAGACTTAAAAGTATCTAAAAAATCGTACGGAGTACTGATCTTAAATTTCTTCATCTGTTGCAGCAAAATAAAGCATGATTGTAGATCATCCCAAACCAACTAGGTATCAATCCATGTGGCTTGTCTGATCTTGTTGATTAGTCGATGTCTCGTGTGTCCTAGATGGCGATTCAGTCTCAGACAATCTCCCTTATGACCCAAATGTCTCACCCCCACGCTCAACACTGCAAGTTGTTTTTCTTTGTAACAGAGGTGTCTCATCCTCTTCCTCTTGTTCTGTAGATGGTGATGCAGCAGTCGACATTTCAGGAACTTCTGTCTCTAACTCCAAAGAAGGTCTAGATGGAGAATTATCACGCGATGTTTCAGAATCAGTCTCATACGTTCCCCCTTGTGACCCAAATCTCTCACCCCCATTGTCAAACTCTTCCTCCTCTGGTTCTGTACCTGCTGATTCAGCAGACGGCCGCTGCTGTAGAAATCTTACCACCTCAACACGCACAGGGTCTCTCAGACTCTTAATATTATCATTACCACCTGCTGTCAATCTTTCAGGAACATCATCTACAAGAAATCCGTCCTTCAGAAGATCAATTGCCGCGGGTCTCTCAGAAACGGGACTTACTTTCTCAGTTTGTGGCTTAGCAGTTGTTACTTGGTAGACAAATGGTGCAACGTAAGTGTAACACCCCCAAATCTCCCTCTACGGAAATACCAATATAATACGTATAATTATACCGTAGAGATAGACTTAGGCGTATTACCGCCGCGTGATTACACAAGGCTACTCAAAATACTTTACTCAATAACGCGGAAACTCAACTTTCTTTTATTAACACTTATGAAAATAGTAACATTGTTATGAGTACCCTAAATAAAGACAAGACCAACAGTCCTAAACTAGGTAAAGCAAATCCCGGGACTCCCATATGCTCATTCATGACTCCACCTAAAAATAGTCAACACTGTTTACCATTACGGTAAACAAGGTGAACCAAAACAAGTAAGAAATACGGATTAACAAATTATGCTAAGTACGATAAGTGCAAGATAATGTAAATTCAATTTATTCACAAACATGCTTTAAAACCAATTTCAATAATTAATCCAATAATTCCAAAACTCATGATTGAAAACCAATTCCAAAGATTCAACATTCAAAATAATTGATAAACCAATTCTTTTAAAATCCAATTCCTTTTTGAACCAATTTCTTTTAATCCAATTCCTCACCCAAGTGTGCACACCCCCCAAGCTAGTCTCCTTATATTACAAGCTAGGCTATTCTTGAGGAAAGACTAGGTCATACAAAGTCCATAGTCTTTCAATAAACCAAAACCACGTAGTGGGATTACCAACATGCTTATAAAGCATTAATAATAATATTTTAATGGTTCAATAACAAATCCTTTTAATATCCAATAATTCCAATATAATTCAAACTCCTTCCACATACTTTAAAAATCAAAAACCTTTTAAATAAATACTTAGAGAATAAAATCTCATATTAATACTTTTCAAAATCAATAACTCTCCTTGAAAAACCTTCTACTCGTATTTAATTCAATAAACTTTTCAAATCATATCCAAACATGATAAGTAATTCAAACCATTCAAAACATGATTTAAAAATCAATCATTCAAAATACTTTTATTAAAACAAATATTAAAATCAATGCCTCCAAACATACTTTATTTCATAAATCATAATTCAATTCAATTCAATCATCAATCAAATCATGTAAAAACATGATATTCAAACCAATCACTTTCGAAAGTATCTAGCCACCTAAACGTACCTTGATCCTTGCTTAGCTTTACACACCAAAAGAACCTCAAGAATCTTGGCCGAACACACCCTACAAATAAATATAACCTTAATCAATATAAGGTTAACAAATAATTTAAAACCCCCCAACTATATGTACATGAACCTTTTAAATTAGTTTCTCATAAACATCATTAAAAGTATGATTTTATACAATTAAAACTACTCATAATAATTTTTATAAATCCTCCATAATAACAATAATAATACTTGAATAAGAGAAGAGAAAAAGAAAAGATAAGTAACCAAGGAAAAGAGAAGAATTGGATTTGCGTAGGAAATAATAAGCAGAACTTGCAGAGGCTATAACTCCTTCGATATAGCTCCGAATTGGGTGATTCTTGAGCCTAACCTCAAGGACTTTTCGAGAGGAACAACTTTTTGTGACGTCAATACCCCAAAAACTGACCAGAAGTGCCTGAAAATTGGCTTCAAAGATAAACGGGATGATTTGTGTAAAATTAAGGAGAAGAATAAAAGAGAATTGGTGTGAAGAATGTGATAGGTATGAAGGGGTATTTATAGGCTAGTATGAGCATGAATTATGGTAGGAAAATGTAGGAAGAATTATGGTAATTAGGGTTTAAGAGATTACTTGGAGAAGTGAGTAAAGAATTAAGGAAAGTTTAGATATTAAGCTTGAATATGGAATGTATGTATGTCATGAAAAATAATAAGGAAATTAGAATTACTTGGGGAATAATTGATATGTCCATTTTATATAGAGATTTATCCCCGTCCCTTGGTTGTAATTAGTAGTGATTTTGGCTCTTTCGAGCCAATGTTATTACTAACTAGTTGTGTCATCGCGCGCGATAGCCCAATAAACTAATATTAAGCATCGATAATATAGTAGCGTAAGTGAATGTGTAATAATACTTATTGTTGTATTTATCATTAAGGAGTAGAAACGATTGTTATTGTTTTGTTAAATAATTATAATTTGATGTTTGTCAAAAATGTAAGAATAATTAAGCATTTTATAATTAAGTATAGAAATATTATTCATATTGTCTATAAGTATATTAATATTGTATAAATTACCTCACGTTTTTAAAAATTACTCACCCCTAAAGTATTTACTTATCCTTATAGAATTTATTAAATCCTAGAAATCATACACACACCTTTAAGTAGTTTTCTCACCCCCTAAATGTCATAATAGTTTGCCTACCTCTAAAAATCATATATAAATTACCCTTAAATAATTTGTTCACCCCCAAAGAATTTTCTCACTCTAAAAATCATATTCAAATTACATCACCCTAAAATAGTTTGCTCACCTCCATATAGTTTGCTCATGCCTAAATAATTTGCTCACCCTTTAAAAATTGTATACATCATTGAAAGCTGCATCTTGTACAACATATTCTTTGTGGAAATAAAAGCTACCTTTGATTAATTATAAAAAGCACTATCCTCTGTTACACCCATCACAACTCATCTTGCTTAATTGGTTCTGATTTCACATCTAAGATCGAGCAACATTCGTATGGTCGGTATCCTTCACTGGCTTTAAATCCTCGACCAACATGATTATTGACCAACATGATTATTAACCTGCGGCATCAAATAAAATAAGTAAATAAACACCACCGCTTTCCTGCCAAACATATTGAAAAATTTGAATTCAATGAAAATAAACACATTACCATGTATGTATAAGCTAATAAGAAAAGCAGAATACAGGAAAACTCCAATGCAATACTTACCTGCAAATCTTAGACAATCCAAACTCAAACAGGAGAACAAGAAATAAATACGCAAAATACAACAACATATCATTTACAAGAAAATCCTACAAAGCACATGTGATATATACAATAACCACAATTGATTTTACAACTGAAATCCATCATACATACTAATCACTCCAAAATGTGTGAAAACATTCAACAATAATAAGATTAATAAACAAGCAATGCAACAAAAATAGAAAGGGGGAAAACATTCAACAATGTCTAAGTAATCTAAAAAAAGGAAAATTAATTAAATTGTCTTAGATAATAATTATATCAAGTTTTAGGGTATGGTATCGACTGTATTGAGTAGCAAAAAGAGTTATAGAGCTCAAGTAAAAGAATAGTGTACTAATTAGAGTAAAATTACACTAAACAATTTTTCATCCTTGTTCCTTCCTTCAAACCCATTGCAATTTTATCTTCTTTATTTCATATATCATTTTTTTCCTCTCTATTTCCTTCCTCCATAGCATCTAAGTCTCTTCAACAATTAAACGCTTAGAATGGTCTCTTAAATTGTTTCTCACCTCTCTCTCCATCTCTCTTTCCCACTATTTTTTAATGCCTTTGAAAATTATAGGTCAAACTTGTTCCCATATCACTCGATCATTATTTCATTCCTTTAAAAGCCCATGGCCCATACTCTTTCATTCTCTTAGTCTTTTTCTTTCTTTCTAATCCATTGTCCCTATTCTATCCTATAAAAGACATTGAAAATTATAGGTTATACTTGCTTCCTTTTCCCCGAAGCCCTCTTCCCCCTTTTCTCCCTAACCCCCTTTATTTTTCTCAACTTCTCTAACTTCTCCTCTCTATCCGCCTCTTTATTCCGGCCTCTCTATCCCTTTCTCTCTCCCCAACCTATCTCTCTCTCCTAGCCCCACTTTCCCTTAGTGTTCTAATTCTATCTCTTTTGACCCCTAGTGCTCTCTTGTAGCCTTGCTTCTCATTCTCCCTTTATTTCACTCTCTCTTTCTCCCAACTCCTCTTTCTTGCTATCTCTCTCTCTTCTTCCGGCTCCTTACTCCTAACCCCTTTTTCTCACCCTCTATCTCTCTCCCTACCCCTTTTTATTTCTCTCTCTCCTGACCCCTTTCTTCTCACCGTGTGCCCTTACTCTTCTCTCCTGGCCTGCCCTATATTCCCTTTTTTCCTCCCTCTCTCTCCTTTTTTCCACCTATCCCTCTCCCTCTCCACACTTGCTTCCTTTTCCCCCAAGCCCTCTTACCCCCCATTTCTCCCTAACCCCCTTTATTTTCCTCAACTTCTCTAACTTCTCTTCTCTCTATCTGCGTCTTTATTCCGACCACTCTATCCTTTTCTCTCTCGAGCCTTCCCTCTCTCTCTTCCCCGACCTATCTCTCTCTCATAGCCCCACTTTCCCTTATTGTTCTATTTGTATCTCTTTTGACCCTTATTGCTCTCTCGTGGCCTTGTTTCTCATTCTCTCATTCTCTCTTTTACTCGCTCTTTCACCCTATCTCTCTCTCCTAGCCCCACTCTCATTCTCGCTACCTTTCTATACAAATGTTCAAAAGTGTTGCAACAAATTTATCCCTAAATTTGTCACTAAAGATAATTCTTCATGTTCATTTTTTTTATTATGTGATGAGTAGATGACTCTAGTCTATAAGCACACATTCTCCACTTGTCTGCTAATATTTTATCAAGGCAAAACAACTTTGGAAGTTGATTCAGTATAAATATAAAATAATTTACCTAAAAAATTGAATTTGTATCTTCTCGAGATCATCTCAAAGTTCTTCATTTCCAATGAGCTTCTCTCAGATTTAGCCTTAACAATAATCCCCTGACCTACAGATGTTGGATCTGTCGACAAATTACTTGACCTTCCTCTGTAAAAGCAATAAGATGTTTATTAACCAACAACCCTAACTTCTACCACAACATTATTCATGAGAAGAGGACCATAATTTAAAATTAATATTTTTAACTTCTGTTTATAACTTGCGTTTCTTAATTACACTCAAAACTTGTTATACAAGTTCCAAATTCAAGATACACTCCAAATCCAAAACCCCAAATTTGTATAGTTCATGACTTTCCTAAATTTGCTATCTATGCCTCTAATGTATACCAAATTGTAGGGAAAGAAAAAACAAAAAAAATTGTACCTTTATTGAGTGAACAGAAGGCTACGATTCTCCATAGCTATTCCAATCCACCCCTCTGATTTGAACACATTTATCTGACCTAACAAAAGATCGCAAAGCGATATACCCAACATCAAAAACAAACATATAAATAACCAACATCAGCGTAAAAAGAATTAAATAGCATTATTTTATGTAGAAAGATACAAGGATATAATAATCTACCTTTAATTAAATGCATAAGGATTATCTCCATCAGCATATGGATTCAGAGACCCTTCGGAAAATATTTCACCGATATTGATAGGCTGAGAGTAACCCACTGCCCTAACTCTCTGCATTAAGAGACTATGTCATCAATTATTTTGTCCTCTAATTTATTGGGGACTTACAAAAGCAGCAACCAAGCATATTAAAACAACAGTCCAAACCATGAGTAGAAAAAGTAATCAACGGTGTAGGACAATTTATGAACCTAAGCGAGATAAAAGAACTCATCTCTAATTATTCCGATAAAATACTCAGCATATATGGCACAGCCTAAAGAAACAACCAGAACAAGTACAAATGATAGCTTTCATTACAGGATAAAACTAATCAAATTTATCAAAATTATCAGTGGTAATCAAAGCATAGGATGCCATCATTTGTGTTTCAACTTTTACAATTACTTAGCTTCCATGTTAAGTAATGGGTTACCAAAGAGGGGAAAACCCCACATGGTGAGAACCGAGATTTTTTTTAATGCCTCTAAATTCTATCAATTTGGTATTGAAATCCGGATTGCAATTTTTAGTACTAAGCAACAGCAGATATATTTCCTTCAAAATTCTTAGGTTTATAGATAACACACGGTTACACATAGATTACCTATATTACAGAACGGTGACACTCTATAGCTGGCTCATATCTCACTCTCTCCCTACTTATCAGCAATGTTAAAAACAGTATGACCAACACATTAACAACTCTTTCTAAATAATCCCATCATCATCAACTAAAACCCCCTTTGAGCCACGCCAAAAACATTATGACCAACTCATTAACAACACTTTATAAAATTATCATTTACAGCATGAAACATGAAAACTCCTTAAATGTAATTGAATAAAAGAAGGGAGAAAACAATTACTTGAGAAGATCGACATTGTATAGATCTTCGCCATCTTCCTCATCAACATTTATACTGTAAATACAATATAAAGGTAGTACTCTGACAGAAAATTCTGAAATTTTGTATATACCAGTATATATTCCTGGGATTTCGGGTCCTCCAAATTTAAATCCTAGCTTGCTGGAATTGGCTTTTCTTCGAGGATTCAGCTTCCTCAGTTGCCTCTATGTAACACAAACTCATTAGGCGTGAGAATTGTCCCCTGAGCTGCATATATTGATATAAGAGACATTCCTACAAAATCAACAACAAAAGTTCATCAATTTCATTTTCCCAAAAATTTAATTGAAAATACAGCAAACTTCTTTTCATTATTTTTATATAATTAATTAACTTACCAAAGAAAAAAAAAAAAACTCATGTTGTGTTATCCCACAAAATCTCATGTCCCCCCCACCCTCCCCCAGCAGCCCTATTCTCATAATATTCAATTCCTCATAGTAATTTTACTTTCACTACTCTCTCATGAAACTACCATATTGGAGTACTATTTTTACTTCACGCGAAACAAATAATGTAATTCACTCTATATAAGCAGATAAGATACTACATTCTCCTAAATTGCTATGATCGCTTAAACATACCATGGTAGACGCCTAAACTTCTTCTCAATCATCAACATGATTGCATTAATGAAACTTGTATCATGTGAAAGAATAATCAATGTACATTTCACCAATACAGTTTTTACGCAAACATCACTCGATTTTGCTTATGATTTTTTACTATGCAAATTTCCAAGAGCTGAAATTTCATTGATCTTAAGACCCGATATCACTCGATTTTGCTTATGAATCACTACCTTCTACTTCCTAAATTCCTATTACCATTGTTAGACCTAGAACCAATGTTAGGTTCTTGAAAATTAATACTCCCTCTCATCACACAGTTCTCGGACCTATTTGATCTGCTACATTATCAACAAAACATGAAAATTTTATAAAAATAAAAAACAATGTCTTGCAAAATTTTTTTGAAATCATCAATTTACAACAAACACAGTTTCTATTACTCCCCTTAATCACATTAAATCATGATATATACCCTTTCACAAGTCACACCATGAAAATCACTCATTTACTTATACTGCCTCCGTTACAGGTTATGTGCAACGATTAGACATTTTCTCTCTCTACTTTATGTCAAATCGTTGCACATAACCTATAACGGAGGTAGTAGTAGATTTAATATTCAAGCTAGCCAAATTAACATTCCATTAAACAAAAGGTTTTAAAGCTAAGTACTTTATGAAAACTTTCGTGTCTCACATTGTTGAATAGTATATTGATTTATGATTTATGATTTGTTTTTCTTCTTTCTTTGAGATGAACCATGCATTCACTTTTGCTCCCCACTAAATATAAGGTTCATCTGATGCGATCACATTCAATAATACATCAGCATAGCCAAATTAATATTCAATCAAGAAAATCAATTAAAAATGAGATATTAGTGACAAAAATTACAGTAATTTAAAAGTAGAAGAGAGAGAAAACAGACAGAGTGGTAAGAGTACTGACCCATCCTATTCAAAGGGACGGTGTCGCCGACAGAAAGAGTAACCATTGATAGCAATATTACTGAGATTGCAGCAAAGAAAATATCTAAATAATTGCATAATTCCCCCATTCTACACTGTCAATTAAATAGTCGTAAAATTAAACCAAATCCTAGATTGTCAAATTGATATTCCATGATTATATATATATAAAGAAATTTTAAAAAACTAAATATCATACCTTAGCTTCAATGTAAAACTTGGAATTTCAATGGAGAAGAAACTAACCCTAATATTCTGAAAGTATGTGTTTTTGGGTTTAGTCTCTACAGAGACTGGAAAAAATGGAGTGCAGAGTAGAGAGTAAAGAGAGAGAAAATGAAGTTAGAAAGGAGAGATGGAGTGATAGTGAGAAAGGGTTCAAAGGAGTGAGATAGGGTTCAAAGGAGAGAGAAAGCAAATGGAAGATTTGAATGGTGGAGCATGAAAAGGGGAAAAAGCAGGACTGAAATCTAGCCTGAAAGGCAATTTCGAATATTGAAAATAGCTCGAGGGTATAAACGGAACCACACTATACAGTGGTAGATAAAAGTATTTTAACAAAGACACAAGGGTAAAAGCGTCATTACACTATTAATTTGGAATAGTAACACTTGTTGTGGCTTTTGAAAGGGTTATAGATTGGTGTTTTCTAGTGTTTTCGTAGTCTTTGTTGAGTTTTGTAGGAAATTGCATCTTTGGAGCATTTTCCCAGGTTATTCATGGAGCAACTACGAGAATGAAGAGCACGACCATCATTGAAGCCCAAGGCCAGCTAGAGCCATCGAGCCGGTGATTAAGGGCTCGGTATTTGGAATACCGAGGTATTTGGACCGAGTATTCAAGAACCGAAGAGGAGATCCGGATTGGGCCGAGGAATCGAGCCCAATCGAAGTTCCGAAGCCTCAAAGAGGAAGTCTTCGGATGCTGCATCAACGAGCCATGTGTGCTAGGCACGCCCGATCGTGCGAGGCTTAGCACGATCGGGCGGATCTGTTGCGTAGGAGCACGAGGAAAAAGGCGCGCCCGATCGGGCGGCCCTTAGCCCGATCGGGCGCATGTTTCTCTAGGTGCTTGTTAGACGAGCACTTAGTTTCTAATTAGGAGTTGTTTAGAATTTCGTTTAAGTACGTTTTAGGATAATTATTTTTTACTTACTTCTTTCCTTTTAACTTTCTCTCTCTACTTAGTATTTTTTCTCTCTCTAGACTTCTCTCTGAACTTTTCCCTTGTTCTTGATTACTTTGTAATTCTGCCGATTCGGTACGATTTCTATTTTAATTAAATTCAGTAATTTCTTCCTTTCAATTCTTCATGTCTTATTTTATTACTTTGCATGTTTTAGATTTAATTATGTCTGAGTAGTTTAATTCTAGGGTTTATGGGGATCCATAATTAATATGAAGGGATAATTTGTTATTATTGATTATTGATATTGCATGATAATTTCTTATTGAATTGTTTTAATTCTTTGCAATTAAATTATGAATCGAGCAGATGTAATTTGATTGTGAATGTTTAGCAATATTGAATTGATGAATCGAGCAGATGTCAATTTGATATTAAAGGCTATTTTCAATAGGAACTTAGATCTAGTAAATTGCAAGAGCCTGTTAGATCTATGTTGATTAATAAATTGCGAGAGCCTGTTAATCATGTTATCTGTGCAATGTTGATTATTGATTGTTATGTTTTATCCCAGAATATTAATTATTAGTGAATCTGTGACCCTAGGCCTTCTTATTATTGATTTTCTCCCTAAACTTAATCTCCGTAGTATATTTTCATATTAAAAACAACAAATTGATTACCTTAATAATTTAGATTATAATTAATTAATTAGGAATAGAAAGACCAGTTTCCCTGTAGACTCGACCCTACTTCCCTATCTACTTTAGTTAGAGGACTTAGGTAATTACTTTTGATTAGGTGATACGACTTTAGCCTGTCAATAATCAAGAGGAACAAAAGACAAGAGAATATGATGATTGGATACTAAAAAGATGGATAATAAATATACTAAAATACTTTTTTTATAAAATACTTCTTAACTAATTAATTAGAAAATATGTATAAAAATACGGGGTATTACAGTAAGCACCACTATACTTATTACCTGCTAAAAGCAAGAAAACACCAGCCAGAATAGTCCAAATGAACAGAGAAACCATAATAACTTTATCAAGTACAACAATGTGCTCATTAACATTTCCTCCTGCAAAAAATGTAATGGCACTAGTCCAAAATCCATTTATAGGGAGGTTTTGAGGAGGGTTTTGAGGTTTTTGAGGGGGGTTTCCAGCGTTACCAGAGGGGTTTTGAGGGGGGTTTCCAGCGTTACCAGAGGTTGATGCTGTGTTTCCAGGAGTAAAAGGGTCGTTCGACATTTCGTTTTCTTGAAAATAATACCCTCTAATAATTGCCACAGGCCCGACCCACAGCTAATAACAAATATTGGTTAATTTTAAAGAACCCACTATAGGCTTAAAAAAAAAGAACCCAGTATAAATGAAAACAAGAAACAAGTAACCCATTATTATAAAACATTTACATGCAACAAGATACGAAGCTCTTATGAAGAGAATACGTATATTAACTCACAGCTAGCTTATAATGATTCCTTATTTGCACATAGATATAAAATTGGATGGCATCAAAAGGCAAATTGCGCAGTAGAAAATTATAAGATTGAAAAGCATCGGTCAATATGACAACATTCCTCACAAAAGCTACATTTAGAAAAGAATGAAAAAAGAGCACATAGCCTACTAAGTACTAACTAACTTGACAAACAAAAGATATTTCTATCTTAACTGCACAACAGATTATCTCACTTAAAAAACAATCATACGCAGTGTATTAGGGGCTGTGGCAAATTGACCCGTTTGCATCCTTTGTTACAAAATCTATATTATTGTTTAGGATGAGTATATATTTTAAACCATATAGAGTTATAAACCAAAAAAGAGAAATGGTACAAATCTTAATACCACTGTTGGGACTCTGACAATAGAAGAGCAACATGTCACGTGCTGACTATTTTCCTAAGTCTTTTGCACGCGTCCTACTAGAATTACCCCCGCAACTCTAGTCAAGGATCCCCTAAAGTACCTTAGCTAGGCTAAGTACGATGCTTGAAGTTAAGTGAGTAAGCTAGAGAATGGCTAAGTAAGCAAGCAAGAGAGGACTTAGAAAGATTGCTTTAAGAATGCTTTATATTGCTTGAGAGAATTTGCAAAATGTATGGATGATGTACAAATGAGGGGGAGGCAGCCTATTTATAGTGCTCCCTTGGCCTAGAGACTTCTAGCCTAGAATGTTCTTACCTCCTCAAATGGAGGGTTCTAGAGCTGAGCTTTCTCTAGAGAGTTCTACACCACTTCTCTACTCCTCCCTATGTACATGTTTCTGGAGAGATCTAGGCTACTCTAGTTACAAAGAATGTACAAGATTGCCCTAGAAGATTCTAGAAGCTTCCGGAAGGCTCACGAACTTTGTAGCGCAATCTGGAACAATGTGTGACCCATATCCAAAATCTGACTCGACCATCATCTTCATTGGGTCCAAAAACGATGGGCCCCCAAGTTTCAGCCCGTTTGGGCTTCATTTGGGCCCCCAAACGGCCCATTATTGTGTCATTGTCACTTGGGTGTTCACTAGGATTTCAGCACTAATCCTATATAAAGCTCTATAGGGGAGAGGTGCTTCCTAGCACCCATGGGCAACTCCCTTGGCCCGAATTGTTGCCTAGTGCCCAAGTTTATCACTAATTTTCTATAGGTTGTATAACTTTATCTGTTTTTGAGATATAATAATAATAATAATAATAATAATAATAATAATAATAATAATAATACCAATAATAATAATAATATTAATAATAATAAATTATTGACCTAGAACTCCAACTCCAACCCTAATAATAATAATAGTAATAATAATAATTAATAATTAATAATAATGATGATGATGATGATGATGATGATAATAATGATATTGCTAACGAACCCTTTAGAATACGGAGTAGTTGATAAAATGGTACTCGTATTGATTTAAGAATGCATATGAAAATCACGCGTCAATCGGGGTGATTCATGTTTATTTCATATTAAAAGTTTTAATTTTCTTATCTTATCTTGTCCAAGTTTCCAACGCTTCCAGGACATCCATTCATTTTTTGCCTAATAATAAATAATTTTTTTTTTTTTTTTGAAAGGAACCTAATAATAAATAATTTATGTTGTTTAATTTGGAGTTGGCAAAGCCTCTAATTATTGAGTTATTAAAAACATCCACTCACTTTGACGAGTCAAACAAATTAATGGAAATAGATTCGATGTACTTGTCTTATAATACTTTTTTTAAAAAAAAAAAAAATAAATAAATTAAAAAAATTACAAAGGTCTTATACGTAGTAATACTTATGTACCTACGTCCTACAATCTATGAACAACGTAACATTAAAGCAGAACTATGTTTTCCCTTCAAAAATATTAATTATCCCTCCTAAATGCTTTAGTATTTTTTTTTTTTTCAATTGTTTAAAACTTTAAATCTAACATTATCCTACTTTTATTGCTTAAAAATTGTCACTATAACCTATGCAATTCACAATGTCTACACCAGTTAACATTTAGTTGCAATTTTGTGCGGCTATTATTTGAGAGGCATATAATATTCCAAAGTTGCAACTAAGGACCTGTTCTCATTGACTGGATTGAACTAAACTAAACTGAGCTGAGCTGAGCTGAACTGAACTGAGCTGAGCTGAGCTGAACAAAACTGAACTGAACTGAAATATATTTTATAAGAGAAGGAAATTAGGAGCTGAACTGAACTAAACTGAGCTGAACTGAAAATAAACGTATGAGAATAGGCCCTAAATGTTAACAGAGGTAGTAATTAATCTATTTAAACAAAATAATAAATTAAAATCACCCCATATAAATATACAATTAGTAAAAAAAAAAAAGGATTTTTTGTGAAAAACTACCTTTTAAACTCCAGATTTTGCGAAAAACTACCCTTAAAACAAAATGTTGTAATTAACTACCTTATAAAATATAAAACGTTGTAATTGATTACCTTCTACCAGAATGACACATTTGACTTTTATTTCCCGACGTTGACCATGTCACGTGAGGGTCACGTGACTCTTTAACGACTTAATTCCCCTCTTTTCCCCAAATTTCACGCTTTACACCAATTCAGCCCATATAGTTATCAAAGGGGTTGCAAATAAACAATATAAAATATGAATAATCGTATTGTTAAGGAAAATAGTTGGTATAAAGCGGGAGAATTTGGGAGAAAGGGGGGAATTAAGTCATTAAAGGGTCATGTGACCCTCACATGATATGATCAACACCGGAAAATAAAAATCAAATGTGTTATTCCGGTGGGAGGTAGTCAATTACAACATTTTATACTTTATAAGGTAGTTATTTACAACATTTTATACTTTATAAGGTAGTTAACTACAACATTTTGTTTTTAGGGTAGTTTTTCGCAAAATTCAAAGTTTAAAAGGTAGTTTTTCACAAAATATCCAAAAAAAAAATAATAATTAAAATAAAATTATGCAACTCTTAATTGACAATTGATGCAAATGAAAAATCAAATCTTTACTACATATGGAATACATATTAGATCCAAATAAACCTTGAGTAAAAAAAAAAAAAAAAATTATAAACACGAAAAGAAAGATAAGTATTGAGTACGAGTAATAAAAAAGAAGACATAATTAAATGAATATTTATCATACAATAATAAAATAATTAGGTCATACCCAATAAAATGAACATTTTAAATGTATGAACACATTAAATTGAGTACAAAATATGTGAATGTTATAAAAGATTTTAGTAAGCTAAAAAACCAAATCCTAAGTAGTGTACACTTCCTAAATCCTAAAAAGATAAAAATAAAAAATTCTAAGTAGTCTACACCTCCGGAGTCCGTACCTCACTACTCTGTAATAAATTGCTTGAAACAAATACCCTAACCATTCTTTCTTTCCTTCTTTCCCTTATCCGACATTAATTCCCTCAAATCTCAATCCTTTCTAAACAAAAAAATAAAAAAACAATGGAAGGTAAAGGGAAAAAAGAATTGCCAGCGATAGGAATCGATCTCGGGACAACATACTCTTGTGTTGGAGTATGGCAGCACGGTCGTGTAGAAATCATTATCAATGATCAAGGAAACAGAACGACACCGTCTTGTGTTGCTTTCAATCAAACTCAACGTCTTGTTGGCGAGGCTGCTAAAAATCAGGCTACTTCTAATCCTATTAATACTATTTTTGGTTCGTTTTCTACCTCTAATCCTTCAATCTTCATGCTACAATATAATTTTGCCTCGTTAATTATACTTCTTATGACAACGTTTGGTCACAGATGATATTCCTAAGCCCCTCGTTTGCACCAAAAAAAAAAAAACAGATGATATTCCTAACGTGTGCTGTCATGTGTGTCCAATATAATAGCATCCATGTTAGATAAAACTGACCCTAAACCCAGATGAAATTAATTTTATCGAATAAATATTTAATGTACACTAGCGTTATTGTTTTTTTATTTTTATTTATTTATTTATTTTTTTTTTTTTTTTTTTTGAATGGGATGTACACTGGCATTATTAATTAATCCGCAATTATGTAATACTAGCTAGATTGACTTTTTTTTTTAGATTGACATTCTAATGTGTGTCCAACATATGTCGATAACATTCGGTTAAGAATAAAGTAATTAATCCTAGATGATTTTTGTCGAAGGGAAATAATCTTTACACTTCAAATAAGTATCGTCAATTAATTGAAACTTATTGTTGTTGATTATTTTAATACTATCTTTGTTAGTATTTAGTTGTAACAAAGAAATATATTGTATTAAATAATACCCCTTTTTTACAACTAAAAGTTAACGGAGATAGTATTTATTGTAAACTAGCACTACTATTTGTATAAGCTATACTTATATTTTCTTATGTTGATTTTCCAATATGTGTCAATGTATGTCAAATTCTCCATAGCATCTATGTTTAATCAAACTAAACCAAGTTGATTTTTGTTAATTAAAAACTTAATGAGAAGATAGCACTCTAAAAATCTGATATTGTATTCAAAAGTGGTAACACTTGAATAAAGTGTTATACATTGAGATAAGTAGGGAAGTTGAAGTATTTAAGAATTGTATGAAGAAGACAAGGGGTTGATGATTATCGAAAAGTGTTATTAGAATGTAATTTTTTTTTTTATAGAAAAAGGAAAACTTGACAACTACCACCTACAATTATTGTTGTTTTAGCAATTACCACCTACAATGATTTTATTTTTTATTTATTTATTTATTTATTTTTTGAATTCTACCACCTAATATTTTTAAACCATCAAAACTTCCCACCCACTTGACTCTCAACTCAAATCAGGTAATAGTTATGTTTTTTTATTTTTAAAAAAGTTTATACTTCTCCGTTTCATAAAAATTGCAACATGAGCTCTCACATTTTTGTCAAAGTTTTGCAATTTATTTTGAAATAAAGTATTTCAAAAATTGATGCAATAGCTGTATTATATTTTTCAATTTCTTATAATTGCTTTCTTAATCACTGGAATAAACTACAGATGCAAAGAGGCTTATTGGCAGAAGATTCACTGATGAAGTATTGCAGAATGACATGAAACTCTGGCCTTTTAAGGTTATTTCTGCGTCTGAAGACAACAAACCTGTTATTGTAGTCACCTATAAAGGCGAAGAAAAGCAATTTGCTGCAGAGGAGATCTCTTCAATGATCCTGATGAAGATGAAACAGACTGCAGAGACCTACCTTGGCTCAGAAGTGAAAAATGCTGTTATCACTGTTCCGGCTTATTTCAATGATTCCCAACGTCAGGCAACAAAAGATGCCGGTACCATTGCTGGACTCAATGTCATGCGCATTATCAATGAACCAACTGCTGCTGCCATTGCCTATGGTCTTGACAAAATGGGCAATGATAGGAAAGAGACAGCTAAGAACGTGTTAGTTTTTGATCTTGGCGGTGGGACATTTGATGTATCTTTGGTCAGAATTGGTAAACAGGCTTATGAAGTGAAAGCTGTTAACGGAGACACTCATTTAGGTGGTCAGGATTTTGATAGTAGGATAGTTGACTACTTTGTGTCTGAATTTAAGAGGAAACATAACAAGGACATCAGTCAGGAGCGCAGGGCTATTGGGAGGTTGAGATATGCTTGTGAGAGGGCTAAAAGGATGCTTTCATCAGCTACGGAGACTAGTCTTGATGTAGATTGTCTCTACGAGGGTATTGATTTTTATTCAACCATCTCCCGTGCCAAGTTTGAAAAGTTGAACCTGGATTTGTTTAAAAATTGTATAAATCCTGTTAAGAGATGTTTGGAAGACGCCAATATGAAAAAGGGTGATGTTGATGATGTTGTTCTTGTTGGTGGGTCAACTAGAATTCCAAAAGTTCAAGAATTGTTGAAAGATTTTTTCAAAGGGAAGGAACTTTGCCAAAGCATTAACCCGGATGAGGCCGTTGCATATGGTGCTGCAATTCAAGCTGCAATCTTAAGCGGTGTACGTAACAATAAAGACTTCACACTAGTAGATGTTACTCCTTTGTCCCTTGGGGTTAGGCTTTATTATGGTGATATGTATATTTTGATCCCAAGAAATTCTACCATTCCGGTGAAAAAGTCGACTACTCTTCGCACTTCATATGATGGTGAGACAGCTGTTCCATTTAGTGTATACGAGGGTGAGAGACCCATCGCTGAAGACAACAACTTCTTAGGTACATTTACTCTGTACGATATCCCTCCAGCACCGAGAGGTCAAGAAAAATTTGATGTTTGCTTTGAAATCGACAATGATGGTATCCTTACTGTGTCAGCGCAGCATATAGGCACTGGCAACAAAAAACAAATAAGTATTGCAAATCACAGTGGTAGGTTATCCAAAGAAGAGATTGATCGGATGGTAGAGGAAGCCAACAATTACAAGGCAGAGGACAAGCAGCACAAAAAAGCTGTCAACGCAAAGCTTGCATTACATAATTATGCTGAAAGTATGTTGGACATGGTGGAAGTTCGCTTGAACAAGTTTCGAGAGTTTCTGAATAAGAGGAAAAGTTGAATGAACTCAAGACAATTCTCGACCTTATAATTGGAGACATGCCTTGACAACGGTGCTGCTATCAGCTAGAGATATTTCATGTCATTACTCGTTAGCTATAGGTTTCTAAATTCTTCACTTATCATGCATGTATAATCTTAGCTTCTGTCTATGGTCGTGTTACAAATTAGTTTTCTGAAAGTATGTTTTCGGGTCTTTTTAGATTGAATTGACCTTTAACAAGACTTAATTATTTTATACCCCCTTGAAGCTTTTATGGATTTGGGCTACCTCCTGAGCTATTAAGTTGAATTGGACTAATAATATGGATCATTATTTTTGAGTACTGCATTTGATTTTATTACTTTATACTTTTCAATAAAGTTCATCAACAAAAAAAAGCTACACTAAACCAGTAATAATAAAAACAGACTTGATGAATTATATAATCACAGCTGGTGCAACAATCGTCGTTAGGAAGAGACTGAGTCTATTGTTCATTAGGAAACCTCTATCATGAATCATAATATCAGCAGCGGAGTTATGGGCATTAAAAAATGGGAATGTTTTCTTACCTTTGTTTAGCCTTTTAGAGTGAAACAAACCACTCAAAAGGTTGTGTCTATTAAGATATTGTTCTGTTTTACATCATCACATTCATCTTTTTGTTCACAAGACTAGTTTTCATATAGGTGATACATTTCTAATATAGTCTCATCAATGGAATTTCGTAGCATAGAAAATCTACAGATAAGTCCAACGCGAAAAAGTAGACAAAATCACACAAACATGTCAAATAGCCTCACATGAGTGCCAACATCAACAAGATACTTAATAATTGTAAGCTTGGTCATTGTTACGATTCCAGCAGAACAGTATGTATGCAGGGTACCTCGATCCATGTCTGCTATCTCCTTTATCGCCGCCCCTCTCTTCAAGATAGCACCCGACCCTCTAAAGTCTAAACTGTCGCGATTGAGTCATGAGGACTGAGCAACCTGTAACATTTATAAGCCTGCTTCGTGAGACTCCTATTCAATTTGTGATACTATATCAGATTACAAATATTCTTGAGCATCTAAGAGACACAAACCTTGAGGCCAAGGATCTGATGAAACCTAAGTATTATAATGAATTGTTAGTTGTAGGCCAACTCTTAACAAACTAATTATGCATTGTTATTATACCCCTTTCCATTAGGCCAACTCATAAAAAATAGAATAAAAACAACAAAAATAGTCTAAGTGTAGTATTTTATTGATGAACTGAAAAGTCTGAAGTATAAAATGGTCCATGGTATTAGTCCAATTTTTAATAATATAGCTCAGGTAGCCCAAATTAATAAAATCATCAAGGGTGAAAACATGACAAGTAGTAAGCTGAAGAGGTCCAATTTTATGAACTTCAAATATGTTTGGTGTCTGATTTGCTGAAGTCAGAGGTCACATTCACTATTTCACATATTTTCCCCTGTACTAAACTCCTATTACTAAAATACTACTCCATTTTAACACAAGCTGAACACTCAATTGACTACAATTCATAGCAATTGCCTACATTACAGTAGTTCTATAGGTAAGAAAATAAAAGAACGAAGCATTTGTTACGCGTGCAAAAAGATGCTGATACTAGTTATCTCATTAATGTTCTTCAATCCTTATGAAACACTTACAGATGACAATCAATCAAACAAATTCAAGAAAAAATAACTTCCCCTCCCCTGCCAACACTAGTTAAGACCCCTTGCAACTACAATAAATAACAAGTAAAATGCCTAAATTCGAGCAATCATACTAATTTTTTTTTTTGAGAACCTAGCAATCATACTAATTGAGACTTAAAAGTATCTAAAATGCGGCAAAATACTAAGAAAACCATAATGGTCGTCAATTTCATCTGTTGCAGCAAAATAAAGCATGACATCATCCCAAACCAACTAGGTATCAATCCATGTGGCTTGTCTGATCTTGCTCATGATCAGTCGATGTCTCGTGTGTCCTAGATGGCGAATCAGTCTCAGACATTCCCCCTTCTGACCCAAATGTTTCACCTCCACGCTCCATATTGCGTGTTGTTATCAATTTAATCGGATTTGTAGTGGGGTTGATCAACTAAAAATAACTTTCAAAAAGAAGTACTCGTCAATTTGAAAAACAAAAAAACTTTCCAAAATGTAATACGCGTCAACCAAAATAGTATATACTTACTTTCATATTAATTGAATGGACCAATTAGTTGTTGGTACAGTGGTGATTGGGACTATACTTGGTAGAGAAGACCCGTATTCGATCCCCCGCAATGTAATATTAGGGTCTGTTCACTTGCTCATATTTTATGAGAGAGGAAAATTAAGAGCTGAACTGATTAGAGCTGAACTAAACTGAATATTTTATAAGAGAAGGAAATTGAATTGGGGTTTTTGCTTATTTTAGCATTAAGGGCATGTTCTCTTACGTTGAAATTCAGTTCAGTTCAGTTCAGCTGAGTTCAGTTCAGTTCAGTTCAGTTCAGTTCAGTTCAGCTCAATTCAGTTCAGTTCAGTTCAGTTCAGCTCCTAATTTCCTTCTCTTATAAAATATTCATTTCAGTTCAGTTCAGTTCAGTTCAGTTCAGTTCAGCTGAGTTCAGTCAATGAGAACAGGCCCTAATTAGCCATTGTAATTGAAAAAACTAAAAAATTGGGTCAAAATAAAGTTTTAATTAGACGAAAAACGTTAGTGGGTAGTGTTACCCAAACTTTTCCAAACTTGCGGGTAGTTCTCAACAAATAAAAAAAATGGGTAGTTATTCACAAATGACCTTATCTTTAGGGTAGTTCTACACAAAATTTATGAAAACTTGATTGGTTTGAATAAATGACAAGTTGACAACCTCTCTGCTTCAATCATTGTGTATGCATCTACGAGAATTGTTAAAACAACTAACTTTCTTAAAAAAAAAAAGACTCTTTCTAGCTTTATTTTTATTTCTATTTTTATAACAAAATCAAACATAATTATATTTTACTGCAAATATACTAATAGTTTTATAAATGAGCTAAGCATACAACAAGTGATCAAGTTTTTGTTTTTTTCACCCTTTGGTGATCAAGTTTTTTTTTTTCACCCTTTGGTGATTGAACCCAAAATTCAGGCAACTTAACTCAGCTGTATTGCCTTTAACTCATCTTTAACCCAAGCAAATACATAATCACCCAAAATCATAATGTTTAACTGAAAAAAACTTAAACTTATACAAATTAATTCTGGAATTTAATATGAAGTATTTAACCAAAAAAAAAAATTTAACTTATACAAATAATTTCCCAAATAAAAGTTTTTCGAGTGAAGCGTAGAAAGTCATCCATAAATTTCCCAAATAAAAGTTTCCAGAGAAAGAAAAAAAAACTAATCAAATTGCAAAGAAAATCAGAGAAGTTGAATCAGATGGCGAAGAAGAAGATAAATCAGAGAATTTATCAATCATTAACCGACTAATCGAACGGCTAAGATTGCATCTGCATCTAACCATAATCAAGAATGAGATTACATCATCAATGGAGGTGTGGGTTTGGTTATGGAAATCAACCTTTTCAATTTAAATTTTGATGGATGATCAATTGATCATAGAGAATTGTGTGGGTTTGGTTATGGAATTCGACCTTTTCAATTTTTTTTAAAGGATTTCGATTTGTTGTTGATGAACCCAAAAAATATTTCGATTATTGAAGTTGTTGTTGGTATTGAATATTGATATGTTTCTTGGATTAAAATGGATGAAAAAAGTGGTCATTGAGGATAGGATGAAGGTTGTGATCAACTGATCATGAAGGAAAACGGGTGGTAAAAAAAACTAAATTAAAATATACTTCCTCCGTTTTCATTTAGATGCAACATACCCTTTAGCACGGTAATTAAGAAAGGTGGGGTTTACATGATATAATAAACTTAAAATAGGATGAGTGGTTGTTATGAGTGTAATTTAGTGGGCCATGTGCTTTAAATAAGGGATATAGTATAGTTTTTCCTTAAAGTAACTTTCCTTTTATAGTGTGTTGCAAGTATTGTAGTGTTGCAAGTAAAAGAAAACGGAGGAAGTATTTTTTAGTGCTATTTTTCTATTGGTTAACTACAAGTGACTAAGTTTTTAACCAAGGTGATTATGTTTATTTGACATGTCACTTAGATTTTGCTGTTTTTATATTTTTTTTGGCCAAATTTAATCCTCCAATCACCAAAAGGTGAAAAAAAGAAACTTAATCACCAAATGGTGAAAAACATTAAAACATAATCACCAATCTTATGCTTACCACGTTTTATAAATATGTACTTGTATTTGCACATACTACTTTAATAATTATATAATTTAATCAAAGATTATGTAATATATACGAAGTATATTTTATGATAGTTACTCTAATGAGATAATTATTTTATTTTACCAACGTTATTTAGACTAAACTAGTCCTAAATTATCCTAAACACACAAATTTGACCCAAGTTAGAACTAAAAATCCTAATCCTTCTAAGCTTACAAAAACCCATTGTAAACATTAAAAACCCTTAAACTCCCACAAACTCACAAACTTACTTTTTTCACGCAAGAAAGAAAAAAAAAAAAAAAAAAAAAAAAAATCTGCCGGAACCACCGCCGCCTACTGCCACCGTCGGTCAAACGTAAGTCCGTTCGTTTTCACCCTCCTCCCTTCTTTTCTTTCTTTTCAATACAAATACTCTTAATTAGTTTCAAAGATTTAAACTATTATGATTTAGTTATGATTATTGTTTATTATGGTTTGATTATGTTTATGGATTGTAAAAGAGGTTGCAAATTTATGAGTTTGATGTTTAAAATATGAAATAAATTTTCAAATTTATCTAATTAATCATTTAGGGTTTAAAACTTTGATTTTTCATGGTTTAGGGCTTAAAACGAGATTAATTGATTTAAGTAGTTACTTTGTATTGATAGAGTGTTAAATGTTTAGTTTTGATTGATGATTAAAAATAAATTTTTCAGATTAACAATAAGGAGTTTTAGATTTAAACTATTCTAAATCATATTTTTAGAGTCCTATTTACACTACTTGGCTAATTTAATTAAACTATGTTAATAAGTTGTTTGAGTTTAGGTTAAAATTTTTTAATCAAATTTTCAGATTTTTCATAATCTGAATTTTATCGTTTTGTGTAAAAAATAAGATATTTTTATGTTCCGGCATATTTATTATGCTACTAATCTGATATTACAAGTATAGGCTGTTAATTTCGCAGATTTTGCTAGTAGCTTAAGTATGCTGTAATTTCATTTCTAAAGGTGTATTTTAAGATTTTAATGATGAAACCTATATAGGCTTTTGATTTTAATTAAACAGAAGGTTAAAAATGTTGTTTAAATGTATTTCGAAGGTTTTATTGTAAGTTAGTTTTGCTGTAAATTTAATTGTTTGGGTATTGATTGAGATTTTGTTGTTTGGTTTAGGATAGGACTTCATGAAAGGTGATTTTTAGTTGGTAAAGTGGGTTACCAATTTGTTTACTCAAGATACGTGCAGGATTACGAAAACCTTGACTTTATGAGCATGTTTTAGGATTTGGAAAACTTAGAATCATGTTAGGGAACTTGTGGTTGATTGAAATTATTTAGTAGCAAGTTTCATTGATGATTCAAAAAAATTATCGTAGTAATACTATAATTATAACAAATAAAGCAGTGTGAAAAAATTTATTATTAAATTAGCAAATATCAAATTTTGGTCGAGTTAAGAGTTAACAGTGTCACCCATTGTTCTGATACTAGCCAAATTTGGCCAATGGTTTGTTTTTCGGTTTGGGCTAACTTTTAGCACCTTTGAGAAATAGTCATAATATTGTTGCATTAAAAAAACTGAGGAACTAAGATTTAATAGTACAGGCTTATAAAAGTCATAGTAATAAGGAAAATTTGACAATTATCACCTTCTGTTATGTCCATTTTAGCAATTACCACCTTGTATTTTTTTTTTTTTGAAAATTACCACCTTCTATTTTCAAAAGCATCAAAAGTTACCACCTTCTTACCCCTCAACTACCACGTGACGGCATTTTGGGCTCATTCTTTCCCTTTCCACCCTATTTCCCTCACATTTCTCATTCCTAACTCGATTTTCATCCCCCCTTTCACTTCTTTTCCCCCAAACAATAAAAAACACTTCAATTCACTCCTCCAAATCAAAATTGACGAACACTTATTGGTGGTTTGGGGGAGAAAAAGTGAAAGGGGAGATGAGAATCCAAATAGAAATGAGAAATGTGAGGGAAATAGGGAGGAAAGGGAAAGAATGGGCCCAAAACGACGTCACGTGATAGTTGGGGGGCAAGAAGGTGGTAACTTTTGATGTTTTTGAAAATAGAAGGTGGTAATTTTCAAAAAAAAAAAAAATAGAAGGTGGTAATTGCTAAAATGGCCATAACAGAAGGTGGTAATTGTCAAAATTTCCTAGTAATAATATGCTCATTTGTTTCGAAACAATCGTCACACTTGAAATCTTGACAATAATACTAAGGTGAAGAATTGTATCAAATATAATATAGTTATGTTGAATCTTGTTTGATTCGTTAGCTTATAATAGTCAAGTTGGATTCTATTATTAGTCGACTAGTTACTAAACTAATAAATTTCAATGTATATTGTACTAATATTGAAATAAAAATATTTATGATCCCGTCAAAAATATATTTGTGGTAAAAGTAATGTATTGACAAACGTGCCTAGCGAAAGTTAGAAGATCATTTTAAAACGGATGATATATTACATGTTTATATTCAACAGTTTTATTTTAACAAAAAGGATAACAAAAATACTTCAGTATATAAATCCATCTCCCCTTTATATTTGAAGCATTTTATAGCATAATAAAATAAATACTCATAAAAAAAATCCCAACCATAACCATTTTTGTATTTGTGTTTCTGATTTGCCAAAATAGAGGTTCGATGCAGCAAGAAGAAGTCAAACGCCTTGAGGTTGTCGAAAGAGATCAAGGGCGATATACAAGGTATGAAAAAGAGACCTTAGGCAAAGGAGAAATAAAAATAGTATACAAGAGTTTTGATGAGATTGAAGAGTTGATAGGCAAAGGCGAGACAAAAGCAGTATACACGAGTTTTGACGAGGAAGATAATGAGTTCTTAGACAAAGGCGAAAGAAAAACAGTATACAAGAGTTTTGATGAGATTGAAGAGTTCTTCGGCAAAGGCAAAGAAAAAACAGTATACAAGAGTTTTGATGAGATTGAAGAGTTCTTAAGTGAAGGCGAAATGGAAACAGTATACAAGAATTTTGATGAGATTGAAGAGTTCTTAGGCAAAGGCGAAAGAAAAACAGTATATAAGAATTTTGATGGCATTGAAGAGTTTGAAAAAGGCGAAATAAAAACAGTATACAAGAGTTTTGATGAGATTGGAGAGTTCGGTAGAGGCGAAGAAAAAACCGTATACAAGAATTTTGATGACATTGAAGAGTTTGAAAAAGGCGAAATAAAAACAGTATACAAGAGATTTGATGAGATTGGAGAGTTCGGCAGAGGGGAAGAAAAAACCGTATACAAGAATTTTGATGAGATTGAAAGAATATAAATTGGTAGAGTAAGGCTAAGACTGTGTCCAGAGATGAAAAAGTCAATGTTATGATACAATAGTTAAATTATTTTGTTCTTGTCAAACCATAAATCCTAATAACTTTGCTTTTGTTTAATAGATTTTCATGGTTTCACAGTAATTTATCTTTCGTTTTTATGTCTCATATTATTTTTAAGTTCAAAATGCTCATAAGTTTACTTTAATTGACATCATCTAACTATGCTAACAACTCTTATAAGGACTCCAACAACCTAATAGGCTAATATCGACATAAATTACCAAAATAATAGGTACCTATTTTAAATTAATTACCTTTACGAGTAGTTGAGTAGCTATTGCCTATTTAAAATTAATTAATATTTTGTTTTTTTATAAAAATTTAGCATTTGAGAGGAAATCTTTTCATGTGATAGTGCCAAATATGTAACTTTTTAAAAAAGATATATCAGCGGTTGCTACTTTAATATTAGTTATAGATAGATGTTTATAATGTTATGATTAACTTGAATATTGAATCATTAGGATTCAAAGAACATTTTCAAAATCTAATAATTTAACCTCTCATCCATATGTTGATGTATCTGCATCAAAAAAAAAATATGTTGATGTATCTTACGGAGTAATTAGTGCGTACATATAGTGTACCTGAAGTCTAACTTAGTACCTAGAATCTAGCCTAATATCAAGTGGTAAACATTGTTTACTGGTGGAGAGAATATAATTAATGGTGCCCACATAATAATTGGCTGAAAAAATCAAGTGGTTAACAATTTAAAAGCGATGAAATTCCATAAGCGATAATTACGCGCGGCTGTTTGGCTAAGCAAGATATACTTTACATATATACGTACTAAACTAAAGATAAAGTTTTTTTTTTTTTTATTTGCACATATTTGTCGAAATAACCCTATTTGTTCATTGGAAATAGTACTTTTTTTTTTTTTTTTTTTTTTTTTTTTTGACGGGGCTATTATTACACGATCATTTACCTTATATGTGAAGTGGTCATAGCCACATATGTCTTTACTAACATATACATAAATAATAATAATAATAATAATAATAAAAAATTACTATGGTTATTTTTCTAAGTACAATATGTTTTGAAATAATACGTGGAGTACTATTTATAATACAATAAATTGTTAGTATTTTGCATCTAATTCATTCAATATTTAATTACGGAGTAATAAAAAACTCTTTGTTAGGCTACGTTTTTGTGAGATATCATGCATTAGTTGAAGGAGTAATTTTAGGAGTATTAGTTTTAAAATATTTCCCTAAAGTTATTGGTTCATATATAGGATATCATGCAATAGTTGAAGGAGTAATTTTAGGAGTATTAGTAGTTAGTGGACTTTTTAGTGATTGTTTATCTTCCTCTTTATTAACTTCTAGTTTGTTAATTGTTAGGCTATTTATATGGTTCATGTACACCCAAAAAAAAATAAAAATAAATGGTTCATGCATTTCGTGAATCAGCAGGCAGTAAAATAATTTACTTTGTTTTGTACGTGCTACAAGTTTTCTTCTTAGGAAATATTTGATGATAATTCCTTACTTTTTAGTTTCTCAATGGTGACTCATATATAGGGTCAACAGGTCAAGACTAAAATTAGTTATAGTATTGTAGTCATTGAATAATCTTCCCCTAATTACTAATTAAATTACTCATTAAATGTGACATTAATATGTTAAAAAGGACAACGATTTAAAAGCATACTAAAAAATGGCAAGGTGCATTTGTAATTGATGTAGACTTTCGTAGTCGTGCCCTTGATCTTGTTAATGTCTTTGGTGCGAGCAACGGGTCATTGAGGAGATCAATTGCCGCAGGTCTATCGCAAGCTGTAGGAACCAGACACTTTTTAATCAAATGACGAACTTGTAAATCTGAAACTTTTCTTAGAACTTTTGGCTTAACACCCGACTTTTTCTTTTTGTAAAGTTCATTCACATCACCGTGACATTCGTTTTATGGAACTTCACCCGTAATCATGTGAAGAAAGCACATCCCAAAACTGTAAATGTCAACTAGCTGAGCCTGAGCTGGATAATATTGATTTTTAAGGATCATCGTGACACCAAAATTTGCTAGCATTACCCGGCCAGTATGCCCATTAACATAGATGTGTCTCAGATTCAGTGCGCGATGCACGATTGGAGGATTTTGTGAGTGAATATAATGTAACCCTTTAAGGATCTGTCTAGCAAAATCCTTTATTGCCTCGATATCGAAGTGATGAACATGTTATACTCACTTTTATGCTATGGTATACTCACTTTTTGAATATGCACATCTAATGATTAAAGCTTATATTGCCTCTGTTTTTAAATACTTGTTTTACTTTTCTTTTGAGGCCGTTTTAACACTACAAAAATTTGGCCTTTTAGCAACAGGTGAAATCCGTTGCTAATTGCTAAAAATCCGTCGCTGGACATAGCTAGCTACGGATTTATCAACGGAATCACTCTGTTGGTAAAAACCTTGTCGCTAAATGAATTTAGCAACGGAAAAAAAAATCCGTCGCTGGACTTAGCAACAGAAAAAATAAATCCGTCGCTGGATTTAGCAACGGAAAAAATAAATCCGTTACTGGATTTAGCAACGGAAAAAATAAATCCGTTGCTAGATTCAGCAACGGAAAAAAAAATCCGTTGCTAGATTCAGCAACGGAAAAAATATTTTGAATCGAAAAAAAGCTGCTATTTGGGTCGACCTCACTCGGGTCAACCCGACTCGGCTTTCCATGTAACGCTCCTTGAATCTCCAATCGCAATATTACTGTTAGTAGGAGTCGAACCCGTGACCTCAATGTCAAATATTGATACTCTTACCAACTATACCAAATATTATTTGTTTACTTTTACGCACATAATTGATAATAAATGAAAGAAATATTAGCAACGGAAAAAAAAATCCGTCTCTAAGTTTAGAAACGGAATTTAAAATCCGTCTCTAATTTAGAAACGGATTTTCAAATGCGTCTCTAATTTAGAAACGGATTTTATGAATTTAACTTACATAATTCGTCTCTAATGTAATATTTTAAATAATTAGTTTAAAAAATTATCTAGAGACGGAATAAAAAATCCGTTGCTCATATTAGCAACGGAAAAAAAAATTTCGTCTCTAACTTAGCAACGGAAAAAAAAATCCGTTGCTAACTTAGCAACGGAAAAAAAATCCGTCTCTAAATTTAGCAACGGAAAAAAAATCCGTTGCTAGATTCATCAACGGAAAAAAAATCCGTTGCTAATTTAGCAACGGAAAAAAATCCGTTTCTAATTTAGAGACGGATTTTCAATTCCGTTGCTAATTTAGCGACGAAATTTTTAATTCCGTTTCTAAATTAGAAACGGATTTTTAAATTCCGTCGCTAAATTAATTTAGAGACGGATTTTTTGATTCCGTCTCTAATTTAGAAACGGATAAAATTCCGTCGCTAGAATTCCGTTTCTATATGGACATTTTTTTGTAGTGTAACTCAATTAGTGGGATCCAATTTTACTAATTTTAGACTCTCTCTCTCCTCCAATTTACCCTCCACTAACCCCACTATCTCCATATTTTAATACGGAGTATTTTTTTTTTCTAATTTCTCTTAAAAACTCTGTGATGGAGAAATGAAATAAGTATTTAAAAACGGAGGAAATAATTAATATAGATGTATTTGTTATTTTCATACTCCGTATACAAAGTATATTTTCGAATGAAAAAAACTTTGAAGTTATTTTTTAAAATTTTCCACAAAATAGATGTAATAAGATCATAATTGACACTCTAATCTTGCCTTTGTGGATGATCTTATCCTTTTTTGCGAAGCTACAGTGGATCAAGCTATGTTAATCAAGCTACAGTGGGAGGAATTCTCAGCTTACTTGTTGGCAAAAGATCTGAAGAGTATTGCTTCATTCAAGTTAAGCAATGATGATGAGGATGTGGATGAAGTTAGCTGGAATGGGGCGCCATCAGGGGGCTTCACAATTAGCTCAGCTCTGGAAATCATTCGAGGTGAAGACAACGAGCAGGTTGATATGAATTGGGAGTGTTTGTGGAAGGTGAGAGCTCCTCAAAGGGTGCGTATGTTCTTGTGGCTGGCTGTGCAGGATAGACTCATGACAAACAAGAATAGATTCACTCGAAATTTAATTGAGGATCCGAGGTGTCAAGTTTGTGGAGCAACAGAGGAGTCCACTGACCACATTCTTAGATTTTGTCCTGCCGCTTCGATGGTATGGCGTAAAATAGGAGTTGTTGACCATGAGAGGTTGGAGCTAAGTTTGCAAGAGTGGATAGTCGCAAACACTGATTACTCGAAGCACAAAGGGAATGAGGGTTGGCCTTTGAGCTTTGCCATGACTTTGTGGTGGCTTTGGAAGTTGCGTAATGCGAGGAGCTTTGAATGTAATGCAGCGAAGATTCCAATTGATCAACTTTCTTTTATAATTGCTCAGGTGGAGATAGTGAAAAAGGCTTGGGAAAGGCATAATTTGATCCATGAGCCTAGGAAGAGGAAGCGTGAGAAAATTTTGGTAGATGGATGCAACCAAGGGTGGGCTGGGTAATGCTCAACACTGATGGAGCAACTCGAGGAAACCCAGGTGATGCGGGGGGTAGTGGTCTGATTCGAGGACACAGAGGTGAGCTATTTGAGATGTTCGCGATTAATTGCGGTAAGTGTACTTGTACAAAGGCTGAGCTTTTGACGGTGGTTCGAGGATTGGCTATTGCTTGGAATGGGGGTCATAGGAAGGTCCAACATTGAGTGGATTCAGAGGTAGTGGTTAACTTGTTAGTGGAGCGCAACTCCTCTAACTCTCCGTATATTCATTTAATCCGAAAATGTCAAGCTCTTTTATCTCGTGAGGGATGGGAGGTCACTATTGGACATTGCTATCGTGAGGCTAACCGTGTTGCAGATTGGCTAGCCAATTTTGGGGTAACGGCTCCTCAAACTCTTATTATATTATCGGCGGTTTTGGAGGATCTTCGTGCAGTTTTATTGGAGGATTTGAGCGGAGTTACGAGGGCTCGAATGGTGCCATTGAGGGACTAGTCTGGCTGTTCGTGGTGGATTGTGCTTCAGTGCTTTAGTTCTTTTGTTCTGTTTCTTTTGTTTTTCTAGTTTGTTTTATTGTTCGTTCTTTGGGCTAAGCCCACTTTTTCTCACCAAAAAAATAATAATTGACACTCCGTAATACTTTATTTAGTAATACTTCGTATTTGTTAACGAACAACAAAGATTGAAATCAAGATAAATTCATTAGAATATATTTTAGAACATAATATACAAGCTTAAGAAAACATAGCCTCAATTAAGACTCATATGTATCTAATTAAATTAGACCGTCTAAAATCGATTTAAATTGGAAAATTTCTTTACTAGAGCTGCTGAAAGTTAATAAAACTGAATATGACCTTTTTTTTTTTAAAAAAAAAATTTTTTTTTTTGTCAATCAATATTAGACCTTTATATTTTTTTGACAATATTACGGGCCTGTTCATATTTACTGAACTGAGCTGAACTGAACTGAACTGAACTGATTGGAACTGAACTGAACTGAACTGAACTGAATTGAGCTGAAATGAATATTTTATGTGAGAGGGAAATTAAGAGCTGAACTGAACTGATTGGAACTGAACTGAACTGAACTGAAATTAAGTAAATGTGAACAGGCCCTACACCCTATATTGAATTTATCTAAATGTCTCATCACCCAAATGCAACTTAATTAGAACCATTTAGCCCATAAAATATACAAAAAAACCTCGTGGTACGTTAATTGGATATTTTATTACTAATATAACTCGAATCGATAACATAGTTTGTACTGTTGACAAAATAATTAAGTTAAGAAAAGTCATAACTTTGTAACATGATCCGATTCAAACGTCTTATTTGACATCTTTAAAGACTTTAATGCTTCAATCAAATTATTAGTCATGAAATCTATCAGAGGTAAAAGAATTGAAAACCAAATTAAAGGAAGAAAAACAAATTAAGTTGCATATTCCAACAATTATATTCAATCAACTAACTCAAGAATATTTATTATTATTATTTATTAAAATCAAAACTAATTACAATTGCTGAAAATCAATCAACAAACGAAAGAATCGAATCCTCAACCCCAATCAAACAATCCTAAAATCTACGTTCTACATAGAAATAGAAAGGATAAGTGTAGATCTCAAAATTTGATCCCATTAACAAACGAAAGACACATACTAAAAATAACCAACAAATGGAACAAAAAAAACAAAATTTTGGCCAGTTTTACTACGCTTGGTTTTTGCTGGCTTTGATCAGCATCACTCGGCGGTGCCAGTGCAACAAACGGGTCATTCAAGAGCTCATTCGCCGAGGGTCTTTGATTTATACACCTACTAGCAAATCGGGAAACTTCATCATCGTCGTCTACCATTTTCCTTAGCTCAACATGATCGAGGCCGCCTAAATACACTTGTTTTGGTAATTTCATCGTCGTACTTGTACTGCATTTGTTTGCCCAGACCATCTCTAGCACGCACATTCCGAAAGAGTAGATGTCAATCAACTCAATGAAACGTAACTTGTCAAAGTCTGCTGGCTTATGACGTGATCCAACATCTGTCTGATGATTACACAGCCCCTGTTCAACAATCAACGCAAACCCGAAACCTCCAATTTTTACATCTCCTGTCTCCCCATTAACAAAGATGTTCTCACAAATTATGTCACGGTGTACAATTCGCGGTGTTTGACTGTGAAGATAAGCAATTCCATTCAGAAGCTGTCTTGACCATTTCTGAATTGCATTATGACCTGATATCTTATGATTTCTGAGATACTGTAACAAGTTTCCTGCAGGAAAATACTCAGTGATCATGTTTATGGTTTTCGCCTCGTAATCAATCCAAGAATCGTAGCATTTCACTATGTTTTCATGATCTAATAACTTCATTAGACCACCTTCTGCACATAACATCTCAAGGATTTCACTATTCTGTAACAAATTCTCTGTTAGCTCTGTCTTAGTCCAAGCAATTTCCATACCAGCAACATTATCGAATCCCTTGTATACTTTTTGCGTACTACATTTCGATTGTCCATTGAACCATACGTATGTCCCACCCGTGTCAAAAGAGTCAAAACTCGAACTACCTTCTACGGCAATGATCTTATTGACCCTTGAGTAGCGCCCACCTAAATCGAGAATCGTTTTACCTTCTCCAATCGTCTCACCGTACCTAACATACCGCCTACTCGAATCACTCTCGACAATCCTACTGTCACTGTTGTTAACCCCCTATGACCCAAATGTATCAGAAGACTTTTTTTCTTGTAATCTTGCCACCTGATCGCGCACAGTTTCTCTGAGAGTCTGAACTATAGCAACACTGATGCCTGCTGTCGATGTTACAGGAACATCGTCGTCTGCAAGAAAAGGGTCATTCATAAGGTCAATTGCCGCAGGTCTTTCTGATTTATGTCGCAGACACTTATCAATGAATTGCCTAATCTTGGAGTCTTTCACACCGTGTAGCGCAGCAGGCGGTTCAACTTTCTTAATCTTGTCGAAAACGAGTCCTGAGTTCTCGCATTCGCTGTACAGTACTTCCTTAGACAATATCTGTAATAGGGTCATCCCAAAAGAGAATATATCAACCTTCTCATCATAATCTGCCTCGTTTAAAATATCCGGTGACAATGTTTCTAGAATTCCATCTTCAAGTTGCAACGCGAATCCAAAGTATCCGAGCTTAACTCTGCCTATGCTTCCATTAACAAAGATGTTTTCAATCTTCACATCACCATGAATTACCGGTATATCAGGATTCGTGTGAAGATGATGCAATGCACTTAGAATCTGTCGACACCATTTCTTGATCGCGGTAACACTTTCATCGAGAATATGTTTGCTGATGTACTCTCTCAGATTTCCTGAAGTAAAAAGTTCAGTAATCGTGTTCCGGGTTTCAGGGGAATCATCGGGTGTCCAAGAATGGTAGAATTTCGGTATATTATCATCTTGACAAGTATCTAAAATCGACAGAGATGCTATTCGATTAAATTCGTCTGACGACTCGGTCGTCTTACACCAAGCAATTTCCTTACCATCAAATCTATCGAACCCCATGTAAACTGTTCTGGTGCCACTTCTTGCTATGATTTTGTCGTACCTTACGTATCGCCCTTCCGGACACACCTCCTCAACTCTGTATTCGTCTGTTCGTAGTGGTTCTGATGAACTCGAAGCAGCCATTACTGATTTTGTTAAACAAACGAAGGTTTGGGATTGAAAAGATGACTAACGAAGGTTGTTTTCTGATTTTTGAGGAAAAACAGAGAAAATTGGCTTATAATTTGTGTTTGTTGAAGGAACACAGAAATTTTGGATCAAAAGGAGAATGTAAGAACAGAATTATAATGAGGATTTATATAAGGGACGTAAGGGTCACTTCAACACAAATGACACTTATATTGATATATGTAATTTTGTAAAATAGAATAATTGGAAATTAATCATTATCTATAACAGTTTGAGGTAAATGTGTTGTTAGTTGTGGCTGTTAAGTCGGTTATTAAGAAACTGAAAAACCCTTTCTTGATTTTCTATTTTATTTTATTATATAAAATTATTCTATAATAAACAAACTTCTTGAAATGGAAATTACTCAATTAGGATGGCTAGTAGATATTTATAACGGTTTAATGTAACTAACTTAATTGCTAGTTGTAGCAGTTAAAACGATTATCAAGAAACAGTTGTACCCTTTCTTGATATTCTATTTTTTTTTTTTTATTTAAAAATATTCTATAAATAAATATCTTCAACTGTTATTAAAGAGATTTTTTTGCATGCCATATGTCGTGTAACTGAAATATCAATTAATTAAATCTAAGGTACAAGTGTACAATGTTGGTTAAAAAAACAGAACTACACCGTCTAGGAGTATAGTAATACACCCGTTGTACACAAGACTTTTTGAAATGTACGTAGTAAATTTGTTAGAAAATATTTTACAACATTGTATACAAGCTTACAAAAACATAGCCTCAAATCAGATTCATATCTATCGAATTAGGGTCTGTTCACATTTACTTAATTTCGATTCAGTTCATCCCCAATTAGTTCAGTTCAGTTCAATTCATCTCCAATTAGTTCAGTTCAGTTCAGCTCTTAATTTTTCTCTCACATAAAATATTCATTTAAGTTCAATTCAGTTCAGTTCAGTTCAGCTCCAATCAGTTCAGTTCAGTTCAGTTTCTCAGTTCAGTAAATGTGAACAGGCCCTAAATTAAACTGTCTAAAATCAATATATATTGGGAAATTTCTTTACTACAGCTGGAAGTTAAAGCATTGAATATGACTTTTTTTTATTATTATTTCAATCCATATTTGACCAATATTGACTCAATCTAAATGTTTCATCACACGAATACGTAAAATACAGCTCAATTAGATACATCTAGCGCATGTTTCAAAAAAAAAAAAAGAAACATCTAGCCCATAAAATATATGTTCCTGTTATGTTCCTTCGAATCAAAAACATAATTTGTACTCTTGACAACTAATTAAATCAAGAAAGGTCCTAACTTCGTAATATAATCGGACTCAAACATCTTATTTAAATTGACATCTAAGACTTTATGCTTCAATCAAGTTATAGTTGTCATGAAATCTATCAGAGATGCGAGAAATGAAAACCAAATTAATTAAAGGAGGAAAAACAAATTAAGTTGCATAATTCAAACAATTAACTAACTAAACAATGTTCATTATTTATTCAAATCAAACACTTGTTACAATTGATGAAAACCAATTAACAAACTTAGTAATCATACATTTTATTTTTCTAACATACGCAAAGTATTAATCTAAAAGAACGAACTAACAACAGTTTGATCGATAATAGAGTAGCAAATCTCACACGGTGGGACATTTGGTGAGGACTTTCAATTCATGATAAGCAGGGACATACCATTTGTAACACCCTATGTAATCTTGCTCTTAGGGTACTACTAGAATCAGTATTACTCGGCGGTTCATTTGCAATAAACGGGTCATTCAAGAGCTCATTCGCCGAGGGTCTTAGATTTATACACCTACTAGTATTTCGGGAAACTTCAGCATCGTTGTGTGCCAATTTGCCCAGACCATCTCTAACAAGATCAAGGCCGCCTAATTCCATCGTCGTACTAGTACTGCATTTGTTTGCCCAGACCATCTCTAACACGCACATTCCGAAAGAGTAAATGTCAATCAACTCACTGTAACGTAATTTTACCAAGTCTGATGGCTTGTGACGTGATCCAACATCTGTCTGATGATTACAGATCCCCTGTTCAAGAATCAACGCGAACCCGAAACCTCCAATTTTTACATCTCCTGTCTCCCCATTCACAAAAATGTTCTCGCAAATAATGTCACGGTGGACAATTCGCGGTGTTTGACTGTGAAGATAAGCAATTCCATTCAGAATCTGTCTTGACCATTTCTTGATTGCATTATGACCTGATATCTTATGATTTCTGAGGTACTGTAACAAGTTTCCTGCAGGAAAATACTCAGTAATCATGTTTATAGTTTTCGCCTCGTAATCAGTCCAAGAATCGTAGCATTTCACTACATTTTCATGATCTAATAAGTTCATTAGACCACCTTCTGCACATAACATCTCAAGAATTTCGTCATTCTTTAACAAATTCTCTGTTAGCTCTGTCTTAGTCCAAGTAATCTCGATACCAGCGATGTTATCGAATCCCTTGTATACTTTCTGCGTACTACATTTCGATTCTCCATTGAACCATACGTGTGTCCCACCCGTGTCAATAGAGTCAAAAATCGAATCGCCTTCTACGGCAATGATCTTATTGACCCTTGAGTAGCGCCCACCAAAATCGAGAATGGTTGTACCTTCTCCAATCATCTCATCGTACCTAACGTATCACTCACTCGAATCGCTCTCGACAATCGTATGATCATTGTTGTTACCTCCCTGTGATGTCGAAGCAGCCGCCATTAGTAATTCAAAAAGAAAGATGAAACTAGTAATTCTATAATTGAATGCTTCTAGGATGATGAAATTAAAAACAGAATACTTGTGAAAGTAGTATTGGACTATAAAATGATGTATCTATCGGTTGTTTTTAATAGGTGTAAGTGTAATGATAATTTATAAGTGGTTAGTTATCCAAACATATTTATCTTCTTATTGGGCCCATCAGTTTTAGTTAGTTAATTTAAGGTGGTTATCAAGAAACAGAAATATGCTTTCTTGATTTTTTTTTTTTTTTTTTTTTTTGATCCATTAGAAGATGCAGTACATCCAAAGAAAAGAAAAAGAAACAGAAAATAAACACAAGCACACTAGCAGCTAAGAAAATAAAACTACCTACGGAGGGATAAGACGCGGCATAGCCACACCTCGTATATCCTCCTCTAAAATACGACTAAGTTCCCCCGAAACATTATTATTAAAGAAAACTAATTGAGAGTCTTGAATTACTCCGCGGTTGGCCAACCAATCCGCCGCTCTATTGCTTTCTTGATTTTTGGTTGATGTTTTCTTAAAAAAAATACAAGTATGAAATAAGATGGGACTAGCTAATTTGTCACCCTGAACTCGAATGACAAAATAGATTAGACGATAAAGATACTATATTGGTTAGCCACTTAACCTTAATGAGAAAAACAATTATGACATGTACTCCGCCCATAAATTACTAAAAAGTAAATAATTCGTACTATATGTATGTATTATATTATACTAAGTATTATATCGCACAAGTATTGCTTATGTTTTTTTTTTGAAAACCCAAGTATTGCTTATGTAAAACTTCTTATTAGTGAGCAAACTTATACCGTGTAATTTTTAACAATAGACTTTAAAAAATTAAAACAACCCAATAAACTAACCTTCCCCAACGAATGAAATCAATACCCCTACTTTAAAAATAAAAGTTGACATTATTTCTCCAAAAAACTGACATTACATACCCAATAAATTTGCTTACAGCATTTTTTTTGGCAACAGAGCAAATTAAATTTGTTCATTCATAAATTAAAGGAAAATTTGTGAAGAAAGGTCTTTTTAAGTAACCGACTTTGTAAAAAAGGTCCTTAAAAAATGAAGTCAATCACCGGAAATTGGTCAAAGGTAGGTCCTCCTTACAACTTAAATGGGATATAAGGACCTTTTTTGCCACTTTTTTTTTTGAATGAGGACTTTTGTTACAAAGTCGGCTACTTAATAAAAAAGGGAAAATTTGACAATTACCACATTCTGTTATGTCCATTTTAGCAATTACCACCTTCTATTTTTTTTTTTTTTTTGAAAATTACCACCTTCTATTTTAAAAAACATCAAAAGTTACCACCTTCTTGCCCCTCAACCACCACGTGACGTCATTTTGGGCTCATTCTTTCCCTTTCCTTCCTATTTCCCTCACATTTCTCATTCCTAACTCGATTCTCATCCCCCCTTTTACTTCTTTTTCCCTAAACAATCAAAAACACTTCAATTCACTTCTCCAAATCTAAATTGACGAACAATTATTGGTGGTTTGGGGGAAAAAGAGTGAAAGGGGAGATGAGAATCCAAATAGGAATGAGAAATGTGAGGGAAATAGGGAGGAAAGGGAAAGAATGAGCCCAAAATGACGTCACGTGGTAGTTGGGGGGCAAGATTGTGGTAACTTTTGATGTTTTTGAAAATAGAAGGTGGTCATTTTCAAAAAAAAAAAAAAAAAAAAAAAAAAAAAAGAAGGTGGTAATTGCTAAAATGGACATAACAGAAGGTGGTAATTGTCAAAATTTCCATAAAAAAATAAAAATAAATAAAAAATAAAAAAAACTCTTTTTCAAAAATTTTCCTAAATTAAAGCCATAAAATTTTAAAATATTTAGTTTCTTCCTTCAATAAATCCAATTTATCTAAGCAATTTATCTTCCACTATTAATAGATGATTAGAAGCGCCAACATTGCCCCAACCATAACAAAAAATTCACAATACAAAGTTATCAATTTGAATATATATTAAATTATGAAATATATGTAGTATTAAAACTCAAGATTAACAATTCCATCATTGTTAGATGATTTGAGGTTTTTAGAAAGAATTCAATGAGAATCATGATCTAGATGATCATGATGAGCTTACAGCAGAAGATCAAAATCATTCATTACAGCATACAGTCTTTGATCAAGCTGAAGATGATACAGCAGCATTTCCTTAAGAACAGAATTAATGAGCTGGCACCTTTCAGTTACAATTTTGTTACAAGTTGTATGAGCTGGCAATATTCTGTTATGACTAGCTTCCCACGCTTTGGGTGATGTATGGAGTTTGTTAGCGATTCTATTTCCTGATGTATGCAATATATATCAGCTAGCTTGTATGAGATCATTAGATTTTTCATTCTAATAAAATTTCTCTCCTATCTTCTCTATTTTCTCTGTAATTTTTTCAGAGTTCTGAGTTCAAGAACTCGAATAGAATTCTAGGGAACGATTAATTGGAGGTTTTGTAGGAGAAATAATGTTGGGAAATTTAATCAATTATACACAGTAAGACCTATAGTCTTTCATGATATTGGAATCATATGGTACATTATTTTATTTTTTTTTTTTTTTTTTTTGACAAAGTATATGTGGTATATTATTGGTATATCAAATTTTTATAATTTTAATTTATACAAAACTAAATTTATTAAAATCAAAGATTTAATAAAAATTAAAGTGCGTAAGATATATATCTAGAAAAGGAAGGAGTATATAAGTTTTGAATCATTATTATACATTAATACGATTGCATTATGATTTGAAGACTGTATAATACATATTGAGGAATACTTGTGGAGAAGCGTGAATTAGATAGGAAGAAATAAAAAGGGATCAAGTCTAATTCATTCGTAAATTATCTGATAGATCCCCCTCTTAAATGAACTTCAGAATTGTATAGAGTCGAAATAGCTAGTAATGTCGTACCATCAGTCAATCATTTTAGACGTGACATGTTGAACAATCACTTTTCAGTTTTCACAACTCTATTACTGACTAAGAGTCTACAACTCTCATATCATACATGTTAAATTAAATTTCACTATGTGTTGTTTAATTAAACTTAATTGTGCCTGTAGGATTGATGTACATCTTGCTTGTAATTAAAACTTAATTAAAAATTGACATCTAGAATCAATATAATCCTTATATATTTCACTCCGAAATTTGGTTTAACACTTAAATGATAGAGTCTCATTATCTACTAATAATAGGACCATTACAATAATCAATTTGAACACAAAAATTAATGCATAAGCTTTCAATAATTTTCCTCTGTACAGACTACAGAGGACTAAATACAGAGATAAGAGAATTGAAAAGCAAAGATTTTGTCACACAAAAGATCCATATAAATCAAACACTTACAAACTAACGATCTTATTAATGTTCTTGATCCAAATCAAACGCTTACAAAATAACAATCAATCAAACAATTTGAAAACTAGGACCAACAAACAACTAAAATGCCTAATTTCGAACAATCATACCTATTGAGACAACAAAGTATCTAAAAATGCCTAGAATTATGATGAAAATTATTACTCTAACATAGATGATGAATATGTTTGAAAAGTCTAATTTCATACTAAAGAATCATATTACTCTAAAACTTGTTCTTGACTTCTTCTGTTGCGGCAAAAACATTAAGCATGATTATATCAATCGACATAGCGTGTTTGATCCTGCTCATCAGTCGATGTCTCGTGTGTCTTAGATGGCGAAACAGTCTCAGATGATCCCCCTTGTGACCTGAATGTCTGATCCTGCTTATCAGTCTCAGATGTTCCTCCTTGTGACCCAAATGTCTCATCCCCACGCTTAAGATTACTTGTAGTTCTTCTCCTTCGTATCAGAGGTGTATCATCCTCTTCCTCCTCTTCCTCCTGTTCCGTAGATGGTAATGCAGCAGTCGATTTTTCAGGAACTTTTATCTCTGCCTCAGATGAAGGTGGCCTATTTGGCGAAACATTACGTTGTCTAGATGTTTCAGAAACAGTCTCATCAGACATTCTTCCTTGTAATCTTGCCACCTGACCCCGCACAGTCTCTCTCAGAGTCTGAATACTAGCAGCACTAGTACTAGTACCTGCTGTCGATGTTTCAGCAACATTGCCGTCTGCAAGATACGGATCATTCAGAAGCTCAATTGCCGAAGGTCTTTCTGATTTAGGAAGCAGACACCTATCAATGAACATCCTAATCTTGGACTTTCTCCTTCTGTATTTTGAGTACTCTTCCCCTCTATATAGCACATTAGGCAGATGATAGTTCTGAATCCTTTCGAAAATGAGCTTCTTGTTGTTCTTGTATTCGCTGTACAGCACTTCCTTAGACACTATCTGTAATAGGGTCAGTCCAAAAGAGAATATATCAACCTTCTCATCATAATCTTCATCCTCTATAATTTCCTTCGACAGTGTTTCTGGAATACCATCATAGCCAGTATACCTTCTTCCATCTTTAAGTTGCAACGCGAAACAAAAATATCCGAGCTTAACTCTGCCCGCATTTCCATTAACAAAGATGTTTTCAATCTTCACATCACGATGAATTACCGGTATCCCATGAATTATTGATATATCATGCTGCTTGTGAAGGTAATGTAGTGCCCTTAAAATCTGTCGACACCATTTCTTGATCGCAGTACTTCTTCTACCAAGAGTATGTTTGCTGATGTACTCTCTCAGATTTCCTGAAGTAAAAAGTTCAGTAATCGTGTTCCGGGTTTCAGGGGAATCATCGGGTGTCCAAGAATGGTAGAATTTCAGTATATTATCATCTTGACAAGTATCTAAAATCGACAGAGATGCTATTCGATTAAATTCGTCTGACAACTTGGTCATCTTACACCAAGCAATTTCCTTACCATCAAATCTATCGAACCCCATGTAAACTGTTCTGGTGCCACTTCTTGCTATGATTTTGTCGTACCTTACGTATCGCCCTTCCGGACACACCTCCTCAACTCTGTATTCGTCTGTTCGTAGTGGTTCTGATGAACTCGAAGCAGCCATTACTGATTTTGTTAAACAAACGAAGGTTTGGGATTGAAAAGATGACTAACGAAGGTTTTTATCTGATTTTTGAGGAAAAACAGAGAAAGTTTGCTTTAATTTGTGTTGTTGAAGTAATAGAGAAAGTTTGGATCAAAAGGAGAATGTAAAAACAAAATTCTAATGAGGATTTATATAAGGGTCACTTCATGAGAAATGACGACTTTTATTGATGAATGTAAATTTGTAAAACAGAATAATTGGAAATTTGGAATGGGTTAATAAATTTTTATAATGATTTTTTATTTTGGAACAAAATATTTATATTGGTTTGATGTAACTATTTTGTTAGTTGTGGTAGTTAGGTCGGTTATCAAGAAATGGAAATACCCTTTCTTGATTTTCTAATTTTTATTTAATTTTAAAATATTATGTTAACATTTTCTTCAACTTTTATTCTAGAGATTTTTTTGGATAGAATAAGAAATGAGTTGTTTCACAATTCACACCATATGTCATGTAACTAAAATGAGGTACTACGTATTAACCGACATTCATTATTTTTGAAAAATTTAACTGATAGATAATATATGATGTCTCTCGCGTCTCTACTCTTTACTCGATACAATATATATAATGCGTCTTGTGTGCGGCTTTGTAAAAAAACAAAGTAATTCACCCTTGTAATACTGGTCAACTAATCCCTAATAATCCATATAAGGCCCCGTTCTTTTCACCTTATTTTTATTGAACTGAAATTGTTTTTACTAAAATAAAATTATATTTGCTGAACTTAAATTATTTTTACTGAACTTAAATTAATATTATTGAACTGAAAATATTTTTGCTAAATTGGAATTATCTTAACTGATTTTCTATTATAATTCTTCTTTAAGAAAACTGAATTTTACTGAACTAAACTTATTTTTACTGAACTGAACTTATTTTTACTGAACTTGACTTAGTTTTACTAAACTGAACTTATATTTACTGAATTGAAATTATTTTTACTTAATATTAATTTTTTAAGATGAAGAGAACAAGGCCTAACACTAATGAAGTAATCCCTGTAAAACTGAACGAATAACCCCTATAACACTAATGAAGTATTCCTCATGACGGGTGCCAGTCATATAAAAGACTTTGTTCAACACTTAATGCACTTATTAATTGAATTTACTACTCAACCATTAATCTATAATTCTTCGATGAGTAATTAGTTTTCATATATTGGCCAGTCAGAAAGACATTCAACAATTAGTTTTCTTTTGTTAATTCATTCATTTTTCCTTACCATTAAAAAAAGTCATATATTAAAGTATAGAAAAAATTGTGCCAATTAGAATCAATTTTTTTTTTTTTAAATTTGGCGTTTATTATTTAGATTTAAGTCCTTATTGCAATCTAATCTAATATATATATATAAAGGGGAGTTTTTTCTCGAGATTTTAGAGCGCCACGTAGGATTTTTATTTTTAAAAAATTATTAGAGCGCCACATAAGATTAATATTTTTAAAACGCTACAACATGATTATGCCACCTAATATAAGATTAGTTAACGTGCCACGTAGGATTATAAATTTTAGTTATATCCAATAAATAAAATAACAAATGTTATCACATAAATATGAAAAATATTTTTTTTTTTAAAAAAATAGATTAAACCGTGCATCGCACGGGCTTCATCTAGTATATATATATAAAGGGGAGTTTTTTCCCGAGTTTTTAGAGAGCCACGTAGGATCTAATTTTCTTAGTGCCATGTAGAATTATATCTTAGTAATAGCCAATTAAATAAGAGATTATTAATATCTTTTAGAATTAAATAATTCAAATGCCACGTAAGAAAAATTGGCGAATGAGATTTTTATGTGTAAAATAATTAAATATTAAACATTATCTTTTAATATTAGGAATTTTATCTAAATATATAACAAATTTTAGCTCATAAATACAAAAAATAAAAAAAATAAAAAATAAAATAAAAAATCAAACAAACCGTGCATCACATGGGCTTCATCTAGTTGTATTTGATATAGCAAGCTAAGTCATGTAACTTAAGGATGCCATATATTTTATTTTTGAATTAATAAATTCAATCACCACACAAGCAAAACTACTAAATGAGATTTTGAGAATATAAATTTAAACAACATAAAAATGATAAATGACTAAAAATTTATCTTTTATTTAATTTTAAAAATTTGAATTAGTAATTAAAATAAAAATTATCTTTTCATATTAATGAATTACGTAAGTTTCAAGGCAGGTAAAAATGAAGAAAAGTAATATACTTGTATTATTTTTAAATTATTAACAAAATTATAAATTATCTTTTACTATAAGAATTTAAATCATATTAAAAAAAATTATATTTTTGAGATTAATGGTTTTAAATAAATATAGAGTTTAAAAATGAAGAATAGTATTTAGTTTTTAATCTATTAACTATTACTAAAACAGAAGTTGCTGGCATCATCATTGCTCACGTGTTGCTTTTTCAATAAAAAATTTCCCGCCTAAATGCATTGATAATGTCATCTTTCTTTTTCTTCTTCTTCTTCTTTTTTTTTTGTGACAATATTTAACATTTTTGAAATTTAAATATTGGAAGCTTCTACATTACAACTAAAATCTATCAATTTATCGTAGGAAATTGAAAAATATTAAATAGCACAGTAACAAATGACCTCCTATATTGAACTATGAATTAGACAACATTGAACCGATACTATATTATAATTTTGATTAAAATAAAAAATTTTAAAATTACGAATCTATTAACTATTACTAAAACAGAAGTTGCTGACATCATCATTGCCCACGTGTTGCTTTCTCAATAAAAAATTTCCCCGCCTAAATGCATTGATGATGTCATCTTTCTTCTTTTTTTTTTTTTTTTTTTTTTGTGAGAATATTTAACATTTTTGAAATTTAAATATTGGAAGCTTCTACATTACAACTAAAATCTATCAATTTATCGTAGGAAATTGAAAATTTTTAAATAGCACAGTAACAAATGACTTCCTATATTGAACTCTGAATTAGACAACATTGAACCGATACTATATTATAATTTGATTAAAATAAAAAATTTTAAAATTATAAATCTATTAACTATTACTAGAACAGAAGTTGCTGACATCATCATTGCCCACGTGTTGCTTTCTCAATAAAAAAATTTCCCCGTCTAAATGCATTGATGATGTCATCTTTCTTTTTATTTTATTTATTTTTTTTTTTTGTGAGAATATTTAACATTTTTGAAATTTAAATATTGGAAGCTTCTACATTACAACTAAAATCTATCAATTTATCGTAGGAAATTGAAAAATTTTAAATAGCACAGTAACAAATGACCTCCTATATTGAACTCTGAATTAGACAACATTGAATTAGACGATTGTGTGGTTACTTGCATCAAAAGATTTTAGTAAACAAAACAATCGAACTAAAAATTATCCCAAGTAGTCTACGCCTCCAGGCTAAAAATATTGACCTCCCTATAATTGCTTCACTTTTCAGTTTGCACTCGAAATTTCCCATAATCTATATTGAAAATCGAACTAAAAAATTGCTTCAAACGAAATTCGAACGAAAGCCCTAACAATTTTTGCTTTGCATTATCCGACGTAAATTCCTTCAAATGTCCATCCTTTCTTATTTTTCTTCTCTTTATAAACAGCAATATCACCAAAAAAAATTAAAGGTGGAAATAGAGAACAAAGAATGGCCGGCAATAGGAATCGATCTTGGGACAACATACTCTTGTGTTGGAGTATGGCAGCACGGCCGTGTTGAAATCATCATCGATGATCAAGGAAACCGAACGACACCGTCTTGTGTCGCTTTCAATCAAACCCAACGTGTTGTTGGGGAGGCTGCTAAAAATCAGGCTACTTCTAATCCAATTAATACTATTTTTGGTTCGTTTTGTCTATCCTTCAATCTTCATATATTTTTAATTCTGTTTGATATATCATGTTACAATTTAAATTTGCTCAATAGGGTCTATGTTAAATTAAACTAACCAAATACCCGATAAGTTGAAAGTACGGAGTAATTTTTACAATTAAAATTAATGTTCAATAATTGAAACTTTTTGTTGTTGTTAAGCTAATACTTGTTATTGAAATTTTTTTTTTTTGAAGAAAACTAATACTTGTATTGTTGTACACTGACAGTACCTTATAAGCACAATTATATTTTATGGTATATTATTAGTTAATTAAAACTACTCCTCACTTTTACGGATTAATATAAACAAACTGCTTGTAATTTTTTACTCTATAAATAAACATGTATTTATATTAAATTTACTTTCGATATGTTTAGATTAAAATTATATGTTTACTGATTTTTTTTTTTTCCGTTTTTGGTAAAGATAACATAGATTTTATATAATTATATATATGTGTGGAAAAAGTTGATATTGGTGTTTAAAGACTTAATGAGAAGAAAGCATTCGAATAACCTGGTATAATAGACGAAAGTAGTAATACTTGAAAATGCATTATTGAGGTAATAACAATTAGACGATCCATTTCTAACGAATGAGATATACTCCAGAAGTCTTATAAATTTGTCTCCTAAAGCACATTAACTATTTATGTGTCACTTTTCTTGAAAATGTTTACCGTCTGTATTACAAAATTTGATGTGTCAATTTTTTATAATTGGCTTTTTATTCATTGAAATAAACAACAGATGCAAAGAGGCTTATTGGCAGAAAATTCACTGATCAAGTAGTGCAGAATGACCTGAAACTCTGGCCTTTTAAGGTTATTTCCGCGTCTGAAGACATCAAACCTGTTATAGTAGTCACTTATAAAGGCGAAGAAAAGCAATTTACTGCGGAAGAGATCTCTTCAATGGTCCTGATGAAGATGAAACAGACTGCAGAGACCTACCTTGCCTCGGAAGTGAAAAATGCTGTTGTCACTGTCCCTGCTTATTTCAATGATTCCCAACGTCAGGCAACAAAAGATGCCGGTACCATTGCTGGACTCAATGTCATGCGGATTATCAATGAACCAACTGCTGCTGCCATTGCCTATGGTCTTGATAAAATGTGCAATGATAAGAAAGAGCCGGCTAAGAACGTTTTAGTTTTTGATCTTGGCAGTGGGACATTTGATGTATCTTTGGTTAGAATTGGTAACCAGGTTTGTGAAGTGAAAGCAGTTAATGGAGACACTCATCTAGGTGGTGAGGATTTTGACAATAGAATGGTTGATTACTTTGTGTCTCAATTTAAAAGGAAACATAACAAGGATATTAATGGAGATTGTAGGGCTATTGGGAGGTTGAGATCTGCTTGTGAGAGGGCGAAAAGAATGCTTTCATCAACTACCGAGACTAGTATTGATGTAGATTGTCTCTATGAGGGTATTGATTTTAATTCGACCATCTCCCGTGCCAGGTTCGAAAAGATGAACTTGGATTTATTTAAAAATTGTATAAATCCTGTTAAGAAATGTTTGGAAGACGCCAATATGAAAAAGGGTGATGTTGATGATGTTGTTCTAGTTGGTGGGTCAACTAGGATTCCAAAAGTTCAAGAATTGTTGAAAGATTTCTTTAATGGGAAGGAGCTCTGCCAAAGCATTAACCCGGATGAGGCTGTTGCATATGGTGCTGCGATTCAAGCTGCAATCTTGAGTGGTGTACGTGACAATAAAGACTTTACTCTAGTAGACATCACTCCTTTGTCCCTTGGAGTTGAGACGGCTAATAATGGTGGTGAGATGGCCATTTTCATCCCAAGAAATTCAACCATTCCAGTGAAAGTGTCAAAACTGATGTGTACTTCAAAGCACAATCAGACATTCGTGTCATTTAATGTATTCGAAGGTGAAAGTCCCATCGCCTTAGAGAACAACCTGCTAGGTACGTTTGTTCTGTACAATATCCCTGAAGCACCGGTATGTCACGAAGAATTTGATGTCTGCTTTGAAATCAACAATGATGGTATCCTTACTGTGTCAGCACAACATATAGGAACTGATAACAAAAAACAAATCAATATTACAAATCACAGTGGCAGGTTATCCAAAAAAGAGATTGATCGAATGGTAGAGGAGGCTAATAAGTACAAGGCAGAGGACGAGGAGCACAAAAAAGTTGTTAACGCCAAGCTAGCATTACAGAAGTACGCTGAAAGTAAGTGGGACATGGTAGAAGTTTGCTGGAACAAGTTTGGAGAGGAGGATGCTAAAAAGATGAAGGATGCAATTGAGAAGACGATCCAGTGGCTCGACTGGAATATCAATCTCACTCGAGTTTCTGAATATGAGGAAAAGTTGAATGAGCTCAAGACAATTCTCGACCCTATAATTGGAGACATGCCTTGACAAAGGCGCTGCTACCATTATTCATTTTACTCCATAAAACAGACTTGACAAGTTTTAACATTATTCATCTATGTTTGAGTAATAGCTATGATTATAATTCTATGCATTTTAGACTTTCTATTATTATTCTCAATTAGTATGATTGCTCAAATTTAGGCTTTTTACTTGTAATTTGTTTGATTGAATTTCATTTTTAAGTGTTTGATTAGGATTGAAAACATTAATGAGATAGCTAGTATCGTATTGGCCTCTTTTGTACGTGTTACAAAAGCTTCGTTTTTTCAATTGTTTTGCGTCTAATCCCCTATAACTACAGCATTCAAAGCAATTGTTATGAATCATAGTCAAGTGAATGTTGAGCTTGTGTTAAAATGGAGTAGTGTTTTAGTAGTACCAATTTAGTTTAGTAGAAAAACAAAGTGAATTGGACCTCTTAGTTCTTGTCGTGTTATGCGCCCCTTGAAGCTTTTATGGATTTGGGCTACCTCCTAAGCTATTAAGTTGGACTAATAATATGGTTGTTACTTGTAGTTCTATCCTAACGGATTATATGTCATATGTGGTTAGTTATGGTAGTTAAAGTAAGTTGGATTTTTTTGTTTTTTTTAAAAGAAAATTAAATTAAAGTAAGTCCGTTCAAGAAACATAAATACCCTTTCTTGATCTATTATTCTAGAAAATGTTTTGAAAAATAACAAATGACTTCATTTATCCTTAGAACCATGTTTAAGCCGATTAACTTTCATGGGAAAATCCATTATAATATATGTATATAATATTATAGTAACTATTAACATTACTCCTTTTTTTGGGTTATATTTTAAGCGTTATATATATATATATAGTTTTAGGTACTCCTTTTTTTTTATCCTTTCCCTCTCCTCATTTCTCTCTCCAAAACACTAGCCTCCATTGTTGAATTTTGAAGGGCTTCCATCGATTTTAATCGGTGGAAAGCCCTAATCCTTGTTTCTTTATTGTTTTTTTAGGTTTATAATAATGCTTCCTCCTTTTGGGAGGAACTTTTCTCCCTCGAAAGAAAGGGTTTCCGATCTCCTTCGAAAGACAAGGGTTTTTCGACCTCCTTCGAAAGACAAGGTTTATCTCCTCTTTTCGAGGGAGAAATTTCTTAGTTTTGAATCCATGGTAGCAGATCTAATGGATTGTCGTGAAATTATTTTGTTGGTGAAAAAGTTGATCAAGTTTTCGAATACGAACGGATGAATCAGAAGAAAAACATCCTCACAGCTACAAAGGATCGTTAGATTGTCTCTCCAACAAGGCTGTAATTTACAGTGATATAAGCGGGAGATGCTCCGCAGTGCAAGATATACTTTTAATTCTATTTGATTCAATATCTTATGTTTTTGTTAACGTCGAATCTCTATTGTAGATGTCGTATGACTTTTAATTAATGAAATATTTTTGCTATTTTAAAAAAATATATATAGTTTTAGGTAGTTTAATTGACTTTATTATGTATAATAACTACATAAAAGGTAAGTGAGTGAGAGTCATAATTGAGGTAGTATTATAATCAATCAATAACAATATACTAAAAGACACACCAGCAATGACACGTGTCATTTTCTGGTGTGTCCTTTAGTTTTTTTTTATAAAAAAAAAAAATCAATTCTTTTACATAAATAAAAGAACATAAAGAGATTTATTATATCTTTGTAAAATATATATTGATACCATAAATTTAAGTATGAAAATAAAAATAAAATCAGATTCTTAACCTAATTTGTGATACATAATATTATGTACTACTCTACCATTTTCACAACAGGATTTTTTTCAAAAAAAAGTTTTTTGTGTTTAATTATGTATGAAACGCTTGCTAGGAATGTTTCAAAAAAAAAAAAAAAGCTTGCTAGGAAAGACATGAAAAAAATATTTGAAGTCAGTGGAAAAAAAAAATTGCATAAGAGAGAATGAAATAATGCGTAGTAGTGGGTAAAAAGGAAACTCTATTTAAGGGCTAAATACATATTGTTAAGGTACTCATTTGGAACAAGAAGAAAATGATACGGAGTATAAATTTGTCGGAGAAATATACTGTATATAAACATGCATATATGTGTATTTTAAATTACCTATTTTTTCAATAATAGACTCTTTCATAAATCATATCAAATTCATTTATGAAGTAATAACTTAGACAAATCAAATATATTGTTAATTAGATAATAGTTATTGATAATTACCGTGCATGGCACGGGATCTAACCTAGTTTGTTAGTATTAGAGTTAGGGCATGTTCTCTTACGTTGAAATTCAGTTCAGTTCAGTTCAGTTCAGTTCAGCTGAGTTCAGTTCAGTTCAGTTCAGTTCAGCTCAATTCAGTTCAGTTCAGTTCAGCTCCTAATTTCCTTCTCTTATAAAATATTCATTTCAGTTCAGTTCAGTTCAGTTCAGCTGAGTTCAGTTCAGTTCAGTTCAGTTCAGTTCAGCTGAGTTCAGTTCAGTTCAGTTCAGTTCAGTTCAGTTCAGCTGAGTTCAGTCAATGAGAACAGGCCCTTAATAGTTTATTTTAAAGTCAAAGATGTTATTTAAGGATGAAAACAACAATAATAGCTTTTGAGTACCCCTGTTTACAAAAATTTTACTTTACATTGGCCGTATTACCTTTTTAAAAGCTAATGGTAACTTTGGACCTACTTTAGGGTAACTTTAATTTATTGTTTTTAAGTTATAGATTAAAAGGTAAACTTTAGGGATAATTTAATCGAATCGAGCCTAAGGTTTACTCTTACTAGTTAGTTAATGACATCAATCATTTTACCTTAAAATAAGAGTAGACCACACCTTAAAATTTTACCTTAATATTAATGCATTAAGGAAAATATATTACTACGGCTTTACTTAAAATTATCAAGATGACGCAATCACACAATAATAATAACATTAAAATTAATGTGAAGGTGGCAGCTATCATTTGCTCCTTATCTAGCAGATTTTTTTTTTTTTTTTTTTTTTTTTTTTTTTTTTTTTTTTTTTTTTTTTTATTTGGAAGACTAGCAGTTACACTTATTAAAGAATTTTTGGCGTTTACTACTTAGATTTAGGTCCTAATTGCGATTATACTTGCTCATAAGCAAGTTTGAGTGCTCTAATTATCTAAACTCCTTTATGTCTCCCATGAATTTGTTTCAATGCCAAAAAACATGTTTTAAATTCGATTATAACACGAGAAAAAAATTGTGAAACAAGCGATGAAAATCAATTACTCTGTGAGAGTGAGGGATAGCTCAAGTGGTTAGAGCTCCCTCTCGGTTTCAGGAGATCCTAGGATCGATTCTTACCCCCGCCCTTGTGGCTCTCTGTTAGAATCCGCCTCTTTAACTATGTATCCCCTTCCCTTTTTATTGTATTTTCCCTTATGTAATGTCTCTTAAGTCTTTCTTTTTACTTTCTAGGCTCTAGGGAGAATTATTGTGTTACAGTCATTCCAACGTTCACTTGTATTTCTCTAGTAATACTATATAAAGCTCTTTAGGGAGCGAATGGTTATTGAATCTAAGCTCCCTACCCCTTTGCCTTGCTTTAAGACTTGTGTTGTTGTTTAAGCCTTTATAGATATTGTGCTTGCCTTGTCTTGAAGCATCCCCCACCAAACTAAGAAACCTTCAAGAGACGCCTTTCCTCGTCGGTTCCGCTTGTGCCCGCTTTGAAGTATCGGCCGTCACAAGCCCCGACTCTGCACCCGTGGTTAGCGAGTGCTCCTTGAGATACACTTGGTCCGTGTTGCTGTGTGCTCACGAACCTCTTCCGTTCTAGGCTTGCGTCCTTGTCCCCAATAGACGAGGGCGCGCCGCACGACCCGGTGTCAAAACATCCGGACCGTGACACTCTCTAAACACCAAAAAATAAAATCAATTACTCTGTATTAAAAATCAACTAAAACTCAGTAATGTTCTTTCATTTAAACACATATGACATGCTAACTCAGCAATTAATGCGTAGAGCAATAATCACTTACACACACTTACAACAAGCACACCTTGCACCTTAACCACTAAGTACTCACTAGCAGTCTAACATAACCTGAATTAAAGACACAGTTTGTAATCTTGACAAAAACAAAAGAAAAACAAGACTAAATTCTTAATTTCATACTAATGTAAAGTAGTAAAGTATCGAATCATCGAGCCTAGGATCGACTCTTTCGAGTCAATGAAAGCCTTCGTAAGGACCTCAACAATGTTGGTTTCGTCTCCTCTGCAAGAAAAGGGTGCTTCAAGAGATCACTTGCCGTTGGTCTCTTAGACGCCTTAGCCAGACACTTTTTAATGAACTTCCTAACCCTTTTGTCTTGCACCATGTACAGAGCACGCGGCTTAACACCCGACTTAATCTTTGCAAGAAGTTGACTGTTTGATCTGCATTCGCTGTACAAAGGTTCGTTAGTCATCATCTGTAGCACGCACATCCCGAACGAGTATATATCACTCTTCTCATCCTGATTACCCGCCAAATCCTCTGCTGATAAGTACAATAGTGTACCAGCAATATTATCAGTTTCGCCTTCAAATGGTACCGCGACACCAAAATCTGCTAGCTTAATCTTGCCCGAGACCCCATCAATTAAAATGTTGTCACCCTTAATATCACGGTGTATAATCGGAGGAGTTTGGTTGTGAAGATACTCTAACGCGCTTAAAATCTGTCGACACCAATTCTTGATTGCAGTAACATTACCAACAAGTTCATGTGACCTTCTGTAACTACTCAAACTCTTAGAAGGAGCAAGATCAGTAATCATGTTAATGAATCTACGATCTTTACTTATCCAATAAGCGTAACACTTGATTATATTCTCGTGGTGTAACTTTTTCAACAATTTAGGTTCTCCGCAACAATTTTTATTAGGAAAGATATGATATATTATTTGATTACAAGATATATTTTCTTATAGTTTATCTTAGGAAAAGATAATTAGTTTCCTAAGTTAGATAAGTTTTGGTTTCCTTGTTGCTCAAGGAGAGATCTTGTATAAATATGGATGTTGGGTGGAATATTATGATCAAGAAATACAATTCTAATTCTTCTATATTTTCTAAACATTATCATGGTATCGGAGCTAAGGTTGCTTCAATAAACAAATCTTGAAATTTTTTTTTTAATTCACCATGGGTAATTCATCCCCACCAACCAACCGTGTGAATGGAAAGTGGATCGTGGATACCGGTTGCTCCCATCATGTAACCGGCGATCTTTCTTGCTTGGTTGACGTTCATGATGTCCCGTCTTGCAATGTTGGTCTTCCGGATGGCCAAAGTGTTGTGGCCATGAAATAAGGAGTTGTAAAATTGACGGACAAAATCACTCTTTATAATGTTCTTTTTGTCCCAAAATTAAATTGTAACTTGATTTCGGTTTCACAATTATGCTCTACAAACAATTGTGAAGTCATAACTAACTCTATCACTTGTACTATACAGGACCAACGCACGAGGGAGGTGATTGGCACGGGTGATCTAAGGGATGGACTATACTATTTTCGAGAGGAGGCATCCATAGCGGTCGTTTCTATTGAAGACTCATCCAACTTGAAGCTTTGGCATAAAATATTGGGACACCCTTCCGAGAAAGTTGTAAAACTCCTACCTTTTCTCAGTAATTCTAGAGGTCATTTAAATAAAGATTGTGAAGTGTGTCATCGTTCTAAACACACTAGAGACAAATTTCCTTTAAGTGTTAATAAAGCTTCTCGTATTTTTGAAATAGTTCATTGTGATTTATGGGGGCCATACGACGAAACCTCTTCTTGTGGTGCTCACTATTTTTTTACTTTGGTGGATGATTATTCTCGTGCCGTTTGGATATATTTATTGATTGATAAAACTGAGGTGTTTAAGATGTTTATGTCTTTTATATCCATGATTGATAGACAATTTTCTCAGAAAATAAAAATAGTACGAAGTGATAATGGTACCGAATTTTTTTCTTTGAAAAATTATTTTTTGGCTCAAGGCATTATTTTTCAGACCTCTTGTGTGGGTACTCCTCAACAAAACGGGAGGGTTGAGAGAAAACATCAACATATCCTTAATGTTGCTCGTGCCCTTCGATTTCAGGGGGGGTTACCAATTTATTTTTGGGGAGAGTGTGCTCTTGCTGCGGCTCATCTGATAAATAGGACACCTTCAATACTTCTTAATAATAAAACCCCTTATGAGTTATTATTTGGCACCCCACCTTCGTTTAGTGAGTTACGTGTGTTTGGGTCCTTGTGTTTTGCTCATAATCAAAAGGCAAAAGGTGATAAATTTGCAAGTCATAGTCGTAAATGTGACTTTGTTGGTTATCCTTTTGGGAAGAAAGGATGGTATTTATATGACTTAGATAAAAAGGTTTTTTTTACCTCACGGGATGTTCGATTTTTTGAGGATGTGTATCCCTACTTGGATGTTGAGAGTACGAACATTGATATTTGGACACCAAATTTTGAGTCAAGTATTGATATGGGAGGTGACTTGGTTTTCCCATATAACCCCGAGGAGAGTTGCACCACTCTCGAGGCTCCCACTCAGCAGCAGCCGATTGTGGTCAGTGCGCCATCACCACAGTCGGCCGAGGCTCTTGCACAAGAGTAGCCGCATATGGCAGCCACGGACCCCGATGCTATGGGTCGTGGGCATCGTCAGAAATTTGCAAATAGCAAATACAAGGATTTTATCACTCATACTCGGATTTCTCGAAATAGTCCATCTTCTTCACCTACTCCAAGCATCCCACCTCCCTCAGGTATGCCATATCCTATAGCACATTATGTTAGTTGTGATAAATTTTCTGCAAAACATCGAAATTTTGTTGCAACAATAACAGCAGGTAGAGAGCCTCGTTCCTTCAAAGAGGCAATGCAGGATGAAGATTGGAAATTAGCAATGAGTGAAGAAATGCGTGCTCTTGAAAATAATGGTACTTGGACCTTGGAGAAATTGCCCCCCGGGAAGAAAGCCCTTGGTAGCCAATGGTTGTACAAAATTAAGTACAAATCTGATGGAAGCATTGAGCGACTCAAAGCTCGCTTGGTTGTGTATGGTAATCATCAAACCGAAGGCATTGATTATGATGAAACTTTTTCCCCGGTAGTCAAGATGACAACTGTTCGTGCTTTTCTTGCTATAGCCGCCTCGAAAAATTGGGAACTACATCAAATGGATGTTCACAATGCGTTCCTTCATGGTGATTTACACGAGGAAGTTTATATGAAACTCCCTCCGGGTTTTACTACGGATAACCCTGATCTTGTTTGTCGTCTTCGAAAATCCTTATATGGTCTTAAACAGGCGCCTAGGTGTTGGTTTGCCAAGCTCACAACTGCTTTGAAGAAATATGGTTTTGTACAATCATACCCGGACTACTCTCTTTTTACTTACACTAATGGGTCCATTCAACTAAACGTACTTGTTTATGTTGATGATTTAATTGTGGCCGGAAATAATTCGAATGCTATACAATTATTCAAAAATTATTTGGGCTCTTGTTTTCACATGAAAGACTTGGGTGTGCTCAAGTATTTTCTCGGCATTGAAGTGGCTAGGAGTTCTAAGGGGCTATTTTTGTGTCAACGTAAGTACGCTCTTGACATTATTTCGGAGACGGGACTCTTGGGGTCGAAACCTGCTAACACCCCAATGGAACAAAACCATCGTTTGGCACGTGCCACCGGGCCACTGCTCACGGACCCAGCAGCATATAGGAGGTTAGTTGGACGCTTGGTTTATTTGGGTGTTACACGCCCAGACCTCACATACTCGGTGCACGTTTTGTCACAATTCATGAAAGCACCGAAGCAAGAACACTAGGAGGTTGCCCTTAGAGTTGTTCGTTACCTCAAATGTACCCCGAATCAAGGCATTTTACTAAGGTCGGATAGTGAACTTGCTTTGCAAGGGTGGTGTGACTCCGATTGGGCAGCATGCCCCCTCACTCGGAGGTCCCTGTCGGGGTGGCTTGTCTTCTTAGGCCACTCTCCAATTGCTTGGAAAACAAAGAAGCAAGACACGGTTGCAACGTCCTCCGCCGAGGCTGAATATCGGTCTATGTATGCTATTACGTGTGAAATGAAGTGGTTGAAGGGCTTACTTCTTAGCTTGGGCATTCAACATCCCCGTGCTATACCAATTTATTGTGATAGTCAAGCGGCTATTCATATTGCTCAAAATCCCGTGTTTCACGAACGCACAAAACATATTGAAGTGGATTGCCACTTTGTTAGAGATGCTATTCAAGAGGGCCTCATTACTACTACTCATGTGCGTACAAATGAGCAATTGGCCGACATATTTACTAAGGCCTTGGGTAGATCACAATTTGAGTATCTCTTAAGCAAGTTGGGCATCTTTGATTCAAGTGCTCCAACTTGAGGGGGGTATTAGGAAAGATATGATATATTATTTGATTACAAGATATATTTTCTTATAGTTTATCTTAGGAAAAGATAATTAGTTTCCTAAGTTAGATAAGTTTTGGTTTCCTTGTTGCTCAAGGAGAGATCTTGTATAAATATGGATGTTGGGTGGAATATTATGATCAAGAAATACAATTCTAATTCTTCTATATTTTCTAAACATTATCAATTTTCAATCCTACCATTTTTCTCTAGGTCTGCATCTGTCACCATAATCTTGTTCCAAGCAACTAGTACACCATTGAATGTATCCAACGCCTCGTAAACGTTCTTCGAGGTCCCTTTTCCTATCACTACATTGTACCTTATGAATTGCCTTGACGGTCTTGGACTTCTCTCGTTAACTTTACGAGCATTGGATCGTGAACTCGAACCCACTTCAAAAATATCAGGATTCTTTCCCAGTGAAATCGGACCTCTAGTCTCTATTATTCGTGAACTCGAAGCCATTAGTATTAACAGCAATGAAGAAGAACCCGAGACAATCAATACTGATGAAAGTAGTTTTGTAAAAACAGAACACTTGAAAGGATGAAATCAGAATTCTTGGAGCAAATGATTTAATAATCAAGGGATGATTTTGTAGGATAAACAGAGAATTCTTGGAACAAATGATTCAATAATGAAACGAAGGGATGAATTTGTGGAATAAACAGAGAAATCTTGGAAGAAATGTTTTGATTAATGAAATTAAGGGATGAATTTGTGGAATAAGCAGAGAAATCTTGGAAGAAATGATTTGATTAATAAAATGAAGGGATGATTTTGTGGAATAAAACAGAGAAATCTTGGAACAAATGATTTATAACGGATTGCTATTTATAAAAGTATTTTTGATCTTTTTACTTGCACATGATTTAAAATGGGGTTAGTTGTAATCCAAACAGATTTTTGTAAGTCGGTTAATCGGTTATCAAGAAACAAAAATATCCTTTCTCTAAAATAAAATAGAATTAAAAGAATAAGAATAGAAAACATAAACCCTAGCCTCCTTTTCTCTCTTCTCTCTCCTAAACCTAGTCTTCATTGTCAATTTTCAAGGGGCTTCCATCGGATTTCACCGGTGGAAAGCCCCAATCTTTATTTTCTTTTAAGCCTTTTGTTTTAGGTTACAATAATGCATTGGCGGATCCAGGGGGGTACATAGAGTTACAGCTGTACCCCCATTCCGCCAAAAAAAAAAATACTGTTAAGATTAGAGACCGCCTTTATGTAATAGGCGGTCTCTTAGGTACTGTTATGTACTACTCCGCATCACCGAATCAGCCCCGCCTTTTTATGTTTAATTTAAAGAGATCGCCTATGTAAAAATTTGGTCTCTTAGGTTATTTTTTTTATACCTTCCATGCTAGAAGCCTAGGAGTTTCAGAATAGTACTTTTGATCAAAGAGAGCTACTGTTACAAAAACAGGTCTCTTAAGTGATATTGTTTATTTTTGCAAAGATTTGTACTTTTTATCAAAGAGACCTACTGTTACAAATAACAGGTCTCTTAGATAAAAAAAATTCTCCTCCCAATTTTATTACTTAATTTTAAGCCTTAGTGTCGGAAGATAGGGTGTATAGTACAAACAAATATTAATACAAATATACAATAGTAAAATTATTTATTAACTCAAAATTTATTAGTTAGGAAAAAATTATTACGCTCCACATATTACTTTTTATTTTGTAATTTGTTTTTTTATTAAACGTACTTTCGTACCCCCATTCCCCAAATTCTGGATCCGCCACTGCAATAATGTCTCCCTCGAAAGAAAGGGTTTATCTCCTTCGAAAGACAAGGTTTTTTCGATCTCCTTCGAAAGACAAGGTTTTTCGTACTCCTTCGAAAGACAAGGTTTTATTTGTGCTTAATTTGGTCTCCGGTTGTGCGGGGCTACTATTGATTAGGGCTCGGATTCGGGTTACGGAATCAGCACAAGAATTAACTTTCTTACAAAATTGTGAAGCGACGACGAATCCACTCAAAAAGTTGTATGAGACAACGAATCGAGAATATGCCGAATTGTTATATTTATGTATTTGGATTCTTAGCCCTTCCCCGATTAATTCTTGTTTGATTTTGTTAAATTCGTTTTCATTATCGTTCATTGTCAATTGTAGATGCCGTATGGCTTATATTAATGAAATTTAGTGTCCTTTGGGACTTCTTTCAAAAAAAAAAAAAAATATCCTTTCTTGATTTTATAAATTTTATTTTTTTAATTTTTTTGACATTCTTGATTTATTAATAATTCTCAAGTCAATCTCTAAATTTATGTTGGACTGACTAACTGTAATAATATTAGTTTCATTTAGTCTTGCAAAGTGTACTAAAGCAGATTTCCTATTTATGTGATTTATTATTATTATGATTATTACTGTTGTTGTTGTTATTTATTTTTTAACAGATGGTGCTATAGCTGGAGCTGTTGCTGGTGGTGTGGTAGAAGCAGCCTTATATCCGATAGATACGATTAAAACTCGGCTTTTGGTCATACTTAGCTATGTACACATTTTATAAGCAACTTTACGATTTTGAACTTGATTGATGACATCTTACAAGGTCTCACAACATTTTATACAATACTTATTCCTAGAGTTATATTACATGGATCTTCTAAATTGCTTTATTTAGTAGTTTGCTCATTTAAGTTTGACTTGTTCTGCTCTCTTTTTAAAGTGGTTATTTAGGTAACTCTAATGATTTGGATAGTGCGTGAATTATTTAGGTACCTCTAATGATTAGGTAATTCACTACATATTTAATTTTAATTCTTCATAAGCGGAATTCACTAATTCACCTTTAATTCACTCGTATTAGTAAGAATAGTGAATTAAAAGGTTAAATATATACGTGCGTGAAGACAAAAATGAAACTATATAGATGAAATTTGTCTTTTCACGTCAAATTCACTCGTTTTACTTTTCTTTTTGGGTCATAAAATTACTAGTTTGAATGTACCTAATTGAAACAAACATTGATTGGTCACTGTGACTTCGGGGGAAATTGTTGTAGCCAAAACTATGCAAACTCATCATGTCGTTTAATTTGTTAGAGTATGATCCTGTGTAGTGAGAGCCTCATTAAAATAGTATATCTCAATCACTTAAAATTACATAATTAGGATATAGTGAGAGACTTTTCAATGGGAGCTTTCATGGCATGTTGAACACATGTAATGTAAATTTATTAAATTAATTTGTTTTTTGTGGCCGGATTATTGGTGGCGTCGTATCTCGATTCTCGGGATTTCCAAAATTTGGTTCTTTTAATTCCTAAATTGTTTAGTTTCATTAAATAATTGTTTATTTATGGATAATGATAATTATGTGTCCGTCCAATAATTATTAATAGTTTAAAAGAAGTGTTTGAGCAAGAAAAACATAATAACATGCCAAGATTCAAACAATTTTTTTGAAAGCTTCGGTCCCTTAAGAAATTTCATACCATGTTGTATTGTTTAATCCTACTCAAGTAGAGTATTCTCATTCATACGTACATAACTATAATCTAGATCATTCTATTGTACACGTACGCGAGAATATGTGGCTTTACACACATAATTTGTAGTAATTATCCTTAGAATATAGTTTGAGAACATTGAGCAATAATTCAATACCATCTATGAAATGATGATGAGTAATTAAAACTTCTTTTTGGCTACACAAACAACTATTGGTTTCAATTCCATAATACGTACGTTTGTAATTATGTTCTTGATTTGCACTTTTTTTTTTGCTTGCCAAATCTATATGCCTCGAATTATAACAATAATAGAACAAGTTAATTTGATTGTTTGTCAAGTTTAGAGAGATTAGAGAGAATAGAGTTGTGTAATTCGTTTTAGGGTATGCACAAGTATAAATACAACATAACAAGATTAGGGCTCATTACTTCGACCCAAGTACTATACACTAAAGATGGAACAAGCTTGCTGACATGATGGCCAAGACCTCAAGATGTTTAGATGATGTAATGAATGTAACTAGGACGATTCCCAATCCCCCTGGTTATTGCATGGACCTCTATTTAGAGGATTGTAATAGACTTTGTACTGTTGGTTGACGCTATTTAAGTGCCTCTTTTCACCAAAAAAAAAAATAGGCTTAACATTGTTCTTGCTTTAATTATTGCAGACTTAAAACATACGAAGTATATTACATTAAGGTAAGCTTATTAGTTGGTTAATTGAATCCAAAAAGATTTAAAACCGAATTATTATAATACTTCTATTTGCATTTACATTTATAAAATTGCAAGTTTGATTACAAACTTAGTCCATGTATGGGATGATATCTGGGCATGACCGATATCTTGTGAAAACACGACCAGGTTTTAATAATTATAGAGAAGATGCTGATATGTTACAGAATGAAGACATGTCGGCCTGTATGGATGAGAAGCTCAACACGTGGCAACAGAAGCTCAACACTTGGCACAAAAGGCTCTGCATGGATGAGAGCCACCTGTCAAGGTAAACTATTATAAATAGTTGGTAAGACCTCATTAATGAGGGCATTTAATTACTCTCTCTTTCTCTAATCTCTCTCTACTTTCTCTCTCTTACTTATCTTCTCTTCTCAAACACTTTCTGACTTTATCATCGGAGTGGTTATCCCCGGATCACCCCGGGGTTAGCTAACTTCTTCTCATTGTGTAGGTTCTCAGCTTGCCGATAGGGGTATCAGAATCTCAGGTCCGAGTTCCTGGAGGAGTCGGGATCAGACAGAAACATTTGGCGCTAGAAGGAGGGGACAGTTGATCACTTCTATCGCCTAAGAACCTCACACAAAATATATATACAACAACAATAATCATGGCCGGAAACAATTTAAGCAATGGAATACCAGAAGGACAACCCCAGGTGGAGATAGTAGATGAAACCCATACCCTAGAGGGTAATCAGTTCCATATGCCGATAACCCCCCCTGCAGGAGGAAGGGAGGCAGAGGATCCTATGGCAGCATTTACTCCAGATGAATTGGAAACAGCCGCAAGGGTAATGAGTGCAATGAGCAAGAAGAGAAAGGAGGCTGAGGCAGCACGGGCTGAAAGAGAAGCTACCCAGGCCGATAGAGGAGCATCGCACCATCATCAGGAGGAACAACACAATCAGCTGGAGAACTCGTCAAGGAGACCCCGACATGAGTCGTCAATAAGGACGCATACAACATCACGGCAGGATGAGCAATCCTCGAGTCGTGTTGCGAGTACCAGAACTCAGCAGCAAAGAAGCTCACAAGTGGCAGGTCAAGCAGTACGCACGGTAGTGCAGTTAAGGGCATCCCCATTTGCCCAGCACATCTTAGAACAACCAATGGAGAAAGTGAAAATGCCGACTTGTAGATATGATGGAAGAGGGGATCCGGCAAGATTTATAACGTCTTATGAGGGACACATGATGCTGTACACAAACTCAGATGCAGTTTGGTGTAAGGTCTTTCCGACAACTTTGATTGGGGCTGCAGCCGATTGGTTTAACAACCTTGAAGTTGGATCAGTAGATAGCTTTGAAAGACTGACTGAGATGTTTGTAGGGCAATATGTCAGTAACAGCGTGAGGCAGAAAACTTCTGGAGAATTGATGGCTGTGGAGCAGAAATCAGATGAATCTTTGAGGGATTACATCAGGAGATTTAATAATGAAGCAAACACTATTCCGAAATTACAACAGGAGATAGCTGTGATGGCTTTGATGAATGGATTAGTTGATTCGGATTTCAAAAGGTATCTTACAAGGAAGAGTCTGCCGACATTGGCGGCAGCGTTCAGCAAAGCTCACGATTACATAAAGAGTGAGGAGCTGTTGAAGACGAGTAGCAGGCATATGGTGGTAGGAAAGGGGCAAAGTCAAAATGAGGGGACCTCGTCTGGAGGGAGCAGGCCGAGAACTCCTGCCCCGGGAAGGGGAGGAGGAAGTCGGCAAGATACCAGATCGACAAGGCTGCCAATGAGATACAGCACCTACACCCCCCTGAATACACCAAGGGCTGCAATCTACTCAGTGAATCAGAACAGAGAAGATTGGTCAAGGCCGATTCCCATGAAAGCAAGGTCGAGGGACATGAAGAAGTACTGTATGTTCCATAGGGATGTGGGGCATTATACAGAAGAGTGTACCCAATTGAAGGACAACATTGAGGAGTTGATTAGGAGAGGGCACCTAACACAATACCGGTTGAATACCGGTAGAAATCAACAACCGGCACAGGCCGTTGAGAGGCAACAGATAGAAGCAAGGCCTGAAAGAGCTCAAGGAAGAATAGTCCGACAAGGGGACGCAGGAATACCACCGTTATCTACTGGAAGAGTAGATGTGATAACGGGAGGACCGATACACGGAGGAACGATTAGTGGGGAAAAGAAGCATTTAGCGGAGCACCGGCATCTGGTTTTTGCTTTAGATGTAGATAATCGTCCTCGGCCGGCATCAATACCACAAGTTGTGTTTACGGAAGAAGATGCACGAGGTGTAGTGTTCCCACATGACGATCCGTTAGTCTTGATAATCAAGATAAATGGTGCCGACATCAAAAGGGTGCTGGTAGATGGGGGCAGCTCAGCAAATGTTTTGTTTGTTCAAGCTTTTAATGAGATGAATATCGGGAGGCAATACTTGAAACCGGTGTCGTATCCAGTAATCGGGTTTAATGGATCAACTGTGAGGCCGGAGGGGAGCATTGTGTTGCCTGTAAGGATGGGTGATGGACCACAAGCAAGAGATGTGATGGCAGAGTTTCTGGTGGTGGATGTCAAGTCGGCGTATAACGCAATTATCGGCAGACCGATAATTCATGACATGCAGGCTGTTGTATCAACCTACCACTTGGCAATAGCCTATGTGTCAAACTTGGGAGCTGTGGAAAAGGTGTATGGAGGTCAGGTTATGTCGAAAGCATGTTATGTAACAGCTTTGAAGAACCCAGTTGGTAGTGCCGCAGTTCCATGCAACCCAACAAGGGAAGGTGAGCCGACAGTGCAAGATTTGACAATGAAAAACTTTGATGCAAGACCTGAAGAAACACCAAGGCCGTTGCCGGGCGGAGAGACCGTCCAAGTTGAATTGCAGCCAGGCAACCCCAGTAGAACAGTGAAATTTGGGGCAGATATGGATGTGGAGACCAGGTGTAACCTGATAAGTTTATTGCGCGAGAACGCCGACGTCTTTGCGTTCTCGGCCAGTGAGATGCCAGGCATACATCCTGAGGTAATGGAACATAAGCTGAATGTTGATAGAAAGTTTAGGCCGATAAGGCAGAAGAAGCGTAATTTCTCGACTGAGAAGATAGAAGCGATCCAGGCCGAGGTGAATAAGCTCTTGGCAGCAGGGTTTATAGAACCCTGTACATATCCCGAATGGTTGGCAAACGTAGTAATGGTGAGGAAGCCGACAGGGAAATGGCGAATGTGTGTGGATTTTACAGATTTGAATAAAGCTTGCCCTAAGGATTGCTACCCATTACCTCGGATAGATAGGCTGGTAGATTCGACCTCTGGTCATGCCATGCTTAGTTTTTTGGATGCATTCTCAGGATATCATCAGGTCAGCATGCATAAGGCCGACAGAAATAAAACGGCCTTTATAACAGATGTAGGTGTGTATTGTTATAAGGCAATGCCGTTTGGGTTGAAAAATGCAGGGGCAACCTATCAGAAGTTGGTGGATAAGATTTTTGAGAAACAGAAAGGGCGGAATGTTGAGGTGTATGTGGATGATACGATAGTAAAGAGTAAGAACAAAGAAGACCATATAGCCGATCTGAGGGAGACATTCGAAACCTTGAGAAAATATCAAATGAAGTTGAATCCAGAGAAGTGTGTTTTTGGGGTTAGATCAGGGAAGTTTTTAGGTTTCATGGTTAGTGAACGGGGGATAGATGTGAATCCCGATAAGGTGAATGCGGTGCTTCAAATGAAACAACCAAAAACCATCCGTGATATACAGAGGTTAACGGGCAGGATGGCAGGGCTAACAAGATTTATCAGCAAATCAGCTGATAAAGCACTCCCGTTTTTTATGGTGCTGAGAAAGAATAAGGCATTTGAGTGGGGAAAAGAACAAAGTGATGCCTTAGAAGTAGTGAGGAATCATCTTAAATCTCTTCCCACAATTGCCAGGCCTGAGAAGGGAGAAGTGTTACAATTATACATCTCGGCATCACCAAAAACAATAGCGGCCGTTTTGTTGGTAGAAAGGAAGAGACAACAACAACCGATTTACTTTGTCAGCCATGTCTTGAATGCGGCAGAACGCAGATATCCAGTTATAGAAAAGATGGCTTTAGCTGTACTAGTAGCAGCCAGGAAGTTAAGACCTTACTTTGATGCACATCCGATAGAAGTACTCACCAATCATCCCCTGGAGAAGTCACTGCGCAAAATGGATACGTCTGGTAGACTACTGACATGGGCAGTAGAGTTATCGGAGTATGAAATAAGTTACAAGCCTAGGACGTCAATTAAGGCTCAAGCATTATCAGATTTTATTGTTGAAACCACATACACAGATGAAGAAGAGGAGTTGGGAACATGGCAGGTATCAGTTGATGGATCAGCCACAGCAACGGGGGCAGGGGCCGGAGTTGTGATAACGGCTCCAGATGGAAAAATATTTGAATACGCCATGAAATTTAAGTTCAAGGCAACAAATAATGAGGCCGAGTATGAAGCTGCGGTAGCCGGAATGCAGCTGTCAATAGCGGCAGAAGCAAAACGGCTAGTTTTGACAACTGATTCTCAGCTGGTGTCAAGCCAGTTTAGTGGGGAATACGAAACTCGAGAGCCAGCAATGGTGAAGTATTTGGAGAAAATGAAACAGTTAGCAGCTCAGTTGCAATACTTTGAGATTAAATTGGTTCCGAGATTAAGAAATGCTCAAGCAGATGCATTGGCAAGATTGGCAAGTTCAAGCTTCAATGACTTGGAAAGAACAGTAATGGTTGAGGTTTTAAGGCAGAGAAGCATAGATGAGATGTCGGCGGATGTCTGTTGTGTTGAAGTGGGGGATCAATGGTATGATAAAATACTGGCATACATTGTTCATGGTGTAGGGCCAACAGACAAAGGAGAGCTGAAAAGGTTACAGAAGGATAGTGTGTGGTTCGTTATGTACCAGGGCCAGTTGTACAAAAGGGGGTTTTCATTACCATTGCAAAGGTGTATAACGGATGTGGAATCAGCAAGGTTAATAGAAGAATTACACGAGGGAAGCTGTGGAAACCACCTTGGAACAAGAGCCTTGTCCAGAGAGGCAATGAGAAGGGGATACTACTGGCCGACAATGAACGCCGATGCAGTGGCTTATGTTAAAAAATGTGAAAAGTGTCAAAAGTTTGCCCCAATTATCAATTTGCCTCCAAATGATCTGACTCCGATATTGAACCCGATCCCTTTTGCCCAATGGGGGATGGATATAGTAGGCCCGTTCCCATCGGCCACAGGTGGCAGAAAGTATCTGATAGTGGGAATTGATTACTTCACCAAATGGATAGAAGCAGAACCAGTAACGAAGATAACGGCATCGGAGGTGAAAAAGTTTATATGGAAAAATATCTTCACGAGGTTTGGGTTGCCGATGGCGATGGTTTTTGATCATGGAACCCAGTTTGACTGTAAACCAGTCAAAGATCTCTTAATGATGTATAAGGTAAAATTTGCTTATGCAGCAGTATGCCATCCACAGTCTAACGGCCAAGCGGAAGCAGCAAATAAACAGATCATAGCAGCCATTAAGAAGAAGATAGAAGATGCAAAGGGTTTGTGGGCGGATTTGATACCAGAGATATTGTGGGCAAACCGGACAACAGTAAGGGAAGCCACAGGTGAATCACCTTATAACTTGGTTTTTGGGACAGAGGCGGTCATACCAGCAGAAGTCGGACTGCCGACATTTAGGGTTCAGCATTATTGTGAAGACCAAAATGATCTACTCCTGCGACAACAATTAGATTTTCTGCCAGAGCTAAGAGAGAAAGCAGCAGTTAAGTCAGCTGCGTTTAAAGAAAGAATGTCTAGAGCATATAACAGAAGGGTATCTCATCGGCCATTAAAGGCGGGAGATCTGGTACTACGAAGAACCGCAGCAACCGGTAAGGGAAATGAAGACGGGAAGCTGACTGCAAACTGGGAGGGGCCTTATCGGATTAGAGATGTCGTCGTCCAAGGGTCATTCTACCTGGAAACTTTGGATGGAACACCTCTAAAAAATGTATGGAATTCGGCTGTACTGAAGAAGTATTATGTGTAATAAACGTTTTTAATGTGAAGCTGATATCAAGAAAGATGTCAGTGATGAATTAAGAAGTATTCAGGCAATGCGCATTGAAATAGGCATCCTCCATTTAACAGAACATCGTTAAGTGGGACGGACAGCTCAAAACCGCTTCCATGAAGATAACAGTTATACAACCTAATCAGTTGTATACGTTAACTCATGAGGTTGCTGGTTCAAAATATAAATACCGGCCAAATCAATTCGAGTATACGCCGATATGAGGCGTAACTCAGAATGTGATCGCCGAGAGGGTACCTAACTGGCTGAAACAACAAAGCAGTAGGTGACCGATGTTATAATCTGAACCACCGACAACCGGTTATGACTCAGTATACATAGATCTACAACGAACTATATATACTGAGGGGAGCAGGGAGTGATATGGTATTTATCTGTCATACCTTGGTAAATGAGTGATATGGTATTTATCTGTCATACCTTGGTAAATTTTAATGCAATTTTTGGTAAAGACCTTATGTCTTCCAAAGCCGAGGTCTTGAAGTTTCTGATGGGAAGTTGTCGAACTTCAGATAAACTATCAGGTAAACTTTTATTTCTTGCAAGTTCTTTTATATATGCTGAAGTAGCAAGACAATATAGCTATCATAACGTTGTGAGTACAAACAGATTATAAAATGATAAGCAGAAAACAACATAGTTATGATAAAAAGTGTAGAAATTCGTAAGATAGTTGACAGACAACAAAAAAAAAAAAAATATAGTTGACAGATAGCAGATGAAATTGACAATCGACAGGCATCACCACAAAAAAGGGGTATATGCCGATAGGACAGCATTGTCAAAATAAGTGTTCATACATACAAAAGACAATTACAGAGTTAAAGCTGGTAAGGCCCAATGATACAAGACCCACAAGAGGATGTCGGTGATGACTGCCCGCCCCTTCAAGATTGTGCATTCTCAGGCACTGGGGAATCCAAAATGCTGGGATTTTTGGGGCCGTCATCAGCAGTTGGCGCCAGGTTATACAAGTCCTCTTCAGAGAATTGCTGCGCCTCGAAGCCGGAAGGGATCTTGTAGGCTTCCTCGCCGAAAGCCTTTTCAACTTTTGCCCAATCATCCTTCTTCCAACCGGCGACGTGGGCAATACATCTCTGAGCAGCGGTCCAACCTCCATCAAAACGATCTTGGAGTTTGGAGCAGAACTCGTCGGAGGCTAGATAACGGCCAACCGCTCTCCGACGGATACCAGGTTTGTCGGCTTCCATTTTTTGAACCTTTTCTTCAAGGCTCTTAATTTTAATCCTGGCATCCCGGAGATCTTTCTCAACTGAGGGAAGCCGCTCAACGGCCTTGTTTTTCTCAGTGATCTGAGTTTTCAAACTTTGCACCTCTAGCTCGAGATTGGCAACCCTCTCAGCCTTGACCTTCAGCTCCGACATCTCTTTGTCGTCTTTCTCTTTTATTTTCCTTAAGTCATCCAAAGCTTTTTCAGCATTTTTGATGACTTCCTGCATAGCACTTTCGCTGGCGGAGGCTTGATGATGCTTCTCCTGATAGTAACGATACATCTCAACCAGCTCTGTGCCAGACATGACGGCCTACAGAAATGTATATATAAGTAAAAATAGGGAAGCCGAGAACACTACATAAAAATATATATATAAAGAAATAAAGTAATAACATATATACGTACCTTCATCATGTTGTGCATGTGGATAGCAGCAAGGGGGCCGATTGGACCAGCAGGTCTGTCCATTGGCAGTGTCAAATTGCTCAACAATCGATAACCGAGATTCCCACCTTGCATTGGGTCATCGGTTATCATAGATTCGTTCCGGCCGACATCCATAGCAGGTTGCCAACGGTCGCCGGAATGGCCGGGAGGGACAGCAAACCCCTTCAGAACTTCATCTGGAAACCTTCCAGAAACACGTTCAATCCATTGATTGGACCGATAAGTCAAGGCTGGGATGCTGGAATCCGACCCAACCGTTGTAGGAGCAATTACGGTGGTTGCCTGAGGTAGACGGGGAGATTCAGCAGAAGTGAGATCTTCGACCTCAATACCCTGAATAACCTTCTTCACAACGGCCTCAGGGCTTTTAGCTTTGTTAGCAGTCGGGGTCTTTTCAGACACCGACTGGTCTTTCTTCTTCTCGGGCGCCGATTGCTCCCTTTTCTTTTCAGCTCGCCCTTCAGGTTGCCTGGGGCTGGAGATCACAATGCCGCCTCGCCGGTTGGCTAGAGGTGTTAGTTTTCTTTTCTTGGTATTTTCATCGGCCATGATCTCAGCTCTTCTCTTGGCACTAATGGCTGGAGCACGCCCGCAAACGGAAGCAAGAGTATCGTAGGGGTCGGAAGCTTTGGGGCAGCGCCTGATAACCCTTGTCCCGTCAGAAGATAGGCCGAGTTGTCTGTTATCCAACTTATCAATACCTGGTAAAAAGGAATGTAAATTCAATCAGTTAAATGCGAATATATATAAAAAAAATAATAATAAAAGGGTAAGGAAGGTAACACTAAACAAGTAAACTACGCCGTTTTCATTATGAAAAAAGAAAATGAATAATTAGTGAATAAGAATAATAAAGCTAAGAAGGATAAGCTATACCATGCTGGTCAGTCCAACAAAGACCGACACGAGAAAGCGGCGCGTTGCCCAGAATGTAACTCACATTCGGCACCCACACCGCAGGAATTAGACGGACCTTGCCGTCACCTTCATCATGTTCAGAGATGTCAAAGTAATTGACAGCCCTCTCTTCATGTTTCCCGAGATCTCTCTCGGGGATTGAATCAAAGTGGGGATGAGGCTTGAAAAAAGTTCTCCTCAAAGGAAAATCCTCTGGGACTGACATAAAGAAAAACTTATCCTTCCAACCTTTGCAGCTAGATAATTTAGGATGGACGGTATATTTATGAGGTAGGGTATATAAAGACCACCACCCATCTGATTGACCATCTCTCTTTAGGGTAATAAGCCGCCTGAATACATTAAGGGTTAGAGGGAAGTTCCGATATAGCATAACCCAAACTGTAGCGATAACGGCACGAATGGTTTGAGGGGTTAACTGGACCAGGCAAACGTTCCAAGCCTTCAAGATTTTAGCAACAAAGGGATGTAGAGGAAAGCGGAGGCCGAAATCCAAGTGCTTCATGTAAACAGCAACGGAACCAGCTGGACAATCTAACACTGAAGCTCCAGATGGAGGGAGAGACAACCCATACCCATCAGGTAAGTTAAAGAACTTTTTCGCACGACGACAATAGTCCTTTGTAATTGCCGTTTTCCTAAAAGCTTCACTTATCTTTTCCTTTGCTACTTTTCCGTCGTTGGCAAGAACCATAGGTTGTCGGAACTCAGCCCTATCAGTCTCAGAACTATACCCCTCGTCCAGATTCTCTTCCTGGATAACCTCAGCTGTTAAATCAACAATGTTATTCCTACTCTCATTATTTACACTGTCTTCCTGAGCGTCGTCATCTCTTAAAACTGAGTTGACGGCAGAATCATGAACAGGAGATGACGGACCTTCTTCAGGTGTCAAAGGGATGTCATCCTCAAGTTCTTCTTCAGAAGAACTTACAACCTGACCTTGTCCAGGTCTTTTGCTAGATTCCGCTGCCTTGGCGGCCTCAGCTGCTTTAGCTACTTTGGCGGCCTCAGCGGCTTCACGGGCGACGGCTCGGGGTTGATAACTTGTACTCTTTACCCTTGGCATAGTGTTTATACCTATATTGCCAACGTTAGTGCCGTATTGATTAAAATATCGTCTCCCAGTAAAGCTGCGTAAGTGATAACGGACATTAATGATAAGTGTTTTATTTGTCCACTTATCATGGTATTTTTAGCACAATTTTGTTGTCATTTTCCCCTCTTTACCCCCCCTTTCCGACTCCTTTTTGTGTATGATTACAACTTTTGGCTTCCCCATTCCTTTTTATGTGTGTGTTCGTGTTTGTAGATGCAAGGAGAAATTGGTCATATAGCATGAACATGAAGAACTATATTGGAAGCAAAGCACAAGAGGAGAGGGCGTGCAACCCCTTAGGAGGGGGCGCTCCTACCCCAAGCGCCACAATCTGCCTCTCTTTATTCCCAGCTAGGAGAGGGCGTGCACCATAGTAGGAGCGGGCGCTCCTCCCTGATCTTCCACAAACTGCCTCAAATCGCTGCAGGAGGAGAGGGCGCGCAAGAGACAGGAGAGGGCGCTCCAGCCTGAGGAGCGGGCGCTCCTACATGCAGACCCGACTTTTTGGGCGGATTTTACAATGTTATTTCGGGGTGTATAAATACGACCCTTGGCTTCAGTTTTCTGCATCTTCTTCCTTGGAGAAGATCACCTTCTTCCCTTTAGTCTTCTTAGGCCCTTAACTCTCTAAACTCTTATTAATTAGCTTAGTTTCTCTCAAACTCTATCATTGAAGTAGATTAATTGAAGTTTGTATTCTTCCTTTCAACATTTTCTCAACCTTGAAGCTTCATTAGTAATCTCTTTCCTCTATCCCTTACTCTTTATTTTCTGTTTTTAATTCCTTGAATTGTAGATTTCTCTCTTAATCTTGGTTAATTGTTGTTGCATGTTCAATCTACTTTGTTCTTACTACTCTCTTCAATTTGTTAGATTAATTTTGAATTTAGATATTGTTGTTAGAATGTTCTTCACCATGTTTAGTGAGTAGTTTCTTAACTAGGGGTTGGGTGGAGACCCAACCAAGCCATGGGTTAATTGATGTTTGTGTTTGCATGTTCATTTTGGGTTGATGATTGATTGTTAAAGAATTGGTTAATTGCATGTGTAATTGGATGGCCACTTATTGCTCATGTATTCACTTCTATGCTTGCATTGAAAGATGAGGTCTAGATGTGAGCCATTTCTTGTATGATTATGCTAAATTCCTCTTGATTACGGTACCTCGTTTGGATGATGTAGTAGTCTTAGTTGCGGTAATTAGGAGAGAAATCCCAATTATTTGTGCCTTAGTACTATCTCGAACCGATCGAAAGACAAACCCGAGTTAGTAGTCTACTTCCCATCGTTAAAACTTGGTTGGCCTATCTTGTTAGTCGAGTTTAGTTTAGGAATGCTTAGTGTTGTAGTTTCGAGAGAAGTGAACCTTTTCTTGTATGATTAAACCGAATTTCTATCTTGATTACGGTTCCTTGTTTGGATGATGTAGTAGTCTTAGTTGCGATAATTAGGTGAGAAATCCCAATTATTTGTGCCTTAGTACTATCTCGAATCGATCGAAAGACGAACCCGAGTTAGTAGTCTACTTCCTATTGTTAAGACTTGGTTGGCCTATCTTGCTAGTTGAGTTTGGTTTAAGAATGCTTAGTGTGGTGGCTTCGAAAGAAGACAATGTTGAGTGCCCTTTCTATCACCCAATTTGTGTACATGCTTGCCTATTGTTTTGATTCATTGGTTTGGTTGGTGTCGATTCCCATTTCCCCCTAGTGTTTGTCTCCATATAGTAGTTATTTAATCAAACCTCCCATTTGTGACCGAACTAGATTACAACCGTTTCATATTCTCGGTGTACTCATACCCATTCCCTGTGGATACGATCCTTTACTTGCCCTAGACTTGTCTTAGGTTAGTTTAGGTAGAAATAGTGTTTGGCTTGAGGGTGATTGTCCAACGACCGATTATTTCCCTCTACCAATTAACAGGCTCAACGTCAAGAATTTCAGTATCGGCAGGGATATCAGGGTTAGTAGGGTGAAGGGCACTTTCACGGTGGGCAATGGTCCTATGTATCATAAAAGCGCGTTTTTCTTCTTCAGAAGTTAACGTCTCAAAAGGGTAGTCAATATTATCAGAAAGGGAAGACGAATTACCCTGATTTCTACCGGTTTCTTTGCCTAAGGATTGCCTAATTAAGCGACGCCTAGCAGTACTAAGGTTAGGGAAATTCTCTTCAACACTATCTTCCGACATTTAATTTAAAAATGAGAAAATAAAACAAACATGCAAAATCAAGAGGTTAAGGAGCGGCAATACCTTCGACAAAAGTCGCTGATACGATGGACTTAAAGTGAGAAGTGACGAAGAAGAAAAGTGCGCTGAATACACTAAGAGGAGTACACCGAAATTAGGAAGAATCCGTCAAAAGCACTTTTTTGTTGGAGAGCAATTGCGATTGAGAAGAGTTTAGAAGAGAATGAAAGTGAAATAAACAAAGAACGACGGAATTTTTGATCTAAAAAGAAAAACTGAAGAGTCAGTTGAAATGAAAGGCGGTTCAGAAATCCAACGGCCCTGAATCAATAATCAATTTCAAAAAGCAACGGCAGGATTTATGACACGTGTATTAATTTTCCCGCTTCAAAAAAAAAAAAAAAAAAAAAACGGTTACACTTCAATTTTGTAACAAGTAGACCTTGTCTGCTATCAGCAAACAAGGTCACTTGGGGAGGAAAACGGAGTTTTTCGCTCCCGAGTATTTTGTAACAAGTAGACCTTGTCTGCTATCAGCAAACAAGGTCACTTGGGGAGGAAAACGGAGTTTTTCGCTCCCGAGTATTTTGTAACAAGTAGACCTTGTCTGCTATCGGCAAACAAGGTCACTTGGGGAGGAAAACGGAGTTTTTCGCTCCCGAATATTTTGTAACAAGTAGACCTTGTCTGCTATCGGAAAACAAGGTCACTTGGGGAGGAAAACGGAGTTTTTCGCTCCCGAGTATTTTGTAACGTAACAAGTAGACCTTGTCTGCTATCAGCAAACAAGGTCACTTGGGGAGGAAAACGGAGTTTTTCGCTCCCGAGTATTTTGTAACAAGTAGACCTTGTCTGCTATCGGCAAACAAGGTCACTTGGGGAGGAAAACGGAGTTTTTCGCTCCCGAATATTTTGTAACAAGTAGACCTTGTCTGCTATCGGAAAACAAGGTCACTTGGGGAGGAAAACAGAGTTTTTCGCTCCCGAGTATTTTGTAACAAGTAGACCTTGTCTGCTATCAGCAAACAAGGTCACTTGGGGAGGAAAACGGAGTTTTTCGCTCCCGAGTATTTTGTAACAAGTAGACCTTGTCTGCTATCGGCAAACAAGGTCACTTGGGGTGGAAAACGGAGTTTATACAAATGAAAAACTTCTCAGCAAAAGAATATAGGGCTTAAATATAGGGATACATATACACAAGTCAATTTGTCTGGATACAAGTCAAGCAAGTAAAGTGAATTGTGACAAAGCCAAGACCACAAGATCAGTAATAAAACTTTGTCAGTAAGCAGTACTTGACAGAGTACAAGAACCGTTGCTACAATACAATTTACAGCATAAGGAAAAGTCTGAAGAATGAGATGTGGAACCCAAAGTTTGTTTCGTTAGGTTCAGCTTGTTATTCATATAAACTGAGCACGATGATGAATGATCATACGTCCTCACTTGGGGGGCTAATTGTATGGGATGATATCTGGGCATGACCGATATCTTGTGAAAACACGACCAGGTTTTAATAATTATAGAGAAGATGCTGATATGTTACAGAATGAAGACATGTCGGCCTATATGGATGAGAAGCTCAACACGTGGCAACAGAAGCTCAACACTTGGCACAAAAGGCTCTTCATGGATGAGAGCCACCTGTCAAGGTAAACTATTATAAATAGTTGGTAAGACCTCATTAATGAGGGCATTTAATTACTCTCTCTTTCTCTAATCTCTCTCTACTTTCTCTCTCTTACTTATCTTCTCTTCTCAAATACTTTCTGACTTTATCATCGGAGTGGTTATCCCCGGATCACCCCGGGGTTAGCTAACTTCTTCTCATTGTGTAGGTTCTCAGCTTGCCGATAGGGGTATCAGAATCTCAGGTCCGAGTTCCTGGAGGAGTCGGGATCAGACAGAAACAGTCCATTTTTTACACATCCTAATACAATGCAATAGTGAATACCGATAAGAATTAGACATAGAGTGTCGTACATTATATTATCAATAATTACTCCAATCCCTATGAATTTTGACTCGAAACTAAAAAAGCATTATAATTGACAGAACTAGCTAATAACATATAATAGAGTAGCAAATCACACGGTCATACTAGTACATATTGTGGTATGAAACATTTATAGAAGATGAAAGAAAACGCCTAACTAACTAACTTAAAAAACAAAGTGGGGGGTTCTATGACTATTCAGGGGCGCCTTGACTTTATTCAATGGCGTCTTGATCTAGGCTTAGTAGAGGTTCCTTTCTCGGGGCCGCCTTTTACTTGGACTAATGGCCGTGTTGATATGGATCCGACTTTCGAACGTTTGGACCGTGCTTATGCCACGGCGGATTGGTTTACTCAGTACCCTGACTCACATCTGTCTCATCAACCAATCCTTTTTTCGGACCACGCTGCCATTGTCTTTTCAGATTCAATGGACCATGACGATATCCGTCGGCCTTACCGGATTGAGAACTGGTGTTTATCTGCTAAGGAAGTGTGTGCCTTTGTTAGTTTGATCTGCTCTTCACAGTATTCTGGTTCCCCGCAATTCTCTCTTTCACGTAAATTGTCCGCTATCAGGGATAAACTTCGGCAATGGTGTCTTTCTCATCGGAAAACATGGGGTATTAATTGGAGAGCTCTTTGTCATACTGTTCATTCAAACTTTGCTGACTTTCATTCTTCTCAAGGACGTCGGCTTTTCCTCTCTGTTCGTAATGAGAGGGTAGCGGAGGCTCACGCTGCTTTTTTTATATTGGCGTCAGCGAGCTAAGATTCGTTGGGATGCCTTTGGGGAATCCAATTCCAAACTTTTGTTTTCGATGGTCCAAGCCAGACACAGGCATAACTTCATTCACAGCCTTAAGGATTCGGAGGGGGCCTGGATTTCTGACAAGAGCAGGATTCGCTCTATGATCTTATCTTTTTACTCAGATTTGTATACTCCAATCCCTCTCCAAGAACACCTGCCAGATTTCCAGTGGGACACATTGGATATTCCCAAATTAACTTCCAGTCAACAACAATCTCTGATGCAGTCTTTTTCGCCTCGGGAAATTCGGGACGCTATGTTTGATATTGCGGATGATAAGTCCCCTGGTCCGGATGGTTTTACTTCTGTTTTTTTCAAAACCCACTGGGAGCATATTGGGCAACAGGTAGTTTCAGCTATTCAATATTTCTTTGCCCATGGATTTATGTTGAAAGATTGGAATAGAACTTTCTTAGTTCTTCTACCAAAGGTGGACCAACCGGAAAATGTAAGTCAATTTCGTCCGATTGGCTTATGTAATGTCATGTATAAGTGTATTGCTAAGTGCATTGCTAGGCGCCTTCGTCTGATCATGCCCTCTTTAGTCTCTGGGTTTCAAAATGCTTTTGTTCTTGGTCGTTTGTTAACTGACAATGCTTTGATTGCTCATGAGCTACTGGAGTATATGAATAGGTCACGCGCCAAGAAGTCTTTTTTTGTTGCCTTGAAGCTTGATATGAGTAAGGCGTATGACAGAGTTAGATGGGATTTCCTTATTCGTACCCTGCAGGCCTTTGGCTTACCGCCCTATTGGGTTCACATTTTGTCCCAATGTGTTTCCACGGTGTCCTATCAGGTGCTGATTAATGGCTCGCTGACCCCTGCCTTTGTTCCAAAGTGTGGCCTGCGACAGGGGGATCCCCTTTCGCCTTATCTGTTCGTACTTTGTATGGAGATTTTATCGGCCATGCTTCGTCGTGCGGAATCTCAACAATTACTCTCTGGCATTTGCATTGCGCGTGGTAGTCCTTCGATTTCGCATTTGTTTTTCGCTGATGATTCCCTGTTGTTCTTTAAAGTTACTCCGCAGGTATGCGAGAATGTCATGGGTCTGCTTCACCGTTATTGTGCGGAGTCTGGCCAACTGATTAATCTGCAAAAATCCTTCGTTAAGTTCAGCCCAAATACTCCGCAAGATTACCGTGAGTTTTTGGCTCGTAGCCTTCGTCTGCAATCCACCTCCAACTTGGGTACTTATTTGGGGCTGCCAGTTATATATTACAGAAAGTTAGCTCAAGAAATTCCAGCAACCGAGAAAAACTTACCATGCCTCATCACACTGGTAGTACACCTTTCAGACAAATTATTTGGGAAGAAATGGTAAGATTAACTTCTACTTATAGCCTTAAATTTCGTACTACTGGATAATAATAATATTGTGACGATCTGATTAACTTTGAAGGGTGGAAAAGAAGGAAAGGATCCACCTCCTATTTCTGCTATTTTCAAGAAGACTAGATCGGGGAAGTCTGGGAACTTAAAAGAGCCTGAAATTGCAAAATATGTATGTCATCTTTGTAGTTTTAAAAGAAACTAACATCATTATATATGTGTGGAACTAGTATAATGATTTTTTTTCTAAAAATTTATGTAGGATGAGATAGTAAGTGTGGAAACAGAAAATCCATCACTCTCACACTTTGACGTTGTTGAAAAATGCTTTGGGCCACAAGATCGTGGTAGTGTAGTTTGTTTTGGCTTTGGTGTAAGACCTAAGGATGTACGAGGCCCTTTACCTACTAGAGCAGATCTTACAGCAAGTCTCCACGAGAAACAGAAAGAGAATAATGATCTTCAAAAGAAAATGGATGAAATGGAAAAAACTCATCAAGAGGAGCGTGAGGCCAACAACAAAAAGATGGACGATTTAGCAAAGAAACTCAATATGTTCATGTCAATGTATATGCAACAAGCTAGTAGTGGTGATGATCAAGCTAATCCTAATGCTAATTGAAACTAAGGTAAGATGACTTTATATATATATTTTCTTCTTATCTTCTAATATGTTTGATTGTCTATCCTAAATATTACCTATGTTTCAATGGATTGCAGGGATATATAGTAGATATTATTGGAACAACTTTTGAAGACTTGACAAAGCTCAACATGCTCATGGAAGCTTCTATTTTTGTGATTGATCGAATCCACTAATTTTAGTTAGATCAATACTTTTGATATATTCTAACTTTAGTTTATTGGAAATATTCTAAGCACATCGTATATATGATGATTTTTGCTATTTTGGATGATTAAAGAATGTGTATCCTTACTTTTGAATATATGTAATTGACATTGTGTTAAACTATATATGATATCAATGAGCAAGTTTGGAGTTATTATAAGGGTGTGCTAAATTGCAACTTTATAACTATTTTGATTAGTATATTATTTGTGCAAAAATTATATTTAAAATTTATATATAAAAAAATGATGATAAGAAATCTAGTCGTAATTATAAAATTATTTGTCGTAAGTAATTAACATTAAATTTTAAGAAAAAATAATCGCGACAAGTAATCTGGTCGTGAATGTGTACAATTGTTGTCTATGAGGAAAATGACGACAAGAAATTTGGTCGTAATTATAATATTTATTTGTCGTAAGTAATTAACATTACATTATCATAAACATTAATTACGACAAGTAATTTGGTCGTGAATGTGTACAGTAACGACAAGAAATCTGGTCATAATTATAAAATTTAGTTGTTGTAAGTAATTAACATAACATTATCGGAAACAATAATTACGACAAGTAATCTGGCCGTGAATGTGTACAATAACGACAAGTTTTGTACCTCGTCGCAAAAAACTTAATTACGACGAGTCTTCAAAACCAGTCGTCAACTTTTCGCGACCAAGCCTATAGCGACGACTGACGACCATACGCGTTTCTCGTCGTAAAAGCCCTTTTACGACCAGATTAAGCTCATTTGCAACTGGAAAACGCGTTGTAGATGAACTATTTTCTAGTAGTGTACTGCCATCATTTCGCTGGCCTCAGACTGGGAACGGCGCTGTATTTTGGCTCATGAATTCCATACCTTTGCCACTCGCCCGATTCATCATCAGGATAGTTCTCCTTGTTCTTCCTCGAGTTGGCTTTGTGGTAGCCCTTCTTCTCCGTGGGACGTCTGCATTTTACTGGATGGTTCGTGGTTAGCTTCGGATTTTACGGCTGGGGTTGGTTGGGTCTTTCGTGCTCCCTTGTCTGCTGCGGTTTTAGGGGGAGGTGCTCGGGCTGTGGTTGCCTCGTCTTCCACTCATGCGGAATTGCTGGCCTGTTTCTGGGCTCTTCGTCATGCTATCCAAAGAGGGTTTCACCGGGTTCTTCTTTATACTGACTGTACTTCTATTTGCTTTCCTCTTGCAGACGGACACTCTGGTGATATATCTCTTCATTGGATTTTACAAGATACCCGGATTTTACTACGCTCTTTTGATGCTTGTCAAATTCAAAAGGTTCCCCGGTCTTGGGTTTCTCCGGCGCACTGGTTAGCTGGGCAGGCGCGGCGTCGGGAGATTTTATTTTGGTCCTTTTAGTTTAGTTTAGTTTCTTTTGTTAGTTCTCACTGTCAAAAAAAAAAATATATATGTTTCTTGATCTTGATAGAACCCCCTATAAATCTTTCTATCCCCTTGAATTCTTTACCCTCATTTCTCTCTCTAAATCTCTGAATCTCTCTAAAAAAAGTCTAAAATCTTTTCTCTCAAAATCTCTCTAAAAGCTTACCTTTTCTCTCTCAAAATCTCTCTGAAAAACCTTTTCTCACAATGAACAACAATGACAACAATGAAAATGGTGCTCCAAACGATGGTGAGGTTCATACAAGAGACAGTTGGATTGATATTATATTCGGTCCTCATTTTTTTACTTTTCATCATAGTCCTCCTTCTCTTGGTTTTTGGTACATTTCTCGCCCCCATAGCACTTCTTACCGTGGGCCGTGACCTAGAGTCGGTGGATATTATACCATCCTTTTCCGTGAAGTATTACCATGCGACTAATGCGACTAACACCCCCAATACCACGGAACTGTTCATCGAAAACTCTTCAGATACCATCCTTGCCAAGCCTATCGTTATCTTTCCCCCGGCCAGAATCCGACCCTACAAACCGCCTTTCGTCAAGGACGTCAACAAGAAGACATCACATTGAAAGTACCTACGTGATCCAAAGGTCGTGTTAAATTGTTAACAATTGTGAGATTTGCTACGATCAAACTGTTGTTAATTCTGCTGTTCTATCTCTTCCACCCCTATTCTAAGCCAATCTGAGGACTTCCCTTTCTGTTCCCTAGGCAAAGGCAATCACTTTGAGACATCTTCAGCTTATTTGTATCTTTGGAATCAGACCTATCCTAGAAGTAGGGACTCTTTCTTGACTGATGACATCTGGAATTTGGATGTAAAACTTTCTGTGAAATTCTTTTTGTGGGCCTGTGCCTGGCAAAGTTTACCTACTTCTGCCGTTATTCATTCTAGGAACATTACCCCTGCCAGTAAGTGCTCTTTCTGCCCCCAAACTGATGAAACTATCATCCATGCCCTTAGGGATTATCCTAGAGCTACTGAAATTTGGTCTTCCATCCCTTGCCCCCAATACTTCTTCACTGACCCTTTCTCTACTTGGTTCCCTAACAACATTAAAGACACCAGCAAATCCTTGTTTCTTGATCAGGACTGGAACTGCCTCTTTGCTCTAATCTGTTGGAAATTATGGCTGAGGAGGAACAAATGGGTTTTTAGTAAGACTAATGTCCCAATTGATCAGTGGTGGCATGCTTTAAAGTGAATGATCCATGAGACAACCTTTCTGACCCCTGCCAAGTCTCACAAGACTATGGTGTATATCCCTCCCACTATTGATTCTGCTCTATGTATTGCTGTGGATGCTTCCTTTTGTCATGTCAGAAAATCTGCAGGGATAGCTTGTGTTTGTAGAACGAAAGAAGGGGCCCGGATCCAGGGGATTGCCATTCATGTGAGAACCATTAGCCCTGCCATGGCTGAATGCTTAGCCATCCTGCTTGCTTTAAAGCGGTGCCAATCAAAGAACTGGGAGGACAGCTCCATACTTTCAGACTGCCAGAGATGTACTGTTAGCATCAATGATTGCTATGCCCCCCCTGATGAGTTGTCTCCTTTTATTAATATCTGCAGCGACTTAAGACAGAGTTTGATCCAATGCAAGGTGATGTACGTGTCAAGGAGGAGTATCCAGGAGGTAGATCAGATGGCCAGGGCAGCTAGATTGGGTCTTGCAGCTCAGTGCATGGGGGTTTTTAACCCAGCTGTGTTTCTTTGTAATGCTACTATTCTCATCCCCACCCCCTAATTTGCAACAAAACTACTCTTCGTCTAATGTAGCTACTATTAGTCCGGATGGAAACTATTTGGGTGTTGTGACACCGTCTTTTGAACCTCCTTAGTGAGGTGTATCTTTGTACTATTGATGTGTTAACAGCCTAACTTTTTAATATATCTGCTCATTCCAACCAAAAAAAAAAACAGTTGTTAATTGTTCTTTTAGATTACTACTTTGCATAAGTTCTGTTGTTAGTTAGTTCGTTCTTATATAGTTCTGTTGTTAGTTAGTTCGTTCTTTTAGTTCGTTCTTGGAATGATGTTATATATAGTTCTGTTGTTAGTTAGTTCGTTCTTTTAGTTTGTTCTTGGAATGATGTTATATATAGTTCTGTTGTTTTTTAAAGAATGCTAGTACAAAATATAAAGCTAGATTAGATTTGTGGCAGGATCTGATTAGAATGTATCCTAATGTGTCTGTACCTTGGGTAGTAATAGGAGATTTTAATGAAGTTATGTCCCCCTCTGAAAAATTAGGAGGACTTCCTGTTAAGATGAATAGAATTAATAGCTTTAGAGATGCTATGAATGCTTGTGATCTGCATGATGTTGGGTTCTGTGGTCCTAAGTTTACTTGGACTAATAAAAGAAAGTCTAATCCCATTCTCCAAAGGTTGGATAGAGCCTTTGTGAACACTTCTTGGCTGCTTGCCTTCCCTGATACTACCCTATCCCACCTTACAAGAGAATCTTCTGATCACTGCCCCATAAAACTCTCCATTGTTAAACCACCTTCAGCCTTTGTTCATCATCCAAAACCTTTCAAAATGGAGACCCTTTGGTATCACCATCTAGGGTTCCCTCAGTTTATCTCCTCTTCTTGGGAGCAGGGTCCATCTCATTTCCATTGCAAGCTAGCTTCCCTCTCTCCAAAAATTTCTGATTGGGTTAAAGATAATGTGGGAGATGTCTAATTGAAGTTGAAGAAGATCAGGGCTAGGATTCATGGAATCCAGCTAGCCTATTCTCACTCCCAAAACATAAACCATCTTATGAATCTGGAGGAAGACCTCCAATCTGAGTTGCATGATACTCTTCTGCAAGAAGAGGAGTTCTGGAAACTAAGATCCAGAATCAATTGGCTAGTGAAGGGTGATAGAAACACTAGCTTCTTCCATAAGTCTGTAATGATGAGAAGGAGGAGAAATAGAATTACTGAGCTTGAATCTGATTCAAGGACTGTCATCCCTGACTGTGACTTGGAAAATCATATTGTTGGATACTTCTCTTCCCTCTTCACCTCTGAACTTCCCCAAATAGAGGATCTCCCTCCTAGTCTGGACCCTGCCATCAAAATTGATCACCCCCCTTCTCTAAGTGAAGTGCATTCTGCTCTTTTCCAACTTGGTCCTTACAAAGCTCCTGGTGTGGATGGGTACCACCCTTTCTTTATCCAAACTCACTGGAATTCCCTTTGGACAGATATCTTCAGATTTGTTCAGTCTTGCTTCTGTAATAAGGCTATTCCCCCTGAAGTCAACATAACCTCCTTTTGCCTCATTCCTAAAGTTGACCACCCAAAAACCATCAAACGATTCAGGCCAATCAGTCTCTGCACCTCTGCTTATAAAGTTGAATTGAAACTCTTAGTGAACAGGCTAAGACCTTTTCTTCCTGATATCATTTCTCCCAATCAGAATAGCTTCCTTCCTGGGAGAGGCTGTAACATAAACTATATTGCTGCTTCAGAAGTCCTTCATTCCATGAGAAAGAAAAAAGGAAACACAGGCTGGTTTGCCTTGAAAATAGACCTGGAAAAGGCCTATGACAGAATGGAGTGGAGCTTTATTCAATCTTGCCTTCATAGACATGGTCTTGACCAAGACTCAATCAAATTAATCATGAGTTGTGTCACTTCTGCTTCTTCTCAAGTTCTTATTAATGGTCAAGCATCTCAGTTTTTCAACTCCTCAAGGGGCCTAAGGCAGGGAGACCCCCTTTCCCCCTATCTCTTCATTCTCTGCATGGAGTATCTGTCCTATCTTATCCTTCAAGCCACTGAGAGTGGTAGCTGGAAACCCTTCCACTTGAGAAGAGGTGGAACTCCTATTTCCCATCTCCTTTTTGCTGATGACCTGATTATATTTGGGGAAGCCAGCCCTTTTACTCTCCTGTCTATGCAGCAAACCTTGGATAATTTCTGGAATCTCTCTGGTCAGAAGATGAATGTTGCAAAGAGTAAACTCTATTTTTCTCCTAACACTCCTCCCTTCTTTAAAGATCTATTCTCTTCCTCCCTGAATGTCCAGAGTAGTGCAGATCTTGACACTTACCTTGGCTTCCCTCTCACTTCCAAAAGGCCTTCCTTGAACCAGGTGGACTTTATCATAAGGAAGATAAAGGCCAAACTCTCCACTTGGAAGAGTAAATGCCTCTCTAAGGATGGTAGAGCAACTCTCATCAGAGCCTGTCTCTCCCCAATAGCTAATCATGCAATGCAAGTTCTGTTCCTCCCCAAGAAAGCCCTGTCAAAAATTGACCAAGCCTGCTCTCATTTTTTCTGGAACTCATCCTCTGATTCCCCAAAGACCCATCTCCTGGAATGGGATAAAATTTGTGCTCCTTCATCTATGGGGGGGTCTTGGAATCAGGTCTGCATATCTTGCAAATCTTGTTCACATGATGAAACTTTGTTGGAAAACCCACTCCATCTCTAATCTTGCCACCAGTCTTCTCCAGGAGAAATATATTGAGGGGAAGGAATTCCCTACTAAGTTCCAGCTAGGTTCCCATGTATGGCAGGACATTGGGAAGGCTTGGGACTACTTTTAGAGTCACTCTAAATGGGCCATAGGAGATGGAACTAGGATCAAGTTTTGGCAGGACAATTGGCTTGGGCCTGGTCCACTCAGAGACTTGATCCAGGGCCCTCTCTCTCAACATGAGTCTGAGATGACCCTTCTGATGGCAAGGGATGGTGATTCTTGGTCCTTGCAACACCTCTCTCTCTCCTTACCTCCCAACATATCTCAGCAGATCAATGCTACCTTCTTTCCTAACAGAGGGATTGATTTCCCTGTAAGTTCCTTTGTTCATGGTAGATTCTTTGATTCAAAGTCTGCCTACAACTCCCTGTGGAAAACACAACACCCTAACTCCCAGAAGAATGAGAAATGGGGCACTATCTGGGACCTTAACTCCTCCCCTAAAGTAAAAATGTTCCTATGGCTTATTTTATGGGAGAGACTTCCCACCTCCCAACATCTTGCTGCTAGGAATATCATTCCCTCACCCTATTGTTCCTTCTGTCCAGGGGTGGAAGAGTCTATCCTGCATGTGCTTAGAGATTTCCCTAGGGCAACAGAAATCTGGAATCATCAACCTCTTTTAGCCCCTTCTTCTACATCTGTCTCTGAGTGGGTTGGGGATAATTTGAGTACCTGTTCAACTAGTAACCCTATGGGAAAACCTTGGAATGTGAGCTTTGTTGTCATATGTTGGAGGATTTGGTTGAGAAGAAATATATGGGTGTTTGATAAAGAGAATAACTCCATTGAATCTTGGTGGAAGTCTACCACTTGGATGATTGATGAAAATTGACTTATGTCCCAGCCTCAATCTGTTCCTGCTAAAGTTAGGATTCCTTCCTTTATCTCTGTTGTGTCTCCTCAAGTGATAATTCAGGCTGATGCTTCCTTCTCTTCTGCTTCATTATCAGCTGGTATTGGGTGTGTTTGTAGAGATCATAAGGGTGTCTGGTGTGAGGGAATGGCTATGCATATTCCTTGTGTCTCAGCTGTGTGGGGAGAGGCTCTGGCTGTCCTCTTTTCTCTGAAGTGGGCTAGATCTCTAGGGTTTGATGAGGGTCTAATTTTGTTTGATTGTGAAAGGGTGGTTTAAGGGGTGAATTCGCATGACCACGTCTGGGATGAGCTCACTAATGTATACACTGAATGCAGGGAACTCCTCCAGCAGTCTCAGAGGCTATCATTAAAGCAAGGGGGGCGGGACCAAGTTCCAGAGGCTGATGCTGTAGCAAGGAGTGCTAGACAGAAGCTGGATATATCAACTGTCTTTTGTAGGATTGTCCCGAATAATAGTAGGGAAGAGCTTCTTTCTCAGTTGGGGAACTTCTATTTTGCTATAAACAGTAACTCTACTTAGTCTGTGTATATGATCTTAACACTACCTAGACTAACTTGTAAGCTTTATTTTGTCAAAGACTTAGTCTTTGAAAACTCTTGTAAGCTTGGTGATGTGAATCTGAATGAATGAATAGCTAACGCCTTTTAACCAAAAAAAAAAGAATTCTTGGAATGAGTAGTTATATATAGTTGCATTAGTTGACTTGTTACTTAAATTAGTTAAGTCGGTTATCAAGATCAAGAAACAATAAATGTAATTTCTTGATTATTACTCCCTCCGTCCCAAAAAGAACGACCCATTTGGGTTGATTACGCGGGTATCAACTAAGTAAAAGTAAGTGAATTACCTTTCCGTTAGTTTGGATATGCCATGTAACAACTTTTGATAGCAATTATAAATATCAACCAGACTTAGCTCCAAAAAAAAAATCAACTAGAGTTATACTGTGATACCACTTATTTCTTTAGTTTCTTTCTATTGTTGGTAATTAGTCATGGTGGGTTTGAGTTCATGATCCAAACGTGGTGCTATACATGGAGACTGACCCGACAGGGCAATACATAATGTACAATACTCGCATAGGAAGTGTCTACAGGGGGTTACGTTGTTTGATAAACATCAAGGTATAGAAATTACTTGGAGTAATAAGACTACGATTACAAATAAATCATTAAGCTCTAAGGGAAGTTATGTGAAATAATGTACAAAAGCTAGAATGTAGCCCTTAACTCGAATCCAAAACATAAATTGTAGTCTGACAAAAATTTAAATCAAATAGTCTTAATTTCGTAATCATTATCCCACTCAAACATCTTATTTGATTGTGTCTCAAAAAAAAAAAAAAAAAAAAAAAAAAAAAAAAAAAAAAAAACATCTTATTTGACATCTTTTGAGACTTAATTGGATGTATAGTTTACACGCTTCGATCAAATTATAGTAGTCACATATATAACAGAATTGAAAACCAAATTAAAGGAAGAAAAACAAATTGTGTACACCAAATATTATAAGCAATCAACTAACTCAAGAACATTCATTTATTCATATCAAACACTTAATACAAGTGATGAAAATCAATTAACAAACAAAAGATGCATGATTACAACCTCAGCATTAATCTAAAAACTGAGCAATCACACATTGTATTATTGAACACTAAGTATTATTGATATTGACTACAAATGTCGAAGACAAAACATGAAAGAACAAACTAACTAATAACAGACTAATATTAGAGCATAGCAAGTTTCGAACAGTAAGTTGAGGCCAGCATTTGGAGCGGAAAATCTTGCGTGGACCTGGTCCACAATAATATTATTGTGGACCTAAGGTTTATACATACATAAGGCCAAATCGAAAAACTTTCTAGATTTGACAAGCTATACACGTGCATCATATGTGTTAACCGCCCTACTTAAACAATAAGTGGAAAAGGTGAAACCCTGAAACTCAATTTTTCTTAAGAAAGGGCCATACTGAAAGATGAAAATTTAATAAACAATCACTTCAAAAAGGCAAAATTATGGACTTATTTCATTAATCAATGACAAAAACAAAGATTGAATCGTTTTGTTTGTGTGAAAGTAAGGATTCAAGTCAAGGTAGAGATTTGTTAAATATGCCTTTAATCGAGTATTAATTGTGGATAGACCTGGTTATTAGGCGGGTTGGGTCAGGGTTGGTGCGGGTCATATTTTATAGGGTTCATATTGGGTCGGGCCAATGTGGGTCGTGGGTCAATAGCGGGTCGATAATGGGCGGGCCTATAAAATATCTTTAGAAAAAAATATTGGACAAAGCATTATTAAGTATATATGAATATAAATTTATCTATGTAATTATTTTTACATTATTTGTCTATTTTTTATATCAATTAAATTAGAAAAACATTTTGGCCCTATATTGACCTAGTCCAATAAGGGCCCTGTCCATTAAAAGCGGCTTTAAGCTTGGCCCTGACTCTATTACCATTGGGCTATCCTACCCAATAACCACCTCTAATTGTGGAGTTATTTTTTGTTCGTGGTCGACTAAAGGCCAGAGTTTTCTCTGCAGCCAAGGCGAATAAATTAAGGAAGCTTAGTAGTATAAGATTTCAAACTACTTGTTTGCGCTCCTGACAGGGCGGGTTCGCCTAAAATTAGTTTTTTCATTTGACGGCTATATTTGAGTACAGTGCGTTTCTGGTGCGACTGGTCGCACCATTCGATAGGGTGCCAAATCAGCAAATGACAAAATAACCCCCCCAGACACAGTCACCCCTGACTGACTTAGTAATCCTTGACCAAGTAACCCCGGACTGATGACCTAGTAACCCCCAACCTAGTAACCCCAAGTAACCCCTAATCGACCTAGTAACCACAAGTAACCCCTAATCGACCTAGTAACCCCCAACCTAGTAACCCCTAGTAACCCCAAGTAACCCCTAACCGACCTAGTAACCCCTAACCGACTAAGTAACCCTTGACCTAGTAACCCCTGACCGACCAAGTGTCCCCCGACCGAGTAACCCTAAGTAACCCCTAACCGACCAAGTAACCCCTGACCTAATAACCCCTGACCGACCAAGTAACCCCCGACTTAGTACTCCCCGACCTACATCACCTGTTGCACATTCACTTCCTTACCCACTGCCCCACGCCGCCAACAACCACGCCACCATCTGGCAACCAACTCTCGTACCAACTGACCCACGCACCAACACCACGCCGCCACCACAATTCACCGAACCCACAACCAAACCACACCCAAACCTTACCAACCATTAGATCCCTACCCAACTAGACCCACCCAACCCACCGAACCTGACCACCGCACCAAATCGACCACCTTACCTTCCTCACAACCCGCGCAAACAAGCAAATTTTGGAGCTTCGAAATTTGGGGGAAATGTTAGGGTTTGGAGCTTCGAGCAATTCCATCCTCATAATCTTACCTTCAAATCTGCAATTCACCATAAAGATGAAGATGACGGCAGAGGTGAAGGTCGATTTCGTTGATTTCGCTATCAAAGATGGAGACGAAGATGACGGCGATGGAGGTCTGGTTCGTTTGGAGCTTTCTCCGGCAAAGATGAAGACGATGATGGAGGTCTGGATGGTTTGGAGCTTCGAGGAGCTTCGACGACAGCGAAGACGGCGACGACGACGATCTAGAGCTTGGAGGAGAGGAGAGGTGAGAGAAAATGATAAAAAAAATTTAAAAATTATGGCTGGCCGCACGGTATTGCCAGCCGTATACGAAACTTTGTATAATTAGGGAACAATTATTTAAGGTTTTCTAAGGGTTTTCTTGTGTTATAAAAGGACCAAATAATTGATCAATTAGTTCACACCTTATAAGGTCATTAAGATTAAAGACTAATATGATTTTATCTTTCTTTTTCCATTAGTATATTGTAAAAACTCTCGATTCCCTCATTTGTATGCAAATGTAGTTCTAATTTGACCGAACCACATAATTTTTTTTAAAATTTTTTTTTAATTTTTTGAGGGAATAAATCCTTATGTTGTTTATTCATCTTTATTATTGTTTTCTCATATTTTTCAATGACTTGTACCGCATTAATCAAATACAATTACAATATCAATTGGTACTATTAAGTTAACATTAATTTAAGATCATATGATCACATTGTGTTTCTACCATTAATAATCCGGAAAAAAAAATTGGCTATCATTGATAATCCGAAAAAAAATTGATTACCATTGAGAATAAACAAAAGTATGGGGCTACCATTGAGAATTTCCCGAAGGATAAAGGTAAATAATTTAAATAAATGAGCATTTAATTCCTCGATTGTATCTGCTGATGAAAATTGTTCCGAAAACATTAGATTGTAGAATGAAATCAATGACTTTATAATCAATTTTCTACCATCGTTGTATATACTTAACCAATTGAGAGATTTGGAACAAGCAATCTCGATCTGATCCGACTCAAACAATTCGACTCGCGACCCGAAATCATTGACTTGAAAATGACCAAAACCCGAATTAACCCAACCTGACCCGAAATGTAGTTGACCCGAATGTGACTCGATGACCCGAACCGACCCGAACCGAAATTGACCCGAAACCAGAACTTAACCCGAAACCCGAAAGACCCATTCAATTTTAACCCGGATTAATTGACCCAAATTGACCCGACCCATTCTTGTAGTGAATAGGGTGAAATGGTGAATTACTTAGTGTAGGGCTTCTTTCTTTCGTTTCTCAAAAATAGGTACTCATTATAATATTTTTATTAACGTTTTTAATTTATTTTTTCAACTTTTTTAAAGTGAAATTTTGGTGACCCAACACAAACTTGACCTGACCCAAACTATCCTGACCCGAAATTGAACCAAAAATTGGTCTTAAAAATTGACCCGACCTGAACTAACCCGACCTGAAATGACCCGACCCGAACAGACCCGACCCGAATTTAACCCGAAGTGTTGACCTGAATATGAACCGAAACCCGAATGGACCCGAACCGAGCCGAGAGTCGAATATTTGCTGACCCGAAAGTGACCCGACTTGAATTGTTAGGAAAGTCATTAATATTAGAAATCTTCTTTTTAAATCTTTCTTTCTCCGTAATTCGTATTTGGCAGTTTAGGAATTTCAATCAATTGTTTTGGCTCCTCAGCGGCTCAACCAGCCAAAGCAATTCATTGAAGATTTGAAGAATATATATTATTTTCTAAGAGTATCATGCCAGATCAAAGGTGAAAAGCGCTAATCATTTCTTTTGTCTTTGTTTGATAACATTTACTGTATTCATTTTTGAAAAATTTAAAGGTTAGAAAGATAAACTGTCAAAACAAATTAAAGATTAAGAATACACTTTAAAAATCAAGGTTTTAGATTTAGGGCCTGTTCGCATTTACTGAACTGAGCTGAACTGAACTGAACTGATTGGAGCTGAACTGAACTGAAGTAATTGGAGCTGAACTGAGCTAAAATGATCTGAATTGAGCTAAAATGAATATTTTATGAGAGAAAGAAATTAGTAGCTGAACTGAACTGAACTGAACTGAACTGAACTGATTCAAGCTGAACTGAACTGAAATTAAGTAAATGTGAACAGGCCCTAAATCTGTTCCAATGGCTATCAAATTTTTGTAGCCATTGAAAACATACATATTAGGATTTTAAATTAATGAGGGGAACGTTTTTTTTTTACTTGCAACACAGCCTTGTGGCACGTGTTTTGAGGTCGGGTTTATGTAATGTAAACGGATAAATTATTCAATATAATTTTTACAAATGATACTTAATACTATTCTAATATTCGTGTAAAAATTATATTGATAAAATCGCTCGTTTACCCTCACTAATCATCTCCTAAAACTGAGTGCCTAAAAGGTGTGTTGCAAGTAAAAGAAAACGGGGGAACTACTTAATTATTAGACTTATAGATTAGGGTTGCATTTTAGATTAATGAAAGGAGAGTGGAAAACAAATAATAAATTATCTCAATTGATTCTTCAAATCTGTTGAATAATATTGTTCACAAATTATAATTTGCTTCAAACTTTTAATTGTGATTATGAAAATAAGCGAAGGAGGTAGGCAGTAAGAAAGTGCATGGAAGGATATAAACAAGAAATAAAAAATCGAATTCTTTTTTTTTTTTTTTTTTTTTTTGAACGGGAAGTAATAATATCATTAAATAATAGCCATACGGCATCTACAATAATAAAGATCTGTAAACCACAAATTTGGAGAAAATATCATAACTTTTACTATCAAAATCACACCTAATTTGCATATTTGGCATATCTCATACTCCACCGCTTCAAGCTTGACGCGAGCAATGATTTTCGATGTCTTTGCATCTTTCCAAGTTGAGACCTCCGCAATCTGTGCTGATGTTTTGATCGATCGGTTGATGACAAATCCCAGACCCATAGGAATCCAAATCACCTTCCCAATTATTATAAGAACCCTAAAAATAAAATTCTCATCCATGGATGAGAATCGAAATCCCAGAAAATTGGAAAAAACCCAGAAAATTGGGATAAACCCTCACAGATGGAGAGAACAAAACAAAACAAACAAACCAAAACGTAAAACAAAGCAAAAAACTAAATTGAATTAAGGAAAAAGGGTCGAAAATAGTCTATTCCGGCCTAAACGGCCAAGAAAACTACCCTAGAAGAGAAAAGAGAGAAGGGAGAAAAAGAAAAAAAAGGGGCGGCATCCTAAGTCAAGTTTATGGACAAGAAAAATCGTATTCAGACAGGAATGTATTGTGATATGATATTATGAGAATAATATCATATGAAATATTATTGTGAAAAGATATATGTCATATATTATGATATATTTAGGAAGTTAGGGCCTGTTCACATTAACTTAATTTCAGTTCAACTCAGTTTAGTTCAGTTTAGTTCAGTTTAGCTCCAATCAGTTTAGTTCAGTTCAGCTCTTAATTTCCCTCTCACATAAAATATTCATTTCAGCTCAATTCAGCTCCAATCAGTTCAGTTCAGTTCAGCTCAGTACATATGAACAAGCCCTTAGGATATTTAGGAATATTAGGGTTAATTATTCCTATTGTTTATATACTACGTATATTGTAATGTGGCCGACTAGACAAATCGTGAGAAAAATAAAATAAAAGGGTTCAAGTTTTTAATTTTAATTGTAAGGAGGCACGGGATATTTTAGCCCACGCCTTTGCTCGTCATTCTCGTTATTATAAGTTGGTTAATTTATTAGGGGGGTGGGATTGCAAAAAGAAATAAAACAGAATTAGTATAATACTAATATTGGCATTTCCTTTATATTATTTGAAAAATTGCAAGTTTGACTGTTTGATTACACATCCTAGTACAATGCAATAGTGACATTATACTCATATACTGTCAAATGTCAATTAAAAATTTGACTCGAACCTATAAACGCCTCATATGCATTTATCTATACTCTAATTGACTAAAAATGAATAAAAAAAATTATAAGAATTGACTAATAACAAGTAATAGAGTAGCAAATCACACGGTAGTATCGTGGTATGGAGCACTTTCAGAATAAGCAAGAACAAACCCTGTGTACAAAGCGTACAAGACTCAGAAATCTTGCTGTTAGAATGCTTCGAAAAGTCGGTGCAAGAAACGGGTCATTCAAGAGCTCAATTGCTGAGGGTCTTTCAGATGCAGGAGCCAGACACTTACTAATGAACTGGAAAGCATCATCACCTTTCACTTTGCATAGTTCTGGGGGCTCAATACCGGCCTCAACCAACGCTAAAAACCCGCTTCGTGTACTGCAGTTGCTGTAAGGAGGTTCGCCAGTGAACATCTCTAGTACGCACATTCCGAAAGAGTATATGTCAGCCAACTGATTATAACCTTTTCCTTCATGAATCTCTGGTGCCATGTAACGCGGTGTGCCATATTTCTGGCTACAGGTCCCCTGTTCAAGACTCAGCGCGAAACCAAAATCTGCAAGTTTAATACAGCCTGTCTTCCCATTGATAAAGATGTTTTCGGCCTTAATGTCACGGTGTACAATCGACGGAGTTTGACTGTGTAGATAAGCAATCGCATTCAGAATCTGTTTACACCAATTCTTGATTGCAGCATTACCTTCAAGTTTATGATGATAATTTCTGAGATACTGCAGCAAATTTCCTGAAGGAAAGTACTCAGTAATCATGTGAATGGTTTTCGCTTCTTCATCAACCCAAGAATCATAGCATTTTATTATATTTTCATGATCCAATAACTTCATTAGACCACCTTCTGCCAATAAAAAGCTCAAGAAATTCCTTGTTTTGTAACAAATCCTCTGTTAGTTCTGTTTTACACCAAGCAATTTCCATACCAAGTGCCCTATCGAAGCTTTTGTAAGCTATTTTCGTAGTACCTTTTCCAATGATCTTGTTGTACGTACCTTATGTACCGCCCACTCGAAGATGTCTCGAAATCGATGTTACCTCCCTGTGAAGTTGAAGCCATGACTGATGAACTCAAATAGAGATAGAATTTAATGAAAAAAGAAATTGAAACTAAACCAGGATAATTGTTATTCAAGTGAGTAACGTTAGAGTTTGTTTTTTATTGAAGAAAGTATGGTGGAATGTGACAATAAAAATGAGAATTATGGTTTTATATCTATTTATAACAATTGGGATGAAGTCGGTAATCAAGAAACAAAAATACCATTTCTTGATTTTCACATTAATAAATTTCTTTGCCCAATTTATTATTATTATTTTTTTTTTTTACAAGAAATTGAATATTTTTTTTAAAAAAAAATGACTGATTTACCGTCTACAATACGTAATTATGGACTAAAATTTCAATTTGGACTAATTTGCAAAGTGGTTAATTCCATGTTTAAGTTCTAGACTGATGTTATGTCATTACTCGTTAGGTTTCTATATTATTAGCTTTAATATACTATTAGTTGGTGACGGCAAGCGAGCGAATACACTTGACATGCATGTATAATCTTAGCTTCTGTCTATGGCCGTGCACAATGCATAGATAAATGAATCAGTAGTTACAAATTATTTTTCTGAAAGTATGTTTTCGATCTTTTTAGATTGAATGAACATGCATTTTTGGTTCTTGTTCTCCTGCTTCAATTTCTTGCACAGATTTGGCTTCTAATCTCTAACATCATTTCTATAAGTCTATGTTTTTATAACGAGTAGTCATTACAATGGACAATAGTTTTCCAATTATTTTCCTTCAATTCCTTGCCCTTTTTCAATCACATTTCTTACACTCAAGATTGACCTCCATGTAAAACTCATTCCCAAGACAACTTTTGTGTCAAAAGAATTTGAGGTACGAAAATATTTAACTTTGAGAACCCAGGAGGCCGGACATTAAGAATTGCTCATTGACAAAGGCATGTAAGATATGGTTAACTAAAATGAAATAAATATCTTTGATGATAATTTTGAAATATTTATAACCAAAGGGTTGTGGTAGTTAGTTACACGTAAGCCAGGAATATAGGGAAGTTAGTTAGGTCGGTAGTCAAGATCAAGAAATATAAAATGGGTTTTCTTGATTTTTTAAAGCAAAAATTAAAAAATAGATTTCCTTAATTTGCCATTTGATAAAATTTAACTTTTATTTGATATAAATACTTTGTAAAATTAAAACAATAATATGTAAGTAGCTCTAAACTTTTTAACTTGGGCCCGGGTTACCCACCTTGACGGGTCACACGCACACTCCACTCCACGTTAGTATGATATTGTCCGCTTTGGGCCTAGCCCGCACAGATTTGTTTTTGGGCACCTTCCCAAAAGGTCTCATACTATTTGGAGTGTGCACTCACTTATAAGGAGCTCTTCACCTCCTTACTCCTTCCATGTGGGACTTGGGATGAACACCCCAACAAATATAATATCAAATCTAATATATATATAAATAAAGTAGGCATTTTTGGAGAGCATTGGGAGCGCCACATAAGAAAAGGTATATTTTCGACCAATTAAAAATTAGATTTCTATTTTATTTTAGAATTAAAAAATTCACTCGCCACCTAAACAAAAGTGACGAATGAAATTTTAAATTTTTGCCACGTAGGTAAAAACGACGAATAGTAATTTATTAGGATTTTAATTATTTAAAAACACTAAATTTTATCATTTTTATTTGTTACAAAACTAAAAATTATCTTTAGATATTAGGATTTATATTATTTAAAAAACTAAAAATTATATTTTGATATTTAAAAAATAGAAATTATCATTTGATGTTAATGGTTTTATGTAAATATCTGATGATATGATATTTTCATACAAAAATTTTAAAACTTGTAATGCAAGAAAACAATTAAGATATCACCAAATAAATATTTATATACAAAATGTATATGAAAATTCGTGCATCGCACGCCACATAAGCAAAAGTAATATTTCGACCAATGAAAAATAAGATTTATATATTAATTTAGAATTTATATTTTTAGTCGCCATTTAAGAAAAAAGTTAACAAATGAAATTTGAGAATTGAAAACAAAAAATAGTAATTTAAAATTTAAATAATGAAAAAAAACAAAGATTATCTATTATGTTATCTTTTACATTAGGATTTATATTATTTTAACAAATAATTAGAAATTAAAAAATATATTTTGATTTAATGATTTTATCTAACTATCCGATGAATGAGATAATATTTATTTCAATTTATAAATTCAAGTTCTATATACGTGAAATTTGAATAAGAATAATTTAAAACTTAACAAAATATTTTATCTTAAAATAATGTTAAAATAATAGAATAGAAAATAAAAAAAAAAAATATTAAGAAATTACAAACAAAAAAAAAAAAAAAAAAAACTATTCAAAAATGAAATATTTAAAAACCGTGCATCGTACGGGCTTACATCTAGTGTATACTAAACTAGACAAAATTAGTAGCGTAAAACTTAAACTTAGAAAATTAATACCTTAATCCAAAATTACATATGATTAATTGGTAAAACACAATTTTTGTCAAAACAAAATACTATATCTTTTTAGATTGAATGAACATGCATTTTTGGGTGTCGTTCTCCTGCTTCATTTTTTTCTTTTTTTTTTTTTTTTTTTTTGAGAAACCTGATTCATTTTCTTGTATAGAAGAGCTTTGCTAAATTACTCAGACAAAGATACATACTTTCCACCTTTCAAACATGATACATATATTGGAAACTACAGAGTCATAAAGTAAGAGGATGCCCCAGTTTCTCATGATGAGAAACGAATTCGTTTCTCATGATGAGAAACGAATTCGTTTCTCATGGTGGCATTTTTGTGAATAAATCAACAACATTTTCAACTTTATTCAACTGTGGAGCCAATAATATTTAAAAAGCTGTTGATTTATTCACGAAAATGCCCCCATGAGAAACAAATTTCGTTTCTCACCATGAGAAACAGGGAATTTCCCATAAAGTAACAACAAGTAATTAAAATGACTAGCATCAAAACTAATAGTGTTAAGACATAGAATTGAATTATCCTTTCTTACTTAATGAAACAGTACATCGTAGATTGAGTTTCTAATATTTCAAAAACAAAATACAATATTTGATTTCATTTTACAAAGAAATTTATTAATGTGGAAATCAAGAAATATGTAAAATAAGATACTGATCCACGGAGCAGAATATTTATGATACAAGATTACAAGTTGTTGAATCCCATTGTAGCCCACTTATGAGTGTCCCACATTGGAGAAAGAGGAGAGATAGTTTCACTTTATAAGGTAGAGGAGTACCTCCTACTATTGCCAATTGGTTTTAGTATGGAAGCTTCAAAGCCTTGTTTGTGGACCCAACTCTCCTCCTCCTTGTTCGAGTTGCCCAGGCCCATTTCATATTGTTTCGAAATTTAACATGGTATCAGAGCCCGGGTTGCGGGTCTCTTCTAAACTGGGTATTTAATCGCTACTGGATAAGGATTTACCTCGACGGGATGTCCAGCCCCTAAGAGGATTATTGATCTGGCCTTATCCAGTTAGCTCTGAAGTTCTAAGGACACTCATAAGTGAGTGCGAGTGTTGAATCCCATTGTAGCCCACTTATGAGTGTCCCACATTGGAGAAAGAGGAGAGATAGTTTCACTTTATAAGGTAGAGGAGTACCTCCTACTATTGCCAATTGGTTTTAGTATGGAAGCTTCAAAGCCTTGTTTGTGGACCCAACTCTCCTCCTCCTTGTTCGGGTTGCCCAGGCGCATTTCATATTGTTTCGAAATTTAACACAAGTAGTCTGGTTTCCTAAGCCTAACCAAAGTGTACCGTTAGCAAAAGAAACTAGAGATAATTACGGGAAAATATATCCTACTCGTAGTGAATAAAAATAAAATATTCACCAAATCAATATATTCCTAAAATATATCTTAATAAAATGGTATTTTCAGTTTCTTGATTACCGACTTCACCCAAATTGTTATAAATATATATAACCATTAGAAATTTAGAATTACTCTTGAAATCATAATTTTCGTTTTCATCGTCACATGACATCCTATGTTACTTTTCTTCAAAATTAATAAACTCTTATATTACGTTATTCACTTGCATACCAATCATCCTTGTTCTATCTCTATTTAGATTTGGTTTTGAAATCATGAAAACAAATATAGTTAATTGCTATGAATCTTGGGTTGACAAGTCTGAAGATAATAATGCTGCGGTCAAGAATTGGTGTCGACAGATTTTGAATGTGATAGCTTATGTAGCGCACTTAAAATCTGTCCACACCAATTTTTTATCGCCGTATTTCCTACAAGATAATCTTCGTATTCAGGTTACTAATGCCGTGTTATGCCGCCTACAGAAGTCAGGTTACATGAGGATGTATCGATATCTATTACTTTGAGGATTATTATTGATGGCATTGATATGGTTAGAACAATAAGTTTTGAGTTCTTACTCGGAAATTAAACTTTTGGCAAAGATTAAGTCGGGTGTTATTGTTAAGCCGGTTGCTCTGTACCTTGTGCAAGACAGAATGGCTAGGAAGTTCATTCAAAAGTGTCTGGCTAAGGCGTCTAAGAGACCAACGGCGAGTGCTCTCTTGAAGCACCCTTTTCTTGCAGAGATGACGAAACCAACATGGTTAAGGTCCTTTTCTTGATTTTCTTTTGTTTATGTCAAGATTACAAATTGTCTTTAATTCAAGGTATATGTTTGTGAAGATACTTTAGTGTTAAGTGCATGGTGTGCGTCAGCTTGTGTATTAATTTTCATTACTTAGCTTGTTATAATTGTGTGTTAGTGATGGTTGTTTTGTGCATTTATTGCTTAGTTAGATTGTTATACGTGGTTGAATGAAAGAACATTGCTGAATTTTAATTGATTTTTAAATATGGAGTAATTGATTTTTATCACTTGTTTCACAATGTTTTTTTCTCGTGTTATAATCGCATTTTAAACAAGATTTTTTTTACCTCGATTAATACAATTGAAACAAATTGATGGAAAACATAAGGAGTTTTTTTCCCTCGTGTTATAATCGCCACTCAAACTTGTACAACTGATGTGCAAATATATCATAAGGACCTAAAATCTAAATAGTAAACGCCAAAAAATCTTTAAGTGTAACTGCTAGTCTTCAAAAACAATAAAAATAAATACAAATCAGATAGATTACCATTCCTTAAAAAAAAAAAAATAAAATAAAAAAAAACCCGAATAAGCAAATGATATTAGTATAACTGGCACCTTCACATCAATTTCAATGTTATTAGTGTGTGATTGTGTCATCTTAAGTAAAGCCGTGGTAATATATTTTCCTTTAATTATATAATAATCAAATATTTAAGAGTAGATCTAAGGCTCGATTCGTTTAAATTATCACTTAAGTTTACCTTCCAACCTATAAATTATATACACTAAATTTTGTACGTTTTTATCATTATTATTATTATTTTCCTCTTTAAATACGAGTAGTTTTTCTTTGAATACAAGTAGTAAACTAGTACTCGTAATTGCTTTCTTTTTTTTCTTTTTTCTTTTTTTTTTTTTTTTAACCTTAAATTTGAAAAAAAAAAAATCAAACAGATGTTATTCATGTTAATACATTTGCCAATGAAGGCCCTTTATAAGGCCCATTAATAGGTTCATATCATCTTTTAACTGGTTGTTATCTGTTTTCAAAGTTTATATAAGCCGCACTGGACCAGGCTCACTGACCCATAACCTGTCTTGACCCATTTTATATTGGCCTTGACCCTGACCCTGACCCGAACCAGCCCATTAAATTAAAGCCCAACTCGGGCCAAGTCTGGCCCGTTGAATAAGTCTATTAATCACTTAATTTGTATGTACTTAAGCGTATGGTACGGGTTCAGTGACCCATAACCCGACCTGACCCGTTTTATGGCGGCCTTGATCCTGACCAGGACCATCCCATTCAATTAAAGCCCAGCCCGGGCTACGTCCGGCCCATTGAACAAGTCTATTAATCAGTTAATTTGTATATACATAAGCGTATGCTAAATATTCAATAATTTAATGAAATTGTTACTAGTAGGTGATCTCAACATCAAATAGCTATCAAAAAAGGAAATATTATACATTTAGTATATCATACGTGTATTGAAAAACAAAAGTGTCATCTCTTCCTTCATTAATTTTGATAAACTAAAACATGTACTAAATTAAACATGTACCTAATTTTATATGGGAAAAAAAGCATAAATACAAGTAAATATCACCATTCACCAATAAAATTACATTAATCTTCATAACCGTCGTAACTTGGATCGGTGAACTTATGCTTAATCCACTTGAAGCTGCTTTTAACTGAGGATTTCAGCTTACCTTCAACAGAAAACATGTTGTAAGAAGCAACCCTTTTCTTCCTCTTACTCTCCGGATCATTGTTAATCGAAAAACCCGAACACGATCCAAGCTTATTGCTTGGACCATTGAAATTATAAGCTTTAGATGAAGACCTCTTTATTTCATTATTACCTTCTAATTGCACCTCAAATTTTCCATAGTTAGGATATGATCTGCACTTCTCCATGTATTAAAACTTTGTTCTTCTTTTGGTGTTTGTGTTTGGTTTGTAGAATATGAAGAAAATGAAGCAAAACTATAGTTTAATCTAAGTATGTTGTTATAATTATATCATGCAAAAGTGGTAATAATTGACGAAAGCATGTTTAATGGAATAATTACTTGAGAAGACATTATGTTATGTAGGTCTCGCATGCAGTGTGAAAAGTGAAATGAACATAAAATTTTCTACTTTATATTTCTTTTAGGTCATTATGAAGTCTAGAACTTTTTACGACAATAATAAAAAAGAAAATTATAAAGGTGATAATAATATTATAGATGGACAGACATGATGAGTTCTAAGTTAGATAACTAGTTTCATATAGAGACGCTTATCAATGCACTTGGATTTATTATTCACATTATATTTAATTATACCTCTGTACCAATTTTTAATTTAAAATTATAGAGTTAAATCTAATACACCATTGAGAGGATCCGATTCGACTAACAAGACTTTTTTTTTTTTTTTTTTTTTTTTTTGAACAATGTGACTAATACATAAGAGTGAACATAACTATAATTTACCTTATGTAATGTAGGAAGTACTAATTAACAATGAGTAACCTATTGCTAACAGTTAACCCTTAAGGTCAAGTAATTAACATTATAAACAAGACTTTTTAAATAATTAAGTAATGAACAAAAAATTGAGTTGCCACTTACAAAAGTCTTTAACATATCTGCTCACATAAAACCACTGTGGGCCTGTGGAGTGGCAGATGTTATGTCAAATTTACAAGTAACATCCTTTAAATCCAAGCAAGCACCCGGACTCTAAAGGAGGAAAAACCCATTCATTGTTAAGATCCCAAAGGAGGTATAATCAGATGGCTGCCCAAGTCAATATCCATGATATACAAATTTTATTTATTATAGGGCCTTTAACTGGTACTTCAAATACAGAAACACTTGTAGATTATTGTGGACCCGAAGTTTATACACGCGCAACTGACATTATATTGAATATAGTGACCCTTATTTTTAACATAGTAACCTTTTTTTTTTTTTTTTTAACATAGTAACCTTTATTAAAACTTGTATAACGTTTAATATTATTGTAAACTTGAAATATGGCGTTATGACCCTAATTTTAACATAGTGACTTTTATTATTTATATCGACCTTATAAAATTTTTCATTAAAAAAATTAACCTCTTATAGCCTATATATTACCAAAATGACTTTTATTTTAAACTTGGGACCTATATTTAATTATAGTGACTTTTTTTTATTATTATTAATAAAGAACCATAGTTTCTCTAATGTTATTGGTCCATAATAAATTAGTGTGAACCAGGTCTATTTAAGAATTTGTACTTCAAATAACGAATTTATCCATTTTTATTGCATTACTTACACTTATGCTCCCATGATAAATAAATTCATATATAAACTTGGAGTTCGAGTATACTCATGTTAGACCTTATTAGCTTGTAATAATAGAGTATGATGTTATCATGTAGTGAGAGCCTAATTCCAATATATCTCAATCACTTATGATGTATATGGAGAGAATTTTAAAGTGGGAGCTTTTAATTTCATGGCGCACATGTTGAATTGAAAACGTGTAATCGTATTTATTGGTGGCTTATTATCTCAGTTCGTTCTCAAATTTCCCAAGATTAAGTTTTCCTTGTCTGCTTTGTATTTATTTGATTCTTCAAAGGTTGTTATGTAACTCATCAGGTGCACGGTGCACCTAATTAAGTTATTTTTTTGCTTTTAATTAGGGGTGTCAATCGGGTTTTCGGTTTGGTTTTGGGTTCGGTTTTTCGGTTTTCGATTTATAACGGGTCGGTTTTTAACGGGTTGGAATTATTATCGGGTCAGTTCGGGTCGGCTTTAAATACTTTCGGGTCGGTTCGGTTTGGTTTATTTTTATCACAATTTCTTTTCAAGTCGGGTTCTAATCGGGTCGGGTTATAATTGGTTCGGGTCATAATCGATTCGAGTTTAATTCAGCCGGTTTAAAAATGGGGTTTGTTAGTTTAAAACGGATTTTGGGTCAAAACATATCGGGTCCTAATCGGGTCGGGTTGTAATCGGTTCAGGTCATAATCTGTTCGAGTTGAACTCAGTCGGTTAGACAACTGATTAGCCAGTTTTAAACGGGTTTCGTTAACGTATATCTTCTGGTATATCCTCAACATTCTTTAATTAGTTATTCCAGTAGATCATACGGAGGATTAATTTGTTGTTTAGCTTTCTTTTTTGTATAATGGTTTTCAGGTTCAAATGATAATAACAAATCTACATTTAGCTTTTGATTCAGATTTTTTTTAATACAATATAGTGTTCCATAAGTCATTACTCGTAAAAAGACGATAATATTTTAGCATAAGAGTTTCAATGACATCAAATCCAAACCAATTCAATACAAATACTTCGTAATTCAAATTAAACCCTTCTGTTTTACTATCGATAAAAGAAAAAAATAAAAAAAATAAAAAAACTCTACGGTCAAACGGGTTATAAACGGGTTGGTTATAACCAGTTACATTCGGTCATAACTTATTACAGATTATAAACGGTTTGGTCCTAATCGATTGTAGGTTGTAAGCGATTTGGGTTTATCGGGTTTTTGTCGGGTTTAAACGGTTTCGGTTTACAATGGGTTGGGTTGCTATCGGGTTCGGAAGTACTCGGTTCGAGTTGTTCTCGGTTTCGGGTTGTATCAGTTCGGGTTGATAGCGGGTACGGTTCATTAACGGTTCTCAAATATTTGGATCGGTTCAGTTTCAGGTTTTGAAAAATCGAGTCGGGTCGGTTTACGGTTTTAAAATAACAGGTTCTTATCGGTTCGGTTCCTTTTCGAAACAGTTCGAAACGGTTCGGATTCACCAATTCGGGTCGGTTTTTGACAGCTCTACTTTTAATGATTAAATGAATATTGTTATTAATCTTTAAGTGACCAAAAATTATTCTAAGAATATGTTACACCCAGGTGTACTAAATTTTCTTTAGTTTGTCTAATTCCTTAATTGTGTCATTAAGTAATTGCTAATTTGTGGGTAATGAAGTCAGCACTCTTTTGATTTCTTCCTTTTTATTCCCAAAAATTCTAGTAGGCAACACATTAAGAGGGTTGCATACATTTCCTTCATTTAAAAGAAGTGCTTGTGGAAGAAATAATAATGGAATAGCATGCCAAAATTCACACAAATTTTTTGAAAAATACGATCACTACAACATGTTTTATACTTTTATTGTGTGAATTCTGCTCAACTAGAGCATTCTCATTCAATAAATATACTTGTATGTAGTACATAATTAATGATATAAAAGTAGATTATTCTGTGTACACTTATGAGAATATATCTTTTTGACTTTACATACAGAACTACACAAATTATCCTTACATAATACTTCGTAGTAGTTTTAGAATATTGACCTATTCACTATTATCCATGAATTTAAATGATAAATAGACTTCATTTTGGCTATCTAAATTATTGAACAACTACTGGTTTCCCTAATATGTTTTAATTAACATTGCTTTGCACTTTTTTTCATTTGCCAAATCTATATGCCTTTATGAGTTAGGGCCTATTCACTTCAACTTAATTTCAGTTTAGTTCAGCTCCATTCAATTTAGTTTAGTTTAGCTTCTAATTTCCTTCTCTCAAACAATATTCATTTCAACTCCAATCAATTCAGTTCAGTTCAGTTTAGTTCAGTTGAGCTCAGTCAGTTAATGTGAATAGACCCTTACTAAAATATTAGAATGAGTTAACTTGATTATTATCGCAATAATTGCGGCCAAAGATATGTTTTACATTATGGTTAGCTTATCAGTTGGTTAATTATCCGACCTTTAGCTCATCCTCTCAAAATAACCCACATATTGATTATTTTTAAATAATCCAACCTTTATACCCAATCCGCTCATAATGGTCCCAACTGGTCATGTAACTTGTAATAACAAGTTATTTGACACGTGGCGGCCTGAGATTGGTCCCAAAAACAAAAATAAAATAAAAACAAAATTTTTTAAAATTTTTTTTTAAAATTAATTATATAAAAACCACCCCCACCAGCTGGCGGCTGCCCAAGCCACCTTCGCTGCCTGACTCCCCAGACCCGCAGATCTGACCACCCAAGTCCCCAATCGCAGTGACGGTGCCAACGCCGGCAACGACGCCGTGCCCAACCCCTTCCCTCTGAATCCCTTCCACGTCCCAATCCCAATCCCAACCCCAACCACCACTTCCCCTGTCCCTTTCCCGGCCCCTCCACTTACCCTATCCCTTTTCCGTCCCCTGATCCTATCACGATCCAGCCTCCTCCCCGTTCCCCGTCTTACGGCCTCGCCTCCGTTCCCTGCCCCTTTTACGCCGCGCCATCCTCACCGACATCAATTCAGGCCGCGACCTCAATTTATCTGGTGTGGTGGGTTTCGATTTTCGAAAAGGTTTTGGGGTTGGGTTGGTATATCAGTCGGTTTCTAGGCAGCGGTGGATTCGGGTCTGGGTGGAGCGAAAGTTCCCGGTCTGGGTGGGGTGGTAATTCTAGGTTTGGGTTTGGGTGGTGGTGGAGATGGTGGTGGTTGTGGTGTGGCTTAGGTGGTTGGTTTTTTTTTTTTTTTTAATTTTTAATTTTTTATTTTTGTATTTGCTTTTACTTTTTTTATTATTATTTTGGACGAATCAAGTTATGATACGTGTATATTAAATTTAATAAAAAAAATTACCTCTTCAACCGGTTACTGGTCACCTGGGACCATTTTAAGCGGATTGGATATAAAGGTTGGATTATTAAAAAATAATCCAAAGGTCGGATTATTTTGGGCCGACGCCCCAAAGGAGAGACTATTCCGGGCAATTTTTCCTAATTATTTAGGGGGTTCAATTGAATCCAATAAACCTAAAATAGAATTCTTATACATGCTCTAGAAAATAATCTAGCCCATTTATTACAACATTTATAAGGTCGGTTTAAGATATCATTCATATGTTGTATATAATTAAGGCCAAACATGAGAAATTTTTGTACATTATCAGATCACGGGCAACTGGTCAATTACGTATGAACTAGTCACTTTTTTTACAACCAAAAAAAAAAAAAAGCATTTGAAATAATCAAGAAATGGCATTTTGTGTTTCTTGATCTTGATAAGCATTAACCAACTTAAGTAATTGAAGTAACTAATCATCTGCCGCAAGCATCAATAGCTTAAGCCAAGAATCCTCTGTTTTTTTCTACAAAATCATCCCTTGATTATTAAATCATCAAAATAAAAAACAGCCTAATTCATCTCTTCAATCCCAAATCATTTGTTTGTTTAAATAATTAGTAATGGCTGCTTCGAGTTCACAAGACATAGTTGCAGAGGAGTGTCCGAGAAGGCGGTATGTAAGGTACGACGAAATGATAGGAGAAGGTGCCACGAAAAAAGTTTTTAAGGGGTTTGATAAGGTTGATGGTAAGGAAATTGCTTGGTCTAGGACAGAGCTGACATATGAATTATACCGTAAAATAGTTCTGAATAAGTTCAATGAAGCTTCTCTGTTGCAGTCGTTAGACCATGAGAATATACTAAAATGCTATGATTATTGGATTGATCCTTTCGCTGGAATTCTTCACATGATTACAGAGCTTTTTACTTCCGAGGATTTGAGAAAGTACACCAACAAACATAATCTTGTAGGCAACACCGCGATCAAGAATTGGTCTAGACAGATTCTAAGTGCGTTGCATTATCTTCACAGTCGTAGTGTACCGATAATTCATCGTGATGTGAAGATTTCGAACATCTTTATTGATGGTAACATGGGCTCGGTTAAGCTAGGAGATTTTGGTATCGCGTGTAAATTTGTGCCAGACAGAAGGCTAGCTCCTGTTGGTACACCAGAAACTATGGCACCGGATGTTTTTGAAGCAGATTATAATGAGAAGATTGATATATATTCTCGTTTGGGATGACTCTAGTACAGATAGTGACTAAGAAAAAGTTGTATAGCGAATGCTACAACAAGAATCAGATTTATCGAATGATTAAGAAGGGTAAAATGCCTGCCGCGTTAAACAATGTGGAAGACTTCGAGATCAGGCAGTTCATTGATAAGTGTCTGCGCCCAAAATCAGAGAGGCCTGCAGCAATTGACCTTCTGAATGACCCTTTTCTTGCAGACGATGTTCCTGAAACATCAAAAGCAGGTAGTATTGCAAGTATTCAGAGTCTGAGAGAGTCCGTGCGTGATCAGGTGGCTAGATTACTACGTACAGAACCGGACAAGGAAGAGTTTGACAACACGACACACAATGTTCCGCCTTCTACACCACCTCTGGAAGGAGAAAGTGAAATTGAGCATAGGGGTGAGGCCTTTGGGTCACATAGGGGAACGTCTGAGACTGTTTCGCCATTTAGGACACACGAGACATCGACTGATGACTAGTTGATTCTTTAATGGTTTGAGAATATTGGGATGCTGTCATCATCAATTCATCATTATGTTACAACAGATGGAAGTATAAGGTCAATACAATTCTTTGGTATTAAAAGACTTTTCTACAATGTTCGTCATTCATGTATGTTTTAGAGTGATAATTTTGAGTATAATTCTAGGGATTTTATATATTTTGAGTCTCAATTAGTATAATTGCTCGAAATAAGGTGCATTTTACTTGTTATTTGTTAATCATAGTGGACTAGTTTTATTTTTCAACTTATTTTGTCTTTGCTAATGTAACCGATAAATTGGCCTCTCAGTTCATATTAGATAATAATGGAAATTCTCATATTCTTGATCGAATTTGACTATTCTATAATAATGCAAAATTTGTTTATGATTTTTTACTTAATTGATAAGCTTTGTGGGAAAATATTAAAATTGGTTGCATAATTATAGTATAAATAGAAACAAGAATTATTAAAAAATTATACGAGTACCCAAAAAAAATAATAATGAATAACTGAAGAGACCTGTTATTTAATATAATAGGTCTCTTTAATGAAAAAACGAGAGCCAACGCAGCAAAGATTTCAGTGTAAGCAGAAAAGAGACCAGCTATCTAAATAACAAGTCTCTTTGATATCTAAATAAAACTCTGACACAATGCTAACTCAGGTGGTAAAGAAAAGAGACCGCCTCTATATAATAGGCGGTCTCTTTGATATTTTTTTTATAAAAAAAAATAATTTTTTTGCTTGACTAACCATGCACATGAATAGATCCGCCCCTGTCAGGTGGTACAGAAAAGAGACCGCCTCTATATAATAGGCGATCTCTTTGATATTTTTTTATAAAAAAAAATATTTTTTTATAAAAAAAAATATTTTTTTTGCTGGTGAGTCACGTGACTCACCATGCACGTGAATAGATCCACCCCTGATTCTATTTCCATTTTTTTTTTTTTGGAAACAATTTCTATTTCCATTTAGCCGTAACTTACTTTGTTGGAAAATAAGGATAAGCTTTGGGCAAATATATATATATAATCCCAAATTTTTTAAGAATTGGTTTGGGCTATGAGTGGGTGGTTTTCGGGTAATTAAAGAGGTGGTGGTGGGTCAATCAATGTTGAACAAATTAGGTCAATGGTTGAAATCTGGCCATTGGGTATTATCTGACAAACAAAAAAAAACCCTGTAAATAGATACCTAATAAAAAAATTGTCATTCCAAAAATCACCATTAAAATACTCCATAATGAACAAAAAAAAATAGGGCTAGTGCTAAAATAAAAAAAAAAAAAAAATTGACACGGACACCAAAATTAAAGCTGGAGTTCTTGATGTTGTATTTCATTAATAAAAATTATTGAGAGTGAGAGATAGCTCAAGTGGTTAGAGCTTCCCTCCCGCTTCCAGGAGATCTTGGGATCGATTCTCACCCCCACCCCTTGTGGCTCTCTAAACACCAAAAAAAAAAAATTAATAAAAATTATTGATTAATAAGCAAGTGACTAGATTTTCTTTTATTGTTCATATCATCTTGTAAACAAGAAGAATGAAATAAAAAGCTAGCTAATAAAACATTTTAAGAAAAATTTGTACAGGGTCTTTGTAATGTTACACATTCGATTTCGTAATGTTATCGGGGAATGTTGTCGTTGATCTTTTTGATCTTCTAATTCTTTACAAATCTTTAGAGCCTCAGCCTTGATTGCCTCCTTGTCGAGATCATCAAAACACTCTTCGGAACTCCCCGACCATGATGTATCAAAACTCTTGTTAAGGCTGTTTATGATCTGGTCGTGGATTGTGTATTGCTCTGCTCGATCTCTTTCGAAACGGTTGATATCGTCAAGCTCGATCGAACCCATGAGGGCTATGACTATTCAGCTCGTTCAGCCACACAAATTAAAGTAGATAAAAGTTGTATTAATTTTCGTAGTAATTAGTGTTCTTTATGACTCCCGTTAATGTTATATATTGCAAATATGTTAAGGTATGATGAATTTACATGCTACGGAGTAAGTTAAGTTTTAGAGATAGAAAAATCATATCATATCAAAACCTTATCTCTTTTGACATCCAGCCTAAAAACCTATCTAATTTCAAAATTTTACCAATATGTTGGTGTAGTGGTGATTGGGACTACAGTTAGTAGGAAGGATTTGTGTTCAATTCCCTCGCAACAACAATTGAGGCCCAAAGAGTGAAGCGAGTGAAACACCAGAAAAAAAAAATCTATAAAAACAAATAGCAACACTTATTAGAATTCTATATTTCTGTCAAGTGTCGCACCAAAAAGATTTCAATTAACTATCTCAAGCTAAGCAACACACGAAATTTCGTGCGTGTGAATATATCAGGCTCGATTTTTTAATTTTTTTTTTCTTTTTCGGATGGTAATTTTTTTTAGGTGGTAATTTTGTTTGTTTAGATGTTTTTTGTTTTATTTTTATTATTATTATTATTTTTTAAAGAATTGTAGCTTTTTTTTTAAAAAAAAGACAAAAGTTGAGAGGGGTATTTTGAGAAAGCGAAATTTACCACCCAAAGCCCCCTTTCACTTTATATATAGGATTATGACGCGTATTATTTATTTGACTTTTTTTTTTGTAAAATAAAAAGTTGAATGATTTTTATTAGGATTGAATAGGTTAGTTAAGAAATTTATTTTCAATTTGGATAGATTTTAACATTACTTTTTCGAAACCGATAGATTTATAAGATAATTATTGGTTCAAAGTTTTTTTTTGATATCCTTTTTTAGGGATAGTTTTATTTATTTTTGATAAAATACAAATATATATCTTATAAATTAAATTTTGACTTTATTTCAAAAATTATAACTTTGAATTATAATTTATTATTTTATATCAAAATATACATGTTAAAGATTACTTCAAAATAAATGTATTCATGATATAATTTAACGAGTTACTTAAAAAATATTTCATTTATTGTTAAATATATGAAGGTGTACAATAAAGCCCCATTCTCTTCACATTAATTTTGCTGAATGAAATTATTTTTGCTGAACTTAAACTATTTTTTACTGAACTTAAATTAATTTTACTGAACATAAATTATTTTTGCTGAACTGAAATTATTTTTACTGATTTTATATTATAATTCTTCTATAATAAACTGAATTTTATTGAACTGAACTTATTTTTACAGAACTGAACTTGCTTTTACTGAATTGAAATTATTTTTACATAATATTATTTTTTTAAGATGAAAAGAACAAAGCCTTAGGGCTTGTTCTCATACGTTGAAATTCAGTTTAGTTTAGTTTATGTCTAATGATATTGCTAATGATATAAAGCCAAATTTCATTCTTTTAAGCTCTTATTACAACGACAATAATAATAATAATAATAATAATAATAATAATAATAATAATAATAATAATCAATAAATAATAATAATAATCAATAAATAATAATAATAATAATCAATCAATAATAATAATAATAATCAATAAATAGTAATAATAATCAATAAATAATAATAATAATAATCAATAAATAATAATAATAATAATAATAATAATAATAATAATCAATAAATAATAATAATCAATAAATAATAATAATTATAATAATAATAATAATAATAATAATAATAATAACAATAATAATAATTTATAAATAATAAGTTCAATAAATAATAATAATAAATAATAATAATAATAATAATAGATAACCAATAAATAATAAATAATCACTAATCTGTAGTTAAAAATCACTAATTAATAAGTTCAGTTCAGATCAGTTCAGCTGAGTTCAGTCAATGAGAACAGACCCTTAGTCTATACATCAAAACTCAAGCCGTATGGTTTGCTAGGGCATGAGACATCAACAATTGCCATTCAAACTTTTCATCAAATGTTACAAGGTAACAACTCGTACTAATTATTTAGTCTAACATGTATGATTTATTTGGGTAGATTTTTAAAACTTAAAAAAAGTTGATATAATTGAATAATTTATAAGGATATAAATATTTAACTTAGAGAAATATTTTCAATAAATTTGGATAAAATTGTTGGTTTATAATTTTATTTTTAATAAGTTTCCAATATTTTGTATAAATACTTTTGATAAATATCTTATAAATTCCTTTATTATTAACAAGTGTCGCACACGAGAAATATGTTGAAGAAAGTTAACTTTAATTTAGCATTGTTAATGTATAATTGATAAAATATTCACGTGTGATCTTGTTAGGATCGTCTAACATGAAGAACATCTAATATAAACTATAAAGAGAACATCAAGGACTGTATTTTATAACTTGATTGCGCTAAGATAACACTGTAAGCCGTGGCTAATCAAAACAAAGATACAAAAACAACTAAATGTAAAAGCTTTTAAATAACAGAATCCATGAATTATTATTATCTCTACCTGGTGCAAAGTAACAAAGTAACAGCATTATTGTATTTCGTACTAAACAAAACAATTTACACATGATAAAACAGAAAAAGGTGGAAAACTGAGACAGAGTATCTAGCAAAAATTATGTGTAAAACTGTAAACTATCTGAAGAATTAAAATGTCTGAAATAAGTGAAATCTATATGCCTATAAATCGACTGAAATAAACGTATCTCATACGAAGTATAAATTAATCACCAATGCGGGAAGGATGTCAAAATCTTTCCTTGGTTTCGTTTGTGAAATACTAAGCTCTCCACATATGTCTCAAAAAAACATTTATACCCTTCGTTGTAACGATACAAACGTTGCATCTTATGACTAATATAATCCTAAGAATACAATCCATCACCAGACTGGACGAAAAATGTATTTTTCTCAACATTGAAAATCATTGTATACGAAAATTTATATTCAAGAAAATAAAAAGCTTGAAAATTTGAATCTCCAGTGTACCATATCCGCCACGATTTCTCTACACCGTCATTCACCAAAACCCATATGTAGACACGCTCAGATGACATACCGAAAACTGCAATTGACTCACCTAAGACAAATTTGTTTTTATAGCTATTTTGTAGTGCAGCTTCAGGCAAATCTACAAAATCGAATTCCTCGGAATCAAAATCAAATGATATAAGACGAGTCTGTAAGTCAGACGTAAGAGGAGTTGATCCAATTTTGTCCTCGTCAAATCCTATCCAATAAATAGCACCCTTAAAGTATATCTCCTTATCTGTCCTCCAAGCGTAACTCAAAAACTTTCGAAAGAGAGCATCCGAGCCATCTTTAACCCTCCAAATATGATCATTTAATGAATAAACCATAATCAAAAACTCGGGTTTTTCAACGTATTTGAAGGCAAACAACTTATAATCATTACTAGACGGAGCGAAACCAAAGCAATAAGATGGGGAACTATATCCCATGGTAGTAAAAAGACTAGGGGAAATCACCAAGGATTTTCGAATACAAGGATTATGCAAAATAATATAATCCTTTATCCTAGGAACATAACAACGAATCAAAACCAATCCATAACATCTACCTATTATCCTGCAATTCTAAGGTTCTTTGAACAATACATCAATTTTACTGAATGTGTCAATACTATGAATGGTGGATTCTTCCCAATCCGAGACTAACAAATATTTATTACGATTGTTGTATATTTTGCGATGCATATGAATGAAATCAGAGGAGTCGATTAAAGAACACCATGTTTTACAAACACACCTGAATTTCATTAGAGTTTTCGCCGGCAACCCGGCTATGATCTCCAACCATAATTCCGGTGGTAAATCCGGCAATTTGTCGTCGGAGGTTATCGTCGTGCAGCTGCTTCGTTCTGCCATTGTAGTATTGTACGCTAAATTGCTGCTTTGTGGAATTGTGGCAAGCTATAGATTTTTTTAATGAGCAGTTTTATGTTAAATTGAAGGCAATCCGTATGTTATGTAGAATCCCAATCGTAATTGTATTAGGTCTCTTGTGTAAAGTATGCCACGTATGATTTTAATGATATATTTTATTATGAATTTAAGTTTTAATAAAAAAATAATACTAAACAAATAAAAAAAACCTTGTACCCAGAATAGGGGTTGTTAAATATCGCCCTCAAATATCTAACTAACGCCCACAAAATAAAATAAAATTATGTATTTATCCTCATAATAACGATTATAAAAACAATAATTTTACCTCAATTCACACTTTTACTGTACACAAAATTTTAAACCGTTCTCTCTAGTGATCAACGGCCACCAACGCCCATCGAACAACCACCCCAACCATCGTGAGTTTCAAAATCAAACGAATTTTTTAAATTTTGCAAAATCAATTTTGTTAGATCTTATGGACAATGATGAAGTACAAGAAACACCACCTTAGACGCTCATAGAAGGCTCGTCGAACAGTATGAAATCGGTACGTCGCGATAATTTTTTTAAAAAAAATTCGAAACCCAGGAAACGCCTAGTTTTTTAGAATACCCTAGGTTGAAACGCCTAATTTTTTAGAATACCCTAGGCTGAAACGCCTATCTTTTTCGAAACATCCTGAATACAACCTACTAAATCTAAATTAAATTTCATTATGGATAAAATGAATAATAGGCTGAGCTCCTGGAAAGCAAGGTTCCTCACTAAGGCTAGAAAACATATTCTTATACAACCCACGCAACCACGCTTCAAGCTATTCCGAGATATTTCATGCAAGCTATACACTTCCCTAATACCATTACCTCAAAATTAGACTCGATTTGCTCTAACTATTTTTGGGAGAAAAAAAATGAAAATCTCTTGGATTTCTTGGGACAACTTATGCAGCCCTAAAAACACAGGGGGTTTGGGATACCAGTAATACCACATTAACAAGAACCTTAACCTTTGCTCACTCTCTAATCTTTCTCATTGATGAACTAACTCTCAAATACACCGAAAAATTGACTAGGACCTCCCTAAAGCCCTGGGGCCTGGGATTTGCTTGCTTCAAATTGTCACTCGCAACAAATTCTAACATAAAGATTATATGATCTACGATCACATTTTGTTCTAATTATTTGGATTTAATCATGTGCTTATATTACAATTATTATACAGAGATAAGAAAGTCGTAAACGAAGAAAGCTTTTGTTACATAAAAGATGCTTAAAGAATTAAAAATTAAATTATGTATTACTCAACAAGAATCTTACTATTATAATATAATGTTTCTTTTTCCAAATCAAACACTTTCAACTAACAATTAGTCGACATAAGGAAAGTAAAATCTGGGTAGACTACCTAAACTCAAACAAACATATATACTTAACCTTGATTTAAAGTGTCTCTAAGTCACATTTTCTACACTAACATAAAAGAGTATCATGGAACAGTCTATTATTATACTAAACTACTAAAGATAGATTTAAATTGATCTTAGAATTTGGCGCACCAAGAGCATAATGACAGCTTCCTGTTGCCTCTTCTTCGATTATCCTCAGATATTCCATGCCGCGTCTGCTGTTGCTCTGCATCTTGGTTGTGTTGGCTTCTGTTTGAGAGAGTCCTTGCCTGATCTTGAGGAATTATGTGCAGAAGCTGAACAATTGAAGTCGTTAGACCACGAAAACATAATTGTTACGTTTTCGTGGTCTAACGACTTCAATAGATCAGCTTCTTTTCAATACCATAATGGCCTTCTCCCATGAATAACTCGTACCTTGCCTTGTCTGATCTGTCTCTATAATTGTACCATTGTTGGCTTGTGAATTCGAAGCCACCATCAATAATCAAGTAGTAATGAGAAAAACAGAACAGTACACAAGACAAGCGAAAGAATATTTTTGATAAATTTTATGGATGAAAAATGTTGAGGAAAGTGCCTGTTTCTCATGGAGGCATTATCCTCAAAATGAAGGGATTATTTTGAAAAAGAAACAAAGTAATAGAAAAAGATTGATGAAACATTTATAGGGGTAGTCAGTTTTGTAGGGGAAATCAGTTAAGTCGGTTATCAAGATCAAGAAACATAAAATGGGTTTATTGTCCTAAAAAAAAAAAAAAGGTTTTTTAATTTTTTAATTTTAATAAAATAGATTTTTTTTTTTTTTTTTTTTTTTTTTTTTTTTTTTTTTTTTTACAGGAATAAAATAGGTTTCTTTAATTTTCCGTTATATTAAAGGATAATTTAACTTTTATTGATAAATTCTTTGAAAATTTAATACAGTAAAACTAGCTCTGAACTTTTTTTTTTCTTTTTTTTTTTTTTTTTGAAGGAAAACTAGCTCTCAACTTTATAACAATATAAACTCCCTCTGTCCTAAAAAAACGATCCTTTTGATCTAATTTTAGTCCCAAAAATGTTCATCTTTGCATCAAAAAAAAAAAAAAAAAAAAAAAACCCTCCATTAATATTTGTGCAAAATAAGTTTTTCCATGTAAATTTTGTCTTTTCCATATACATTTATTACGGGTAAATCTATCTCTACTTTTTTACAAATCCAATGTAAATTTGTCTTGATAATGTAGTTTTATTAGCTTTTCCATACACTTTGCACTCCCACTTAAGTTTGTTAATACCTATGAAAAATACCCAAAAGGGTCATTCTTTTAGGGATGGTGGAGTAATATTCGAATGTTTAATGAAACTACACAAATTTAGTAGCAATAGTAACGTGGTACATTCCCATGATATCAAAATTAGAATTTATAATTAAACTGTGTTACTCGTCTTTATTAATTACTCGTACTTACTCGTTTAATTAACAATGGGGAAAATCGAGTTAAAAAGCTTTTTTTAAAGAAGTCTTTTTATGCCACTGCAACTCTATCTGCAAGTATTTTAATAAAAAGATACATAGAATTAAGTTCAAAAGAGCAGTGAAATTGGTTTCCAAAAAAAAAAAAAAAAAGGCAGTCTACTTGAATTGTCTACATTTCAAGATGACATGACACGACTAATTTTAATTGTCACACTAACATGATCTTTTAAAGAAGACAGTTCGAACAAATTAAATCTAAATAGTACTAACTTTTATGACAATTTTATAGCTCACTAATGTTCATCAATTAACAAAAGAAAGAATTATAATAGTCCAGGTAAATTACCCACTACAATTGAATAACCATACTAATACACACGCTAAAATTAATTACTAAATTTGTACTCTGACACACAAAAATGCTAAGGAAAAATCTAATTTTGTGCTAAAGAAACAAAAACATAGATAGAGTTTGTAACAACAATGGAATGGCAGAACACTAATTGTTGCTCTTTCGCGTCTCAACATACTTGCCTGATCTTTCTGACTCGATAAATGGAATGGCATTGGAAGGTCATTTATTATCATCACTCATACTCATACGAAACTGTTCTTCCTCAGAGCTTGAATCTTTTTTCGTCATCTCCTCTTCCTCACTATTACTGCTGCTGTTCTTCGCGTCTTCATTGTAACGTCTTCTGACCTTGGGCTGTGACGGACCTTCTTCACCTTCCTCACGCGATGTCTTATGTGTACTTTGAGTATCAGCAGAACTTTTCTCGACAAATTTAAACCAAGGAGCTAAACCACAATCCTCAGAGAATGATTTGTTCTTTTCATCAGTATTAAATTCAGCTATCATCTCTTCCAAAATCTTAGCAACCTGTGTTGTATCTTCGTCTGACAATCCAAATTCTGTAGCAAGATCCCCTACTATTGAAGAAACTGCATCAGTTTTGATTGACAACTGAAAATCCTTGTTCTGAATTTTAGGATCATCTGTAACATTAATCGACAAGGTCATGGATATCGAATCATTGTCCTGCATTTTCCCCTGGAACGTAAATTTCTTATTACCATTGCTCAATTCCTTCACCAGTAACTTCGATTTCCTGTCCTCTGCAGTCACGTCAGCAACCGGCTGTAGTAATCTTGGCACCTGACTTCGCGAATCCATCGGAAACTTTCTGATTCGGACTGCTCAAACTTGCTGCTGTCAATGTAATAGGCACAGTCGGATTACTGCAACTTCCTGCTGCTAATGTTCTAGCAACAGTCGGTGCAAGAAACGGGTCACGGTCGGATCTACTTCTTGGAGAAGAATCCAGACACCTGTTAATGAAATCCTTAAGCAGTGGGTCTGTCACAATAGAAAGAAACTAAGGAAAAAATTGGGATTACTCTGGTTGATTTCTGTGATGAGGGGATGATGATTTTTGATGTAAAAAATCAGAATATTTGGAAATGGTTTATAAAGGTATTGGTATATTGCTATTTATAGGTCTAGGATTATTGGGATAATGATTTCTGTTTGGTCGTTACTTATAACTTCATTGGTCGTTATGGTAGGTAGTTAAGTTGGTTATCAAGATCAAGAAACATAGAATGGCCTTTCTTGATCTCTATCTTAAAAATAAAAAATAAAAAAAAATAAAAATAAAAATAAAAATAAAAATAAAAATCTTTTAATATGCCAAAGAAAGATTTAATTTTATTAATGAGATTATGAATTTGTTTAAGAAAAGTGAATAGAAGAAATCGCATTATTTTATTACGAGTAAAATGCTTAAAAAGAAGACAGAACAATTTACAATACTAACTTTTATGACAATCTTATAGCTAACTAATGTTCTTCAATTAATAAATGAAAGAATTATAGTCCAGGTGAAATGGTATTTTCGTTTCTTGATTACCGACTTCATCCCAATTGTTATAAATAGATATAAAACCATACTTCTCATTTTTATTGTCACATTCCATCATACTTTCTTCAATAAAAAACTAACTCTAACTTTACTCACTTGAATAACAATCATCCTTGTTTAGTTCATCAGTCATGGCTTCAAGTTCACAGGGAGGTAACAACAATGATCACATCGATTTCGAGACATCTTCGAGTGGGCGATACGTAAGGTACACCGAAATCATAGGAAAAGGTATTACAAAAACAGCTTACAAGGGCTTCGATAGGGTACTTGGTATGGAAATTGCTTGGTGTAAAACAGAATTAACAGAGGATATGTTCAATAACCTGGAAATTCTTGAGCTTTTATTGGCAGAAGGTGGTCTAATGAAGTTATTAGATCATGAAAATATAGTTAAATGCTATGATTCTTGGGTTGATGAAGAAGCGAAAACCATTCACATGATTACTGAGTATTTTCCTTCAGGAAATTTGATGCAGTATCTCAGAAATCATCATCATAATCTTGAAGGTAATACTGCAATCAAGAATTGGTGTAAACAGATTCTGAATGCGATAGCTTATCTACACAGTCAAACTCCACCGATTGTTTACCGTGACATTAAGGCCGAAAACATTTTTATCAATGGAAAGACAGGCTGTGTTAAACTTGCAGATTTTGGTTTCGCGCTGAGTCTTGAACAGGGGACATGTTGTCAGAAATATGGCACACCGCGTTACATGGCACCAGAAATTCATGAAGGAAATGGTTATAATCAGTTGGCTGACATATACTCTTTCGGAATGAGCGTACTAGAGATGTTCACTGGCGAACCTCCTTACAGCGACTGCAGTACATGAAGCGGGTTTTTAGCGTTGGTTGAGGCCGGTGTTGAGCCCCCAGAACTATGCAAAGTGAAAGGTGATGATGCTTTCCAGTTCATTAGTAAGTGTCTGGCTCCTGCATCTGAAAGACCCTCAGCAATTGAGCTCTTGAATGACCCGTTTCTTGCACCGACTTTTCGAAGCATTCTAACAGCAAGATTTCTGAGTCTTGTACGCTTTGTACACAGGGTTTGTTCTTGCTTATTCTGAAAGTGCTCCATACCACGTTACTACCGTGTGATTTGCTACTCTATTACTTTTTATTAGTCAATTCTTATAATTTTTTATTCAGTTTTAGTCAATTAGAGTATAGATAAATGCATATGAGGCGTTTATAGTTTCGAGTCAAATTCTTAATTGACAGTATAATGTCACTATTCGTCTAATTCTGTTCACTATTGCATTGTACTAGGATGTGTAATCAAACTTGCAATTTTTCAATAAAATAAATGCCAATATTAGTATTATACTAATTCTGTTATATTTCTTTTTGGATTCAATCCCACCCCCCTAATAAATTAACCAACTCATAATAACAAGATTGACGAGCAAAGGCATGGGCTAAAATATCCCGTGCTTCCTTGGTCGTGGAAGCACGAGAGACAAGCAGTACAATGATTGACGAGAAAAGGTGCCGAACAAGACCTTATATATCTTGATAGCAACAGCTGCATCAGTGATGGTAGGATGCGGTTTTGGGTGAGAGTCTTGTTCAAAGCCGAAATCTGTTGTAAGCTATAAGCAAGTTTACATATTTACAACTTAGAAATGTCAATTGTATGACTGACTCAATGTTATACTAGTCTTAGTTATTACTTGATTAGCATAAATTAGCATATCTCTGGTCACATCTTGTTCTTTATCGCTTCTTTAAATAGTTTGCTTATTTAAATTTGACTTGTCCTGCACTTTGTGTTAAGTCGTTATTCAGGGTAACTCTAATCATGTGCTTATACTCCAATTGTTATATAACATACGAAAACTGTAGAGGAAAGCTTTGTGTCATATGAAGAATTAAAATCCATTTATGTAGTTATCAACAACAATCTTACTAATGTAATGTTCCTTTTTCCAAACTAAACACCTTCAACAGTTCAACGGAACAATATATCAACATAAGGAAAGTCAAATGTGTCATTCCGGTAGAAGGTATTCAATTACAGCATCTTATACTTAATAAGATAGCTTTTCACAAAAAAAAAAAAAAAAAAAAAAAAAAAAAAAAAAAAAAAAAAAAATCCAAAAAAAAAGTACTTAACAGAGTGCTAATACAATTGTCATTTATCCACAAAATTACAAATTGTAGATAAATAAAGATTATATGATATATGATCACATCTTGTTTCTTGATCAATTCATTAAATAATTTGCTTATTCATATCCTGCTATTTACATTAAGTCGTTATTTAGGGTAACTCTAATGATTTGGATTTAATCATGTGCTTAAACTACAATTATTATATAACATAAGAAAACCGTAGAGGAAAGCTTTTGTGTTACATACATATAAGATGCTTATGAAGAATTAAAATCGAATTTTGTAGTACTCAACAACAATCTTACTAATATAATGTTTCTTTTTCCAAATCAAACAATTACAACTAACAGTTAATTGACATAACGAAAATAAAATCTAGGCAGACTACCTAAACTCAAGAAAACATACATACTTAACTAAGAATCAAAGTGTCTCTAAGTCACATTAAGTACACTAACATAAAAGAGTATCATCGAATAGTCTATTTTTATACTAAACTAATAAAGATAGAGTTAAATTGATCTTAGAATTTGCGGCACCAAGACCATAATGGGAATTTCCAGTTGCCTCCTCTTCGATTAGTCTCAGACCTTCCACACTCTGCATCTTGGTTGTGTTGGCTTCTGTTCGAGGAAGTGCTAGCCTGACCTTGACCATCATTAGGAGGAGCATCATTTGATTTCTCATGAAATTCATGCTCGGATTCTGTGATGAGTTGTTCCATATTCTCAGAAACCAGCGCGATTACTTCAGCAGACGAGTCAATTTCTCCTTGAATGTTCTCCATGATATCAGGAATTGTATCAACTCCGAGTAAGAAATCAAAATTAATCGTTCTAATCATATCAAGGCCATCAATAATAATCCTCAAAGTAATAGATATCGATACTTCCTCTGACATTTTCCCCTGTAACCTGAATTTCTTATATCCACTGTCAAATTCCCTCAGTACTTCTGTAGGCTGCAGTAGTAGTCCAGCCACCTGATCTTGCACAGATTCTTTCAGAGACAGATTACCAGCACTAGTACTTGCAGTCGATGTGTCAGCAACATCGACTACAAGTAATGGGTCATTCAGAAGGTCCAATGCTGTCGGTCCACCAGGTGCAAAGTCAACACCGACAACACACATATCAATCAACTGCTTCAGCTGAGGGTCAGTCACACCGAGTAACCCAGCAGGCTTGAAACCGATATTAAGCAGATCGTTGTAGCTGCCGAGCTCGGTGATCTGTACTTCTTTATTCACCATCTTCAATAAACTACTCCCAAATGAAAATATATCAGTGCTATACGGTGGTGTACTCCCTGATTCAAAAATCTTTGCCATTCCCAAGTCTCCTAGTTTAACCATGCTCGTGTTGCCTTTTACAAATACATTAGTACCCTTAACATCACGGTGTGTAATAGGCGGATTATGAGTATGAAGATAATGTAACGCGCTTAAAATCTGTCTACACCAATTCTTGAACGCCGTATTTCCTACAAGATTATTCAAATGTTCTCTGCTGTAGTCTGTCAGATTTCCAGAAGAACAATACTCAGTAATCATGTTGACGACTTTCTGTTTATCATCAATCCAATAATGGTAGCATTTCGTAATGTTTTCATGGTCTAACGACTTCAGTAATCTAGCTTCTGCACATAATTCCTCAATATTTTCCCTAGACTCTTCTTTTCCTAGTAGTACTTCTATCTTACTCCAAGCAATTTCAGTACCATAACGCCTATCAAACCCCCTGTAAACTTTTTTCGACGAGCCTGCTCCGATGAAAATTCCGTACCTTGCGAATCGCCTTGTCGGGTCTGTCTCCATAATCGTGTAATCGTTGGCTTGTGAACTCGAAGCCGCCATTATTAATGGAGTAACCGAGTAATAATTAGAAACGAACAACAGAGCAGTACACAGAACAAAGGAGAGATTATTTTTGATAATTTTATGGATAAAAATGAAGGAATAATTATATTTGGACACAAATGAAGGGATAATTTTGAAGAAGAAACAAAGTGATAAAAAATGGATTGATGAAATATTTATAACTAAAGAGTTGTGGGAGTTAGTAACATGTAACCCGGGAATATAGGGAAATTAGTTAAGTCGGCAGTTAAGATCAAGAAACATAAAATGGGTTTTCTTGATTTTTTTTTTATTTTTTTTATTTTTAAAAAATAATATAGATTTCTTTAATTTGCCTTTTTTATTAAGTACTTAAGAAAATTAATATAGTACTGTAAAAAGTAACCATTTCTCAACTTTATAAGTTTATACAGTGTGAAATATCTACACAAATTTAGTAGCAATAAGCCAATAATAACATGGTACATTCCCATGGATTTCTACGGCTATCACTATAAGACATGAACTGTACACCAAACTTTAGTAATAGATGAGTGACAAATTAATCAAATTAATACTTTAGCTAGTCCAAAAGTAATCGAGTTGTAATTAATTAGAAGCAACAGAACAGTACACAGAACAACTGAAATAAAATACAGAACAACTGAAATAAAGAATATTTTTGAAGGGATAATTTTGAAGTAGAAACAAAATAATAGAAATGGATTGATGAGATATTTATAGTTGTACTTAGTTATTAAGTTATTAATTTTGTAGGAAAATTAGTTAAGTCGGTTATCAAGATTTGTTTTTTATTTTTAACAATATATAATATAATTAGCCCAAAATGACGTCACGTGGTAGTTGGGGGCAAGAAGGTGGTAACTTTTGATGTTTTTGAAAGTAGCACGTGGTAATTTTCAAAAAAAAAAAAATAAATAAAAAAATAAAAGGTGGTAATTGCTAAAATGGACATAACAGAAGGTGGTTATTGTCAAAATTTCCATTATTAAATGAAACATTTAGGGAATTGAAGGAACCAAACAATTCAGGAATGCTCCTAATTGAAAACTCTCTCACTATAAATCCTAATTATCTAGTAATTAAATGTGATATTGAGATTTACTATTTTAATGAGGCTCTCACTAAATAAGATTATACCATAAAATAACGAGTGAGTTACATAGTTTTGGCTCATCCCACTATAACACTTTCCCCTGATGGAGTCACAGTGACAGATCCAAATGAGCTAAATGAGAGTTATCATAGACCATAGGAGTTAAACTAATCTTAGCTTGATAAAAGTTCATAGACTCAATTAGGTATATTCAACCAAGTGATTTTTATGAACAAAAAAAATTGGAAGGACATTTTGTGAAAAACTACTTTATAAAACATTTTTTTTTGTGAGAAACTACCTAATAAAAAAATGTTGTAAGAAACTACCTTATAAAAGGGTAAATGTTGTAATAGACTACCCATGGTCAAAAAGTCATCGTTGACTTTTATTTTCCGGCTTTGATCACGTGACGTGCCAATTAAGAAAAAAGGAGGGAAAGGGTGAATTAAAAGTCACGTGATCGGCACGTGATGTGGTCAACGCCGGAAAATGAAAGTCAGTGACTTTCCGACCAATGGTAGTCTCTTACAACATTTACTCTTTTATAAGGTAGTTTCTTACAACATTTTTTTTATTAGGTAGTTTCTCGCAAAAAAAGTGCTTTATAAGGTAGTTTTTCACAAAATGTCCAAATTGAAAAGTAATACGGGTAAATTAATATTAATGGTACTTGAAAAATGCAAATGAGACTATCATTTTGGAACTTAAAATAGGTCAAAAAAGGCTATCAATAAGGGAGCGAGTATTGTACAAGTATATTTAGTAAAGAAATTAGAGGTAAATTAAAAACATACAGCTTACCTTTGTTTTAACCCCGTTAAGACCAGTACACTAACTATTTCACCCCTTTTGCCGTTACACGATTACACTATATATACTTTTTCACCCTCTTTCTCTTTAAATTCAATTGAAAAATCTATTACTACCTCCGTTTCATATTATTTGTAATGATTAGACATTTTTCCTTTCTACTTAGGTCAAATTGTTGCAAATAATATAAAACGGAGGTAATATATAATGACATATCTTGGTATGTACAATTAATATACTACGTAGAATAAGTGTTGTGTACGGCTAGGCACATCATGTGACCGTTTGTTAAGAAACAAATTAACTCCTATAACACTAGTCGGACAATCCCTATAATGCCACCAGGTAACCCCTGATTTTATAAGCACATGATTAAATCCAAATCATTAGATGGCAAGGCAAGTCAAATTTAAATAAACAAACTGCTTAATAAGGCAATCTAGAAACACAATGAGGCAATTGATATATCTTAAGTAATTACTGCTAACTTAATAATAGCAACTATTGTGTCAAAAAAAAAAAAAAAAAAAAAAAAAAAAAAAAAAAGCCAACTATACAACCTTAATCGTTAATTATCAGTCCTTCAAAGTTAATCACTAACCCATATGTTCAATCTGACCAGAGACCATGTGTTCAGAAAGTTAATCACTAACGCGGTTTATGTTGTAGAAAGGGGTCATTAAGGAGATCAATTGTTGCAGGCCTGTCAGAAATAGGAGCCAGGTATTTTTCAATAAAGTGTATGACTTATAATTGTGACTTTGCTTTTTACATTAAGGTTAATTATCAATTAACTACCCCTCTGACCCGTGTATTATTTATATAAAATTGTATTGAGAGATAAGTGAGGAAATATCAGTAACTCATTATAGGGTATAATATGTAATCGGAAACATGATTAAAAAAATTAAAATTTTAGAACTTTAATCGAAAAAGAGGCTTAAATAGAAGGTGGAAGGGCTAAACTTAAAGAGAGATTAGAAAAAGGTTGAATTAACGGGGAGAGATGAAGATCAAGAGATGAAGTGTACATGAAAGATGAAGTATAAGTTTAATGAAAGAATTAAAAAAACATGGTATAATAAAAATTAATAGTGTAAGATGACATGTGACACTATGATTAGAGAAGTGTAATAGAATAGATGGGGACATGTGTCTTTCTTAGTTTATTAGTTATAGTTTTTAAATAATAATTATAGATTATAGATTAGAGGGGTTTTTCGATTCAATACGAAAAATCTAAAATAGAATCCATGCATATACGCTTTAGAAGGATAATCTTGCCCATTTACAATATTCATAAGGTCGGCTTAAGATCTTCATATGTTCAAGTATAATTAAGACTAAACATTAGAAATATTTGTTACATTAGGTCATGGGCAACTCAATTACATATTTTGTACTTTCTCCGTTTCTTTTTACTTGCAACACAGCCTTGTGGCACGTGTTTTGAGGTCGGGTTTATGTAATATAAACGGATAAATTATTCATTATAATTTTTACAAATGATACTTAACCCTATTCTAATCTTCGTGTAAAAATTATATTGATAAAATCGTTCGATTACCCTCACTAATCATCTCCTAAAACTACACGGAGGAAGTATTAACTAGTCACTTTGAAAAGAAAAAAAAAAAAGAAAGACTACCCTATAAAAAAAATGTTGTAAGAAACTACATTTTAAATTAATTAATATTGTAAAAGCTACCTTTTGCCGAATTATTGCATTGAATAAGAGATGCTTAATAACCCATTTTCAATCATTTTTTCTCTTCTTTGCACCCAATTTCTACATAGCCCCCATATAACCCCTAATCTCCCTTTCACTTTCATTGTTAAATTAAGCACATGGTAGTAAATTACAACATTTAATTTTAAAAGATAATTTCTTACAACAAATTTTTTATAAGGTAATTTTGCACAAAATTTTAGGTATATAAGGTAGTTTTTCAAAAAAAGTCCTTTACTTTTTATAGCCAAGAAATGGCATTTTATATTTTTTGATCTTGATAAGCTAACTTAAGTAATTGCTTTCAAAAAAAAAAAAAAAAAAGTAATTGCTATTCAAAAAAAAAAAAAAAAAAAAAAAAAAAAAAAAAAAAAAAAAAAAAAAAAACTTAAGTAATGGAACTTATGGAAGTAACAAAAATCTCTGCCCCAAGTCATTTAAATCCATGAATCCTTTGTTTTAGGGCCTGTTCTTATTAACTGAGCTCAGCTAAACTGAGCTGAACTGAGCTGAACTGAACTGAAATGAATATTTTATAAGAGAAGGAAATTAGGAGCTGAACTGAACTGAACTGAACTAAACTGAACTGAGCTGAACTGAATTTCAACGTAAGAGAACATGCGCTTAGTCTACAAAATCATCTTTTTATTATCGAAAGACTGTTTAAGAGAATCTGTAGCGTAAACTCGGGTGGCTGGGTGTACCTTACACTTGGGTAATTTGCTCATTAATTTTCGCTCAATTAATAAACGAACATAAAAATTAATAAGCAAATTACCCATGTTTACGATACACCCGGGTGTATATAACAAAATCTAACTACTTTGTATTCAATGGCATTAAAAAAATTATGGTCATTATAACAATATTGAAACTCAACCCTTTATTTAAAAATATAAGATAAAAATTCATATTGGTCAATTGAATTAACGGTACTGATTTATATTATTACAAGCAATGGTGTATATTTCATTGTTTAACTATCCCTCTTTTATACGTAGTACTTCATTATCATCTTTTTTTCCTAAACTAGTAAGCAATGCATTAAATTAAGAGGGTCACATACGTCCATTAATTATAATTGTCTAAGAGAATTTTATTGTGTAACATGCCAAGATCGACACACTTTTTAAAACTACAGTTTATTGTTATATTCTACATTTGATACCAGGCCTAATTTTTATTGTGTAGTTCTACTCTACACAATAAGAGCATTCTCATTCAAAAAATATACGTACATAATATAAACCTAGATAATTCTATGTGTGCACTTATGAGAACATCTATTTCTCGGTCAAAAAAAAAAAAAAAAAAAAGAGAGAACATCTATTTGACTTTTCCATACATAATTTTACACATTAAATAACCTCAATTAAAAATTAGTTTGAGAATATTGACTTATTCACTATAAAATGAGATGAGAGTAATAAACTTGATTAAGCAACAATTGGTTTCGATAAAATGTTTTTAATTATGTTCTTGCTTTGCACATTTTCTTGCTTCCTTGCAAAATCTAATTGCCTCGAGTTATTATTGCTTTAATTACGGACTAAACACTAAAGCATGTTTTACACTATGGGCCTTATGGCTTGCTTATCATCATTTGGTTAATTATTTATTAGGGAGGTGGGATTAAATCCAATAAAAACAAAAACAGAATTATTATAACACGGAGTACTACTAATGGCATTTATAATATTTATTGACAAATTGCAATTTTGATTACAAACTAAAAGTTTATTTACTAACACAACTGACACCCTATTACAATGCAATAGTGAACAGAATTAGAAGAGGAACCAAAGTTTACTGTCAATACAGAAATTTGACTCGAAAGTCAAATTTTGACTTGAAATGTATCTATACTCTATAATAGACTGAATATCTAGAAAGAAAAATAAAAGAACTGACTAATAATAGGTAATCGAGTAGCAAATCACCAGGTGAATTGATCATATGGAGCAGTTTTCAGAAAGTGCAAGAACATATCCTCTGCATCAGACTCAGAAATCTTGCTGATAGGATGCTCGAAAAACTCGATGCAAGAAACGGATCATTCAAGAGTGCAATTGCAGAGGGTCTTTCAGATGCAGGAGCCAGACAGTTATAAATGAATCCCCAAGCATCATCATCTTTCACTTTTCCCAGTTCTGGAGGCTTAATACCGGCCTCAACCATGAAAAAAAAGTCAGCTTTTGAACTGCATTCGCTGTAAGGCTGTTCGCCAGTGACCATCTCTAGTACGCACATTCCGAAAGAGTATATATCAACCAACTGATTATAATCCTTTCCTTTATGAATCTCTGTTGCCACGTAACGCGGCGTACCATATTTCCTGTCACAGGTCCCCTGTTCAAGACTCAGCGCGAAACCAAAGTCTGCGAGTTTAACACTTCCTGTCTCCTCATCGATAAAGATGTTTTCGGGCTTAATGTCACGGTGAACAATCGGCGGAGATTGACTGTGTAGATAAGCAATCGCATTCAGAATCTGTCGACACCAGTTCTTGGTTTCTGCAATATTATCTTCAGACGTGTTTTTTGAGATACTGCTCTAAATTTCCTGAAGGAAAATACTCAGTAATCATGTGAATGGTTCTCTCTTCGTTGTCATCGACTTCAACCCAAGATTCATAGCATTTAACTATGTTTTCATGATCTAAAGACTTCATTAGATCACCTTCTACCAATAAAAGCTTGAGAAAGTCCTCATTCTTTTCTAGATCCTTTGTTATATGTGTTTTAGACCAAGCGATTTCTTTACCAGATTCTTTATCGTAGCCCTTGTAAACTGTTTTCGTTTTGCCTGTTCCAATGATCTCATTGTACCTTTCGTATCGCCCACTCGAAGATGTCTCGATGTCATCATTGTTGTTACCTCCCTGTGAAGTTGAAGCCATGTGTGACGAAATCTGTTGAGATAGAGCTAGAAGAAAAAGAAATTGAAAGTGAACAAGGATGATTAACGTAAGAGTTTAATTTTATTGAAGAAATCTAAGTGAGTAACGTAAGAGTTTAAGTTTATTGAAGAAATTATGGTGGAATGTGACAATATAAATGAGAATTATGGTTTTATATCTATTTATAACAATTGGGATGAAGTCGGTAATCAAGAAACAAAAATAGCATTTCTTGATTTTCACATTAAAATTATTCTTTGAAAAAGAAATTAAGTGTTTAGTTTTTACAAAAAGGAGTAATACGTAATTTTGGGCTAAAGTGTTGATTTGGACTAACTTGCATAGTTCTTCATGTACTTAGTATAAGTGTAAAAATTTATACTTGATGATAAATAATTTTGGACTAATTTGCAAAGTTCGAATATATACTTAGTAATAATACTTAATTATGGACTAAAGTATAAAATTGATTAATTAGTCACTCATCTATATATTACTAAAGTTTGGTGTACAGTTGATGTCTTAAAACGCTAGCCGTAGTAATCCATATTACTATATTGTTTTTAATCATAAAATACTTATATTATTACATCATGGGAAATTGGGAATGTACCACGTTATTATTGGCTTATTGCTACTAAATTTATGTAGATTCTTTATATTGTTATAAAGTTCAGAGCTATCTGGTTACATTTTACTACATCTATATTAATTTTCTAAGTATTTAACAAAAATAAAAATAAAAAAAAATTCAAGAAAACCCATTTTATGTTTCTTGATCTTAACGGCCGACTTAACTAACTTCCCTATATTCCCGGCTTACATGTAACTAACTCCCACAACTCTTTGGTTATAAATATTTCATCAACCCATTTTTTATTACTTTGTTTCTTCTTCAAAATTATCCCTTCATTTGTGTCAAAACAAAATTATTCCTTCATTTTTATCCATAAAATTATCAAAAATAATCTTTCCTTTGTTCTGTGTACTGCTCTGTTGTTCGTTTCTAATTACTACTTGGCTACTCCATTAGTAATGGCGGCTTCAAGTTCACAAGCCAACGATTACACGGTTATGGAGACAGACCCAACACGGCGATTCGCAAGGTACGAAATATTTATCGGACAAGGCTCGTCAAAAAAAGTTTACAGGGGGCTTGATAGGCGTTATGGTACTGAAATTGCTTGGAGTAAGATAGAATTACTACCAAGAAAAGAAAAGTCTTATGAAAATCTTGTGGAATTATGTGCAGAAGCTAGACTACTCAAGTCGTTAGACCATGAAAACATTACGAAATGTTACCATTATTGGATTGATGATGACAAGAAAGTCGTCAACATGATTACTGAGTACTGTTCTTCAGGAAATTTGACAGATTACTGCAGGGAACATGTACCTGATCTTGAGGGTAATACTGCAATCAAGAATTGGTGTAGACAGATCTTAAGCGCGTTACATTATCTTCATACTCACAATCCGCCTATTACTCACCGTGATGTTAAGTGTTGTAACATATTTGTTAAGGGTAACACGAGCACGATTAAACTAGGAGACTTGGGAATGGCAAAGATTTTTGAATCAGGTAGTACACCACCGTATCGGACAGATATATCTTCGTTTGGGTATAGCTTAACACAGATGGTGAATAAGGAAGAACAAATCACCGAACTCAGCAGCGACTTTGATCTGGTTGATTTCGGTTTCAAGCCTGTTGGGCTACTCAGAGTGACTGACCCTCAGATGAAGCAGTTGATTGAAAAGTGTATAGACTTTGCACCTGATAAACCGACAGCAATAAAACTTCTGAATGACCCATTACTTGCAGTCGATGTTACTGAAACATCGACTGCTAGTACTAGTAGTGCTCCTAGTAATCTGAATCTGAGGGAAAGTGTGCAAGATCAGGTGGCTGGATTACTACTGCAGCCTACAGAAGTACTGAGGGAATTTGACAGTGGATATAAGAAATTCAGGTTACAGGGGATAATGTCAGAGGAAGTATCGATATCTATTACTTTGAGGATTATTATTGATGGCCTTGATATGATTAGAACGATTAATTTTGATTTCTTACTCGGAGTTGATACAATTCCTGATATCATGGAGAATATTCAAGGAGAAATTGACTCGTCTGCTAAAGTAATCGCGTTGGTTTCTGAGAATATGGAACAACTCATAACAGAATTCGAGCATGAACCTCATGACAGTAGCACATCCTCAATTGCTGTGGAAGATTGGTGTCTGCAGGATTTATTTTCCGAGGAAACGTCTAGTAATGAGATATCAAATGCTCCTCCAAGTTCACATGAGAGACCGAATGATGGTCAAGATCAGGCAAGGACTCCCTCAAACAGAAGCCGACACAACCAAGATGCAGAGCAACAGCAGGCGCGGCGTGGAAGGTCTGAGGATAATCGAAGAAGAGGCAACTGGAAGCTGCCATCATGCTCTTGGTGCGCCAAATTTTAAGATCAATTTAAATCTATCTTTAGTAGTTTAGTATAAAAATAGACTATTCGATGATACTCTTTTATGTTAGTGTACTAAATGTGACTTAGAGACACTTTGAGTCTTAGTTAAGTATATATGTTTGCTTGAGTTTAAGTAGTCTACCTAGATTTTACTTGCGTTATGTCGATTAATTGTGAGTTGTAAGTGTTTGATTTGAAAAAAGGAACATTATATTAGTAAGATTGTTGTTAAGTACTATAAAATTCGCTTTTAATTCCTTAGAAGCATCTTTAATGTAACAAAAGCTATCCTCTACGATTTTCTTATCTCTATTTAATTATTGTAGTATATATAACTACATGACTAAATCCAAATCATTAGATTTACCCTAAATATCCAAGTTAAAAAAGAGAGCAGGACAAGTCAAACTTCAATAAGCAAACTACTAAATACAGAAATTTAGAAACACAATGTGATCATATGATCTTGAGTTAATGCTAACTTAATAGTAGCAATTGATATTGTAATTGTGTTTGATTAATGTGGTACAAGTCAATGAAAAATATGAGAAAGCAATATTAAATATGAATAAACAACACAAGGATTTATTCACTTAAAAAAAAACAAGGATTTATGTGGTTCGGTCAAATTAGAATTACATTCGTGGATGGAGGAGGGAATCGAGAGCTTTTTCACTATACTAATGGAAAAAGAAAGACAAAATCATACGGAGTATGAGTCTTTAATCTTAATGACTTTATAAGATATCCCATCTGGCCAGGCGAACCCGCCTTGCAGGAGCGCAAACAAGTAGTTTGAAATCTTATATTACTAAGCTCCCTTTGTTCGCCTTGTTAGCAGGGAAAACTTTGGCCTTTAGACGACCACGAACAAAACATAACTCCACAATTAATCATTATATCTCCACCTTGACTTGAATCCTTACTTTCACAAAAACAAAATGATTCAATCTTTGTTTTTGTCATTGGTTAATGAAATAAGTCCATATTTTGCCTTTTTAAAGTGATTGTTTATTAAATTTTCGTTTTTCGGTGTTAAACTTACGCACAATAACGTAGCACCCAAACCAAACACATGCACAGCACGCAAACAGCGCACCACACCCATACCGAGCACCACAAAAAAAACGTAGCACCCAAACCACAATCAATGAAATAATTAAACAAAATTAGGGATTATTGAAACCCTAATTTCGTCCAATTAAATTAAAAAAATCAAAACTTTGAAATTAATTTCAATTGGAAAAAAAAATTGAAGCCTAATCTCACAAACAATCTAATTTGCGGAATTAATTAGAAAACAAACCAAGGATCGAAAAATCTCTAGAAATTAGAAAGGATGTGATACCATGTTAAACTCAAGAAATATTGAAGAAAACGTCTTAGCCTTTGTATTGATATTTGACACATATATATACTCAATACAATATAATACTCCCTCTGTGTTTTTTTTTAAGTGTTACAGTTTGACCGACACATATTTTTAGGCAATTTAATTGACTTAAATAAAATAATAGGCAAGTGGGGTAGTTGGAGAATTAAAAAATTGAATGTGAGAGAAAGATATAATAAAAAAAGTAGTAGTGGATTTGGGTAGGGACCATGAGAGGAGCAAGATATAATATTTTAATGTAACTTTTTGCCAAAAAAGGAAGTGTAACACTTAAAAAAAACACGGCCGGCCGAAATGGGAAGTGCCAAAGTGTAACACTTTAAAAAACACGGAGGGAGTACCTAACTTGCCTAAAACTCCTAAACAATATAAACATTCCAAACATACAATATTAACATAATTAACCAACCAAACTCTAATATTCGGTATGGCCCTTTCTTAAGAAAAATTGAGTTTCAGGGTTTCACCATTCCCACTTATTGTTTAAGTAGGGCGGTTAACACATACGATGCACGTGTATAGCTTGTCAAATCTAGAAAGTTTTTCGATTTGGCCTTATGTCACATTTGGAGTTTTTATTTTTTTTTATTTTTTTTTTGGTGTGAAATGTAAGCAATTATTTTTCTAGAAGTATAAATATCCGCATATTATTCTTAAGATTTTTTTTTTTTTTTGGAGAACATATTATTCTTAAGAGTTGAGTAAGTACAAAATATTTTTGAGGGTATATAATTTTCAAAACACTATTATAAGAGTTATCTCAAACTGTAAATTTAAATATAGGAAATTTTGACAATTACCACCTTCTATTATGTCCATTTTAGCAATTACCACCTTCTATTTTTTTTTTAAAAATTACCACCTTCTATTTTCAAAAACATCAAAAGTTACCACCTTCTTGCCCCCCAACTACCACATGACGTCATTTTGGGCTCATTCTTTCCATTTCCTCCCTATTTCCCTCACAATTCTCATTCCTATTTGGATTCTCATCTCCCCTTTCAGTTTTTTTCCCCCAAACCACCAATAATTGTTCGTCAATTTTGATTTGGAGGAGTGAATTGAAGTGTTTTTGATTGAGAAGAAGATCAGAGTGCTGCTTGACAGACAGAATCTTGGTTAGGAGTCTTAGGACATCTGCTACTTGACTTGAGGAAGAAACATGTTCAGTTTGTATGTCACCACTCTTGAGCATGTCCCTAACATAGTGACAATCAATTTCGATATGTTTTGTTCTTTCATGTAGCACAGGGTTTACTGCAATTGCCAAAGCTGCTTGATTGTCACATTTTAGAACAACAGGAGCTAGGTGGTTAAGAGTGAGATCCTTCAGCAAAGATTTGATCCATGTGACCTCACAAGCTGTAAGGGCCATAGCTCTGTATTTATGAGAATATATATTTGACTTTACAAACATAATTACAAAATAAAAGAACAACAATATTTATATGCCTCGAGTTACAACAATATTAGAATAAGTTAATTTTGCTTTAATTGCGGCCATAGAATAGTTTTACGTTATTGTTAGCTTATTAGTTAAGTTCTTAGGGGGTGTGATTAAATCCAAAAAAACTAAAACAGAATTATTATAATACTACTATTCACATTTATATCTATTAAAAAAACTGCAACAAGTTTGATTACAAACCAAGTCCATTTGATGATACACATCCTATAATCCTAGCTATTACAATGCAATAGTGAACTGAATTAGAAAAAGAGCCAAATTTGTCAATACTGAATTTCTGACTCAAAAGTAAAAAAATCTACTATATGCATGAAATGCATCGATCTATACTTTGATCTCTAAAATAGACTCACTAAATATCTAGAAAGAAAAAATATAGGAACTGACTAATATCAGGTAATCGAGTAGCAAATCACAAGGTTAACATATGGTCATATGAGCACTTTTCAGAATATGCAAGAACATACCCTCTATACAAAACTCAGAAATCTTGCTGTTAGGATGCTCGGAAAACTCGGTGCAACAAACGATCAAACGGTACGGGTCATTCAATAGTACTTGTAAGGCTAGGAGCGTAAGGGTAGGAGTGCTAGCTAAAACGTAATTAATCGATAAATTGACAAAGTATAAATGGTAAGAAAAAGCTATTGAAAATAACACCCAACGAGCTCAATGTAAGGGTAGGAGCGCTAGCTAAAACGTAATTAATCGATAAATTGACAAAGTATAAACGGCAAGAAAAAGCTATTGAAAATAACACCCAACGAGCTCAATGAAAATAAATCTACAATATTAAAATGAGAGTACAAAGATCCTAGTTTATTAGGGTGAGAAATATTACAATATATAACTCTCACAAATAAAACTCACTAGGGAGTAAATAAAAATAGTGGAATTCACTACTACAAAAAAGGCCTTAGAGAACTGTTATAATATGCTTTATAGATCGCCTTAGGGGCGTTCTTCTGCTAAGCGATGTATAAAGTATATAGAACGGGTCGTTTAGGCGTTTTATATATTAACAAATAGAGAACGGTTGTTAGTCACAACCGTTCTCTTTTCCCTTCTTAAAATCGTACATTAAGGAAGGAATATAGAACGGTTTAGGCCACTTAACCGTTCTATATTGCATTACAATAGAGAACGGTTGAGTTAGATAACAGTTCTCCAATGTTTTTTTTTTTAAAAAAAAATAAATTTGGTTATATATTTCATAATTCGAATTACCATGTACGTATTTTATCTTGTATTATTCCTATATTTTGATAATCTGTATTATTTTTTGTATTTCATTTTAGACCTGTATTTGTTGTATTCTGTATTTTATTTTGTACATTTATCCTGTAAGAAAAATTCCACATTTTCTATGTAAAATAAATTCATGATCTTGTATATGTGCAATATAACTTTCAGTATAATAAAATTAACCAAAATATTTTCAGATACGACGAAAGCCATCAAAATATACTTCATATATATAATTTAAAACATCCAACCACAATTAAATTGAATCATTCCTACAAAATTTGTTCTATACAAACAAATACATGAGTTAAATATTAAAACACCTTTCTAATTAATGTTGATTTAAAAAAATTATGCTTAGATATACCAATACCATATTGATCTACAATTCACATAAATCATCGTCATCGTTATTTGATTTATGGTATCCAGGAATATATGAAATCCACCTTTTCCTAAGCTTGTCGATCATTTGTTGAAAATATGTAGGAGGAACTTGCTTAAAATACTACAAAACAGTGTAAAATACATACATATTAGTTAATAATATACAATAAATTCATTTAATTAAATATAAATAGATATACCAATACCATACTCTTTTCGCAAATTATGCAAACTGCTGGTTTCTTGGACCTGCTTTTGTTTAAATCAATTGAGCCATGTTGATTCACCTGCAATAAAATGTTATTTGCATGTCCTGTTCCTAACAAAATGTATAAACCACGGAAGGTATATATTGTGCTCCTGACCCTGAGCAGGATTTTGGGGAAGGATATGGGGAAAGGATGTTGTGTTTGAGAATTTGAGGCAGCTTTGTAATTACTTTGTTGCAAAATCTGAGAACAGGTTTGGTGGCATTATGTTACTGATTTCCATATTCGATGTTCCATGAAGGAGAAGAAATACACTAAAACATGGTGCTGAACATGTCTTGAAGTCCCTTAGTAAGTCATTCTAGTCAAACTATTTCCTTAGAAGTTTTTAGTTCTGGGACTTGTGAAATTTTGTTCTGCTAATGTTTTTTGCCTAATTAAATGTTGCTCTCATTCCAATAGATCTTCTAGTTGATAAAATTTAAAAGTGCATGGGAAATCCAGAAGCTGATGCAGATAATGAATATTGAAAAATGAACAAGACAAGCAAGTATCATTACTTTAGCAGTTTTAGAGAATATTGTTTAAAATAACTTGGTACATTTTGAGCTATGACAATATAATGCTGTATCACTATTCTCACTTTTAAAACGGATTGGAAAAGGATCACGCGGTAATATCACTATATTGCCCACATTGGTTATCAACGATGTGCAGTACAGAGGTTGGTTTGCCTAGTTTGGTATCAATTTAAATTAGATTGGAGAACGAGCTGCTCACAATATTACTATACGAATGCTTCTCCTTTAAAGTACTGATGTCTTAAGTAAAAAAGGTTTTATATAAGCATATATGAATGACTTTGTTCATTTCAGTTTTCAGTTTGTAAAACACCGAAAGAATTGAAATTTAGCTGCCTCACTATCTTCCAAAGCTAATAGTAAATAAACTTAAAATTCCCAGCCCTTGAAAAATAATTTAGCCATCTAAATCTTAACTACTACAACTCATCAAAAAAACTCTCCACAACATTCTTTTAATAATTGAAAGAGTCCATCAAAATATTTCTTCCTGGCCATATATCTCAAGCTACCAAGTTTGACAGCAGAAAAAATAAAAACTTTTCTGGATTTGATATTTACACCATCATATAGGTGTATTAGTAGCAATAAAACACATGAAACAAATAATTGACAACTCATGGTTCACACTCAGGATCAAATAATAGGCATCATGGCAAAGCCTTAAGAGCATTTGTAATTAACAAAAGTTAAAGCAGCAGCAAAAGGTGGTTTAAAATAGCTTACCGTAATGAATTTAGAGAGGTCAACAATAACTTCTTTAGGAACTTCCTCCCAGTCGCGATAATTGATATTCACTATGTCCCGAACAACTATACCAATGTATGATGAAAAGCAATTTATTGTGATTCCATTCCAAGGGGATTTTGACGCCACTCAAAATTTCTTTTCCGACTATTGCAGCTATTGTATGACCCCTTCGATTCTCACACTCAGCAGATTCTTCAGCCTTGTCAGTTTCAGAGGCCTCATTAGCGTTTGCTTGCTTTCTCTTTTTAGACAACAACCTACAAACATACAAATATATAAGAAATCATCACTAAGAAGTGTCATTAAAATCAAATAAAATAAAGCATTTGTTGCAAAAATCTATATCAAGAATAGATTATAAAATTCAATACAAGAACCAGATTTTGTTTTAAAAACGACACCCAATTCACAAAATAGCCTCAGCCATATCCTCATCAATTCTACGAACAACATATATTATCACCACTAAGCCAAAACCAAAAATAGTAGTACTATTTTATGCTTATCTCACTGTTTAAGTCCTTTCTCTTTGTTCCACTTTTTTTTTTAAAAAAAAAATATGATTAGGGTTCTAAATTGAACCTAGGTAAGATTAATTTGGCTGAAAAATTTTTGATTACAATTGAAATAAATGTAAATTCGAAAAAATTAGGGGTAATTTAATTGAACTTACTTCAATTCGCCTGAATTATTTGCATACAAACAATCGATTGTGTTTATCCCTAAAATTAGAACTTTGAAGTTTTTTTTTCAATCCCCTAAAATTCGAATTGTAAATTACTTTAATAGATGAAAACTACGAATTTACTTCTGTATCCTTCATAATTGGAATGATTCATGCAATTGGATTGACAAATTATCATAATCCAATTACTCTAAAATTCGAACCTTTGTTTCAAAAAAAAAAAATATTCGAGCCTACCTCATTGCACTGGTTGCTCAGCAAACAGGTGCGGTGCTACAGACGTTGTGCGGCGGTGGAGCGTGGTGCGGTGGCGCGATAAAACAGTAAGCGGCTACTATGGAGGTTTCACTTTTTGTAGCAATAAACAGTAAGCGGTGAAAGTGAAAATGAACGTGCAAAGTGAAAGTGAAAGTGCGCATCAATATTCCTTTAAACCGCCTTTGATTAATTTGGGTAAATTATTACTCCGTATATTTTTTTTCCTCCTAATTTAATTAAAAAAATAATTAATTAATACAATACAAAACGGTTGTCAAGATGACCATTCTATATCATATATAATAATTATTTAATTTTTTTAATTACTTGAGTAAAAAGAAATAGAGAACGGTTAACTATGCTAACCGTTCCATATGTATTAACATACAAAACGCCTTTTATATAAACATGTTCTATATTCTTCTGGAGAACGCTTACCTTTGCTAACCGTTCTATATTTTGCGATCTCTAATCTTGTTTTTGGTGTAGTGATTGTACAAAGGGGTTGGTATTTATTAATAAGAACTTAACAACTTCTACTGATGTTGTTGGATTTGTTGACTCTGACTATGGTGGTGATCTTGACTGTCAAAGGTCTCTCTCCGGTTATATCTTCACGTACTCTTTGTTCAGGAGCAACAACTTGGAAGGCTCAATTGCGACCAATATCTGCTCTTTCCATTATTGAGGCAGAGTATGTTGTAGCAACCGAAGGAATAAAGGAGGCTACATGGTTACGAGGTCTTGTTATGGATCCTGGCATACCACAAGGTGTCACCGTGGTATAATCTGATAGCCAAAGTGCTATCTTTCTTACCAAGAATGATGCTTACCATTTCAAGACCAAGCACATCTTTGTCAAATACCATTATGTCAGAGATACTATTGATCAAGATGAAATTGTGGTTAACAAGGAACATACTTTAGAAAATCCGCGGATATGCTCACAAAGCCACTTCCTACTACTAAGTTCGATCATTTCTTGGACTTAGTTGGAGTTTATCCTTGCACAACTAGAAAACAACCTATTTCCGACGGACTGGTTCCGAAGGACACATAATTCCGTCGGAAAATTCAAAATTTCCGGCAGATTTTTATTTAGTCAGAATCCAATAATTCCGTCGGAAATATCCGACGAAATAAAAATCCGTAGGAATATATGCACTTTCCGACGGATTTTTCCGTCATAATTACCATTTCCGACGGAAATTTTCGTCGAAACATATTTTAAAAAAAAAACAAAACCTTTTTAGTACATAAAACCCTAAAACATATTTCCGCCCCTTATCTTTCTTTTTCCCTGTTATGGGTAAAAATCTGTAGATATAAGTCAACGATAGTCAGGAAAAGTCAAGCGACGAAGGCTTGTGTTGACAAAGAAGAAAAGTGACGATGACTCTTCGTCATTGACGGAAGACGAAGTCAGCCAACTAGTTCCCTATTTTACAGCAAGAGATAAGCATGAAGACTCAGTCCACCCAGCCTTCTTCAATCCGTTAAAGATCAAAATAGAAAAGATATTTCGCCAACTGTATTCCGAGAATCAAGGAACCAAATTCTATCTCCTAGCAACGGCTATAATTCGACTTAGCAATGTTTGTATAAAAGGGGAGTGCACCTACGAACACTAACACATTGCATCCTAGCTACTCACGAACAAAAGATCTATATTGTAAACATTTTACTACATTTTTGCCATAGTGAAAGTTTGGTAGATCCTCATTCTACCCGCGGTTTTTACCTTCATTGGGTTTTCCACGTCAACAATTCCTTGTGTCATTTTATCGTTTTCATTTTAATTCGTCTTTGATTTTATTTAGTTGATCTGTAGCCTAGATTTTGATATTCAATCCCACCTAACAAAAAATAGCATAAACATTCCCCTTCTCCTTCTTTCATCAGATCATCTCGTTCTCCTTCTCTCTCCTCTTCTCTACGGTCGGTCTATCCTCTCCTTCTCTCTCCTCTATTTCTCTCTCCTCCCCTCATTTTTCATGTTCTCTTTCTCCCTACTCCTCTCTTCTTCTCAGCCCTTTTTTCTTTTTCCTTTCTTTCTGTTTCTCCTTCTCCCTCCTCCTCTCTTCTCCTTCTTCTTCCGCCTCCTCTTCTTCTTCACCCCTTCTTCTCATTTTCACCTTTCTTTTCCTTTTTTTTTCTCACGCATGAACATTGAACTCGACTGGGGTTTTAATTTTTTTGAACAAAGTAAGGTTTTTCATATCAACTTCGACCATGAAAACCCTAGATCTAGAGTTTTCATGGTCGAATTTGACCTTTAAAACCCAAAATCAAGCCATTTTCATGGTTTTGTTGGTGAAATTCAAGGTATGTTCTATTTTTTCTTACTTATTTTTGGTTGAGATTATTTTATTAATTTTATGGTGATGTTGGTTGAATTGCGGTGGCGTTGGACTAGTGATTGTTTTGTGTAAGGAAACTGCGGTTGTGGGTGGTTTGTGTTCGAGTAATTGTGGTGTGGATCTAGGTCATGGTTTGGATGTTTTAGGTGGGTGGATCTGGGTATGGATTAGGTCAGGGTATGGGTTAGTGTTCGGTCAGGGTTTGGGTTAGGTGGTACTGGTTTAGGGTTCGGTGGTGGCGGCGATGGGTGGCGTTGGGTTGTTGTGGATATGGGCTTAGGTGGGTTTTAGGATCGGGTAGGGAAAGTGGCGGTCTGATAGTCTGGACTTAGGGTTAGGGTTAGGGTTAGTTAGGAGTTGGTGGAGTGGTGGTTGTCTGATATAGGTGTAGTGGCGGTGGTCTAATTTTGGGGTTTGGGTTAGTTAGGTGTTGTTGGTGGTAATACGTCGTGCCGGTGGTGGTGCGGCGTATTTTTTTAAATTTATTTAAAGCATTTTCCAACAGAATTTCCGTCGGAAGTTTCAGATAGAAGTGTGACTGTCGAAACTTTCTGACGGGCTTTTCCGGTACTGGAAAACCTTTTTCGAAGGAAGTTGTTTTTCCTACAAAAGCTTTTCCGACAATCGGTTCCGACGGAAATTCCGTCAAAAACGGGTTTTCCGACGGATTTTGGGGTGTTTCTGACGGAAATTTTCCATCGAAAATGAGCTTTTTTGTTGTAGTGTTGCTAAAATTCAAACTCACTTGACAAGTACCCAAGATTTGGTCCAAGGTGGAGATTGTTGGGTATCATGCATGTGGCCCAATCTCTTGAGAAGCCCAAAACACCATTCTTCATGCTAGTATATGTCGGTGCTTGAAGGATAATCAACAAATCTCTTGATTTTTCTAGAAAATCAACTTGCAATATTTTATAAAAAGAAGTCTAGAAGATTCTTCCAAAATATCACTACACTCCACCGACCTTACACAACTATAAATAGTTTTTGAATTGCTCATTTTTACCAATCCACTCACACACAAAATTGATCATTCCCAATTACATAACCATACTACATAAAAAGCCTTTCTACTAAATCCACTTTCTTATTCATATTTCTTCCTTTGTATAATTCCACTATTTTTTTCATACTCCCTAATAAATTAGGGTCTTTGTACACTCATTTTAATATACTCCCTCCGTGTTTTTTTAAGTGTTACAGTTTGACCGGCACATAGTTTTAGGCACTTTAATTGACCTTAAATAAAATAAGAGGTAAGTGGGGTAGTTGGAGTATTAAAAAATTGTAAAAGAAAGATAGTGAGGTTAATAGTTTATTGAAAAGTAATGAATGTGAGAGGAAAGATATAATAAAAAAAAAAGTAGTAGTGGGTTTGGGTGGGGACCATGAGAGGAGAGAGATATAATATTTTAATGTAGTATTTCGCCAAAATAGGAAATGCTACACTTATTAAAACACGGCCGGATTTGGTAAGTGTAACACTTGAAAAAAAATACTGAGGGAGTAGTGGATTTATTTTCAATGCTCGTCGTTCGTGAGTTTTTTTTTTTTTTTTTGTTAATTTTTCCCACGTATAATAATATTGTGTGTCAATTTCTTTACTACTTATCTTGCCTTTATCTTTCTTCTAATTATCTTATCAATCAATACATCTTTAATTTGCTTCCGCTGTGCACTCACCAAACCTATCAGTACAACTTCTTGTGATACAGTTCACCCTTAGAAATGGATTGTGTAAGAAAATTAATGCTCCAGGTTTCTTATTTTTAGGTAACAACCACCTATTAATAAACCTTCTGATCACAGGGTTCAAAACTTTATTTAAGGTATCCGGCATAACATGGTTTTCCTGAGTTATCAACTACAATACACAGAATCCGAAAGCATAGATATCAACAAGCTCATTATAATCGCCCTCCACTATTTATGGTGCTAAAAACTCAGCAGTTGAAGAACGAAAATCTTGGGGTTTGATTTTCTTGGAACATGTAGAGACAAAGCTAAATCTCCAATTTTTACCTGACTTAGATCATCCCCTTCAAGATTTATATTCTGACAGCTTATGTTCCTATGAATTATCATAGGATTATGTGAATGTAGATAGTAGAATTAAATAAGCAACATATCCTAAATTCAAATGATTTTCATCTAATTCATCCCAATGTTTCAATAAATTGATAGATAATTTTCGGACCTCTCATAATTCATTACTATAAAACAATTTCACAACAATTTGTCAAAAAAAAATTCTTAAAACAAAAGCACACAAGAAACAAGAATCATGAATTTCCACCGATGAAAGCCCTTGTGAAATAATTCAACAATGGTGTTTAAAGTTTGGAGAGAAAAGTTATTCAAACCAGCACAAAACTAATACAAGATATATACTAATATTTGGATAATTGATTATTTCTTCTTGATAGTGCCACATAATTAAATTGAATTATTGAAGATAATATTCAATTAAAGAATTGAAAAACTCAAAAGTGTCTCTCTCCCTCCTCCTCCAACTCTTTCTTTCTCTTAGGATTTAGAGCCTATTCACATTTAATGAGCTGAGCTGAGCTGAACTGAACTAATTGGAACTGAAATGAAGTGAACTGAACTGAATAGAGCTGAAATAAATATTTTATGACAGAAGGAAATTAGAAACTGAACTAAAATTAAGCTAAAGTCAACAAGCCCTTAGTTGTTCAATCCCCTTAGAGAAATACTGTAGGTTATGGTTGATAGAAAAACTATGATTTTCTTTCCTAGATTTAATTCATTGGTAAAGAATTTCAAATACATTCATAAAGATCGATTGAAGATCTAACGACATGTAACACTAACAAAGTAATCTTATAACACTGTTGGCTGATCACACGTTGTGGCTAGCCACGCCACATATAATAATTTGTGAAAAATCAAATGATTTGTTTTTAATAATTAGTATAATTGCATATTTAAATTTTATATTTTGAAAAAAAAAATGGAACAAAATTAATATATTAACAAAAAGGCATACTGACATCACAAATGAAATCTAACAACTCAAATACATAAAATAAAACCAAATAAAAAATAAATTAAATAAACCAAATAAAGTTTTTTTAGTCAAAACAAAATTTTTTTTTACACACAGTCAAAAAAGTTATTAAACCAAAAATTATAATTTCTTTAATTAAATATAATAATGAATATAAAAAAGGGAGAACAAAACAATTTAAATAAGTAAATTACTTTTTAATTAAGTAAAATATCCTAAATTAACAAACTTTAATCAAATAATAAAAGCCAGTTATGGTATTCCCCTAGGTGATCCAATGATCGATTATCATCATCCGCCTGCGCCAAATTGTTTGAAAATACTAAAGCTTGAAAAACAGGTCATTGAGGAGTTGAATTGCCTCAGGCCTCTCAGAAGAAGTAGGAGCCAAACACTTTTCGATCAAGTTTCTAAGTTGTAAATCTGTAACTTTGCTTAGAGCTTCCGGCATACCACCATCTTCAACCTTCTTTAGTTTGTTTGCTCATCATAATCACTCCATTCGCTGCGAGTGACTATCCGAAGCAAGCAAATCCCAAAAGAGTATATATCTACCATATGATCATAACCCTCTCTCTATCTAAATCTACATCTTCGTTGAATCCCCTCCAATCAACGATATTTAAACTCCAATCTTGACCGTGCCTTGGTTTCCAATAATGTATATATTTTCCAACTTAAGATTGCCGTGAATTATCGGGAGATCGTGTAAGCTATGGAGATGATCTAACCCTTGAAGAATTAGTCTAACTCATTTTTTTACCACACTAGTTGTTGGCCCGCGCGCTACGCGCGCGGTCCCTCAACGGTGATCCTGCTTCTGTGATTAGTGTCTAATTACCTGTTGTGTATCCTTTAATGTAATTCGCCATATTTCGATTGTTTTGTTGCATGCTTTGATTGATTATGAGTTCTGTATAATTCGAAGGTGTAGTTTCCTAGACTATTTAACTTTGATGATCATGCTATAGATGGGGACTCTAATTGTTTGTATATCAATGTAAATTTCACAGTAATCAACAAAATATTGTGCTTCTATGAGCTTTAGATTCTGATGGGTCGGTGTAGCCTCAACAATTGGGCCTATCTGGATAAAGCCAAGGCTCTACTGGACTTGGTTTGAACCCTTGAGGAATTTGTCCCCATTTTGAGGATCTAGCCCAAAATGTTATGCTCTCCCCATTTTATGTTATTTTTTATTTATTTATTTTTATTTATTTTTTTTATTTTTTAATTTTTTTTTTTTTTGTAGACAAAATTGGTTAAAACAATAAGTATATGAACCGAAGAGAGTAGAAAAGTCTTCTTTCAGGTCTTACAAGGATATGAGTAGTAACAATTTTTTTTTACTGATGTTCTCTTTGATTATTACCTTACTATATAACAATTCCATGAGAAACCTTTTTACTCCAACTTTTTTTGCTTATTGGAATGAAACCATCCTAATAAATTAATCTATCTATAGCTAACTAAGATTAACGAGCAAATGAAACTATCTTGGAATTATTGAATATTATTGATAGGAAGAATATTTGTTTTTTTTTTTTTTTTTGCAATGCGAAAATACATTAAGTACGACATACAAACTTATATTGATTGTACATTTGTTTTTCTAAAATTATTACATAAGAAATCTATTTCATTTTCGCCTAACATACAAATTTCCTTAAATTAAAGGATTTTATATGTAGACGTCGTTGTCCCAAGTTAGTTAGTAGGTGTTGGGTTTATCCGGTGAAAGATTTTTCCATTTCTTTCTTGTAAACACCAATACCATTTGCTTCAACGCATAACTTGGGCGTTATTAATAAACTTTAATACAAGTATGGTGCCGACGGTGTTGATTAAGCCGTTGGTGACATAATTGTATTAAAGAATATTTTAAGGGAATACGCTATCACAAGCTCTGGCGATAACTCCCTTTTTACCATCAACTTTGGGGTTGAGCATGTCTAACCTTTTGTGTGTAGAGGTATCCTTAGGAAAGCTATTAGTGATTTTAGATTGATGAGAGGAGGGAGGAATGTATTATTTTTTTGGGTTGTTTATTGAGCCATTGTGTAGATGAGAGACGGTGAATGATATTGTTGTGTTATTGTTGTTGTAAATGAGAAGTTCAAGTGCTATATTTATAGCCAGATCAAGATAGAGAAAGAAATAAGAGAGGGCCCATTTTTAAGTATAGCATCTAAAATACCCCCATGAGTAGATTTAAGTGCCCCACTCAGACAACTATTATTTGTCGGATATACCCACGTGGCCCACACTTGGTTCCCATCAACTCAATCACAACCGTCCAAAAATTTACATGTGAAAATGTAGCTTTTTAATTTCTTAAAGGGCAAAAAAGGAAAGTAGGCAGAAAGAAATTAAGATATTAACGAAGAAAGAAAATCAATTAATTTAGTGTTTATATTTTAATTAGTAGTAGTGTAATAGATTAATTGGACCCAATTAAGCTAAGTGTTACTTCTACTTCCTAAACTCACTCTCATAATATATAGTCCTCATAGAACGCATTAGAACTGTTATTCAAGTAAGCGATGTACAAAGTTTATAAAATGGGTTAAAAAAAGCATTTTCTAAGCCCAATCATAAAAAGTGGTTATCGGGAACAACCGTTCTCTTTTCCCTTCCACAGAAGGAATATGCAATGTATATCCTACTTAATCGTTCTATTGATAAAGCAAAGAAACACTTTTTAAAGCCAACCGTTTGTTTTTTTTTTTTTTTTTTTTTTTTTTTTTTTTTTTTTGTATAAAATCATTAATTTGCTTAGAAACTTATTTATTTATACATTATTATGACTGAGTAGTTTTATAAAGATTTCTGCATTTCAATTACAAGAACTATTAATGATTCCAAAAAATTGAACATGGCTTGAGAACTACCGTGTATAGAAAAAATAAAAAAAAATCCATCAAATCACCCAACTAAAACAATAAACAACCACATAAAAACAGATTTGCAAAGTTAATAATAATTCTATTGCTTTATTGAAACAATATTTAAATTACATTAATCCTAGAATACATAGAAAGTAATGTCGGCTAATTTGTGAGAGCATCTAAAGTACTAATGCTTGAAATCGTAGAAATGTTTATTTTTTTTTTTTACCCCGGCATCCATAATCAGTCGCCTTTGTGAATCTTTCATATTGGCACACTTCTCTTAAGTTATTCGTAGGAAATTGTTGAACCGAACGGATTGCACGGTGTTTTTTTTTCGTTGTAAGACCCAAATCATTGGCTTCAACACGTAATTTGGGTGCTATTTAGGTATGTAATTGCCAATATTTACATAGGTTTTTCTATTGACAAATTACCTAAATAGCCGTTAATGAACTCTATTACAATTACGTAGCCTACGCAGTGAATTCAACTGAAAACAACGTAATTGCAGTAAAGTTTATTATTAGGGAATACATTACCATTAACTTTGGAGTTGATTCCCTTATTTACCATTAACTTTGGTGTTGATTTTTAGTAATTCGATATATAGAATGGTATTTTGAGGTAAGCCGGTATTTTTTTTTGGCTAATAAGAGGAAGGTGAAAGCTAGTGTGATCTTGCATTATTTTTTGAAGCATTTTGTGAGATGGGTGTATTATACTTGGTAGAGGATTGTTTCTGTTTTTTTTTGTTTTTGTTATGTGAATTGCAAAGCAATAGCTCTATATTTATACACACAATCTTTTTTGTTTTTTTTTTTTTTTCTTTTTGTTAAAAAAAAATAATGTGAATTGCAATTGCATGCATTGCACGTAGGTAGTTCTATGAAATATTTAGGAAGTTTATATCCATAAAAAAGGTGTATATATGTTTGTAGTGTTATAATATATCTCTATGCTTTTTTTTTTTATTTTTTGTCTTATTGATAAAATTGGAATCCTATGTCTATATGTACAAATAAATTGTATGATTACTGATTTTAGACATGCTGAAGTGTCCTTTTTTTTCCATGTTCTCGTTTATATTTGTTTCAGGCTATAAATATATGATGCATTGTTAAGGCTGACAATATGTGAAGAAATTCATCTTTATCTATTTGCTTTTATTGGATATTATAAGCTGAAAATTTATTCTTGCTGTCGACATTGTTCATTTGCATGCTTATCTTTATTGCTTTGTTGTTCAGTGGGTATGAATGACAACTCTTATTGATTTGTCATTAAAATTACTACTCACTGAAAGCTACGACCAATTCAGTTTCTATGAATGCAATGTGATATAATAGACTATATGGATTATCCAATAAATTTATATGAAAGCTACGACCAATTCAGTTTCTATGAATCAACTTGTGATCATCATTAAATTGATTATCAGCATAATTGCATATAGCAATGGACAAGCTCTTTATTCTATCTTTGAATGCTTAATTGCGTTCACAACTGACAAACCAACCCATACTCCTTCCCCAACCTACTCCCACTCCCACCCCCAGCAAAACCACCTAAATTATCAAAAAAACAAAATGATCCATTAATTTAAAATGTTAAAAAAAAAAAACCAATCATACCCACATTAACCCCAATTAAATCGTAAAATTCAACTTGAGGAAGGTAGAACTTTGAGCCCAAACTTGAGGAAGCTTTTTTCTTCTGTTATTTTTTTGTCTTCTCTGCATTGATACATCAATGCTGATAAGTAACTTACTTTATGTTGTAGTTCACATGGCTACAGTTCACAAAATAAAATCAATAAACCAAGTATATTGTCCTTGAAATCTGAATTCATTTGTCCTTCACTAATATCTGTATTCATATAAAGAAGCTAGCAGAGTGTCATGGGTACAGCTTTAAACGAATGGTTACAGCTTTAAACGAATGGTGGATGATAAATTGCAATGGCTGTCCTCTCTGAATAAGTGTCATGCATGCTTCTTTTTTGTGCTGCAGTATCATAATACCTTATGGAGGTGCTGCTTTCAAAATTGTTGAAGTTTATTGTTAATGTGAATTATTTGTATTAATGACTATTTCTTATAATTTTATGCAGTTCTTTGAAAAAGAGTGTAATAATAAATTGAATATAAGCAACATATATAATCTACTATATATTTATAAATATAATTTAACATCTGCTTTAATTTAGCAATACATCAGATCATTATCCTGGTACGGTGTTTCCCTGGAACAACAACTGCTGTTACTGTTCCTGGGAAACCCTCAAAAGATTAACTGCTACAGCATTCTACTCCTATATACATGAAATTATGAACCTAAGCTGTAGATTAAGTACTACATGATGCTGGAGTTTTATATAAAATACCTGGGCAACTATTTACTGTGCTTAGTATTTAGCAAAAGCAAAGTTCTTATAGTTGCCCATATATTTATAGTCTAGCAAAAGATTTAATATTTAGAGGATGTGTAGGTAGTGCACCTTAAATTTCTGTTCTGCAGTACTTCATTAGGCTACTATATATTTTTTTGTAGTCTAGAGACGATCATTGTTCGTGGCAGATTTGATGGAAGATTATTTCAGTTTCTCAGTCTTCACAATTACAGGCTTGGCTTGCTTTTTCTCAGTTTCCAGAGGCACAGGTACATCTTGAGCTTGATCCTTTTCTGGTGATATCTCTGGGTTGTGCTTCTCTGGAGTCATTCCGCCAAAGCAAAGTTTCTTCTTTGCACGGACTTGTGATAGCGGTGGCTGGGACTCATTTTCGTCACCTTGGAATTGCACAGGGCTTTTCCCTAAAGATTTCTTGCGCTTAAGTGATTCAATATCTTGCTGAGGTGACTCCAGCGTTTCAGTGAAATGTCGTTCTTGTGTATGCTTTTCTGAAGAATCCTTCATGTTTGGGGTTGGAATGACTGGTTCAGGATTTGCTAGTTGCATTGTCTGCTGTTTAGCTTTTTCATTGGCATCTTTTGCTTGGTTGGAGCTGCTATCAAATGGTTGCAGAACTTCTTGTGTCTCAAGATCTTCCTTCAGCTCAATACTCTTGAGAGTCCATTCCAGGACATTGTTTTGGCCTAAATGCAATGTGGGGCCTACTTTAATGAAGAACGGCTTGTTGCTAAGCATGTCTTGAATTGGCCTGAATGCATCGTGATCATCCTGCATTGTGTTTATCATCATGTCAAGCATTAGTATTAACTTCAAACTTGTAACCGTTATAATATATATCTTTGGTTGTTTATTATGCTAATATTATCTACTTAGATGACTATATTTCTTCTCTACTCTATTTTTACTTCCTTTTTTTTTTGATATCTCTTTAGGTGAGACTGATTAGCAGGGTTATTCTACAATTCATGCTTAATTAAGGGATTGTGTTCTATGTTACTATGGTATAAGATAAGTGTGCTTGGCATTTTGAACTTTACTGGATCGTTAGACATGTCAAGGCTGATTGCTTATTCAAAAATCTATATTCTTTATTTATCTTATGTTTAACTATGCTCTTGTTTGGTTAAATTGAATTTGGTTAATTTTAAGCTTATCAATTTTCTTGCTTTTAATTATAATTTTATAAAGTTTGAACGTTCGAGCATTCTTTGGAATTTTACAAAGCATATATAAACTGTTTTGAAAATTAGAAGCTAGGTACATGGTAAGTGTAATTTACCGCTTCTTTTATGGCGTAGATTTCAGCTGCACTTCTCTTAAACAGTCTTTCAGTGTCATCGTTGAATGTGGTGAATGCCATAGTTCCTGTGCCATCGCTAGCCTCAAACTTAAAGGTAGTCCTGGCATAAATTCAAAGTAATTTTTGTTAGGTACAATATTAACAGATACGGTTGGCTTTAAAAAAGAGTATTTGTTATACCTCTCAGTGCAGATGCATTCTTTTTTATAACAAGAAGTGCAAGAATAACGCTTCTGCAGTGGAAGGTTGGTGCGTTTCCAGCAATTCGAACAGCCTGTATATGCATTCACCTTTTCTAATTCTGCATTCTGAATAGTTACCTCTATCCATAGAAGTTCTTCTTGTATGGTGTTGCTTGGCTACAAATTTATTATAAGTTACAGAATATCAGTTAGAGCATGCACACTTAAGTACCACTGAGTTGTGAACTTCTGAGAGGCTGTAATGAACTATTTTTTACCTTTTTCTGCCGCAGCTCAGCGATTGAAACAACTTTCTTGTTTTCACTTGGGTACTTAACATCCAATATTCTAGCCTGTCTATCTAATACCTTCTGGTGAAAGAGGTTAGCCCTGCACATTGTTAATTATAGAGACCATCAGCATACTATAAAGGTTGTTGTTTTTGCTTAGCTAAGTTTTGGAGATTACCAGTCAGATAGCTCACGTGCACGATCTCCTTCAGGTTCATAGATTATTCGAGTGGACATACCAAAATTCATTGAAAATCCTAAATAAAATAGATAGTGTTTATTTACTCATAGCAACAGATCATTCAAAGAACTAAAGTACAGTAGCTTTTGTCTTACTACGGCGAGTATGTGGTTTAAGAGCCCTGAAACCTATAACCTGGAATGCTTCTGCCCAATTAGTTAACTTGTCAAAGTATTTTGGTGCAGTTAGATCATTCCACAGTGAGATGGTGAGCGGCTGATCACAACTGTTACATGAAATGGTTATTGTTAGTGATTTCAATTTGTAACATGTATCCAATAATATTTTGAGTATGCCTAAACATTTAGCTGTTTTTATTTTAACCTTTGATCAGTAATTACTATTTCTCGCACGAAGCTTTCTCGCTTTCCATCTCTGGCTTCAACTTTCCTTGCTTCTTCTTCCACATATAACACCACACCCATCACATCTGTAAATTCAGACAAGTTTGTTAATGTTCTGTTAATTTTATTTTTTTGTGAAACTGTTATGTGAGTGTAATATACCGCATTTCTCATCAAGATCAATTGCACGAGGTATACTCGCTATTGGTTGATAGTTAGGCAGAATTGGTCCGAGCTCTGGATGAACTGGTTGGATCACAGTTCTACTACCAAAAGTCATTTGGTAGGGAAATTGATCAAGTTCAGTTCTCCATTTTTCGTCAATGAACTTAATAGGTGCAGCAGAAATGTCGTATTCACCTAGGTACTGTAATGCTTCTTCAAATGCTTCAATTTGATCGCCGAATAAAGTACCTCGCATCCTATTACCCTATAAAGCAGAAAATGATAATGAAGTAAGTGTGCCTAATAACTATATTATAAACTTCCTTAAAATTATTAACTATACATGCTTTGATATTTTACATGTAGAATAAGTCTTTTTATGTTTGAGATTTAAAGTGCACAGAACACGTTCTTTCTGTAACATAATTTTTGCTAAAACAAAGTGATTTTAGCACTTATGTACTTTACATTATAAAAGACAAAAAGAAGGTTACTCAAAATATCTAACTATATTAAGCTTTGTAGAATAGCATATTTAGAAGATGTTTTGAGATTTTATTGTAAGGTAAATCGATATAGTTTTTAAAAAAAAATACCTTGAATGCTTGATGATATAATTTGAACATGATGATATAATTATAAAACTAAAGTTCACCTGACTCATGCTTGATGATATAATCTAATTACCTTGAATGCTTGATGATATAATTATAAAACTAAAGTTCACCTGACTCATGCTTTAGCTTTAAGTGTACTTTATTTAATTGCATCTTAAGCTGAACATGATTATAGCATAAGTAAAAGCATGATTATAGCATAAGCATGATTATTATAAAAGTAGTTGATATAATTTGTCTATAGCCCACCATAACTATTTACACTATATGCTTGTCTAATTTTTGTACAGCCTACCATAATGCTTGACATAATTTAGACTATACTCAGGAATATTCTTTTAATTCTATCATAACTGTAATAGAGTTAGTATGAGAAGTAATAAATACATACCTTTTCATCCTTTAGAAGTAAAGTTTGGAATCTAACTGTTTTTTTGGAAGATAGTGTGTCCCTCCCCTTTTCAGCAACAACTACCCTTACTATATAAGCCTTGCTTGCTGCATTTAACTGATTCAAGTACACATACTCTGGCTTCTGTCTAGCCGTTTTGTATTTTTGATCTGTGTGTATAAATGGTTTCATATTATTTTGTATAGTAGTAGTTTTAGTTAATGATGTTAAATTTTATAACATTTAAAATTAAATTTTAAGATTAATTGAGCTAAAGGATAATGTAAGCAAGCTGTAAAAGAAGAGACCATACCTGCCATGGCTGAGTAAGGCACTGCTACTTTGTTTGATATCTTCTGTGAAAAAAAAAAACGAAAGGCAAAAGAGCAAATACCTTTATATGAGTCAGGACAGATTTTTAAAATAGAGAATAGAACACAGTAATTGGGGAAGCTTCTGGTTACAGTGTTCAGAATAGCAAATGTTAATTTTTTATTCTTCTTACTGTTTGTACTGTTCATTCCATACTTTAGGTAAAGAATTCCAACTCCCTACTGTACTTTTGAATTAGCTTTTAAAGCTTGCAAAAGTTTACTGTCTTTATAAGTAATAGAATAATAATATGTTATTTTTATATAATAGACAGTCATATTGTAGTAAAAATATTGCAGTACAATCTTCCTTTTTTTAAGGGAGTGGCTTTTACAATCTGTCATAATCAAAGCAGACCTACAATCTTCCTTTTTTTAAGGGAGTGGCTTTTACAATCTGTCATAATCAAAGCAGACCTATATTTCATAGCATTTCTTTCACACACACACATACACACACACACACACACACACACACACACACACACACATATATATATACACACTCCACAGCTCTTAATATCAATTTCTATTTCATGTTTGAATACAAAATTTATACATTTCAATAATTTTTGGGCTTTTAAATGCAGACTCTATGACAATCCTAATATATATCTTAAAGATTAACAAATATCCTGTTTTTCCTTGAGCACAAAAGTATAGCTTTTTTAGATCTTAGATGCATTACATTGAATGTAAATGCGGATGAAGTTTACCTCAAATCGTAGATTGTCAAATTCAAACTCAATGGTCATAAAGAAGGATAAAAATTTACCGTAGATTAAACCTATATTGATTATACTGACAACTAAATGAAAATATGAGTAAAATTAAACCGTAGATTGTCAAATTCATACTCAATGGTTATAAAGAAGGATAAAAATTTACCTCAAATCACAAGAAGTTTCAATGTAGGAAGCTTAGATAACGGTTCAATGCGAAACTCGGAGTGCACCACAATAGAGGAGAGAGTGAGAGGACAGAGACGTATTCTGGAAATTAGCTGTGTATAGGAAATAGAGGCAAAGCTAATAATCTCTATCAGGCTTTATGAAACTCAGGCTCTTTATCGAACCTTAGGAGGTTCGAAGCGCACAAAATGTTTATATATGACATGTGCAATATGATACCTGGCTTGTCACTGCATGTGCAATATTATACCGGGCTCTTCACCATTGGCAAGAACAAACTTTATTGCAGCTTCAACACTCTCGAAAGAAAACATTAGGTCTAGAATTAAGTTCTGGCTTTCTAAACAACTTCTAAGCTGCATTTCTCAACTCAGGGTGCTTTAGCTATGACAAAACCATGCTCACAAAATTGCTCTGGAGCCGCTTCTGAACTTTTGAAGGACCTGAAATTGAAATATAGTTAAATAAACTTGGTTGAGTTTCAAATCAACAAGACAAGCTCTTTGAAAAAATCCATTTTACCCACATCTAAGTATCTTACAGTAATTGACAGCATACATATACAAAATTACAATTTGCTTCATTTACCATAAAACACAAAGTAACATAGTACAATAACTAATAGGCAAACAAATTCGATAAATTTGGACAAATTACCCATAAAAAATGTCATGGAGTAGTGGAGTAGCACCTTACACCTACCATTGTCTAATCATTCTTTTAATCAAGAACAATTTACAGTGCAACACAAAGACCAAGTAACCAAGTATTAATTTTAAAACAATTTCAGTCTTTATTTATCACATATAAGAAACTCTTCAAATCACCTTAGTTCACCTATAAATGTATGCTCTTTAATGCTTATCTTATTAGTAATTTGTTTGTCTAACTTTCTCTTGAAATTTTTTGCCCTGCAATGTAGTAAAGTTAGACACGGAGAAAAATCAACTTACTAAGCTTGGTTGGTGTATAATCACCTAGATTACTCCTGCTAGCTTTAGGACAGCATAAGATACGACATTTTTAACAGAGTTCTCTGAATGCTGTAAAGTAGGAGCTACTGATATAACCCTCACTTTATCTGCAGACCGTGCACGTGAAAGAGCCACATATAACTGACCATGTGAAAAACACGAACGAGGGAGATAGATTAACACTTGATCTAAAGTTTGACCCTGTGACTTGTTAATAGTCATTGCAAAGCTCAGCTTGATAGGAAATTGGTTCCTCTGAAATTGGAAAGGATATTTTTGAGAACTTGATGGTCTGAGTTTAATTCTGGGTATAAATACATGTTCTCCTTGATATTGTCCGACAGAAATCACGCACTCAATTAAATTAGGGAAAAACCTTTTACATATAAGGCATGTTCCATTGCATAAACCAGAAGACGGCAGGAGGTTTCTAAGTAATATTACTGGGCAGTTTTCTTTGAGCACAAGATTGTGAGGGCTCATTCCACCCGGACATAGTTTATTCAGGAATTCCGTAGGATATACACTGCCACAATCATCTAGAATACTGTCATAGCTTGTATAAGATATGGCTTGTCCTGGGAATCTCTCAATCATGAACGAATTTATAGTGTCAACATCGTCGTTTATAGGTGTTAGAACAGCCCTTCTTGAAAAGATTTGAGGATCCAGAGCACCTGAACCAAGTTCTGGAAAAGAAGATTCAAGCAACTTCTCTATTGGATCAGCATCAGGTTGGAAAGTCTGCACTATCTGAGGCGGCAACTCAACAAAATCACTTTCCTTGGTCTGCAGTTCACCGTTTCCCAGTGCTAGTAAAAACTGACAGAATGAAGGATCTTCCCTAGCTCTTAGATTTTCAGTTAACCTGAATCTCCTCAAATGCTGCCATATATAAGAACTCACTACACTTGCTTCGACTGCTTCTCTCTGAGTCTTGTTAGGAACAACAGGCAACACTTGTCGAAAGTCTCCACCGAAGACAATTACTTTCCCACCAAATATCACATCACTATCACATATGTCTTGTAATAAAAGGTCTAGAGATTCTAGATTTTGCTTGTTTGCCATTGATGCTTCATCCCATATTATAAGAGCTGTTTCTTTTATTAACGCTGCTAAGCTACTTTGCTTAGAGACGCTGCAGGCTAATGAAGTATCGCTGTCCATTGGAATCTTAAATCTTGAGTGTGCTGTTCTACCTGAGGGAATATTTGCTGCAGCTATTCCAGATGTAGCGGTAGGTAAAACAATCTTATTCATAAGGCGGATCTCAGCATACAGCGCATTATATAAGAAAGTTTTGCCGGTTCCACCAGGACCATCTACAAAAAATGCCCCTGGTTTTCCTTCCACTATATGCTGCATAATACATGTAAAAATTTCTTTCTGCGCTGTATTTAGTAGGCCACGGCTGTCTATACAAGCCTGAGGAATTGGAGCATCTAAGGCATCTTGAATGTCTTTTGTTCTATTAATCTGGCTATCATCGTCATCCATTAAAACAGCCAGACCACAGGCAGATAATGACTTCCCCATAGCCTCTAGATGTTGCTCCACTGATCTGATAGTTAGTTTTTTAATTTTGGCTTCTGCACCAGAGTTTTTTTGTGCAAAATCTTCTGACAATGCAGAATAATATTTGCGCCACAGTTCTTCAGGATCACTCGGCTGACAAAATATAAGAACAGTTGCAAATAGCCGGCGTAGAGCCTCAGGGAGCTGAATTTCAGTTGCTTCAGCCAAACAAATGCTTGCAGCATCATCCTCTTCTAAAATGCCAGCTTTAAGACATGCTTCCTTGAAAGTTGCACATACATAACCTTGAACTGTGCGTAAGTCTGTAAAAGATTTTGGACTCCTGACATGCAGTAATAGCAGTCGAAGGTAAAAGCGTTCACCTTCAGAAGGAGACACAAAAGCTAATCGCCCAACCATCTTTTTTTTATTTTGTCGGTTGGACCATGATTTTGCTGAAGCATCCCACTTATAATGTTCTGGAAATTCTCCATATAAGTAACCAAGACTATCAGTAGCTGCATTCATACGGAAGAACTCTGTTAATTGAGTCCTAGCATAAACACCGCTTGCAATACCTACATCCAGACGTTCATACGGGCGTACACAGACAGTATTCATGTCTGGAATATGAACAGACAGAGGTAAGACTGGTGGATACATTTCAAATAAATCAAACCCGAAAATTCTCCAAGCCGCTTCACACGGTGACACCCACTGTCCTGACTGAAACTGAGCAATTTCATCTCCAGAATTTCTATCCTCAGCCGAAATATTGAAGGCCACTCGATCATGCCCTTTGTAGACATATTTATATAAGTATTTCACCGCTTTTATAGTTGAACAAACTTCTACATTTAAATGACAATCAAAGAGTGCTGTGAGGTAAGGGTTATAAGGTACAACCCATCGATTATCTAACTCAGCATTTCTGACCTTCACTCGTTCTCCGGTATCAGTTCTCTTATAACAAGGATAACCATCTTTATTTGTTGTTGTTTGTACGGTGAATTGCTTTGGATATCCATTTTTACAAGAAAAGTGATTATCCTTCTTTCTCATACAAGGGCACTCTGGATTTAATTGGCCACATGGTCCATGCATCATATGCCTTACTACAATCTTACGCAGTTCAGGCTGAGTCACAGGAGGTATCTCTGCACAAACATACTTATCATAATCAGCAGGAGATTTCATCTTATGTTGCTGTTCCAGAATCAACAGGAAATGAGCATGTGGCAATCCTCTTTTTTGAAATTCTACAACATATATCATCGCTGCCACTTTACCAAATACCATGTCTTCCTTGATTTTTTTTTTCAGAGCAATTAACTTTGCCCGAAATATACGAGCTACTAAATCCGGTCGGTCTTGTGCAGTCTCACCAGGCTCTAGTTCGGCTTTTATCTCAGGCCAATTTGCATTGCATGTCATAGTGACAAAGAGATCAGGTTTCCCGTATTTCTGCACAAGAGCCATTGCATTCAGATATCTCCTTTTCATATCACGAGGGCCTCCTATAAATGATGGTGGCAAAATGAACTTATGACCAACATCAGCCGCACTTGTCTGTCCGCTCTCCACTGTGTCAAGAATTCCTTTATAAAGATCGGCTCTTATTGTATCTTGATTTTGCCGGAAAAAATCTAACCTTGTATTTTCAACCTTGATATACATGTCTGTGATATATTGCAGAAATGCACGCCCAGCTCTTAACAGCATGTTTCCTGGTCTAATTTGAAGCTTATAAGCATAGTACTCCCTTGCGGAGATATTCTTATCAGCTTTGGTATGTCTTCCGGAAGCTCCTATATACATTAAAATCCAAGAAAAAATCCAAACTAAGCAAATTCTAAGGAAACATAGGCAAAGAAGTAATTAACCCAAAAAATCCCATAGACTTGTTAGGGACTTACGAGCAGCTTCTGCATCCAGGAAATCTGCCGGAGTGTGCACTGCACATGAATGAATAGGATCAGGTTCTGCTGCCACTTGCCTATCTCCACCATAAGAAGTTTTTTTAAGACCCTGATGCCAACCGCATTCGCCTCTTGGAAAGAGCAGTGGATACTGTAAAGGATCATAGCACCCATAAAAATGGGCAACTCGATGGGATTTTGCAGATTTTGCTGTCACAAGAATATGTGGCCATGAACTCTGACTCGATGAAACACTATCAGGCCAGATAACAGCAACTTCATCTGAAGTGGGAGCATTATACACCCTTTGATCTGGCACAGTGTTTGAATTTATTATAATGTTAGTACTTTCATCAACATTTACTTCTCTCAAAGATCTGAAAAATCTTGCATATGGATTATCTTTAGTTATTTGCATTAATTTGTCTATAACATCCTGTCTTAATTCAGGAAAGCAATTTGTTCTGTGTTTCAATTCGTTTTGGCCATCATAGAAATAAAGCTGCAGATACTTTGGACCATCCTCATCTGGTATTAATTCTGGTACAGAATGATATATTTGGCCATGTAATTTAAAGACATATATACCTTTATATGTTTCTCTATCAGTCTTACCTCCAATGGAACTAAAGGCAAATAAGTTATTGTATAATCGAGCATACTTTCTAAAATGCACAGCATCTTCATCCCTTGAAGTAAAAAGTCTCGCTAATTCAGGGTGATATTCATTTGCAGCTATTTTAATATCACCATTGCCACAACAGAAATGCAAGGTTTCAAACGCAAACTTTTTAGCCCCGCATTTAGCACAGTAGGTAGGCGGAGATAATTCTAGGGGTTGCGTAGGCAATGGTTTTCCTATAGTAGCCGCAGGGATTTCTGCAATAATATAAAAGGATATCTAGAATAACTGTATTGTGCAACAACATATATGTGTTAACTCTATTAACTGAAATCACGACTAAGGCTTACTTTTAGCAGCATCCCTTAGCTGCTTTGAACTCTGTGCATTTGATGGTGCAATTTTAAGAGACACGGGTCTTTCTGTAGCAGTACAAAGAGAAAATTACGCCAGGTCCGATTAAAAAGCACCACATATATATCTACTTTATAAACCTAAACCAAGGCAAAATACCCACTTTCAAGTACAGTGTATGTTGAAGGCCTTGATTTCGCCTTTTTGGAATTTGATTGTTCTGCTTGACTGTGGAAAGCATAAAAAATTTATGAATTTTCTTCGCAAAAAATAAAATCCATTATTATAAGTCATCTATTTTACCTAGAAGAATTATAAGCTGATATCAAATCACTCATTCGCTTTGATTTCCGCCCTTTACTTGATGGTCTCTTAAAATTAACAGGTGCTTCAGCTATCATATAAATATTTAAAGCAGTAACTCAGCAAATTAGACACTAAACAAACACCATAAATAAGTATAGCAATGAGCATACGTAAAAAAATCCATCCTAAACATCATGTCAATTTTGAGACATACCCATATTACTTTGGTGCAGATCAAGCTATCTCAACATAGAATGTGCACAAGATACTGATGATTCCTGTTTATGTCATTTACTGTAAAAAGAAAACATATTAAATTCTCCGTAGTTGCAATTCAGAAGATGTTTTTGGGTCTGTAAAACGAGCAGGTATTTAAAAGGTTCTGCAAATTAAATCTACAAAAGTTCCAACAACCTGATACATCAACCTAGATGTTTACCTGTTCTAGTATTTGTTTTGCATAACATCCTGTGATCAAGGCAGCATCAATACAATAATTCCTGAATGTGATCAAGCCCCCTATTTTCAATGCCATAAAACAAAACAAAATGAATACTATTAATCTACTACATTGCTTTTTTTCTTTTTAAGAAATTCTGCATATCACTAACAATATTTTCCTTTCGACATTTTATAAAGCCTCTGAAATTCGTCACCTTCCCATCCTGTTACCTCTTCTAAGTTTAATCTTACCTATTCCAATTTACATATTTTTAAACTACAAAGAGAAAAGGAAATGCATAAATCTAGTCCATATTTAAACATTTCATATTGCTTCTAAAAACAGAAAGCTAAACATATTCATCAAACATGAAAGAGCATTATTAAATTAAGAAGCCATACAATAAACAATAAAATTATAAAATATTCTAGAACCAACATACAAATCAAAAGTTCGTCCATTTATTACTCGAAATACACATTACATTAGATTTCAGTTACAGCATACAAGTCTATTTTGTAATGAAATATTTCAGCCATAACTATTCATAGACTTAAGCACTAAATAAAACAAAAGGAAAGATAGAAATCTAAATAATACTAAGCATATGTCAATGCTAAACCTAAACACCTTTAATCAGGCAAACATCTTGCTACCCAAAATACTAAACTAAGACTCCAAATAGCCTAAGCAAACTTCGTGCGCTTCCAAACAGTCTCTAGTTCAGGTATGCCAGAAACCAAAGGCTCCGAAACTCTAACAGTAGAAGAAGATGCAGCATCTAATGGTGTAGCAGAGCGTCTTTTCATTGGAGCAGGTGGAGGCAAACCAACCTTAGGTATCTGAAACCTTTCAGAAGTGGGAGTCAAGCATTCATCACCAGCAAAGTTTTCTTCTCTGGCAGCCAAGTGCTCCTTTAACTGGTAAAACCTACTCTTTAAAGCATTACAAGCAACACTCTTCTCCGAAACTGCACCATAATTAGCATCGACAATTTCCAGGCTATACTTAGTCACCAGGTAATGTATAGCTCTTTTAGCAGCCTTTTCCTTTGCACCAGTTACCTCAGGACAAGGATCACTATAGATGCATTCCATTTCAGCTCCATTATGTGGGCAAGACACTGTCAGCCAAGACACGAAACCCAAATCTTCAACCCAAATAGTCTCTAATGGACTCACCTCTGCCCCAGTCCTTGTAACAACAACTCCTAAAAAGCCCACAAAATCAATCGTCACATGGACAACATCATCAGATGGTTTTTTGCCCAAATTCTTCTGTGCAACAGGCATTTCTATTCCTTTCTCACGACATAACTCAACAACCTTATGCTTAAAAAGCTTACTGCATAGCTGATACATCCTTTCTCTATCAGATGAAAAATCACTCACCTTCACCCCAAACTGGCTCATCAATTTTTGCACTGCTTTTTGAGCAGCCCTTTCTTGTGACTCCTGAACTGTATTAGCCTCCCCACCGAAAAATACAAATTCAGGCTTCCCACATTCAGTTTTAATACGAACGCAGGCATTGTTCCTATCCTTATCTATAAAACCATAAATTGGTTTAGGAAAATTTAAACACTCAACCAATTGACCTAAAAGAGGTCGAAATGGAATGGCAATTTTGCTTGACTGAATAGTCATAACCTGTAACCGGCAAAAACTAAAATTAAACAAACATACACATCCACTAAACCAAAACCACAATCAAATTACAGCTAAGTTAGCATATCTAAGAAAACTAAGTCACCTTGTAAAATCTCAATTTAAAAGAACTCAGCAAACTTACCAACAATAGCAGCAAGCAATTTTAACACCACAGCCAGCTCCAACTGCACAGTCCTACAATATTTCTGTTTTTTTTTTCATTTATTTTTCAAAAAAGGGGGAAAATAAGGAAAAGAAAAAGGAGAAAACAGAAAACACAGAAAATTAAAAACATAAGCTATCTAACCAAATCCAAGGTTCCATAAATTAACTTTAAATAACACAAATGCATAAACAGCCAATTTCAATTAATCGTTGTAGATTATTTGTAAGAACATCATAATTGTAAAGTGAGTAATTGTAGATCAATATATGTCCAGGTGATCATGTAGAGTAAAAGTTCAAGATTCATTAAGTCAATATCCAATGTTGTCTGTACAATTGACATCCATATGGAATTTCAGCAAGCATATTACATTTTTATGAGAAATTTACAAGCTAAACAATCACCGCAGCAAGGTTTCAGAAACCAACCTTCTTTTCTCACAAGATAAAGAAGAAGCAAGCCAGAAATCAAAAAGAAATAAAAGGCAAACCAAATATGCAGCACATATAAATATAGAATTTGAAAGCAAAGGACATATCCATTATATTTTATTAGCCAAAAAAGCTACACCATATAAATTGATCCAGTACACCACAAACAAATATCTCTCCTCTAAAAACTATTAAATAATAGATATGCAACTTAAAAGGACATATTAAATATATTTCTATTATTATAACCAAAAAACAGCCATCTTTAAATCTCCTCGGAGGAAAAAAAAAAGACAATAAGCACACACTAAAACCCCTCTGTCAAATTTTATATACACATACACAATACAGTACCAGACAATTCCCTGTATAAATACTGTATCTAAACAGTGTAGTCTCCAAAGCAAATTTCCTTTCCCACTGTAACCTCCAAAGCCAAATTTTTATTAACATACTTAATGAGGCTAAGTTAATCTCTAATTAATTCATAATAGAAATCTACAGGAAATTAATTTTTGTTCACAATTTTATTAGCTAAAGCTAAAACATAACATACTTAATTAGGCTAATGAACTAATTAACTAACTAAACTAAAACAACATAGCAATGAACTAATTAATTAATTAAATCAACCAAATCACATTACTCATCAAACTCAACAATAATTAAACTAAAATTCGCCAAAAAATGCGAAACAATAACTAACCACACCTCACACATAGCAATAACCAGATCCACAGCTGCGACCAAAGAAGCTCCATCAAACCACTCCATGAAATTAACAGCTGCCAAAACAAAAAAACACTATTATCTATTTACAATTAACAACAAGAAGCGGGGAAAAAATTGTTAAATTTTAAAACAAAGCCATATACCTTACAAAGAACGAAATGAAGAAGATAAAAGCTAAAAATGGTAATAATTTGTTGATGGCACTCATCGAACAATTATTGATCGGGATCAGATTGCTTCCCTCATTTGTTTGATTTCACGCTTCAGCTCATTCAGACTAAAATAGCACCGGCAATTACAGCAAGCAACAACGACATCCAAAGCCACACCACCAGCAGCTCCATGAAACCTCGCCATCGAACTAATCACTGCAACACCCATTTAAAATCAAGAAGGAAAAACAAAAACGAAATGGAAAAAGAAAGCAAAAATCAGGATGGAACAATGAAAAAAGAAAGAATACAAAGCTAATCAAACAGGATGAATGCCACGCGTCAGCTCACTCACAACAGCTGGAATGGCAAAGCGAAAAGACCGAACCACCCCTGGCAATTTTGGCAATCAGGGAAGGGTGGTAAGGGCAGGGGAGGGCAGAAAAGTCAATTTCCTGTTCATAAGGAACAGTAAATTTGGAATAGTAAGGTGGTTGGGGCTTTTATAAGGGTTATAGATTCATAAAAACTCCATCATTACTTTGCATTAGATCAGGTATTTTTAATAAGGCTAGAGGTCATATCAGTCATTATCCTTAATTTCATAAGCTCTGTATGATAGCAAATGATTAGGTAAGAATATTTCTGTTATCCTTTATACTGTTAGGCTATTGCTAGGAAGGTTCCTTTTGAGCCGTTGTTTTTGTCTTTAGTGCCGTGCATTCTTATTGTTGTATTTATAATCCATGTACTGCTCTAAGTCTGCTCATGAGAAATGACTGATTATTCCCTCTGCAAGCATTCTCTTTCTCTGTCAGTTATCCTCTTGCATCATCTCATTATTTCATTCTTCATAGTATCAGAGCCCTGATGCAACATCGGGATTGATTGTTTTCTGCAGAAAGGGACGCTTTTCTCATTTGTTTTTCAGATTCATTTCTTACAGCTACTCAACTTTTCTTCTTATTTATTCTCTGAATCTCCTTGTTACTTCTCTTTTTTTTCTCCCTTCTTTTCATCTCTTTCATTCTCCTTAAAATGGCAGCCGATACTTCTAGTGTTTTGTAATTACATCCAAATGACGGATCTTATTCCATTAGTGTTGACAAGCTGACTGGAGCAAGTGATTATAGATCATGGAAGAGATGCATGGAGATAGCTCTTAGAGCAAAGAATTGAAGAAGATAGGATTCGTTCAAGGGACTGTGCTCAGATCTACATATGCAGCTAATGCAGCTACAACAGAACAATGGGATACCTACAACTCTATGGTAATCTCTTACATCCATGGTTGTTTGTCTAATACTATTAAAAAGTATGTCTTGTATGTTGGCATTGCTAGAGAAACTTGGATTCAATTGGAAAAACGTTTTTCTATGTCTAATGGTTTCAGAAAATACAAGTTAAACAAAGATCTGTATAACTTGTAATAAAATGGAAATTCTATCAATGTGTACTACACTAGTACGACTAGTCTGTGGGAAGAAATTGATTCTATGAATGCATTACCTGTCATGTGTGAGACCACTCCTAAAGTTAGAAATCTGTTGATGCTATACCTAAGTATCAGGGAGAAAATAGGTTGTTTCAATTCCTAAATGGTCTCAATGAACATTTTTTACCTATGAGATCTTAGTTGCTTATGGTAACACCCTTACCCACTGTTGAGTCAGCTTGCTCTATGCTGCAACAAAAAGAGAGTCAGAGAGAGGTCCTTTTACAGACTAAATCTAACCCTGATATTTCAGCTATATATAGAAGAAATAATGGTCAGAATAACAATGGACAGTTTGGAAATAGGAATGCTTCAAGTCAGCAAAACAGATTGAATGTATGCAGTGCTTGTGATATTAAGGTCACACTCTAGAAAGATGTTGGACTGTTATTGGATACCCAAGCTGGCATCATAAGTACAAAGCTGGGTCAGTGAAACCTGCAACTAGAACTCAAGGGCAGAATGGAGCTATAAACCAGCCCCCTGACTTGCTGCAATAGCTCAAACCTCACAGGGAACAGGACAGACCAATGCTGGAAATATCGCACTCACTCAGCAACAGTTTGAGCAATTGCTGAGACAACTCCCTGCATCTATAAAAGGGAACGATATAGATGAATGTAGCTTCTCAAGAATGGTGTCATGCCATACTGCAGTTTCAAGTGTAGATGAATGGATAATTGATTCTGGAGCCTTAGACCACATGACTTCATTCTTGAACTTTGTCACTAATCCTAGAGCATGTCAATCTCATCTAAAGATCAACCTTCCCACTGGAGATATAGTAAATGTCACATATACAGGCTTAGTTGAATTGCCAAACTCCCTGTATTTGCAAACTGTTCTGCCTATCCCAAATTTCAAATACAATCTGTTGTTTGTCAACAAGCTTATGAAGGATTCTCAGTGTGAAGTCATATTTAGCAAGACACGCTGTGTAATCAAGGATGTAGTTACAAAGAAAATCAAGGGCATATGGAAAGCAAGGAATGGTTTGTACTATTTGGTAATCAGTGAAGACATCAACTTGGTGCTCTCTCAGATATGCATGATTGGAAACTCAGAATCCAAACAAGTTTCATTTGTTGTTTGGCATCATAGATTGGGACATGCCTCTTTGGGCAAACTTCAACACATTGAATGTGTGAAGAAAAGCATCACAAGTAACAGTCAAGTGTGTGCTACATGTCCCATGGCAAAATTCACAACCTATGATCTAAGCACTTCACATGCCTCAAAACCCTTTAAATTGATTCACATGGATATTTGGGACCCTATAGAGTTTGCACTAGAGGAAAGTTCAGATATTTCCTAACAATTGTAGATGATTACTCAAGAACAACTTGGGTGTATCTTCTGCAACAAAAGTCAGAATCTCTGTCCAAGCTCAAAACCTTTCAGAGCTATGCCTAAAATCACTTCAATGCAACAATCAAGTTCCTGAGATCTGACAATGCTCTGGAATTTGAAGATCAACACTGTCATAAATTCTTCAGTGAGCTTGGTATAGTCCATTAAACATCTTGTGTAAATAGACCACAACAAAATGCCAGAGTTGAAAGAAAGCATAGGAACATTCTTGAGGTAGCCAGAGCCTTAAGGTTTCAAGCCGGCCTTACTTTGAGCTATTGGGGTGAATGTGTAATGACAGTTGTCCACCTAATAAACAGACTTCCCACTCCAGTTCTGCAAAACAAAACTCCATATGAAGTGCTGCATAACAAAGCACCAGTTTACTCTTATTTGAGAGTGTTTGGCTACTTGGCATTTGCTGCCAATCCCTCTGGTAGTACTGATAAATTTCAACCAAGAGGAGTCCCTTGTGCTTTCTTGGGTTATCCTGCAACTCAAAAAGGATACAGATTGCTGGATATGCAAACTAAGAAACTGTTCATCACTAAGGATGTGGTTTTTCATGAAACCATATTCCTCTTTCAACTGAAATCTCTTGATTTGTACATGACACATGTTCCTCAAGTTCTCTCTCAGTAAGAAAACTTTACTCATGTCTATCTATCTTGATGAACTTTCAGAATTTGCAGAACATAACCAGGTTGAAACCAACCACACTGACCTTACTTCTCCAGTTCATTCTTCACCCCAAAAGACAAATCCTCCACCAAATCAACCTCAAACCTCACCTCTACACCCAAATGAACCAGATATACCAGACACAGCACCAGACCATCCAAACAACCATATTGGATGAAAGACTATATACAACCTAGCAAAAGATCCGACAAACAAATATCAAAACCTTGCTGCCCAGGTTATTGAACCAGAATTTCATTGTTTTATGACAAATCTGGTAAGGAGTGAAGATCCTGTCCTATTCAAATCTACTGTAACTGATCAAAATTAGGTAATAGCTATGAACAAAGAGTTGGATCAATGTGAACAAAATGGAATATGGGAGGTTACAGTGTTACCTGAAGGAAAAAGAACCATAGGTTGCAAATGGATTTATAAGACAAAATATTAATCAAATGGAGAGATAGAAAGGCACAAGGCAAGAATAGTAGTGTTAGGTTGTATACAGAAATATGGATTGGACTATGGTGAAACTTTTCACCTGTTGCCAAAATGACAACAGTCAGAGCTTTTCTAGCAATTGCTGCACTGAATGATTGGCACACAACTCAGATGGATGTGACCAATGCATTCCTGCGTGGTGATTCGAATGAAGACATTTACATGTCTCTTCCACAAGCTTACTCTGGTTATGGAATTAGAATCTTAGTTGATCGATCCAAGTGGAAAATCTGCTGTCAAGACCACTCAACTGGTGTGCAAACTCACAAAATCCTTGTATGGTCTCAACTCTCAAGCAAGCACCTAGGCAGTGGTTTGCTAAACTATCTTCCTCTATCACCTCATTTAGATATATTCAATCCAAGTCAGACTACAGTCTATTTACCAGAAATCATGATAACAACATCACTGTTGTTCTAGTCTATGTAGATGATATGCTGATCACAGGAAACAGTAAATCTGAAATCAGCAAGTTAAAGCATCTTCTCTCTTCACACTTTCATATGAAAGATCTTGGAGCTCTAAGGTACTTTTTGGGTTTGGGAATCGATCACACTCCTCAAGGAATCTTTGTCTCTCAGAAAAAATATGTCACTGATGTGCTGAAGGAGCAAGGTTTACTTCGTGTAAAACCTCTAAAACTACCCATTGACAGTAATCTAAAACTGGCAGCTGATAACGGATCACCTCTGGAGAGTCCTGTTCCATATCAACAACTTTTGGGGAAACTGATATATCTGACTATTACTAGGCCAGATATTTCCTTTATAGTGTAGTTGCTAAGCCAGTTCATGCACTCTCCTACATCAACCCACATGCAGGCTGTTAAAAGGCTACTTAGGATCTTGCAGGCAATACCTCTCAAGGAATATTGCTGGCTTCCTCCTCTGCTGCTCAATTAACTACCTACTGTGATAGTGATTGGGCCAACTGCCCCACTTCTACAAGATCCACCTCAGGTTACTGCATTCTGCTAGGCAGGTCACCCATTTCCTGGAAAGAAAAAAAAAATTGTAGTGGCTAAGTCCTCAGCAAAAGCTGAGTATAGGGCCATGTCTCTTACAGCTTTGTGAAATCACGTGGCTTAAATCTCTCCTAAAGGACTTAGGTATCTCTTACTTAGGTCCTGCTCTTTTATACTGTGATAATTAAGCTGCCCTTGCTATTGCTACCAACCCTGTGCTACATGAAAGAACTAAGCATGTAGAAATCAATTGTCACTATGTCAAGGATATGATAAAATCTGGTGATCTAATTACATCTCATGTCTCTTCACATGATCAACTGACATTCTCACCAAAGGACTGTTCATCAACCATCATCAAGTCATTCTGCTCAAGCTTGGTGCTGTCCCTTACTCCAACACTCAGCTTGAGAGGGGGGGGGGGGGAATAAGGCTAAAGGTCATATTAGTCATTCTCCTTAATTTCATAAGCTCTAATGACAGCAAATGATTAGCTAAGAATATTTCTATTATCCTTTGTACTGTTAGGCTATTGCTAGGAAGGTTCCTTATGAGCTGTTGTTTTTGTCTTTAGTGCCTTGCATTCTTACTGCTGTATTTATAATCCTTGCACTGCTCTAAGTCTGCTAATGAGAAAATGACTGATTATTCCCTCTGCTAGCATTCTCTTTCTCTGTCATTTATCCCCTTGTATCATCTGATTATTTCATTCTTCAATTTTATAATGCCTTGTGATAAATTTAGCCAAATTACCCGACCTGAAATACTCGCTAATAATGTTGTTGATTTTCTTATCAAAATCAATCCAAGAATCCAAGTATTAACTATTTGCACATAATTAATTGACTTTAACATATTAGCTTCCGCAATCAAACTATCAACATAATTCTTGTTTTCTAGGATATCGTCGTTTAAGTGTGTCTTAGTCCAAAAAAAAGATTTCAGACTGACCAAATCAAAGCCCTTGTAAACTGTTTTCGAGGCGCTTTTGCGAAAGATCATATCGTACCTTACGTATCGCCTGTTTGATCTGTCTCAACAACTTTGAGATTTTCGAAATCCCGCCCTATGATCTCGTCGAACCTTACGTATTTCCCTGACGGAGATGTCTCGACAATCTTGAGATGCTTCACGTTGTCTTGCTTAGAACTCGAATCCATGACTCTCTTCATTGAAATGGTTTTATGATGAGTAATTTTGGTGTCTCAAATAATGAGGTATAAACAAAGGGCGTTTGAATTTATAGGCAACTTGTTTTAGGTTTTTTCTTCTTTCTAAACTACCTTTTATACCCCGTATTAGTTTTTGAATTTTTTTTAAGGAATTAATTTCCTATTTTATATTGTACACAGAAGGATAAAATTCTTGATGAATACACGTATAATTGATCCATATCTGATTATCTGGTCAAATAAAGTTTGGAAGGTTTTTCACGATTACAAAGTAATTGTAGTCATTATACTAGTCTTTTTTTTTATATTTTGACGAGCATTATACTAAATTTAAATAATAACCTTTTAGGAAATTAAGAAGCAAATTAACTTTTAAGTAAGATGGATTCAGATTTTAAAACAAATACTTCTTCTATTTTTTTTAGTTGTATCAGTTTGTAAATTGCGTACTCATAGGAAATTTTTGGAGATGAGAGAGAGAATAACAAAAATGGATTTTTGTGATACGAGAGAGATAGAGAGAGTTTATTAAATAAAAAGGAAAAAAGATTAATTTTAAACATTTTAAAACTTTTGTTTTAAAAAATACATCTATTAAACAATATTATTTCTTTAATTAATGTGGAACGCTTACATGTGTTACTTGGTGGGATATACTTCAACAAAGATGCATTGTACAAATAAAAGGACTAGATGGATCATGAATCAGAGTAGAAATGTTGTGATACTACAGTACAAATATGAATTACTCTCATAGTCTCATAGAGGTCATCATCTATTGCCCGGTTCGCTAGTCTGATCCAGCCTACCAAAAAAAGAGTGGGTTTGGACAAGATTAAATACACAGTTTTAGTTCAAAATTAAAGCCCGGTAATTAAAAAAACCCCATAAGCACGTTTTGTCCTGATAAACCAAACACTATTTTACGGATATTGACACATGGTTTTATGCATACACCTGACTCAACACCACTTTACATTCTCTTTAACTTTGTCTTATAGTACATCTACTCACATTTATATATTATATATACTTTCTAAAATCGTGTATTTATTGACAATAAGTGGAACATAAAAGAATTGAGGGAATAGTGGAATACAATATAATAATCGTATCAGGTTAAGAATTTTAAATATATATTATGTTATTGTTTTCTTGTCAAAAAAAATATATATATTATGTAATATTCCCATTTGGATACTTTTTGTAAGATGAAAAAAAGTCAAAATAAAAAAAAAACAAAAAGGACCTAATTATGGATTGTCATGTTTTGGAATTTAAACTATTTCAAAATTTGGGTACATGACCTCTGAATCATATTCTGAGTTTCCTACCACCTCCACCAAGCTTAATTGCTTGGTAGTGATCACACTTATTAACGTGTTACTCCCTCTGTTCCTTTTTTACATTTTTGTTTGTAAAATTACACGGGAATTAAGGAGCTAAGAATAAAACAAATAACAACAAAACAAAACACAATGGGAAGTTTAGGGGTATTTAGGACATGTCCACATTTACTTAATTTCAGTTCAGTTCTATTCAGTTCAGCTCCGATCAGTTCAGTTCAGTTCGTTTCCTAATTTCCCTCTCTCATAAAATATTCATTTCAGCTCAATTGAATTCAGTTCAGTTCAGTTCAACTCCAATCAGTTCATTTCAACTCCAATCAGTTCAGTTCAGCTTAATTCAGTAAATGTAAACAAGCCCTAATTTCTTATATTGAGAATTTAGATCTCTTAAGGGATGATTGTAAATGCTGAATGGCTACTATTATTATTTAATGAAATCATCCCTCCGTATTCTATTCAAAAAAAAAAAAACATAGTGGGAAGTATAAAACATTAAATGATGTCTTTGAGTAAAACAAAGATAGATTAATATTTAATGATGTCATGTCATCCATCCTTTTTTTAAAAAAAAAAGGACCAATAACATGTCCCTGTTGGAAAGTTAAGAACCAATCATATTCATCTAAATTTAGGAACAAGGATTGATGAAGGAAGAGTGAGAAAATAAGAGTGGGAATAGGAAAATAAGAGTGGGAATAGGAAAGTAAGAGTGAGAAAATAAGAGAGAGCATTAATTACAAAACAGAAAAAAAGGGATAATTTGGGATATTTGGAAAAAAAAATACTTACCAAAAAAGGAAAGGAGGAATGTAATTCTTAAATGGACCTGGTTCACACTAATTTATTGTACACCACTAACATTAGAGAAACTATGGTTGTTTTATTAATATAAAAAAAAGTCACTATAATAAAATAAAGGTCACTATGTTGAAAATAAAAGTCATTTTGGTAATATATAGGCTATAAGAGATTAATTTTTTTAATGAAATATTTTATAAGGTCAATATTAATAATAAAGGTCACTATGTTAAAATTTGGGTCATAACGTCGTACTTCAAGTTCACAATAGTATTAAACATTATACAACTTTTAATAAAGGTTACTATGTTAAAAATAAGGTTACTATGTTAAAAATAAAGGTCACTATGTTCAATATAATGTCAGTTGCGTGTGTATAAACCTCGGATCTACAATAATATTATTGTGAACCAGGTCCACGCAAGTATTTCTGGTAATTTTGAAATACCCAAAAGAAATGCAGAAATGTTAGAAAGGGACGGAGGGAGTATTATTAACGCAAGATGAATTATCACTACATACTCACTAAAACTGCTAGGTGCGAATTTCTTTGTTTGCATTGCTTATCTATAATAGAGTTTTTTTTTTTTTTTTTTTTTTTTTTTTTTTTTTTTTTTTTTTTTTTTGGGGAATTTAAGAGGGAGGGGTGATTTCATTGAATAATAATAGTCATTCGACACTTACAATCATCCCTTAACAGTTCTAAATTCTCAATACAAGAATTAAATACCCCTAAACAAATGACATCGCTTCTGAACTGCTCCTGGATAATTTTAGATGTCTTTGCATCGTTCTTGATGGAGCTCCATTGATGTATAGTCGCAAAAGAGATATAACTTGATCGATCATCAAGATCTGCAAATTTGTCAGACGAATCTTCTAAATCTGCACCCCTATACCAACAGACGCACAATTCCACAAATTTACAAGACGAATCTTCTAAATTTGTATCCCTGCATACACTAAAACCAAACAACCAAACAATACTAAACCCTACATGGAAGCACTGACAAAACCCTACATGGAGGGACTGACTATAATCACCATACTAATGGTGATCTTTATTGGCCAAACACATTAAATTATAGAAGAATTTGGGGCTTACCATCGATAAAAATCGATGGCAGCCCCTAAGTTTTAATATGGTGGCTAGGTTTGAAGAGAGATAACAGAGAAAATTTATGGATTTTAAGAGAATGAAAAGTTGATTTCTATCTAAATTTGAGTTTAAGCATAAGTTGCTTTTCTTAAATCTATACTAGTATTTAATAACAGGAAAACTTAAAGAAAATGTAAAGCCATGAGTCATTTTCTTTTTCAATTTTTTTTTTCAACATGTCTTTTCATCCTAATGTTCAATTTATTTCCTATATGACACTTTATGCCTCTTGAATTTCTTCCCAAACAATTACTTTATTCTTTCAAAATTCATACAAAAAAAACTAACTTTTATGTGCTAATACTTTAAGCAACCCTTTATTAAAAAATTCTCATCAAAAAGTTTAATCCGTTCACTGCATGGAGTAGATACTAGTTGAATCTATGCATAATACTTATTTAAGTATTATTGTTGTAGTGGTGATTGCGATTAGACTTGATAGGGAGGACCTATGTTTGATTCCAGCCCCCACAACAACAATTGGGAGGGGACAAGAACCTAATCACCTAAAATTCCAAAACTGATCCCTGCATCCGGATTAGCCCAAAGTGTGAACCGAGTGAAACACCCAAAAAAAAAAAAAAATTAAAAAAAAAAAACCAAGAAGTATTGTGTCTTACAATCTACAAATTATATCATGTATGCATTGTAAGTTGTTTAGCTTTAGTAGAGATGTCGCAATTCAATAAGATTAGCCAAGTACGGTTTTGCTGGATTATTAACATGATCAGACTCAAGCTATTTAAACACGCCCCGATTTGATGTGATAACTCTATAACTTAATAGTAACTATATGTCTATATGACTATATCTACATAAGAAATCATAGAAGAAAGTTTTATCACATAAAGATACATAGAATTAAAAACGAATTACAATAGTATGGAGTACAAAACTACTAACTTACTAGCTATCTCACTAACATATTCCTTGTTGTCAAAAAAAAAAAAAAAAATATTCCTTATGTCACTATTTTTTTTTTTGCCTTGTTTGACTTTTACAATCTCCATAACACGTTTTGTAACACATATGTGTAAATATTATAAAACTTAGTATTAATAAAATATACAATGAGATATAGTTAGATGGATATAACAAAATAGTTTAATGAGAATTTACGAAATTACGGTACGCTCGCTCCAAGATTATTTTAAAATTTTAAAGTATGATTCAATTATTTTGACTGGGGCAAACAATAGTGATAGGGGAGTAGTGTTCAATCTTCCAAATTAAACATTTATGAATGTCAATTAATCGAGAAAAGGACTATAAATCAACAAAATAACGAGAAAAAACCCATGTAGACCTAACATTGAGCATTCCCTTTTTTTAACGAGCAATCATATAAATATACTCAACTAAGGGCCTGTTCACATTTACTTAATTTCAGTTTAGTTCAGTCCAGCTTCAATCAGTTTAGTTCTTCTCTCAATTTCCCATTCTCATAAAATATTCATTTTAGTTCAGTTCATTTCAGTTTAGCTCCAATCAGTTCAGTTCAGTTCAGTTCAGCTCCAATCAATTCAGTTAGCGTTCAGTTCAGCTCAGTTCAGTATATGTGAACAGGCCCTAAAACTCAAAGTATCTCTAACATACCTAAAGTTATTATCACGTTTAGAGCATGTTTGGTAAGAGTTTTTGTTTTCTTGTAAATGAATTCAATTAAATCATTGCTGTTACCTAGCTAGTGCTTGGTTAGAAGGTTTGAGATTTTGAGTAACAATTACCATTCCACCTATTTGTTACCTCTCTAAAATCTAAGGTACCAATTATCCTTACTCTCTTAAAAAATATAGCAAAGTAAGTTAGGTTTAGTGATTTATTTCCATGGTTAAACAAAACAAAATAAAAGGTAATTGATAACTGATCTATTTCGCCCCTTCCATTCCATTTCCAATATTCATAGCAAACGTCCCATTAAAACACTAGCATAAATGAATATCATCGATTTTGATCTTAGATTTTGAAATAGCAAACCATGATGGCATCTTTTAATTACTATGATTGTCTCTCACACTTGGCCTGGAGGGTTGTGGAGAGAAATGAGGAATGACAACTCGTAAAGTTCGACATACGCCTAGGAAAATGAAGGGATTTATAATTAAAATTTTGACTTTTACCACAAAAAAAAAATTAAAAAATTGTTTTTTACCACCAAAACTTTTATTTTACCATCAAAAAAATTTCTAAAAATTGTTTTCTTACCACCAAACGTCAAGAAAACCGTAAAATCTAACGGCTTAAAAAATTTTCTTCAAATTTTGCGCGCAAAATATGTTTTTCATAGGTTTAGGGGGGCACTTTGGCCATATGGGTCCAATTTGAGGTCAAAATTGACAAAAAATGATCGAAAATACCTCGTTTTGCGTGTTCACGCAAATCGAGGTTTTTTAAAACACGCAAAAAGAGGCATTTCCGATCATTTTTTGTCAATTCTGACCTCAAATTGGGCCCAAAGGGCCAAAGTGCCCCCCAAAACCCCTAAAGAGCATGGGTTTAAAAAATCGAAGAATTTAAAAAATCGAAGAATTTGACACGAAAATCGAAGAATTTAAAAAATTACGTTAGGTTTTTGACGACAAGTGGTAAAAAACAACTTTTAATTTTTTATTTGGTGGTAAAATTAAAGTTTTGGTGGTAAAAGTCAAAAAATCCTAATTTTGAAGCAGAAACATAATAATATAAATGAATTGATAAAATATTTATGAGCAAAAGGTTGTGTCAGTTATTAACAAGTGCTAGTTATAAAGTTGTTATCTTTGTAGGGGAAATCAGTTAAGTTAGTTATCAAGATCAAGAAACAAAACAATAAATAATTTTGGTAGAGTTGACCGTTTAAACAAAAGAATTTTTTCCTTTAATTTAGATATTTTTATAGTAATAAACAAAAGTGACTAACAGCAATGTGTAATCTGAATGATGAAACATGAATTCTAAATAAAACACTCCCATATTACTAATTAAAGAATCCTAAATTAAAATTTGTTACTAATCTTGATTAATATGAAATTGATGTCTCATTTTTAATTAGCTTCTGTCCTCTGAGGGAAAAAAAAAAAAAAAAAAGTTCTCGTTTATATACTCCCTTATTATTACAAACAAAACATAGTACATATGATGCATTAAAAGTATTTGTCTAGAAAGAAAAAGTATTAATTATACTTTAATGTATCAGTATGGAGTATTAAACTACAAACTTAGCTTGCTAGCTAACTCACTAATATTCACTAGTGTAATGTTGTGTTTTACAAATCAAAAACTAACAAATTGAAAGACAATTAATCTACAAATTAGAGAAAGCAAAGTCAAATGATACCCCAAGACCCAAGTATATCTAAGTGCCTTAATTAAATTATAGTCCCCTTTTTTAGTGTAACATAAAAAAAATATCATTGAATGGTCTATATTCATACTAATGAATCAAATTGATCTTAGTTTATGCTGCAGCAAAACCATGATGACAGCTTTCATTTCCTATTATTGCATCTTCTTCTAATATCCTCAGACCTTCTGTGTTGTCGATCTGCTGTTCCTCGGAATTTGAATCTCTATTATCCTCTGATCTGACCTTCCGTGTTGCCTTTGCTGTCCCTTGGAAAATAAATGCTGCAGACGCCAATCTTCAAGAGCAATTGAAGGTGTGTTACTGTCATGAAGTTTATGCTGAAATTCCTACCATTCTGTTATGAGTTGTTCCACTCAGTAACCAGTGCAACTAATTCAGCGGACGAGCCAAATTCTACTTTATAGCTCTCCATGATATGGAACTGTATCAACTCCTAATAAGAACTCAAAATTTTTGACCTTATGTTTGCCATAAATAATAATCCTCAGAGTATTAGGTATCAGTACATAGTTCTTTCAAAAAAAAAAAAAAAAAAAAAAAAAGGTATCAGTACATAGTCTGACATATTCCCCTGTAACCTGAATGTCTTATCTTCATATAAGAAATTCAGGTTAATTTCAGACAATATATCTATAGTTATCATGTTGAGAATTAATATTATTGATGGCAATGATATGGTTAGAATGATAAGTTTTGAGTTCTTACTCGGATTTGATACAATTCCTGATATCTTGGAGAGCATGACAGCAGAAATTGACTCGTCTGCTATCGCACTGGTTTATGAGAATATGGAACAACTCATAACAGAATTTCAGCATGAACCTCATGACAGTAACATCCCTTTAATTGCTTTGGAAGATTGGTATCTACAGGACTTATTTTCCGAGGAAACATGATAATGGTCTAAGTACATGTGAGAAATCAAATAATGCTCCAAGTACACATGAGAAACCAAATGATGGTCTAGAGCAGCCAAGGACTCCCTCAAACAAAAGCCAACATAACCAAAGAAGAGGCAACAGGAAGCTGTCAGTATGCTTTTGCTGCACCAAATTCTACGATCAATAGTTTAACTCTTTAGAAGTTTAGTATGAAAATAGACTGCTCGACGATATTCTTTTATGTTAGTGTACTAGTGTAGCTTAGAGATAATTTCAGTCTTCCTTAAGTATATATGTTTGCTTGAATTTAGATAGTCTACCAAGATATTAGTTTCATTATGTTAATTGTCAGTTGTAACTTGTAAGTGTTTGATTTGGAAAAAGGAACATTATTCGTAAGATTGCAGTTTAGTACTACATAATTTGATTTAATTCTTCATAAGCATCTTTTGTGTATTAAAAGCTAGCTTATCTCTAAGATTTCTCATCTCTATATAGTTATTGTAATGTAAGCACATGATTAAATCCTAGTTATTAGAATTAACCTAAATAACCACTTAACATAGAGATCAGGACAAGTCAAACTTTATTAAGTAAAATACTTAATAAAGCAACTTAGAAACACAACAATGTGGTCAAATGATCTTTTTCCTGCTAACATTGTAATAGCATGTTAGCAATTTTAAAATTCTGAATCAGTCCTAAATTAATCACCAATCCAGAAGTTCAATCTTGACACTTTATCAGCAATGATAATCAAACAAAAAAAATCAACAAATTAAATTCTTTTATTCATGTCAAACACTTGATACAAGTGATGAAAATGGATTAACAAAACGAAAGAAATCAGCAATTCCCCCTCCCCTACACACACACACCATGATGAACAGTCGAATAGAACCTCAGCATTCATCTAATAAATCCGAGTAATCATACAGTTTTGTTTACTGACCACTGAACTATATAACTAACATAATTTGAATCAAAGACATACTATTATACTTGATCCTGACAGCAAGGGAAACTAAGAAAATTCTAAGTTCGTATAAAAAAAACGAATTAATCCTAGGGTCTGCTCTTGCGGACTTAACGACAACTTCCCTAAGGAACCTAACCAGCTTCAGACAACTGAAAAGTGCTCACCTAAAAATTGGTTTCATCCAATGCCTTTCACATGATATTTCAATCCATAAATTCCGCGGACCATCCGAAGATATCAGAGCTGTAATCAGTTTTACCATGATTTGGTAAACCTGTTTAAACTCTGCATTTGACAGACTTTTCTGTTTCAATTGTCTTCATAACGGCCTGAATCGAATCACCAAATACTGAATACTCAAATTCAAAAGCATTTGCATCATCATCAGTGTATAATTTCATATGTAATTTACAATTGTCACTTGTTATCCCTCTCAGCCTGAAATCTCGTGCATTGAAATATGGATCATGCAAGAGTGCTCTAGCACTTGGTCTTGTATTTGCTGGTGCTAAACACCTTGTAATCAACTCTCTAGCTTCAAGATCAGTAACTTTGTTTAGTGCTGCAGGAAGTTCATACAAACTTGCTTTCATACGAACATCATCAAGATTCATGCATTCTTGGTATGGTTTTTCCTTTGTGATCATTTCTAACATTGCCATACCAAAAGCATATATGTCAACGGACTGATCATAAGGGCCTGTCAGAATCTCAGGTGCCATATACTCTCCAACACCCAAAAAAACCCCCTCAATTACCTGCTCTCTAACAATTAAAGATAGGGCTAAGTCCCCGATCATTACCCTTGACGAAGCTGAATCCAAATATATACTTTCGCAACAAAGAAACCGATGTATGACAACCGGATCATGGTTGTGAAGATAATCAAGACCACTTAAAACTTGTCTACATATATTCTGCATTCTAGTACCATTTGATGGATCCAAATCTCCCAAAATATCCTTCAGTTTCACAGAAGGCAAATCCTTTGTTACCATATAAATCTTGTTTGCATACCCATCGAACCAAGATTCAAAATACTTCATTATGTTGTTGTGGTTTATTGATTCCAGCACTTCCATTTCAGGACCTAATAATGGTTCTTCTGAAATTTCTTCATTAATTTCAGTTTCACTCCAACCCAACTTTTCTAGTGTTTCTGGATCAACACCTTCGTAAACAGTCTCTTTAACACCTTTCACAAGAATTTTAGAGTACCTAAAGTATTTCATGCCCAAACTAAGCTTTATCTTATTATCCATTGAAGATTGTTAACAGTTTAAACAGATTTTTGATTTGAGAGAGATAACTCAGATTGAGTTTTTAATTTTTTTGTTAGGGAAATTTTCACTGAAAAAGATACGTTAGCTTGTTTATATGATATATATAGTAGGAAATGGGTGAACTAAGTTATCAAGAAATAGAAAATACCATTTCTTGATTTCCTTTAAAAAAACAATTAAAAATACTTCTTTTTCTTAAATAAAAAATACTATTTCTTGTGTTTCACAAAAAAAAAAAAAAAAAAAAAAAAAAAAAATGTGAAAAATAAAAGAATAAAAAAATAAAAAAAAAAATCTGTTTCTTGATGACATGTGGAAGAGTTTGGCTTTGTTAAATTCTGATTCCCCTGTTTTGACTACTCCAAAATAGGCCCTTTAATTTGTAATTTGTATAATACTACCCGTTAAAAAAAAAAAGGTTGCTGATTATAATTACTACCTCAAAGCCACTCTATTTGGCACGACCGCACGATTACTACCTTACTGAATTTTGGTGACTTAATAACGTTATAAACCATCTAATAAACAATTTATGACTTATCTAATCTTTTTTTTTTAAACTAAATCTAATGTAAATAAAGTGAAATACTAATTAATTTCATACCCTTGAATAAAAAAAAGAAAATAAAAAAAAAATTAATTTCAAACCCAATTAGCCAATTGCATCCTTAATTAAACCTCCGAACCATTTATACTACCTCCGGTCCAATTTACTCGCAACAAAGGAATATTTTATGTCTCACAAATAATACCCCTTTGTTGCGAGTAAATTGGACCAGAGGTAGTACTTAATTTCATACACACGCGGTCCCTCAATTTGGTGATTATATACTTGGTGATTAATGTGTAATTATGCGATGTTATATGCACATATTATGTCTAATGTTAAATTTGTAACGAAATTAGATATAGTTATTAGCGTCGATCAAAGTTGAAATATGATGGAATAGATCGATTATGTTGCTAAGGAATTGATGTATATGGGTGTGTTGATTATATTGAATTGAACTTATTGCATTATTTTAATTTTAGTGATCTTAATTTGTTATAATTTTGTAACTTGTTTGATTATATGTTAATTAATCACTTGTAAGCATTTGTGTTAGTTATTATTGATTGTTTAATTCCCTTATATGTGATTAGTAAGGCAGCTTCAACAAATTACTCACGATTTATGTTAGTAGTTTTTCGTAGCTAGTACCCCTTTAATTTCATGAAATTAGACGGGAAATAAAAATTGTGTGATTTGTGATTGTTGCATCGTTATTTTTAATGTATAAAAATGATCGATGAATTAGGATAGGTGATTGATTTGTAAATAGGGGTGTCAATCGGGTTTGTGGTTCGGTTTGTGGTTCGGTTTTTCGGTTTACAACAGATCGGTTTTTAACGGGTTGAAATTATTATCGGGTCTGTTCGGATCGATTTTAAATAATTTTGGGTTGGATCAGTTAGGTTAGTTTTTATTACAGTTTCTTTTCGGGTCGGATTCTAATCGGGTCGGGTTATAATTGGTTCGGGTCATAATCAGTTCGGGTTAAAGTCGGTCGGTTCAAAAACGGTGTTTGTCAGTTTAAAGCAGGTTTTAATTTGGGTCAAAACATATCGGGTCCTAATAATCGGGTCGGGTTGTAATCGGTTCAGGTCATAATTGGCTCGAGTTGAACTTAGTCGGTTTGACAACTGGTTTTGCCAGTTTTGAACGGGTTACATTAACGTATATATCCTAGTATATCCTCAACATTCTATAATTAGTTATTCCAATAGCTTTAATTAAGTCCCTTTTCGGTATAAAGATTTTCAGGATCAAATAATAATAACAAATCTAGAGTTAGCTTTTGATTCAGATTTTTTTAATACAATATAGTGTTCGTCTTTAAGTTACAGGTTGTAAATAATTTGGGTTTATCGGGTTTTTGTCGGGTTTAATCGGTTTCGGTTTACAATGGGTCGGGTTGGTATCGGGTTTGGAAGTACTCGGTTCATGTTGTTCTCGGTTTCAGGTTGTATCAGTTTGGCTTGATGACGGGTACGGTTCATTAACGGTTCTCAAACATTCGGATCGGTTCAGTTTTAGGTTTTAAAAAATCGGGTCTGGTCGGTTTACGGTTTTAAAATAACAAGTTCATAGCGGTTCGGTTCCTTTTCGGAACATTCCGAAACGGTTCGGATTCATCAGTTCGGGTCGGTTTTTGACAGCTCTATTTGTAAATTATAGTCTTTGGGGTTCTATAATGTGAATCGACAAAACCTATTTCATACCAATTTGGCGATATCTGAATGGTTATTATCATTTAATTAGCTTATGTTTTATGTTAATTAATCATTATTTTATCAGTTTAATTGTAATAAAGTTATGTATATCTATATGTGCAAAACAATTTTGAAAAATCATTGAATATGATTCTTGATAATGTGAATGGTATGCACTATGTATATATATGTTCATTTTCGTTAAACAATTAAATTAAGTAACTTATCTAATGATACATGTAATATTGAGGTGTGTTGACTGAATTGAATGAATTCAATTTTTTTTTTTTTTATTATTCAATAAATTTATCAGTGTTTCAATTTTCATATATCATTTACACTTCAAGTCGACATTCACTTAATACAATAATACCTTGGTTAGTATATTGTCAATGGAATAGTCAATAGGAATATTAATGGTGACTGTGACAAAAATTGATTAATTAATGTTGAATGCTATAAACAGCTTATATAGCAGGTAGAGCTATATTAAGACTTACAAATATAATAGGGTGGAAGGATTTTATGACTTATTCATCTAAACATTAATTTTGAATTGCGATATAAATATATTCAGGAGTGATATTGGAGAATTGACAAATTGGGTGTTGTAATGGGGGGTGCGATAAAGAGGATTGGAGGATTGGTAAATTGGGTGGTGTGATCGGGGCGATTGGAGGATTGGTAAACTGGTGGTGCGTGCGATCAAGGCGATTGGAGGATTGGAAAAATGGGTAGTGTGATAAAGGCGATTGGAGGATTAAGTGGTGGATTAACAAATAGGGTGGTGCGATCAGGGCGATTGGAGGATTGGTAGAAGGGATGCTGCACGCATCATTTTAATGTAACATACCAACCCTTACTCAAATTAAAATAATAAACATAGACAAGTAGGTGTTAGACTCCTAATTTAAGGATAAGTATTTTGTATATCATACAAATACTTATTGAGATTAGTGTGTAAATTAAATTTGAAAGTTGGAGATAGAGAGATGCCGGGAGAGATAGAGGTAGTTTCCTAACTTTCACTTGTTGTCTTAAGACCCCTCCTTACCTCATTTTCACTTGTTTCATTGCTTTCCTTCTCCTTTGACTTCTCCCTCATCTTCTCAAGTTATACAAATTTCAAATACTATTTTTTCAATTTGATTTTTCCCTTCCCCTCACCAAGTACTTTTCTTACTCGTATTTTATGATTTTGCATGTTTCATGACAAATTTCATTGCTGGTTTTCCTTTTGCTTTGTTTTCCATAAAATAACTCATACACTATTGATGTAAATAAAGCCAATCAAATAAAATCAATTCCCACTACTATCCCGCCAATCTCACCTTTTATCACTTATTTCAAACAAGTTTAGAGACGCACGAACATTCGTGCGTGTGAATCTATCAAGTATAATTCTTTGGTTTCTTCAAATAGAATTTTTTTTTCTTTTTCTTTCTTTTTTTTTCACATGTTAGTTTTTTAGATGGTAGTTTACAAAATGATGGTATTGTGTTAGTTTTTTTTAGATGGGAGTAGTTTTTTTTTTTTTTTTTTTTTATTAAGGATGGTATTTTTTTTCCTTAAAAAAAAGACAAAAATGAGAGGGGTATTTTGGGAAAGTGAAATTTATCACCCAAAACCCCCTTTCACTTTATATATAGGATAAGTCCATTCCCTTCTCCCTCTTACCTTGAATTCTCTTTTAGATTGACATGGTTTTGAAATTGTACAGACTATTTCATAATCTATACAAAACTGTACTATTTCATATTGCAAGATATCTTCAAAAAATGCTTTCCAAAGAAATAACCTAAGCATGCTTTCTAAAGAAATAGAGCAATTGAATTAATCACTTTTTTGCCTCGTACCTATTTTTATCAAAAGAATACACAGGTTAGTAAACTTCAATAAAATAATAAATCAAACAATAATTAATTTAAATAATTGAAATAGGAATTTGGGACAAACCTTCAGAATTATCAACCTTTCACGTCGAGGGCGAAGGCAACTTCAAGCTTGGCTAGGTGTATCTAAGTCTCGTGATGGACGTATGATGTATTTTGAAAAGACTAGGCTTAGAAATCAAGAGAGAGAATAAGCTTTAGCTTAGAGAGAGAAGAGAAAGATGGTGATTGTTGGTGATCTTCAAAACGGGTAATATTGACTCTATATATAGAGAAAAATCGTCCGTAACCGATAAACAAAAAGTATAGATTTGACTCGGAATAAATTGGACCCATCGCGACGCGAAAGAGTCATCACGACGCGATGGCTCTATCGCGATGCGATGGACATGTCGTGGGGCAATAGTGGTTGCATGATAAAATTTCGTACGGAGTCCCCTTTCCAATTTAATTGAGTTAATTAGAGTCCGTACTTATCTTTTTTTTAATTTAAACCAGATTTAATCCTTTTAAAACACTTGGTTTATTACAAATAAAATTCTTTATCTTTTCAAAATCAAATAAAAATAGAATTATCAATTCTAATCCCTTTAGAATTTAAAATAACCTTCTAAATTATTCTAGAAGATTAAGGGTAAATCCTAATGACTTTAGGCATAATAATTAATGGACCCACCACATGATCATTAGGCCATATATAATATCCGATTTAGGCTTAGTTTAGTATTTTGGCCATAACTTCCTCGTTATAAGTCGGAATTGGACTTATAATATATCATTGGAAAGATTTTTTCAAGTCTCATCCAACTACACAATTATTGGACACATATTATGGATCAAACTAAACTATTGGACGTTTTTCATAAATAGGGCACGAAAAGAAAGTTTTTCGAAATGCAAAAAGAACTATTTTTATTAAAAACATTTAGAGAACAGAGGGATTCACAAGACTCTTTCACATTGCACCTCGTTCGATAATCAAAGACGTGATAGGTACTCATCACCGGGATTGGTTTTTTGGAGAGACACAATCAGGTGTCTACAGATACTTATTACGAGCTAATCAATAAGTTAACAACATACCATGCTAAGTAATTAATGATCTTCAAGGCTCTTAATAATAATATGAGTAGTTATTTGAAACCTAAATTTGGTTGATTGGCTATATGTATTTTTTTTCCTTCATTATTTCCTCATTTTAAAACAAAAAAATATCTTCTAATATTAAGAATTTTATCTAAATGTTGAATGTTCCAAAAAAAAGGGTTAATTCTTAATAACTTACATAATGCTTATTTATTTATAAAAAAAAACAAAATAAGAGTTTACTGAAAAATTGAAAAACTAAGGAGAAATCGAAAAATTATATAAGTCATTTACATTACTATTGGCACATGTTATCATCAATTTTTCCTTAATTATTTAAATTGTAATCTACAAAATTTTTTCTACTTAATACAATCTGACCAGACCCATTAGTCTCCAAATAAATAAACAACCAAATGCCATTATCACCCAGTGGTTGCTCAATTTTAGTTTTTAAGTAGACACAATTTAAATTAGGAAACTCCAGCTATTCACCTTAAGAATTGCTTAAGACATATTTCAACAACCACTAGTTGTCACTAAACAATTCAGATATGATGTTATTGCTAAAAAATATATAAACCAAAAATTATAAGTTTTGAAGACTCAAAATTGCTATGATAAGGATTTTACTGGAATAAATTCTTCAGTGGAAAAAGATAAAATATCTAGCCTCGAAGGGTGTTTATCCTAAAATAACAGAAAAAAAAGTCAGAAGAAATCTTCTAGGACTCCTTGGGTGTGAAGAATAAGGGAAATTCTGTTATTAAACCTTATTCAAAAAAGATTGACCCCATACCGAATTGGAATCTTAATAAAAGTGGTGGTAGCAGCGAGAAGAAAATTTTCGTTGAGAATTTTGTTGAAGTTAGTGGCGGATCTAGGGGGTACATAGAGTTACAACTGTACCCCCATTCCGCGAAAAAAAAAAAACTGATACAAAAAGAGACCGCCTATATCTAATAGGCGGTCTCTTAAGTACTGTTATCAGTAACCTGCCACAACAACAGCGCGCCTCTTTTTGTACAAGTATTAAATTCTAAGAGACCGCCTATTTTAAAACTGGTCTTAGGCGATCTCTTAGATGATATACATTCCACAGTAGTGCTTTTGAACAAAGAGACCTGTTGTTACAATAACAGGTCTCTTATGTTATATTGTTTATTTTCCATGCCAGATTTGTACTTTTGATCAAAGAGAAATATTGTTACCATAACAAGTTTCTTAGACAATCTCTTTTTAATAATATATTTCGTTACTCAATTGTAAGTCTTGTTGTTGGAAGATAGGGTGTATAGTACACGCAAATACTAATACAATAGTTAAATGTTTTTATTAACTCAAAATTTAGTTAAGAAAAAATTATTACGTTCCACATATTACTTTGTATTTTGTAAATTTTTTTATTAAACTTAATTTCGTACCCCCATTACCCAAATCCTGGATTCGCCACTGGTTGAAGTTGCTACACATACTCCTTTAGCCCTTCGAGAAGTGCCTCGAGAGTTGAGTAATTCGTTTGCAAGGAACAACCATGAACCCAATACAATTCCCCATTACTCTGGAGAGGAAGATCCCCCCGAGTTACGAAACCTTCGTCGACTATCCGATGGAGGGGTCGTCGATGATCACAGCTCATCCTTTGGTGAACAAGTTTTTGATTCACCTGAACACATATGTTGAAGTATATCTCACCAAGTAACACATGTAAGTGTCCCACATTGGTTGAAGAAGAGAGAGTTAAACACTTTATAAGGCTAAGGGGCTACTCCTCCTATTGCCATATGGTTTTGGGATGGAACCTCCTTGGACTTATGAAGTGGACTCTCTCTCTTGGTTTGCGGGTATGGCCCAGGCCCGCGTTTAGCAAAATATCTGCCTCCAGTGCACAATCCGCCAACAATGATGGAGACATTCATGCTCCCTTACGAGACAGCAGGACCCATGATAGCGCTCCAACAAGCGTTTCTCTATATGATGCCTAGCGTTCTTTTGAACGTGTATGATACCTACCCAATTTTTCCGATGTTTAATATGTATCTAAAATTTTTCGTATGGAATGTGTAAGGAGTTGGTAATAAGATGTCAGTAATTAGGGAATTAATCCGAATTAATGACCCGTCCATATTAGTGTTGGTGGAAACTCACATAAGTGGTGTTCAAGCCCAAGCTATTTGTAATAAAATTGGTTTCTTTGGTCAATGGAGGGTGGAAGCGCAAGGCTTTAGCGGAGGGATTTGGATGTTTTGGCGGAAAGAAAAGATTGAGGTTAAGGTGTTTGGTGAACACTCCCAACATCTCACAGTAGAGATAAAGAAAGTAGGAGAAGACACGTGGCTCTTCTCTGCTATTAACGCAAGCCATGATAGTACTATTAGAAGATATATGTGGGCTGAATTAGAGAGAATTAAAAATTCTTTTTTCGGTCAGGGGATTTTAATTTAATGAGACGATGGAAGAAAAGAACAATACTGGTGGATCGGAGATGCAAAGAAGATGTAAAGAGTTTACCAATTGGGTAGAAAATAATGCTTTGATTGATCTTGATTGCTAAGGCCCAGCACATACATGGTTTCGAGGACTCACCCTATATACTTTTAAATCTACGAGATTGGATAGAGGGTTAGCTAATGATGCTTAGCGCTTAAGGTTTGATGAAGCAGGGGTGCGTAATCTTCCTAAAGCTATCTCTGATCATTGTTCGATTCTCATTAACACATCGAGTTTTGCTCCAATCCCGTTGATTTTGCGCCCGTTCGGATTCCAGGCAGCCTGGCTTAACCACCATTCCTTCCACGAATTTGTTCGTACAAATTGGTTTTGCTTTCGACCTCTGGTTCCTTTTCTAAAGGAGTTTGTTGAAAATTTGAACTTGTGGGGAATAAGGAGAAGTTTTATAGTATTTTCAAAAGAAAATCAGAATTATGGGTGCGACTTGAGGGTATTTAATCAAGGCTATTGAAAGGCCGGCAGCGTCATCTTGTGAAGCTGGAAGCTCGTTTTAGAAGAGAAATGGAAGAGGCTTAAATAATGAAGAGATGCTTTATTTTCAAAAGTCTAGAGTGGATGCTATTTGTGATGGTGACAGAAACACGAGATATTTCCATCTATCAACAGTAATTAGAAGAAGAAGGAATCAGATTGATATGTTGAAGGATGTGAATGGTGATTGGGTGACAAAGTGTACAGCCGTACAAGAGCTTGTGCAAAATTATTGGTGAAGTTTATTCTAAGAATAGCACAAAGAGGATGAGCCCAGTAGTCAGTTGCATAGGAATTATTTTCCCCAAATTAATGCTGACGAGCTGGAAAAAAATTTTGAGGCCGTTTGGTGAGTGTGAGGTCTATGCAGCCTTGATATCCATGAAACCTTTTAAGGCCCCGGGTCCGGATGGTTTTCAACCTTTGTTCTATCAACGTTTTTAGGATGTGGTTAATCTAAGTGTGGTGAAGTTCGTACGCGATGTATTAAAAGGAAGGGATTTCCCCCAAGGGTTGAATGATGCATTCCTTGTTCTTATACCGAAGACTGATGCTCTTGAGAAAGCTAACCAATTTCGTCCGATTGGCTTGTGTAATATATTGTACAAATTGGTTACAAAGGTTATTGTAATCCGGTTGAAGCCTATACTTCCAACCTTAATCTCTCCAACACAATGTTCTTTTGTGCCTAAAAGACAAATTACAGACAATGTAATAAGTGTTTAAGAGATGCTCCATACGATAAGACACAAGCCTGGCGGTCAAAATTGATTTTGAAAAGGCTTATGACCACCTTAGATGGAGTTTTATTCGAGACTCGTTGATGGAGCTTCATCTTCCCCAAAATATGGTAGAGATTGTCATGAAATGCATTAATTCGGCTAAGTTGCAAATTCTTTGGAATGGAGAACCTCTGCAAGCCTTTAGTCCGACTAGAGGAATTCGTCAAGGAGATCCCCTGTCTCCGTATATTTATGTCATTTGCATGGAAAGGCTTGCGCACCTTATCGATAGAGAGGTATTTTTGGGTAGCCGGAAACCCATGAGAGCAAGTCGGATTGGTCCTTCAATATCAAATTTGGCTTTCGCACGGATGATTTAATTTTATTCTGTGAGGCTTCAAATGAGCAAGCAAGGGTTATGCAAAAATCTTTGAATATGTTTTGTGATGTGTCGGGAAGTAAAGTCAGCATTGAGAAATCAAATGTTTCCCGGTGAGGAAAGGGGATGGTTTCCAGGTGAGGCTAGGGAGGAGGGGACGGGGCTGGTGGACGACCTAGTAATGAAGGGGTGGCTGTGGGTTTTTTTCTTTGTTTTTTTTTTTTTTTTTTTTTTTTTTTTTTTTTTTTTTACCTATGCAAGAGTTACATGTGGCATTTTATTTGATTTTTTTTAAAAAAAAAAAACCTTTTTAGCAGATAACTAATATTCGGGATTGATGGAAGAAAACCAATGTGAAAGTTGGGATTATTGCAAATCGAATAATCGATAGTTGGGATTATTCAAAGTAAATTGGCTAAAGTTGGATTAATATAGTGTATTCTTCCTATCGTAAATTACTGGTAATTAAAAGATCCTTAATTACTACAAATCAAATTAAAGTAACTAAATAACTTTGAATTTCTCAAAAAAAAAAAAAAACTTTGCATTAGTCCTTCAAAGTTAATCACAAACTCGATCAAATTAAGCAATAGGGCATTAACGCGGTTAACGTTTAAGAAGATCAATCGATCCTAAGTCATTGAGGAGATGAATTGCCGCAGGCCTCTTAGAAACAGGGGCCAAACACTTTTCGATGAAGTGTTTAACTTGTAAATCTGTTACTTTGTTTAGAGCTTCGGGCATAACATTAGACTTAGCCTTTCTGTAATACTCATCCAAATCACTACATTCGCCGTAGGGAATTATCCTAGATACCATCCGAAGTAAGCAGATACCAAACGAGTATATGTCAACCAACTCATTATAATCTCCTTCAAAAAGTTCTGGTGCGGATGAACAAGAGAATGTTTTCTGATCTACGAGACTTAAACACCCGATTTTCAGCTTACCTTTACAAACAAATATGTTTTCGCACTTAATATCACCGTGAACGAGCGGGGGATCATGACTGTGGAGATAATGAATTCCTTCAAGAATTTGTCTAGCCCATTTGTTGATCGCTTTGATTTGATGTAGATCATAATCTATGATGTATTCTTCTAAATTCCCACAAGAGAAAAACTCGGTAATCGTGTTATTGCTCTTCTTTTTAGGATCAATCCAAGAATTGAAGCATCTAACAATATTTTCATGGTCTAATGACTTTAATATATTACCTTCTGCAATCAAACTATCAACATATTTCTTGTTCTCTAACATATCCTCGGTTAATTCCGTCTTAACCCAACAAATTTTTATCTCGTTAACCGTATCAAATCCCTTGTATATTGTTTTCGACTTAGCTCCGCCTATGGTCTTGTCGTACCTTACGTATTGCCAAGTCGGATCTCTCTCGACCTCCTCGAGACGCTCGAAGAAGTCGTTTGGCACAGTGAGGATCTTGTCGAGCTTAAGATATTTTCCACTCGGAGATACCGCAACAACCTTGTATTTGGCGTCAGTTTGGTGGGAACTCGAATCCATGACTAACGAAAAGCTACACAATTCGAATAAGAACTTCAATTATGTGTTTTTTTTTTTTTTTTGGTATGAAAGAAAATTATATGGGGTTTTATGATGATTTATATAGAGAGCTTCATAGAAAGAGGTAAACTAAAAGAATCAGGATTTACAATTTTATAGGCAGGTTGTTACAGGGTTATTTAGGATATATTTTATTGGTTATAAATTAATAATTATTATCTTTGTAGCCATTATAATTTTTAAATCAATCACAATTCACAACCTTACAAATTGCAAGTATAAAATCCACATGATGACCATACCGTTCAATTCATTGAATTGACAATTTTTTTAAAAAAATGTTTCCTACTTCTCTTCCTTTCTGGATCTCTCAATTCGTAACAGATTGTTAGGATAATTACGGTATATTTAAAAGATATAATTTGATGACTATTGTTTCCTTAATTAATTCTAATTGTTTCCATAATTAATTCTAGGAGATAATTGATAGCGAGAATCATCGTATCTTTGTATACATCCAATGTACACTAATTACAGTATATCGGGGGTTACTTTTATCAAATTTAGAGCAATTTAGAGTCAAGTTTACAATTTTTTAGGTAACTTTTATCAACAAAGTATAAATACTTCGTAACCTTTATTTATGTTATAGTAATGGGTAACTTTTACTCATTTTAGTGTAACTTTATAACGAATGTATAATATTGTTGTCCATCTAATTTATTTAAAACTTTGTCTTATTATTATTAAGATTTTTGTATGACTATATATTTAATATTTTTTTTTATGAAGTTCTATCTTTAGAATTTATTATGAATAGCCGTATAATTGATCGTTATCAGGTCTATTATATATATATATATATATATATATATATATATATATATATATATATATATATATATATATATATATATAAATTGATCGTTATCTGGTGTAATAAGTTAAGTTTGGAAGGTTTTTCATGGTTACAAGTTACAGCGTAATTTTTTTTTATTTTTTGACGATCATTATACTAAATCTAAATTTTAACCTTTCAGGAAATTAGAAATCATATATAAAGTTTAAAACTAATATTGAGCATCATACATAAAGATTTTCTAGAATATTTGGAAGCACAATCTTTTGTATGTGGTTGGCCACATGGTGTGGCCAGCATATATAACGGGCCCAATTTGGTTAGGCCCAATATATTACGGAGTTCAATTACAAAAATAATGGACCCATTACATTGTCCGTTATTTTTGAATTTGAAACATTATATTTGATTTTTTTTTTGTTTTGTTTTTCCCAAACCGCCATCATCACAGAGGCATCATTTCAATTAAATCGCCATTATTACTACCCCCTTCTATTTTCTCTCTCCTCCTACATTTTTTCTCTCTCTTCATGGAATTTTACCTCTATTTTCTTGATTCTCTCTTTTTTCGCTCTAAATTTTCTCTCTAAATTCTCTTTATCCTCTCTAAACTCTCTTTAAATTTGTAAACTCAACTAACCCCTATATGAGTATAGTAGTAAGTCGAGGTCGAACCCAAGGGAATGGTAATTGAAATTAGTCTATTGCCTAACGCTAAGCTATTCCGAAGTCAAGAGCGGGGTTTATAGCTAAAACTAAAACTAGAGCTAATAATGCAAATGAACTTGTATGAAATCAAAGGTAATAGGCACTAGGGGAATGGATCCACATGTAATTGCAATAGAGAAGGATAATTGGGGAGGTCAAACCAACTAAGTCAATCGATGTGAGGGAAGATCAAACATGCATCCAAAAGAGCATATTAAGCTATTCTCCTAGAGGTTTAACTAGCGTCAACTACGATAAACTCTAACTAGGAAACATCACAAGATACCTCAATCGTGAAAATGCAAGTCACAAATCAATGGTCCGTATCAATGTGAGCTTACAATGCAATCTAGTGCAACAATCAAAGATGGCCAAACTTCAATCAATTACACACATGCACATGAATCATCAACTAAGTTTAATCACATCATCAACTCCATTAATTATCCCCAATTACTCTAATCCATTACTCATACATGCTTCACCATTACCCTAGCAAGTAAACTACTCACTAGCCATAGAAATTAAGATCAAAACTACACTAATCAACAATTTCATCATCAACATATTAGAAATCTAAAGATCAAAGCAAAACTCAATTAAACTTCAATCAAACTACAATCAAACATCAAACAATCAACAATCATATGAAAAACAAATGAAATCAACTAAAATCAAACTTATATTGAAATTAAAGATGAGTAATCCTTACAAACTTGATCAAAGATCAACTATAATGAAGAAATCTTGAACCATCAACAATTCACCATGAATTTCTCTCTCTTCAATCTTGAGTTTCTCTCTCTAAAAATCTAATCAAAAACTAAGCAAATGAAATCTAATGTAAAACTTGTCCAAAAATAGAAGGAAATAACTATATATAGAAGGGAGAAGTCGGTTATGTCGTCCAAAAATAGACCCACGCCGGTGTCGTACGTAGGAGAGAGAAAGAGGCGCACGGGCACATACCCATGTGGGTGCGGCCGCACGCGCCACCTGTGCGGCCGCACATCAGCCCTGTGCGCCCGCACTTATATGGGTATGATCCCCTCCCTTCTTCATCCTAGCTCATCCGGTGCACACGACCTTTGGTGATGGTGATGGGGAACGAAGTAGGCAGCAAGTTTTTGGCAATTTTTGTGGGCACAAGGCATAAATGGTGTCCACACCGCTTGTGTGCACTGGTCTTGAAACTTGCTCTTCGAGTTCCTCTTGACTTGAAGCTCAACGCACTAGCACAAGGCATCAAAAGCAATGAAAACCGTTGAAGGGAAGCTCGGGAATCCTTGGACAATCGATCATAACCTACAAACAAAAGAAAAGAAGCAAATAATAGAGAAAAACAACAAATAAACGAGAAAATGCACAAAATAAAGAAACTAACTACGAAAAGCACAAAATGAAGAAATAAAGAGCAAAACTAAAGAAAACTAAAGAAAAGAGCTATAAAATGAAATGAAATTCATCCAAAAAGAGATCAAATGAGTGCCATAAATGTCACTCATCAGTTATTTGTTATGGGTTACCTGTTATGGGTTACTTGTTATGGGGTTACTTCTTTTGGGTTACATGTTTTAGGCTATATATATATTTTCCAGAGGCTATATATGTTAAAATATTTGGAACTAAAAGGCCATGATAATGGAAAAGCTGTGAAGGATTTTAACATTTGTATGCTTCCGCTTGACTCTCAAAAGTGTGCTGTGGAGACATATGATTGTGGTGTGTTTTGTTTGTACCATTGTGCAACATATGAAAGGAAAGCCTTTAGATGTAAAAGTTTGACTGAGGTACAAGATTTATATTTTTGCTTTTTATTTAATTTTTTTTGTTATTTTTATGTTAATTAATTAATATTAAATTTTTATTTTAACATATATTATTGTATAGACATTGGAGAGACGGCATTTTAGAGCAGAAATATGTGCATCTTTGGTGTTGTGCAATTTGAACTTAAGAAGAGATGATGTTTTAGAAAGTGTGAATGCTTTTGGTGATAAGAATGAAGAGATATATGCTGAAGTCATACTTAATATTATATGTTAGTTTTGACCTTTTTGTATATCAATTTGTGTGAAAAAAGCAAAAAAAAAAAAAAAAAAAAAAAAATTAAGGCATAATAGGGAGCAGTTCAGAGCCCAAACCGCTTGCCATTACCTTTAAATGGAAAGCGGTTTAAACCGCTTGCCATTTAAAGGAGCAATGGGAAGCCCCCAAGCCCAAGCGGTTCAAAACCGCTTCTCATTAGGGGTTTTGAACCATTTGCTTTTTACCTTTTTCTATTATTAGTGCAACCACCGTGCTGCATTCTCTGTCGAATTCTGGCCACCCCCCTCCCTTCCCATCCATGATTCCGGCTGCCTTTAATGGTGGCTGCCGTTTATGGTGGTTGTCGTTATGGGTGGGTGCATTTTTTTATTTTAATTTTGGTGTTTTAATTTTGGTTTTTTTTTAATATTTGACCAATAATCATGTCGTAGTGACACGTTTGAAAAAAAATCCAACTCACAAATGTTAACTTGCTTAACCGGTTGCAAGTCACTTGAGTGCAATGGGAGCGGATTGGGCACAAAGTTGGGATTAATAAAAAAAATAAACGAAAGTTGGAATTAATAGTGGCGGACGGATTAAAGTTAGGCTTAATCATGACAATTTTTCCTATTTTTTTTATATTAAATTAATTGATTTTTCAAAAAAAAAAAAATTGATTGAAATATTTAAAGCAATTATAATATATACTTCGTATCATAAAAGAATCTTATTTGAAAGTATTAATTTATAATTTTTTTTAATACATGTAAAAAAATTAATTTTTGGGAAATTCTCTTTGGTAAACTTTAACTTTATAAAATTCTAAGTGGTAAACAAAGTTTTTTAAAATTATCTTTGGTACTCATAAACTTTTTATAATTATTAATGGTACCAATAATTATTATATTTTATTAAAAATTTAACTATATTAGGTTTTTTTTTATTTTTTTAACAATAACATTTAACTATAGCTAGTTAGGTTTTTAATTATTTTTTTAATAATTTAATAATTATACTAAATTTTTTTGAAAAAAATAAAAAATCAACCAACCCTTCCCCCCACCCACTGCCAGCTCCCCCTCCCCCTGCCGGCGCCCCTACCCAACCCCCGGCGCCGGCAACCCTACCTCCCTACTTTTCCACCAGTTTTTCTGCCGCCCAAACCCTTTTAACCCATTCAAAAGAACTTCAAAACCCGAAACTACCATCAAATCCGAAACCCTAGAAAACGGGTAGAACGGATTTTAGGGAGGTTACGGGTTTTGAATGGTTTTGAGGGGAGGTTACGGATTTTAGGGAGGTCAGGTGGTGGTTTTGGAGTGCAACCGCCCAATTTAAATTAGGTGGGGGTGGTTTCGTTGGAGTTAGGGTTTTGCGGTGGGGGTGGCGGTGGTGGTGGCTTTGTTTGAGTTCGTTGCTGTTTTGGGGATAGGGGTGGCGTTTTTAAGGGTCGGGGCTAGGTCAGTGGTGGTTTCAGTGGTTGGGGGTTGGGCTTGGAGGTTGTTCGGTGGTCGGGGCTAAGTCGGGTGGGGGTTTCGGTGGTTGGGGGTTGGGCTGGGAAGTTGTTTGGTGGTCGGGATGGCTGGTTGGGTGGGGGTGGGGTTTGTTTTGTTTTTTTTTAATATTTCTATAATAATTTAATTATTAAAAAAAAAAAAAAACTCTTAACTATTTATTAAAATAACACTTATCAATGGTAATCAATAATTTAGGTTTACCACTGATAATAAAATTTAAGAATGTTTACCACTTAGAAAAATAAAAACTTGGAGTTCACCAAAAGAGAATTTCCCTTAATTTTTTTTATTTAAAATAATTCTATAATAGTGAAAAGGAAAACAATATATTTTCCCTTATTCCAAATAAAATGTGGTTGGTGGGGGACTTGAACTTGTAACCTTTAAGTCACATAATGAGTTCTCTACCATATCCACCAAGCTTATTCGGTAATAATCACACTTATTAGCACGTTATTACTAATGCACAATGTTGTATTACTACAAGGTGCACACTAAAACTGCTTCGCGTATTTCTTTGTTTGCTTAGCTCAAATTGAGTTTAAACAATAATACTTACGAAGTATGTAATAGTCCTTCAATGTGTTTTAAGTTGATTGGCTAGTAGAGATGTCACAATACATTAGCCAAGTATAAATGCTGGATTAACATGATCAGAGTCCAGCTAGCTGAACTGAACAACTGCATTTAATTTGATTTGATAACTCTAATTGTCTAATAACTTCAAATAAGAAATCATAGAGGAAAGCTTTTATTACAGAACAGATGCTTATAAAGAGCTAAAAACGAATTACATAGAACGAAGTTATAACTACAAACTTATTAGCTAACTAACAAATAGAATATTATGTTTTCCATATCAAACACTTACAACTGACAATTAATCGACAAATTGATGAGGAAAATCGAGCAATCATATATACTCAGCTAAGACTCAAACATGCCTAAAATTATAGTCACATTTATAACACAAACATAAAAGAATATCATCCAATAGTCTATTTTTCTGTTAAAGAATCGACTTAAGCTTAGATTTTGTAGCAGCAAACCATGATGACAGCTTCTTGATGCCTCTTTTTCTATTATCCTTAGACCTTCGGTCTTGCTGAAATTCTGTTATGAGTTGTTTCACATTCTCATAAACCAGCGCGACTTCAGCAGACAAATTGAATTCTACAGCAATGTTCTCCATGATATCAGGAATTGTATCAACGCCGAGTAAGAACTCAAAATGTATCGTCCTAACCATATCATTGCGAATCATCCTCAAAGTAATAGAAATCATCGATGCATCCTCTGACATTATCCCCTGTAACCTGAATTTCTTATCTCTACTGTCAAATTGCTTCAGTACTTCTGTAGGCTGCAGCAGTAGTCCAGCCACCTGATCTTGCACTTTTTCTCTGAGAGTCTGATTACCAGCAGCACTACTAGTACTCGCAGTCGATGTTTCAGTAACATCGACTGCTAGAAATTGGTCACCATTCAGAAGGTCTAATGCTGTCGGTCTACAAGTAGAACCCTTACACATACACCTTTCCATGAACTCCTTTGTCTCAGTGTCCTCCACGCTGGATAGCACAAAAGCCGCAAATGACTCCTTACTACTCCGATTGTTTCTCATTCTTGGATTGACTAGCCAATTGAACTTATTACTGTATAGTAATTTCGCATTCGCCATCTCTGCTACGCAGTAAATCCCTAACAAATATATGTCATTACTATATGTTGGCAATCTTTGAATTTTCTCTGAATCAGATGATTCATATCTAATTGCACATCCCAAATCTCCTAGTTTAATCACACCCGTGTTACCATTAACAAATATGTTATCACACTTAATATCACGGTGAATAACAGGCGGATCACGAGTATGAAGATAATGTAACGCGCTTAAAATCTGTCTACACCAATTCTTGATCAACGCCGTATTACCAACAAGTTTATGTTTCTTGATGTAATCCTCCAAATTCCCTGAAGAACAATACTCGGTTATCATGTTGACGACTTTCTTGCGATCGTCAATCCAATAATGGTAGCATTTCGTTATGTTTTCGTGGTCTAACGACTTCAATAGTTCAGCTTCTGCATATTTTCCTGACTCTTTCGTATCCGATCCTAATTTTATCTTACTCCAAGCTATTTCAATACCCTTAACCTCATCAAAACCCAAGTAAACTTTTTTAGAGGAGCCTTTTCCTAGGCGTATCTTGTACCTTACAAGTTTTTTATCCTCATTTTCCTCCGCAACCCTCCATTTGTTTGCCCGTGATGAACTCGAAGCCGCCATTATTACGAATTTTGTGTGTATTGATTAGAAATGACAGAACAGAAGAAAAGAAACAAGATTTTTTTTATGATTTTTATGGATAAAAATGAAGAGAAATTGTATAGTTTGATGAAGAAAACATAATAATAGAAATGAATTGACGAAATATTTATAAGCAGAAGGTTGTGGACTTGTGGTAGTTACTAAGTTGTTAGTTTTATAGGGGAAATCTGTTAAGTCCGTTATTAAGATCAAGAAACAGAAAATGGGTTTTCTTGATTTTTAAGATTTAAGATTTTTCTAATAAATAAAAGTCACTAGCTCTTTCCATTACATCAATGTGTAATATCGAATAAAATGTGTAACAAAATAATTAAATGAATCAAGTAGGATGGTAAAATCTTTCATTCCCATATGACTCCCTCCTTTTGCCCGTTCTTCCCATTTTTTTGTGCACGTTTGCAAATTTAAAACTTTGACCATAAATATCATTAGTTGCTTATAGGGAAAAATTAAACGATTAAATACTAATGAATTGTTCATTAAAACGAATAAAATAAGACCTGACATAACTATATGTTATGTCTTGTGTATTAACCATAATTTAGAAGATTCTCCTAAGTTTAGAATAGTGTCAAAATAACAATTGAAAAGAATATTTAGGGACAGAGGTAGTATTAATTTAAGAATTATAAATTAAAATTTGTTGCTAATCTTGATTAATGATTTATTAATGTCTCACTTTTAATTAGCTTCTTAAAGTATAGGGGCCGGTTGCATATGTTACTCTCTTAAGAAAAAGCATTAATTATGTACCAACGATTACAAACAAATTAAAACATTAATCATAGTACACATGATTGATATGAAGTACTAAAAGTATCAACTAATTTGTAAAGGAAAGCTTTTGTTACACAATAGATGCTTCAAAAGAAATAAAAACGACTTATGTAGTACTTAACTACAAATTAACTAGCTAACCCACAAATACAATGTTCTGTTTTCCAAATCAAACACATACAAATTTAAAGCCAATTAATAGACAAATTAAAGAAAGCAAAAACCAGGTAGCTAGACCTAAAGTCGAACAATTGTATACACTTAACACTCAACTAAGACTCAAAGTATCACTAACATGCCTAAAATTATAGTCACCTTAAGTACAATACACTAACATAAACAAATATCATTGAATAGTCTATTTTTGTACTAAAGAATCAAATTGATCTGGGTTTATTGCAGCATAACAATGATGACAGCTTCAATTTCCAGATGCCTCTTCGTCTATTGTCCTCAGATCTTCCGTCTTGCATCTGCTGTTCCACGGAAATTGAAGGTGTGTTACTGTCAGGCTGAAATTCTGTTATGAGCTGTTCCAAATTCTCTGAAACCACCGCGATTACTTCAGCAGACGAGTCAAATTCTACTGCAATATCCTCCATGATATCAGGAACTGTATCAACTCCAAGCAAGAACTCAAAATTCATCGTTCTAACCATATCAATGCCATCAGTAATACTCCTCAGAGTAACAGCTATTGATACATCCTCTGACATTTTCCCCTGTAACCTGAATTTCTTATCTCCACTGTCAAATTCCTTCAGTACTTCTGCAGGTGGCTGCAGTAGTTCAGCCACCTGATCTCGAACAGATTCTCTCAGACTCAGATTACCAGCAGCAGTACTAGTACTAGCAGTCGATGTTTCAGTAACATCGACTGCAAGAAATGAATCCGCTAAAAGTTCCAATGCCGTGGTTCTTGGAGCAGGAGTGAGACACTTCTCACTAAACCGCGCAATTTCTTTATTACTTTTCACCCCGGCTAGCACAGACGAGTTGTAAGCCATCGGATCACCGCGGCCAAATACCATGTTACCCAACCTGACCTCACCGCGTAGTCTTTCCCTATCCGCCATCTCTGCTACTGTAGCCCCAAACTTCTTTATATCTTGTATAACCCTTTGTTGATTACACTCCTCTGCGATTCCGAAGTCTCCTAGTTTAATCGTGCCCGTGTTACCATTAACAAATATGTTAGCACACTTAATATCAAGGTGACAAACAGGCTGATCACGAGTATGAATATAATGTAACGCGCTTAGTATCTGTCTACACCAATTCTTGATCAACACGGTATTAGCAACAAGATCATGTTGCAAAATGTAGTGTCTCAAGTCCCCTGAAGGACAATACTCAGTAATCATGTTCACGACTTTATTGGGTCTATCTAACCAATGATAGTAGCATTTAACTATGTTTTCGTGCTCTAATGACATCGATAATTCAGCTTCAGCACATATCTCAGACTTCCGTTTAAAGGGAATCTTACTCCAAGCTATTTCAATGCCTTTGACCTCATCGAACCCCAAGTAAACCTTTTTAAAGGAGCCGCTTCCAAGGGCTTTGTCGTACCTTGTGAATCGTCTTTGGTCTTCTCTTTTTACTCTTTCCACAATCCTCCATTCAATTGAACTCGAAGATGCCATTACTAATTAAAGTACGTAGTAATAAGAAATTTAGTACGTTTTTATAAGAAATGACAAAACAGAATGAATGAATGAAAAAAAGAAGCTAAGATTTGTGATGATTTTAATGGATGAAAAATTAAGGGATGTATAATTTTGAAGAAGAAACTAAATAATAGAAATGGATTGATGAAATATTTGTAGTAGTAGTTGGTTATGAAGTTGTTAGTTTTGTTGGGGAAATCAGTTAAGTCGGTTATCAAGATCAAGAAACATAAAATGGGTTTTCTTGATTTTGATATTGTAAATAAATATCTTTATATAATGAAAGAAATTTTGATTTTAATTTTAATTTAACACATTTTCTTGAAAATAAATCAATAGAAATGACTAGCTCTAAGCCTCTAACCGCAAGAGAAATATGTAACCTTGAATGAATTATGAAACAAAACAGATTAAGTAGCAATGATAAAATCATTCACTCCCATATTATTACTTTTGAATTCAAAATTAACATTTGTTGCTAATCTTGAATAGTACTAATTGATGTTTACACTTTTAATTAGCTTTTTAGTTCCTGCTTTGGGGACGGGTGCATATAACCATATGTTACTCTCCTAGAGCATTAATAAAGCACAAACTAAAGAATTGTGACGGATCTATTATCGGGACGGACTTTGTAAAAAATAAAAAAATAAATACAGGTCTATCTTTTTCTTACATAGCATAGTATACCCTTACTAAATGTCATGTAATAACAGGTTCTAGGCCTTCTAGCGGCCGGATGCATTATCGGGATGGACTTTGTCAAAAAAAAAAAATATAAAGTAAAAAATAAAAAAAATTGACTCATTTCGGGCCAAGTCTTCGGGTTGGGCCTAACTTCAGGCTGAAAAAGTCTACAAATTTTTCACTACACCCAAGCTCATCTATCTTTCCTTGCACCCCCCTACGAGTACTACGTCGTTTTATACTTCAGTGCCTTTTGCATGCTTTTTTTTTCCCCTTTTTATTTTCTTTCCTTGTTTAATTTTCAGTTTAGTAACTAATTTCTTTATTCAATATGTTAATTCTAGAGCTTTTATTTTCTCTCCCTCTCCTCTTTTTTTTAGTGATTTTATTTTCTCTCTCCTCTTTTTTAGTTTATTTTTTTTAATCGTATTTCAATTTCTCTATGTTCCTTCGTAAATATATCTAGATTAGTTGATTTTGATCATGATTGTGCAATTATTTTTCCTACTAGAGTTGGATTAGATGCTTTAAAAAATCAATTTCAGTATATTTTATTGTTAAAGTTGATTAATCAATTGATTGTGTTTATTTTTCACTTTAATTTGATATTGCTATGTTTTTTTTTATTGTTTTTGTTTTATTTAAGATTCGATTCCATTTTTTTTTGTTTATAATCATATTAGTTTTTATAATTTTCTATTTTGTTATTTGTTATTTTTTATAATGATTATTGTTCTTATATTTGATTGTTATTTCTTATATCGTTTTATTGATCTTATTTTATACTTTGGAACCTAACTTTATTATTTAATTTTATTTTCTTGTTATTGATCTTGTCTAGTTTCTATTTTAATTTCTATTTTTTTAATTCCTGTTATGTGCATTACATGAACATTGATAGTTTCATAATTTTTGTTATTGGATTGTTTTAATCTGTGTTGTATTGGTACATTTATAATTAATTATAATGTTGTACACTTTTGTAATAGTAAATGATCATTTATGTTATATATTTATGTTCAGTAATCAATTTTATGTTAAATTTGTTGTATTTTCAATATATATGTGTATATGTCTATTTTAATGATAATCATTGGTTTGTATTTGTTCATATGCCTTTTCAAAAGAAGAACAAATTTTTTTATATGTTAATGTGTAGAGTTATAAAGATGTTCATTTATGTAATGATAAATGATCATTTATGTAGATATATATGTTTTAATATAATAATAATATAATTGAACATTATTGATATTATATTTGTTTATTATAATTATTGCAGCCGATAGTAGATATGTTCAAGATACTCTTATTGTTTCAAGGAATGTTCACGCTGCTTCTAGCTAGTGCTTCAACAAATGTTCAAGCTACTACAAGTGTTTCAAGAATTGTTGAAGCTACTACTAGTGTTAGTTCTAAGAAGTGTTCGAGGTGGTTTAGGACAGACTTCTATTAAGTATGATAAGTTCTTAGTCTTTTTTGATACAAGTGTAGCTAAGAGGTTCACTAGTAATGGTAAATGAGGGAGTACATTAGGAAACCATAGCTTTTAAATTACTACTTTCATGAGACTGCATTTTATATTTTTATCATGTAATGGATCTAAGGTTGTGTTTCTATTAAGCAATGTTTTCTTTCAACCTTAATATTGTTAGTGATGTAAATTATTTGCAAATGAACATTTCATAGATACAAAACACCGAGTTGTTAAATATGTTAAAAAAGAAATACTAGCTATTTAACATACAATATTAAAAAAAGAAATATTAAATTCTATTAAAAAAATAGAAATACCAAATAAAGATTCTTAAGCGAGTAAAATCTATAAGTTCTATTGAACACATATAAGAACATATATCTTTGTATAAATGAACATATATAAATTTATAAATGAACATGTAATACTACTCTTTTGTAATTTTTCTTGATAATCTTTTGTTGATCCTACATTCAGTGTTTTCTTCAAAAGCATTAGTTGAGCTGTGTATTGCATTCTCAGCTTCCTGATTTGGTCCACCTGTTGATAAAAATGAATATATAATATAATATTAATTGTTATTTAATAATATATAAATGAACGATATATTTTAAGTAAATGATCATTTGATGGACTTACATTGTTTGGGTTTAAGTCACAAATCCATTTTTTATTTTGATCACTAGTGAATGTTTCCATGTGTTTCATAATGTAAACTTCACAATTTGTGTAATCCTCATTGCCACTTTAAATGACACATCACTACAATATAGATTATATCAATTTATATGAAGAAAAAAAACTAAAATGTTCAGTATGTATTTCATATATGTTCATATATGTTCATATATGTATCTACAAATGAACATTATTTTTTAATATAAATGGCATATTTTTTACAGGTAGATGCTCATATATGAATTATAAAATATGAATAGCATATCCATCTCTAAATTCCATCAAATGTTTCACTTAAAATGGTATAAAACTATAATCTAGCTTTGTTTATTATGCATTTAAAAATGTTCATATATGTATGTAAAAATGCTCATAATATTTAAAAATAATGAACATATTAATAAATGTAAATGCACATATATAAACTATTAAAAAAAACATTTGAATGTATTACCAAGTTTTGTATGCATGCGTTCATAATGTTTTATACAAATCAATAACACATATTTAAAATTAAAAAAAAAAAAAAATCAAATCTGAATATGTTAATAAATACATATTAACATGTAATTATAGGTAAACATGTGAATATTTTCATAATATGATATGAAAATGAACATATAGTGCTTTATAATTGTTCATTTTACCTAAGCATCCGAGACACTATTTTTACATCTGCAGCCTTAACGCTTGTATATCTTTGAAAGTGTTGGATCTACAATAGGAGATTTTTGTTCGCTGGTTTTTTTGTAGAGGTGTTTCACCATCATCTCAATTTTTACATTATAAACCATTTAATAAATTTTTTTTAATAAATTCTTGTAAATTTAAGAAGTTTGAGTAATATACTTACATTTTTGAAGAATCGTTGTTTTTGTTCTCTGAAATAGATTTCTCCAAACTTAAAAATGAAATTGAAGCAAGTAGATGTTAATTTTACTAATTATTCGAAATAATCACTTTGAAATTGATGAATTATTAACATAAATACTTACATATATACATTTTCAGTTATTAAACTATCAATTTGTTTCCTGAAACACAATCACAAATAAATTCTCAAAAAATTAGTTTTTTTTTAAAAAAAAAAAAAAAATTATATGAACATTTATACTTACTCTTTTGATTTTCGCTACTTTTTTTCGGTAAAATTCGCTTCGGTTGTTTGACTTCGTCTCTAATGTCCGCCATGGTTGAAGTTTTAAAGCTTAGATGAGAGAGATAATGGAGAGGGAAAATAAAGAGAGATCAAAACTTTTTTTTTTTTTTTTTTGGGTATATATATTTGTGGGGTAGGGGAAGTTACTGAAATTTTTTTAGTATTTTAGGGAGTAATAGTATGCTGCATTTTGCGAGGGTATACTACTGCAGAAACTATGAAAGTAGGTAGATGGGGGAAGGGGTGTTAAACGATGTGTTTAGAGAGGGGTGTAGGGGATGATGCCTAGACTAGAGTCTAGCCATAAATAATTAGAAAAAGTCGTGCCTAAACCTGCTAGTTTGGGCCAAAAGTAGCGGGTTTTTCAAGCTAATATATAATGGGCCCAAAATTTTGCTAAAAATGGTTGATAAGTATAACACAACACGTACGTATATAAAAAGAAATCAAGTGCATACTGATAAATAAAAAGAATGAGAAACAGAGTTGTTAGCTTGTACAACCATATAATTGTTTGTGAGAAGTAACACAATCAACGAATGCTACAAGCCTACAAGTGCAACAAAATCAACCTTGGCACGCATTTATAAGAATTATTATAACTGAATTTCATATGATTGCTAAATATGGTCATGGGTTGGGCCATGTTTTGTATAAGCACATGTGTCATGTTAGCGTCTCTTGTTATAGTGGTCCATGTCTATAGCGGCCCATAGGATACAAGTAAAGGTTATATCATAAAAAGGATTGCTAGACAATGTCTAGTATTTGTATCATTGTATGTGTAACTTGTTTTCCGCCTATGATTTTGTCCAGAAGATCAACCCATGGCCACAATACAAAGGTGACAACAAATTCAGGAGGCTCATAAGCTCATATAGCATCACACTACATTACTACATGAAACAAGGATGGTTACAATGCAACTGAAAGTATGCGTACAAGTCGACATGTAACACATACCTTAGCAGAGCTTATTCTACATAATACACACCTAGAAGGCCGATGACAAAACATACAAACACAACTTTAAACTCGAACGTTAAATTACACTATTTTGATGATCTTTAGTACTGAGCCCGTTGTCCTTGTTGCTCGTCACCTACGATAGACCAAGAGCCCATACTGTTACCATTCCTCGCGGAACAATTTGCACGAATCTCCCCTTGTGATCCGGTCAATACGTTAAGTTGGCCCATCTTAACCATACCATCTATGAACTTTTCAAAGAATAATGTTTGGTTAACGGCAAAGCTTTGGACTATACTCTTGGTCCTTGAATCGGTATATAAATCTTGGTCAGACGTAAATAAGCCTTGACGATTCATAAGGTCAACAAAGTACTTGTTGTCGAAAATGTTAGGGGTACGAAGGTCCAAATTGGTAGTGTTTGTAGTGTTTGAAGCAGGGCATGTGAGCTTAAGGTTATTAGCGAAGGTTTTATCCATGTTCGGGTCTTGCTGGGGGTAAAGTCGGTTGGTGAACGACGTGCAATGGCCGATCCCAATGGTGTGACCACCCGAGAGGGCGACTAGATCGGTTGCAGTGAAGTTTTTGGAGGTAAATAAGTTGAGATTTTGAGTAGTGTTGAAAGTAGGTGGTGGTAGATTGGCTAATGTAACGTTTGATGTTGCAAAATTTTGACTATCCCTTCTTCCTAAGGGTATGTTATAGTATGGTCCACCTGACTGCAAAATAACATGCCAAATAGTAAGAATATAGTTCATGAAAAGTGCACACATAAAATGAAAATAATCAAAATAAATTAATGTTATAAAGGGCTAGGAATGACAAGTTCTATGTGTTAAAGTATACAAAATTTACTCCTCCGTCTCAAAATATAAGTTAAATAATTGCTATATGCCTATACACCTTTTATTCATAAATAATTTATTTGGTACTAAATAAGGGAACCATAAATATAATTTTAACCAACTAATGCCTCATTTTAATTATAAGCATATGAGGTCTTTCATCAATTTGAACCCAAAGGATCCTATTTCTATTTATACATGAGTCAATTAATTCGACTGGATAAAAAAACAAATATTACTGTATTCTTTGAAAAGCAGTCCAATTCAAATATCATTATAGCCAGTATAGATTTATATAGGCCTTGCATGAAGTGTATTTAGAATTTTAGACATAAACATGAAATATGAAAATATAATTATAATTTGGTCAACGTTAGGTCATGTTATAGAATTTGATATATAATCTGTACGATAAAATTGCTACCGTAAAATTTAATTATGTGCAATTGCAAGGTCCAATCTAGTCAATCTAATGCAAAGATATTTTCATAAAATCGTCTACTTATTATCAATCAATGTACTTCATCGTTCTCAATCTACAGTGCAACTGCAACAACTCCATATGGACCACAAACATAAATATACCATAAATGTTTGTGTAGATTTTTTTCTTGTTTTTTTTTTTTTTTTTTGACAATCAAGTTTGTGTAGAAATTATACGGACAGGATAAGGTACGTACCAATAATATGGATTCACGAGCAGCAAGAGCAGTGATATCAGCGCATGACACAACTTGGCCACATTGGTTTTGAATTAGAGCTTGTATATCATTGATTATCTTGAATGCCGCCTGCCTCAATGTTAAGTTCGGGATTGCACTTTTCTCGCTTGGACCGCTTGTTGATCCATCCAACAATACCGAAGCATCACATCCCTTATGTTGCATATATAAACACGATAATTAGTATTTAACCATAAGTTTCAAGGACATTGTGGATCCAAGGGAGCCATTAATAAAAAAATAAAAAATAAAAAAAAAATAAATACTTCTTACAATTAAAAAAAAAAAATTTTAAATTTTAAAAAAAAATTAAAAAAAAAATTATGACTGAAACAATATACTCCTTACAATTTCTATCTACCTACGCTACCTAGTTCTTGTTCATATGGTAATACATAGAAGACTTTTATCAATTAGTGTACTGTATTAACTAAACATAAGAAAAAATAAAATAGTTTCTGTGAAGGACAATGTCTAGGATCATGTTAATTAGCTAGATTTAATTTGTCTCAGCTCAAAGTATGTTTATAAAATCTCAACATTCATGAATGCTTTTAATACTATGTACTTAAAGATATTAATTGCTAAATAAGTACAATTAATTAAAATGAAAGGTGGGAAAAACATACAACTAAACAAGTAGAAGATAAATAAAGGGACATTAATAAGTGAACCATAACACAAAATTAGTAGCAAGTGGAGGTCAAAACAAGTGGTACTAATAAGTAACGTTAACTAAATAACTAGTAGTACCACTACTAAATTTCCCTATAGAGTAGTCTTACGTTCGTATACACCACACTAGCCGTGTAGGCCTATATATTTTTCAATGTATATTTTCAAAATATTAATATTTAACGAACATAAAACCTATCATTATTGTGTGATTATACTTTTGTGCTGACAAGTACTCTATACGAAATTTCAATTTTTCAATAATTAAAAAAAAATTAAGGAAATACCGTACATGTAAGGCGCATATTAACAAATTGTTGAATAAATTAAATACCTGAACAAAGCAATCATGGAAGTGAAGTCGAAGCAAACCCGCGGCTTGAGTAGTATCATTCTCAAGAACTTGAAGAAGATGAATCCTAACAATGGATTCCAAATTAGGGCAACTAGTTGAATAAAATGTGTATGAAAGACCAGGCACAACAGGTACACTGCTTTGCTGACCCTCAGAAATAACAACTAGAAAAGATGAAACTATAACTAATAATAGAACCAAATTATTAGATGAACCCATTTTTTATTTTCTCAAGCTCAAAATCAATGAGCTTATCTCTCAAGTGTACGTGTTTTTAATGTGAGATTTTTCCACTGCAATAAAGGCCAATTTAAAGGAGGGAACAAATTAATAAAGCAGGAAGCAAAAATATTTATTTCATGAAAAATTATTAAGTCTTTTTTAAAAGGGTTAGTTGAATAATAGATCGTTTTGTCAGAATTGAATAGTGTAAATGTGTAATATCTTTGTTATTTTCCACATGGATGACTTGCTGCCTAGTATTCCGTGTTTTCAATTTTCAATTCAATTAATTTGGTTAGATATTCATATTCTACTTGTGGTTGGCCCAAGCTTGAAATATGTATCTCCTTGTCGATTTTAGCACAAATCTATGTTCTTCAACAACAATTGAAAGGGATTGAAATCTAATCATTTAAAATTGAGCCTTAAATTCGAATTAGTTTAAAGGGTACACTGGGTGAAACTCCAGAAGAGAGGAAAAAAAAAATCTTCATGATTCTAATGTCTTCAAATGCTCCTTCCATTTTTTATTATTCATCTTCAATAAAAATGTGTAAGAATAAAGGCAATGTAGACTTTTATGATAAAAGTTATTTAAATTTTAAAAATTACTTACAAAAAATATGTGTGTTTTAATAATTATCCATTTTTCATCAAGAAAAAATGTGTAAGTAAATTCAATCTTTAATCATATATGTATTCCGTTTCATTCTTAATATATCTATCCAAAATCCAATTGTTAGTTCTATTTGGTGCATCTCTGTCTCATCGCTTAGTGATACACACTTTTGACACAAGTTTAAAATGACAAATATTTTGTTTTAATTTGCAGACTCGAATTATCAATCCGATTAACTCCGAAACGACAATTAAGGTCAGTATCACCCAAATTTGAAGTGACTTGATCCATCAAAAGTCAATTTGAACCCAAACTGCACCACTCGATTTGACCACCCTACTACCCACCCTCTTGTATATATCCCTAGCATGCAATGTGTCAATATTTACTAAGGCCCTGTTTGATTCACCTTAATTTTGCTGAACTGAACTTATTTTTACTGAACTGAACTTAATTTTACTGAACTGAAATTATTTTTACTGAACTGAAATTATTTTTACTGATTTTCTATTATAATTCTTCTTTAAGAAAACTGAATTTTACTGAACTGAACTTATTTTTACTGAACTGAAATTATTTTTACTTAATATTATTTTTTTAAGGTGAATCAAACAGGACCTAATTATAAATCTTGATTTAGATCTACTTTCTTACAAGTTATAAAATTTAAGCAACTTGATGTATGCGTAACATATATAACCTATTACCATCACTAAATACAACCTCATTTTATATAATTTATAGTATAATTATATCTTTCTATATCTTGGTTTAAAATATATGCTTGATGATGTATATAATTGTGTGAATCCCTCATATTGAGTCGACTCTTGTAGTTGTAAATATATTAAAATTCAAACAACTGACATTTAACAACTTTAGATTTGGTTTGTAATCTTGGATTTTAGTTTTGTCTTTCGCATATTGTTCTAGTGGGAAGGAAAAATTAGTCAATTAAAAATATTGACACACATGTTACTTCTCTGAAAAAGTAAACTTTCATTGACATTTTATAAAGATAAATAAAAGGATTAGGCATGCGACGTTGGTTAGCGGAAATAACAACAACATATTCACACTATATAACTAGTTTTGGTCTCAGACAATGGATAGAATATAAGCCATGTAAGTATTGAGAGAAGTAAGAAGGAGAACATAAGCTTGTGAAAAAGTAAAATTGTATTTGAAGTAATTAATCAACAATCAGATCAGATAAACAAAGAATTTTGCACACAAAACTTTTGTTACTGTTTCTAATAAGGCATTGTTAGCTTTTTTTGGAGTAGAAGATTATTATTTTAAAAGTCGAAGTATGTCAGCTAAAAAATGGAGGAAATTAATTAATTGATTGGGACAAGCACAACATATCTTTTATTTCATTAAACTATTGGTGAAGTTAAATTCTGATCTAGATATATCTTGTAAGTGTAGATTTACCTTGAGATCTTTTATTGATCTAACCCTGTTGTAATACGACGTAATAGTTAATTCAATCTATTTATAATCTACGGGATATATGCTTAGAATAATTGAATTTGACTTAGCTAGTCATGTTCATTAATCTGGAATTCAACCCTTGTCCAACTATATAGTTTGGACTTGGGAGGTTTTTGTTATGTTTTACTCCGTTTTTTTAAAGATACACAACAAATTAATAAGTTTATTAACTATACTTTCAATTAAATATGCTTCTCTGTGAAGATTTTTTATATCTTGGTGAAATAGGAACTTCACTAATTAAAGATAAGCCCTAGATTAGTGGGGGAATATTACAAGGATTCGTGAATGATCTTTGGGAGATGCGTTAACTTTAATTTTAGGTTAAAGTGACCATAGGTTTGAAGCTCTAGGGCAGAGTCTTAGGATATGCTCATTGCATTTGTTTCAATTTATTGGAGTATCCACAACCTCAAGCTGCAGCAAAGACAAGTTGATAAGTCCTAACATTGGTCAAGACAAGTTGATTTCTCCCTTGGTTACATACTTATTCCAGGAGGAACACTCAGCTGATTATACAGAAGATTGGCCAGCTCAGCAATCTGTGTGAAGCAGCCTAATCAGCATTCAGTTACAAGTTGTAACTGAATTCTGTTACAGAATAACAGAATTAGATTCTCTTTTGTAATAGACTTCTAGCAGCTTCTTATTTCTTCTTCTTTCTTGTTCAAGTTAGAATACGTATAAATACTCTAGCTGAAAATCATTTCATTAGATTTTGTAATCACACTGATTAAATCAATGAAATTGATCTGTTCTCTCGATCTTCTATTCTTCATTTTTTCTCTTTGATTGAGTTCATATATTCTATGAACATTAATATGGTATCAGAGCCGAAAGAGCTTCTGATTTGATTTTTCGCATTGTTTGATTGAATCAGATAATTCTGATTTTGTTTTTTCAATATTTTTTCTTGTGATTTCAGTTAAATCTGATTTCATTTCATTATTTTTTGACACAATTTTGAGGAGATTTTGTGATTTCATCTTTAATTGGAAATTCAATTCGAATTTCATTCTGTTTTTTTGTTGATATTTGATTCAAAATGTCTTGTTCAACTACTTAGAATTCTCATAATTTTTTGCAAGATCCTTCAAGTGTATATTTCATTCATGCAAGTGAATATCCAGCAACTCCTCTTATTTCAGAGAAATTCAATGGTTAAGGATATTCTGAGTGGAAGAAAGGTATTGTTCTAGATCTTGCTATTAAGAACAAGGTTGGTTTCATTGATGGAACCTTGCCTAAACCTAGTGTTACTAGTGCTGAATACAAGGCTTGGGATCGTTGTAATAGTATGGTGATGTCTTATCTGTTAAAGTCATTGGACACTACTCTTGCTAAGAATGTGTTATTTTTGTCTACTGCTCGAGAGATCTGGAAGGATTAGAAGATAAGTATTCAGTTACTTCTGGACCTCAATTCTATGGTTTACAGCAAAATCTTGGTGAGATCAGTCTAGGTGATAGTAGTATTGCTGATTTCTTTACTAAACTCAAAGTCATTTGGGATGAATTGAGCAGTGCTAGTCCTCTACCTGTTTGTAGTTGCAGTGGTTGAACTTGCAATTTAACTCAACAATTCTTGAAGTTACAACAGGAAGAATGCTTAATTCAGCTTCTGATGAAGCTAAATAACAAACATGCCTCAGTCAGGACAAATATCTTGATGATGAATCCTCTTCCTAGTATATCTCTAGCTTACAGGATGCTAATTCAGGATAAGAAACAGCAGCAAATGTCAGTTCAGTTAGATGAGAGATCTATGGCTATTGCAGCTTTGGATAATATAGGTGCTCAATTTCAGAACAAAAGTTTCAGACAGAAGATATTGGTTGGACCAAATAACAGCAAGTTTGTTGTGTCTAACAAGAGAAACTATAGCTCTTTGTTTTGTTATCATTGCAAAATGAGTGGTCATACCATAGATAAATGCTTCAAAATTCATGATTCTCCACCTAATTTCAGCAAAGGCAAGAAGATTGCCGATGTGATGCAAGGTGAAGATGATTTGGATAATGCTGATGATGTGACTCACATTTCTACTGAGCATTTTCAACAGTTTCTTAGTCTGATCAAAGAGTCAGAAGAGCAACCATCTGCTAATGTGGCAGGTACATGTCTAGTCACTTGTTTTAATACTAAGTGGATTATTGACAATGGTGCTACAGACCACATATGTTCTAATCTTGATTTGTTTGAGACTTATTTTGCTTATAACAATCAAGCTAAAACAATCAGTGTTGTTGATGGTAAAAGAGCAGAAATTAAACACATAGGTGATGTGAGGATTGATTCTGGAATTTTGCTGAAAAATGTCCTGGATGTACCTGGTTTTCAATTTAATTTGATTTCCACTCATAATTTGTGTAAGGATTTGTCCTGTGATATTATTTTTACACATGATAAGTGTATGATCCAGGAACACTCTCAGAGAAATTCAGTGGTTCTTGGTAGGATTGTTTCTGGTCTGTATGTTGTGACAGAACAAGGAAATAACAAGGTTGGCAGTGAAGCTTTAATTACCATAAGTGAGGATGCTAAGCTATGGCATCTAAGATTAGGACATTTACCTTTTGATGAGTTGCATTATGTAAATAATTCTCTGCCTAGTTTTGCTTTTAAGAATTTTGACATGGTTTGCCAAATCTATCCAAAGGCTAAACAGTGTAGACAGTCTTATCCTAAGAGTAGTAGCAGGACATCTAAGTGTTTTGAATTAATTCATGTAGATGTTTGGAGCCCTTATGGAGTTAAGGCTCATGATAATTGTACATATTTCTTGACAATTGTTAATGATTACTCAAGAAATACTTGGACATTCTTGATGAAGAATAAATCTGATTCAGTTGATATATTGAGTACTTTTGTTCAATATGCTCTAACACAATTTGGGATGATTGTTAAGATAATAAGGACAGATAATGCCAAAGAGCTTTGTGAGGGCAAGATTTTGAATGTTTATAATTCCAATGGATTTTTGCATCAAAGGAGTTATGTGGATACACCACAACAAAATGGAGTTGTGGAAAGGAAACATAGGCATCTTTTAGAGACTGCAAGGGCTTTATACTTTCAGTCTAGGGTTCCAATAAGGTTATGGGGTGATTGTCTATTGACTGCCACTTATTTGATCAATAGATGAATGCCTTTGAGTAGCATTAATTTTGAGATTCCCTTTGAGAAGTTGAATGATAAAAAGGTTGATTTGAGCAATTTGAGGGTGTTTGGTTGCCTAGGATATGTATCTACTTTGAAGAGTAACAGATCAAAATTTGATGAGAGAGCTGTTCCTTGTGTTTTGATTGGTTTTCCTCCAAATCAGAAAGGTTACAAGATGTTGAACCTAGAAACCTTTCAGGTTGTTATTTCCAAAGATGTTGTTTTCCATGAAAAACATCTTCCATTTCATTTATCTGCTACCCATCACAAACAAAATTCACCTATTTTTCTTCCTATAGAAACTATATCTAATTCTCTTTCTAATATTCAGATTCCAGATGTTTTCTCTTTTCCTATCCCTGGCACCTCTCCAACTCCACAAAATGAACCTTTAACTCCACAAAATGAACCAGTCACTCCACATATTTCATCTGCAGCCCCACCAATCATACCAGAACCTGGCCTGTTCTTAACCCTATCCCTTTCTCTTCTGCCTCAGATATTCCTGTTTCTGCACCTATCAGACAATCTGATAGCCCTATCAAGTGACCAGCGTGGATGGATGATTATGTATGTCTTGCTACAAACAATCCTCACTGGTGTAATGTTGTGAAATTTGAAGAGTTAACTGCTTCTCAAAAGAAGCAAATTGATTTTTCTTCCAAAGTTTCTAAACTTGCTAGTTATAAGAAGCTTCAGCTGATTCTAGGTGGGTGGAAGCAATGAAAAAGGAGATTGATGCTCTCACTGCTAACAATACTTGGGTTTTGACAAATTTGCCCAAGGGTAAAAAGGCTATAAGTTGTAAATGGGTGTTTAAGGTGAAGTTAAAAAAAGATGGAACTATTGATAGATTTAAGGCTAGACTTGTTGCAAAAGGGTTTACACAAAAATATGGAGTTGATTATGCTGAAACTTTTTATTCTGTTGTCAAAATGTCAACTGTCAAATGCTTTATTTCTATTGTTGTCAGTCATCATCGGGTTATTCATCAGTTGGACATCAACAATGCCTTTCTTCATGGTGAGTTGAATGAAGAAATCTATATGAAAGTTCTTGATAATGTTCCTAACCCAGACAGAAAGGTTTGCTTGCTGAAAAAATCTTTGTATGGCCTAAAGCAAGCTAGCAGACAATGGTTTGCTAAGCTTATTGCTTAATTGGTTTCTCTTGGCTATGCACAGTCTAAAAATGACTATTCCCTTTTCATCAAAAACAGTCATGGTTCTAAGACCATCATTGCTTGTCTATGTTGATGATATTCTTATCACTGGCCCTGATTCTTCTGCTATTTCTTCCTCAAGGCTCATTTACATAAAAAATTTAGTATTAAAGACTTGGGTAAGCTTAGTTACTTTCTTGGTATTGAAATTACCAAATTTGGGAATGGAATGATCATGTCTTAAAAAAAATCACTAAGGAATTTCTGTCTGATTGTGCCTTGGATGTCTCAAAGAGTTGTTTGATGATGAAAATGAACCTTTCACTGATCCAGTTCAATATAGATGCTTAGTTGGGAAGATGAATTTTTTATGTCACACAAGACCTGACATAACTTTCTCAGTTCAAACTCTGAGTCAGTTTATGCATTGTCCTAGACTCTCTCATTTTAAGGCTTTGCATCATTTGGTGAGGTATATTGCACATTCTGTTGGTCAGGGCATTCTCATTCAACCTGCTGATCAGCTTGTTCTGCAAGGTTATTCAAATTCTGACTGGGCATCCTGTCCTGTTACCAGAAGATCTGTAATTGGTTACATAATGATGCTGGGCAAGTGTCCTGTTTCTTAGAAGTCAAAGAAACAAGGAACCATTTCTAAATCATCTTCTGAGGCTGAGCATAGGGCATTGGCTGCAGCAGCTTTTGAAATCACTTGGCTAGTTAGATTGGTGCTTGAAATGGGTTTATATGGGTTGAAGCCTGTTAATTTGAGGTGTGATAATATGTCTTCCATCCATATTAGGAAAAATCTGGTTCATCATGAAAGGACAAAACATATTGAGCTGCACTGTCAATTCACAAGGGAGAAGGTCTTGGAAAGGCTTCTTGAACTGGTTTATGTCCCTACAAAGGAGCAAATTGCTGATATTTTGACTAAAATTCTCTCTGCTTCTCAGCATGAAGATTTTGTGTGCAAGCTAGGTATGATTGATGTTCAATCATCCCCTAGCTTGAGGGGGGGTATTAGAGTATCCACAACCTTAAGCTGCAGCAAAGGCAAGTTGATAAGTCCTAACATTGGTCAAGACAAGTTGATTTCTGCCTTGGTTACATATTTATTCCAAGAGGAAGACTCGGCTGATCATACATTTATAAGATTGGCCAGCTCAGCAATCTGAGTGAAGTAGCCTAGTCAGCATTCTGTTACAAGCTGTAACTGAATTCTGTTACAAAATAACAAAATTAGATTCTCTTTTATAATAGACTTCTAGCAGCTTCTTATTTCTTCTTCTTTCTTGTTCAAGTTAGAATATGTATAAATACTCTAGCTGAATATCATTTCATTAGATTTTGTAATCACACTGATTAAATCAATGAAATTGATCTGTTCTCTCTGTTTTCTGTTCTTCATTTTTTCTCTTTGATTGAGTTCATAAATTCTATGAACATTAATACAATTCCATAGTGTCTAGAAAAAGCAATTAGAGTTTTTGTTGGGAAATTTTTTTAGCAAGGTTAGAGTCATTTAGTAACTGCGTGTCCCAAGAAAATACAAGTTAATTATCGTAATAAACAAAAAAATTATCAATTGCCATTTTCGTAGATAAATCAACAACTTTTTATTAAATATGAGTCCTCAACTGTTGATTTATTTCCGAAAATATATATCATGCTGGTAGCTAGAATTTTTTGTTGTTTTATATAAAAAAAAATGTCAATAGATAAACAATTTTGATTTATCATAATAATAATGGAGCTTCCTCATATGCCTCACTACAATTCCTTTTTTTTCAAACAAGGAATATCCCAAATCTATTTCCAATAGAGAATTGTTCTTGTAGCATGTAATCATAAGTCAGTGTGATAAGAAGGTCACAGGCTTAAACCTCATCCACCCCTCTTTTCAAGTGGAACCATTCATGGGTCTAAACTATCAATATAACCTTTTGGTTAAATTGGTCTTAACTCAATTTAGATAGTGTTTGCTTTATATCATTAGGTCCAAGCAGTTGTTTGCTTCAAGTTTACAAGTATTATCCAAATATGTCATAGATGAGTATTATATTATTATGTCGAGGATTAGTTGTGCGGAAAAAAGTGCTCCGAGAACATCATGTTGGTGATAATGTGCACCATCAAAATTGTGTGGGTGATGAGATGTGCATCACAAAATGCTGTAAAAGCAAAAGAAAATTTCGTCGAGATCAAGCATGAAAATCGAATAGTCATTGTAATCCAATTTGAAGCAAGGGGGTGTATTGGAATATTTGCTTCAAATTGTTAGTGGTTAGTTAACTCCTAATGTTAGTGGAATCATAATAGTAGTGGGTTAGTTTAGTGGGGGTTAATGTTAGCATGATCAATGATCATGGGATTATGTTCCTTATTTTTAGTTATATTTTGCACTATATATATGTTGCAATGTAGTACAATTTTAAATGGATTGAGTACAACTTTTATTATTCTTTCCCTTCTCTCATCTCTATTTTATTATTTCAACAGAAACAACCAGAAATATAAGGTTTTCTATCACATGGAAACCTACTAGTTGAAAAAGATTTACTATTACAGTAAAACCACCATAAATCTAAAAACCTCCATATCTTAGAGAAAGACGTACTGATAAATGACAGGAAAAAGAAGATTTTTTTATATGTAGGAATCAAGTATTGAGAAGACTCATTTACCCTAAGAAGAAGAGACTCATCTCTTGATTCTCTTCTATGATTAGCATAATGAGATTTAACCCATAAACTATTGGCTAAAAGTTGGAGAGCTGTCCAAGCTAAGTATTTTAGCATCCTGTCTCTTAGATAGCAATAGACATAGCAATTAGCAAGTGTAACTTTTTTGAGGGAAACTTGGCAAGTGCAATTTTTAAAAGATATTAAGTACAAAAAAATTGCTAGTTAAATTAATGATAAAGACAACAACACGACAATTAGTATTTGGTGGAAGTGGTGACAAGAGTTAGTAAGATAAATATGTATAATATTGTTCCAAATCAATGCTAGATCTATGATGCTTAAAGAAGAAAATTGATAGCTTCCAAGTTTCCAACCAGAAAACAAGATGCAAATGCTAAGAGTAGATATAATAAAATTAAAATTAGTGACAATTTGACAAAAGAGACAAAGATCAAGTTCAAGTACAATACTTCTATTATTAAACATGCTACTAGATCTAGATAAAATTGTACATGTATTTTACCTAGTCAAGCATTTTATTTGTCATAGAAGTATGAAGCCTTAAAAACTAAGGACAAAACATCTAATTGAACCTCACAAATTATTGCAATTAACTCAAAACATAGCTAGTTAATTACATATCACTTAAAATTGTGATACCCTCGTCAATGATTGACCACATATCCACCTTCTTAGCATTTCTTGCCGAGCAATTTGCACGAATTTCACCTTGATTGCCCGTTAACACACCAAGTTGTCCCATTTTCAACATTGCAACAACAAACTTTTCGAAAAATAAATTTTGATTTGTCGCGAAGCTTGTGACAATTGGCTTTGTGATTGAATTAGAGTACAAGTCTTGATCGGATGTAAATAAGCCTTGGCGATTCATAAGGTCAATGTAGTATTTGTTGTCGAATACATTAGGAGTACGGATGTCCAAATTTGTGGTGCGATCAGTGTCTTTGGCAGGGCAAGTGGCCTTAAGGTTTTTGGCAAAAGTTTGATCCATTGTTTTATCTTGTGTAGGGTAGAGCCTCTCGGTGAAGGAGGAGCAATGGCCGCGGCCAATGGTGTGGCCACCGGAAAGGGCGACTACATCAGTAGGATCAAATCTTTTCTTGGCAAGGGCATTCAAAATGGTTGAGGCATTGCTAAAAGGAGCCGGTAGATTATCTAGTGTTACTTGTGTTGTTGCAAAGTTTAGGCTGTCCCTTCTTCCTAGTGGGATGTTGTAATTTGGTCCACCAGACTGCAAAAACCATATGACTAGTTTGAAAAATGCTTTGAAATTATATAAAAATGCAATTAGTAAAAAGAAGGGAATAGTTGCATACCAGAACAACAGAATCACGAGCTGCAAGTGCAGTGATATCTGCGCAAGAAACAATCCGACCACATGCTTTATGGACAAGGGCACGAAGGTCATTTATGATTTTAAAAGCCTCTTTCCTTAATGACAAGTTGGGTGGTGCACCTTGTTCACTAGGACCGCTTGCTGACCCATCCAACAATACTGATCCATCACATCCCTATCATTTTAAATAATTTCAAACATTAGATACATGCACGGGAAATTAACAAACCTACATAATTTAAATCATACTAATGTGAAGTGCTAGGTAGCAGATAGGATTAGATTAATCCAAACAAACACTTTCAATTTTTCCAATAGTTGAGAACTAATACCGTCTTTAGCACACATGGGTTTGAATCGTTCAAAGAGCCACATCAAGGACAATTTCCCCTGTTTTTCTGAAAACAAAAGGGATTGGGACAATTACCCTTAAAAAATATTTCCTATTTCAACTTTGTTGAAACTTCTCCAAAAAAACTTTGTTGTCAACTTTTTGGAAAAGGGTAGTGCTATTGTTGAAAGTTTGAAACACAATCCTAGTTAATCAAACACTATCCACAATTTGGGCCCACCATCACTAATAAAAAATAAAACAAACGACAAATTTAATATGGTGTACTAAGTATTCCGTACTATATAAAATACAATAATTCTTCAAAAAAAAAAAATATATATAATGCAATAAAGTAATAAAATGATAATCGGAATTAATTGAAAGTGGAGTCCTTTTTCACCTTTTAAGGAGAAACATCAAACATTCAAACATACTTCCGTAATTAAATAGTCTGTAATTAAAAAGAAATTATGTATAAAATAATAATTAAATGTGAGAGTAAATGATCATCTATAGTATGAGTCAGATTTAAAGAGATGATATATTAGAGGAAAAGAGAGCAAACATTTAGGAATGAATGAGTAGCATGACTAGCTAATTTCACATTGAGGGAGCATTACTGAGGCCCTGTTCTCTTCACCTTAAAAAAATAATATTAAGTAAAAATAATTTCAGTTCAGTAAATATAAGTTCAGTTCAGTAAAAATAATTTCAGTTCACTAAAAATAAGTTCATTTAAGTAAAATTCAGTTTTCTTAAAGAAGAATTATAATAGAAAATCAGTAAAAATAAGTTCAGTTCAGTAAAAATAAGTTCAGTTCAGCAAAATTAAGGTGAATCAAACAAGGCCTAAATGATATAAAAGAAATAAATCATTGAAATAAAATAAACTATTCCGTATTACAGAGAAGGAAAAAAAAAATTGAGATTTTGTATATAATTTTGGCATAAACAACAAAATTTAAGTCCATGATCCAAAATGCGAAAGATTAGTTTACCTAAACTATAAACATGCTTATGTATATATTTTTATAAAAATTAATAGAGAGCACAAGATTATTCCAAAATCAAATTTCATAGGGCCATGATTCGTCATAAATCCATATCTCTCAAAAATGAACCAACATATGGTATGTACAAACAGATTCTATATTTATCTATCGTATTACCAATATACCTTAATAATCTCAACTATGCATAATTCAAGTAATCATCGCAACAATTAAAGTTTCACACGAACAATAAACAACTATATACCTGAACAAAGCAATCATGGAAATGAAGGCGAAGCAAACCAGCAGCCTGAGTAATATCCTTCTGAAAAACCTGTTTAAGATGATTTCTAACAATGGATTCTAATTGAGGGCACTTTGAACCATAAAATGAGTACGATAGTCCAGGTGCAACTGGTACACTACTTAAACTTCCTACTACCAAAGATGACATTATTGTTAAGAACAACAAATTTATTTGGGAACCCATTTTTTGTGTTTTTTGGTTACCTAGTTTAATGCCTTAACTATAGTACGTAGTTGTTGTTGTTGCTCTTCACTAGGTAGTATCGATTGCTAAATCTAAAGGCCAATATATAAGCTAAAAAAGGGGTTTCAAAAAAAAAAAAAAAAAAAAAAAAAAAAAAAAAAGGGTGTTGGACTTGTTTTTATTATATGAACTATTTGGGTATTTATTATGGGTTAGGTGAACAAAATTGAATATGATAGTCAGGATTGAAAAGTCTTTATCTACTTATGAGATTTTTTTACTCCATAATGTCACCAGTAACCACTGGAAAATAAATACTACAAGTAGTATTTTCTAAATGTCCCTTAGTTTATAGTGCTATAAAAACCGACATATAGGATTTGGTAATTTAATTGAATTTAATATATATATATATATATATATATATATATATATATATATATATATATATATATATATATATATATATATATATATTATGATGTGTATAGGTGACTGTGTAAAATTATAAGAATACATAGCGGAGGTAATAATTTATTAAAAAGAAAGGAATGTGAAAGAGGAGAAATAATAAAAATGATAGCAGTGCTCTAGCGACAGTGTGTTTGAATTTGATAAACGCGGGCCTGGGCCGCACCCGCAAACTAAGAGAGAGTCCACTTCACAAGATCAAAGGAGGTTCCATCCCAAAACCATATGGCAATAGGAGGAGTAGCCCCTTAGCCTTATAAAGTGTTTAACTCTTTCTTCTTCAACCAATGTGGGACTCTTACATGTGTTACTTGGTGGGATATACTTCAACAGAACTATTTTTAAAAAAAAGTACAACTTTAAAGTGTAATAATTTGTTAAAAAAAAAAAAAGAAAGTACTCAAAAATCATCTTAAAGAAAAATATTTGTTATAAAACGATAGAATCTATCTCAATAATGATAGCAGTATAACACTTAAGAAAAATAACAACCGTATTATAATAAGAAAACCATAGAAAAGAAAATAATTAACACAAATTTAGTCTATGTTTATTTCGGATTTTTTTTCCTTCTAACTTTAGGTAGTAAAAGAATAATAAAATGAATAAATTTATTATGATCTTACGTGTCTCCATTATTAAGGTAAAAGTGTTAGGAAACTTGGCCATTATTATTTTTTTTGAGGGGGGAGATTAAATTCATTAATAAAAAGTCATACGGCACTTACATAAGAGATCGTAATCGAACAATACAAAGACAACCGAACCAATTACAAGTTCGAAATAAAAGAAACTACAATTGCACGCGCAGAATGACATTCTTAAGTACCCTTGGCTCATATAACGCTGTCCTATGCAGCCTCTTGCAAGGGGGTATGGCAATATGATGTAATTTCTGACGAGAACCTTCATTGGCTCAGAATCCCGTACTCCTCGACCAGAAATCAAAATTGGTGTTGTACACTTCACCATAGACAAGACCAACTCCGACTCAAACACGGATATCGGCATGGAAGCAAAACCCTTTAGCCCAAACCAACAGAAGATCAAACCGAAGCCCCATAGCCAAAAAACCCGGTTTAAATCCTGCACCAGAAGATCGGTACACCGATCTGCAAGCCCCATATTACTCCAACACACCACACAAACAGAAAAAATAATAAAACTAAAAAGCACACAACGACTTCTAAAAGGAAAAATAGAACGAAAACTAAAACCTAAAACAAAAAACGAAACCCTAACATCCCACCCCGCCGCCAAATCGAGTCCCACCACCAACGCTCTCGGAACCACCAACCCAGCCCACGAACCGCCGGAAAGAAACGCACGGACCACCGAGGACCGCATGAGAAGCCCGAACCCCACACGCCCCCGAGCCGCTGCAACGACAACCCTACACGAGGGACTTAGAACGGCCCTACACGAAGGACTTAGAGGGAGAAAACTCCCCCTCCCCGTTCTCGTAAACCACGACGCGGCAACGGACAAGAGGGTGGGGCGAAGGCGCGGCGGGGAGCCGGTACAAAGAAACGACGGCAGGCCGGCCTCACGGTCGGAGAAGAACAACGGCGGCGGACGAAGGAGCGGTACGGCGCAAGATGAAAAGCTAAAAAAACGAAAAACCATAACGGAAAAAGAAATAAACAAGCTAAAGGGGTAGATCGGAGGCTCGCCGAGACGCCGACGCTGTGGCGTGGGCGGTGAGCCACACGCCCGCCGACGAGCCTCATAGCCGGAGAAGAAGAAGAGGGGCGGCGGTGGTTTATGGGAGAGATAGAGAGAGAGGATTTTAGGAGTTGGTTTATAAACTCAAACTAAATTTTATATTTTACTTGGCCATTATTATTATCTAGGGAGTACTCCCATACTAAATAAAATACAACTATTATTAAAAAGCAAAAGAAAAAAGTTGATTAATAAAAAACCACCGGTGGCTTAGAAAAAAAACCACCGGCGGCTTAACTAAGTCAACAATTGTATTCAATCTATAATTTAGAAATAATCATTAATTGGTGACAAAAGTTCACAAGCACTCCTAGATAAAGAATTAAAACTAGAGTACTAAAGTAATACGGATTTTTGTTAACTTATCTAACGCTCCAAGATAAAGTATTAACTTCAATACAATATTTCTGATTTTTGTTATCTTATTCAACGCTCCAAAAACGTTGGTTATGTTTTGCGTTAATAATATAGGCATCCTGAAAATATATGCATCCTGCAGAAAAGTATTTGGTGCTTATGGTTGGCACAAGCATCTGGAATCTGGAATAAAATTCTCAAATGTCGGCCATAAAAGCAGTAAAGTACATGTGTCGGATCCAAGGTACTAAGCGCATGTGCACATAGCTAATTAATTAGCCCTTCACCATTTTCAAAACACTTTGGTGAATGGTGATGCCAATCAATGTAATTGCATATGCTTCTAGTTTGCTGGCATAAATGTGATGAGCTTATCCATAACCGATAAGAATCCTATATGGTACTGTATAAAAGTATACTACTCGTATTTCTTTATACTCGTACATTATTTTGTCTCACACAATTTCTTTATACATCATCTTTAGTCTTCTCTTAAAAAAGTTAAAATTGTAACCTATTTTAACATGAACCGTAAGATGTATCGATCTGAACAAATTATTTAAGAAAATTATTTTGTATGTTAATTAGACTGACTACTAGAGTTATAACCGTCTTGGTATGGTCGAGGTTCCTAATTAAAGTCTAACCAAACAATAAAAATAAAAAATAGTTGAAATGGAATCTAACTCTACACACCTCATTCAAAAAAGTTCAGCCAAATAACCCCTAAAATAGTAATATTAGAATTCCAAATTTAAGGGACTAGTGCATAACGTGTTACGAAATGAGGCAGCCCCAGGTAATCAGCCTGATTGACGAAATTTTGTCAATCAGCCGCTGTTGTGGGCCATACTTTGTACCTAATAATAGTATTATATTCATTTGTACAAATTATTTTAACGGATGGAAAATGCCCGTTAGTCACGGTGGCAAGTAGCCAAGTAACCTTTGAATCGTCACTCTTATTTTCTCTCTCCTAACTTGAAGCTTTCATCAATGGCGGAACCCGAATCCGAATACGAAGATATTTTCAAGAAAGGCACCAAAGCTGAACTCAGTTATGAAGACGAAGGTCTTCGAGGTTCCCGGTACACCCTCGAGGTTCCTGGTACACCGCTACTGCATGTTCTCCGCACAATTTCTCGCAAATCCCGCAAAATCTTCGTTGAGTACCATCTAAATTCGTATTTACCAATGGTAATTGGTCAAAAAAGTACCCAACTACATGACACGAATCAGAATTCGTCGAAGAAATAACCGAAATCACTCCTCAAATGGTCGGAGAAGATGATCTCGCAGCCAAATTCAATTAGAGTTATCAATTTGGGAAAGTGAAGTAAACAGAGAAGTGAATTGCTTTGACTAACGACACTCAAGTTAACGTTTCAGCAACATTATTGTAGAGTTACATATTTACCCATGCTTAAACGTAAAAAAGACGAGAATACCCCCTGATTTACTTCTTATGTCAATCAGGCTCATCAACTAGTATTTCCCCTTACAAATAGACATTATTGTATTTGATTTGTGTGGAACAATAGTCAATGAGTAATCTCTCATTAATTTTCACTCTGAAGAATTGAATGAGGGTTACAAAAATAAGAACCCTACCTCTCAATATGTTCCTTTTAATTTGTGAATAAATAATAATTAAATAGCCCCAAATGGGTTATTCCCCCGACATATTAGGTTAACGTATTAGGTTAGCACAGAATTGATAGCCTAGCTAGATTATTCAATCCAATAGCTACGTACTGAACTACTAATCATCATGAACTCCAGCAACATGGACGAGATATATTTGTCACGGACGTAAACGTGCTATCCTATATATTTGGTCAACACAAACAGTTCATAATAAAAAATAAAAAAAAAACAATAACTTTCTCGTTTCTTATTGGAATTAAGCTTATAAAGTATTGTTCGAAAGCTCTTGAAGTCCAACTTGAATCATCTTAAACTTCAAAATATTGAGGGATATGCCCAGTTAAAATTGACCCATTCAATTCATTAGCTTATATGTCCATCCTCGAATGATGTTCGATCAATTATCAACAAAGAGATAAGAATCATAAGTCCTAGCAAAGTATGTAAGCACCAAGTCTATGACATACAATGAAATAATAAAGTGGAGAGAGTATTTTATGCCAGACCATGACATGATAACTGATAAAGGGTACTTAGCTCGACCCCTTAAGCCTATAACTTGTTAGGCCGTGTATTTTAGTAGTGTATTGTATAGTTAGCTCTTTGAGCTATATGTGTTTATAAGCCCGATTTATTTGTATATATACGCTTCTCTACAGTATTACAAACTAAGGGAAATTAATTCCTGACATGGTATCAGAGCCTACTCACAAAGTCACAATACATGACTAAACAAATCAATCCATCTTATTAGGTGATTGTTTTAGGCCCAAAACACTAGAATTTTTTATATTTATACTTTTTTTATCAAAATGCATTCCTGTTTATAAAGGCCATAGTTTAAATATCATAAATTTCCCCACAAATCAAATCTCAAACACAATAGTAACTCCAAATGTAAACTTCTTCGCCAAACATACCATATTAATTACTCCCTCCGTCCCCTAATTTTGGTCACTATTACTATTTTTGGCAACCCAAAATGTTAGTCACATTTCACAATTTCAGGTGTTATCTATATTCCAAATGACATATTTATCCTCATTATTTTTGTCTTTATTACCTATGCTTCCTAAAATGCCCTTATTTTTGCCATGTTTCTTGTGCATGCTTTAACTCTTGGTCAGCCTTGGTTTTTGGTACTCTGACTCTCATTTTTGCAACGTTATTTTCTCTCTCTTAGTTTCTCTCTCATCATTTCTCTTTCATATTCTACACTCTTCCATTGAAGAACCATAGTTTCTTCATTCTCTCTCTTCGAATTGGCGTGTTTGAGGTTCAAAATCTGCGAAAAAATTGTGGATCGGTGCTTCACTTTGTCAAACGGATCAAAGCCCTCTATAAATTTTGTGAATCCGCCCCTTTTTCAGGTGATAAGTTTCGATTTTGTTCTTCGATTCCATGTAGATTTCGCAAATTTCAATTTTTTGAACATACTCCTGTCATTTGATTTTGTTTGGGTGAATACATGAGTTGATTACTGTTATTGGGTACATGTGTTGTTCTTCGCTTTCATGTCGCTGATTTTGATCTTTTATATTTGTCGATCTATTTCACTGTTTAATTTTGCTCATTTTCTGAGGTAGAATATGTTAATTTTGGTGGCTTACTTTGATGATTTTAGTTCCGATTTGTAATCTTCTCTTTATCTGGTCTAGGGTTTCACTGTTCACATGCAGTCCTGTTCATTTTAGTTGAGGTTCTCTTTATCTGGTCTAGTGACAGTGTTAAAACATGAATTTTTTGTTTGCATGTTTCATGGTTGAAGCACAGACAAATAATGCATGTATTTGACAGTGAGTTTGGATTATTTGTGTATGTAGACTGTTGGTTGACTGTGTGTTGTTGGTCCTTGTTGGTTGGTTGGTATGATGGTTGATACCTTTCTGGGTGGGATTTTGGTGGTTTGTATGCTGTTTTGTTGCCTGGTTGTGTGTTGTGTTGGTTGCTTGCTTGCTGGTTGGTTTTGTGTTGTTTAAGCTTGCATGAATATTGTTTATGTCACCCTATGTTTATGTCCCTTGGTTGGTTTTGTGTTCAGGTTACTTGTGACCATGAGTGAGTCCCCTGGTTCTGAAGAATCACACTCTCATCACACCTACAACTATGAAATGTATAGAAGGCAGAGGGCTGCTAGAGATGAGGTTGATAAACCATCCAAATTGTCTTCTAAATCTCCTGTCAAATCTCTACCTACTACTAAACCATCCAATTCTCCAGCCAAACCTCCACCCAAATCACCAATTCAGACTCCTCACAAATCTCCTGTGAAGTCCCCTGTCAGGATTCCTCTTGAACAACAAACTAGTTCACTATATGCTAGACAATTTGCTCTGTCTAGATCACACTACACATCTGAGACCTACCAATGCACTGATAGGGACTGTGAGTTAGGCAGTGGGTGTGATGGGGAGCATAGTTACAGCAATGAGACTCTGAGACTGAGGTTTGGAATTGTCCCACAAGGCATGCCTCCTGCAGACTCTAACTACTGTCCTCATAATTGGTACAGAAGGCAAGCAAGGAAGAAGGGTTTGCCTAGAGCCTATGACAATTGGGAGTCTGATTTCTCAGACTCTAATGATGATGATGGTGGTTGCTCCCCTTCTAAGCTGTCCCATAAAAAGGATTCTGATGCTGAGTCAAAAAGCTAAGTTTTTTATTAGCCTTTGTTGTTGGACAGATTGCTAGTTTGTTTATTGGTTGTCTTTGTTACTTTTTAGCCATTTGATCTTGATGGTTGGTTCTTTCCTTTTGCATTGTAGTTGTTTGGACAAATTATAATTTGGTAATGGCTTTAAGTTGTTGGTTCTTGTTTACTTTGGTTCTTTCCTATTACTTGTAGTTGTTGCCCTTTGATTTGATTATTGGTTGTTGCAAATGCTCTGGTTGGCTGTATATGTTGTCATATTCTGTTTCCTATTGACTTTGGACACAAGCTTTGGTTGGCTGTACATGTTGGTTCTGGTTGTTGCACATGCTTATGTTGCTTATGTTGGTTGGTTCTGGTTCTGGTTCTGGCTGTATATGTTGGTTGTTGCTTATGTTGGTTGGTTCTGGTTCTGGCTGTATATGTTGGTTGTTGCTTATGTTGCATAATGTGGTCAATGATGAAAGCTTATGTTAATTGAGAAGGAATTAGGGATATTGTGTTTAAAATGATGACCATAAGGTATCATCTCCCTTTAGGAAATGTGTTGCATGATATGAGTTACATTTGGCTGCTCAGTCTGCCTTTAATGAAATGAATTAAAAAGTCTGAGACCTCATCTATAAGAAAATGTCCCTTTGAGGACTTAGTATTATCTTGCAAATGGGATTCTTGTTTAGCTGTTTAGATCATTGAATAGTTTACAAGTATTCCATTTGGTAAGAGAATATTATGTTGTTTTGTGGGACTTGTAGTGGTCTGTGATGAATGATGGGAGTATGATGTTAAAAAAGGCTTCTGTTTTTGCCATGTTTCTTTATATTGTGCTGCACTCTCCTGTTGAGTTGATGAATTATCTTGTGTGTAACTTTTGTAGCCTTTATTCCCTTGTTCCTTCAATGACATACATTTGTACTAAGCACTGAGACCCTTCTGTTTTTTTTACTATGATGAGTCTTTTTTGTTGAGACACCAAACTGTAACTGTCCTTTCATTCTGCTGTCCTTAGAAGATAATTCAGCATCATACTGAGTTATTTCCTTTGCTGACTATAGAATGTTAGTGAACTTGTTTGTTTGAGTTGTCAATGATGCTTGGGGACAGTCTGAGTTAGGTTTAAAAAAGTGCAATGACATTTTATGAGCACTAAGTTTTGCATAATCAATAGGCATGTTGCATTTCATTAATTTTTACTTGCTTACAAAGATGATTTAATTGACCCCCCTTACATATAAGTGACCCCCTTACATTTGCTATACTTTGAATTACTCCCATAAACTCTAAACACTTGCTCCACCATGCATTAGTTTGCATTAAAATTTGAGGTTGATGCCTCATGATCATTAGCCATATATATCAGGCCTATAAGGCTCTGTGTTCCCAGTTTGTTGTGTGTTCTGTTCTTCATTTGCCTGTGTGTTCTCATTGTGGTGCTCCTCAATGTCTTCTTCATCACCTGAATCTGGCTTATCCATGTATACTCTCTCCCATGCATCAATCACAGCCCACGCATAGGAGCTTCTATGTCATCTTGTAGTCTACCCTCTCTTTTAAGTTTTTCCTTATTCACATGAGGAGGCTCAAACCTGTTAGAACCTCTGTTTTTCAGAATTTGGTTCATGATGTGGCATAAAGTCACCCACACCTTGAACAACCTATTTGGAGGTAGCTCTTCAAATGCATCCTCCACAGCCTTGATCAACTGATCTGGAGTTTTAGCCATTTTCTTGTGTTGAAGTGATTGTATGCTTCTAAAATAAAGTTTGTTCACAAAAAGAGCCATTCATAGGTGATTCACCAGGCACAAAAACAACATCATAGCCATTTTCGGGTGAACAACATCTTTTTGTGCCTGGTGAATCACCTATGATATTGTTCAGAATGAATCTGAGCCTTTCAAGTTTGTTTGCAAGTGTAAGCTTTGGCTTCAATGCATTTGTGTGTGGTCTGATCTCCCCTCTTTTTATCATTCTTTGGATTGTGCTTTTGCTCACATTAAGCATTGAGGCTAAGTCCCTTTGGCATGATCTGTTCCCCATTGCCACTGCCCTGATGTCTTCATTTGAAATTGAGATGATTCTCTTTCTTCCACAGTTGTGAAATCCTGTTGACATGTTGTAGTCCTGGTTTGCTTCTCTTTGTTGCTTTCCCTTCTTCCAGATTTTGAGAATTGTTCTTGTGCACAGATTAAAATGAATGGACGCTTGTTTTATGGATCCATGTTTGAGTTTCCCATCTTTTGACCTTGTCAGCAGCCATATTAATATGTTGAGTCTGGCCCCACTACTGAGCCTCCTTAGCTGATGATGACCTTCTTCAATGTTGTTGTTGTTATCTTGCTGTTGCTGATTAGTTGCTGCTTGCTGAGTGTGGTTGAAATCCTCTGTCTCATGTTGGTTGCCTGTTTGCTGAGCTCCCTCTGTTGAACCAGTTATGTGATGTTCATACTCCCTCTCTGTGTCACTCTCATCTTCATCAGCAAAGTTGAGATCATACTCAAAGACATCTGCCATTTCAGCATCATAAGCAGCAGAAGCCATAGCCAAATCATCGTTCAAATCAAAAGAGAAGTCTGAAGCCATTTTGATTAGGAGGCAATGATGTTTTTTTGGGGTTCGATTTTTTTTTTCTCCAAATTTTTTTGGTTGTTCACTCTGTAAATTTCACAGTGTAATTCCCTCTCAAATGATTTGAAAAAATGAGAGGAAAGGGTTTTTATAATTGTAGATTAAGGATGTGCATAGTCAGCAATCTGTGTACTTTAATTTTATTGGCTGGCTACATTTTTTGTTCTAATTTGATTGGTTAACAGATAATCACATGGATTTGTAATGAAATCCAATTGTTTCATTGGCTGTGTAATAAAGACAGAAAAACCATTGGTTTCTCTTGTAATCCGCCCCTTTTTTAATGCAGCATTTTCTCTCTCTTCTTTTTTGTTTTACAAATGATTGAGTTTGAGTTTCCATGTACTTTGTTTAATTTTCCTTAATTCCCGTGTTTTTTTTGCAAAAGTGACCAAAATTAGGGGACGGAGGGAGTATTATGTAGTACTAGTATTAAACACGCATAAATAGGATGCAAATGATAAAATGAAAGCTATATGACAAACATCACAAATTATAAAGATTACACGATGACTAAACACAAAACTAAATAGCACAATTTATTACAATTCCATTCAAAATCTTAGTCAAAAATATCTTAAAATTGTGATAATCTTCCTTGTTCTCCCTCTTCCACTATAGACCACAAGTCCACACTTTTAGCATTCCTAGCAGAGCAATTTGCACGAATCTCCCCTTGTTTACCCGTCAACACACCAAGTTGTCCCATTTTTAACATCGCATTTACAAACTTTTCGTAAAACAAACTTTGGTTGTTTGCAAAACTATTGACAATCCCTTTTGTCCTTGAATCCATGAACAAATCTTGATCGGAAGTAAATAAGCCTTGTCTATTAACAAGGTCGACATAATATTTATTGTCGAACACATTAGGAGTACGAACGTCTAAATTTGTGGTGTTATCGGTGTTTGAAGTAGGACAAGTGACTTTAAGGTTCTTTGCAAAAGATGGGTCCATAGTCCCGTCTTGTTTCGGGTAGAGTCTATTGGAGAAAGAGGAGCAATGGCTGCGACCAATGGTGTGTGCCCCGGAGAGGGCGACTACATCAGTGGGATCAAACCTTTTGGTGGAGAGGGAGTTGAGAATGGTTGTGGTGTTGCTAGAAGGACTAGGTAAATTGGCTAGTGTTACATTTTGTGTTGCAAAGTTTAGGCTATCCCTTCTTCCAAATGGGATATTATAGTTAGGTCCACCTGACTACAAAACCAAACGAGACATTTGTTAAGGCATTGATAATTCAAATTGGTACATAAAGAATTAAAAAAGATGTTATGAAATAAGGATTATACCAAAACAACGGAATCACGAGCTGCAAGGGCAGTGAGATCTGCGCAAGAAACAACTTGACCACATGCTTTTTGGACAAGGGCACGAAGGTCATTTATAATATTAAATGCTTCTTTTCTTAGTGACAAATTTGGTGGTGCATTTTGTTCACTTGGACCACTTGCTGATCCGTCCAACAATACAGATCCATCACATCCCTAATTTAAGTTCCATAAAACAAAAAATATCAACCATTATACAAAGGAACATATATAGTTAGATACACTAATTTGAAATAAATGCATAAAATTTTGAATTTCTATTTTCCTTATCCTCTTGAAGTGTGGAACAAAAATCCTAGTATAACTCGAACCCAACTTGAACCCGATCGAAAAACACAATCATACATGATACTAATAATTAAAAAAACCAAATATTCTGTTTAAAAAAAAAAAATTTTAAAACCAAATATTCTACATGTACGAACAATATCTACGTAATAAAATGTTGTAAGATGGTACCTGAACAAAGCAGTCATGGAAATGAAGGCGAAGCAAACCAGCAGCTTGAGTGATATCCTTCGAGAAAACTTGCTTAAGATGATTTCTAACAATGGATTCAAGTTTTGGGCAATTGGAAGAATAAAATGAGAGTGACAGTCCAGGTGCAATTGGTACACTACATAAACTTCCTACTACCAAAGATGAAAATACAACTATGGCTAATAAGGTTAAGTGATGAGAAGGCATTATTTCTTTGAAATAATGTTAATGATAGTTGTTATTTTTAATCACTTGGTAGAATATATTGCCAACTTCTGAGGCCAATATATAATCAAAATTAAAGTGGATAGTTTTTTGTTTTTTTTTTTTTTTTTTTTTTTTTTTTTTTTTTTTTTTTTTTTTTTTTTTTTTTACCTTGTATGAAATTAAAAAGGTGATGGATTTATATATTTGATTAATAATATTTTTATGCAATTGTTATGGTTAGTGAGGGGTTAGGTGAAAAAAAATGAAAATGTATGTCATGATTGAATATAATGTATCTGCTTTTTGTTCAACCCTATAAAAGATTATTCTACCTTATATGAGTAATGACATTGGGAGGTAAACTAATACATAAGAAAATCTAAAGTGAGGAGGGTTGGGGTGAGAGTGTAATTTAAATTTTAATATATTTAAAACATACACAAAAAACCTTATAAGAATATTCCCAGCTTAACTCTTGTTAAAAGCTAGTTAACATACTAAACATCGTATAATTTTTACATACGTGCAAACGTTGTAAGTGATAACTGATATAATACAAATTTCTCATATCAGTCAATTTCTTCTTTTAATAAATTCCGTAAATATTAGGGGTGTCCATAATTCGGATTAAAATCGAAATCCAATTCAATCCACACCAAAGTTCGGATCCAAGTATCCAACTGGATTAAGATTTTTTGTAAATTCGGATTTTTGGATTGGATCGAATTGACATTAATCGGATTGAAACAAAACCGAAAATCGAATTTTTGAATATTAATTTTTTGATTGCATTCTTATTTTTATATTATCGTATTAGTTTATTAGACGCTATAAATTAACGTATTGTATTGGATTGTATTTTAATTTGGATTTTCGGATCGGATCCAAATAACCGAACATTAATTTGGATTGGATTAGATCGAGAGAGTAATTCAGATCGGATTAGATTGAAAATTTGAAAACCGTATCATATTTCGGATCGGATTGGATTTGGCCTAAATCCAAACCGAAAACCGAACGGACAACCCTAGCAAATATCCCCAAACAGAACTCACTTATATTACTTTATAATTCGATCAATTCTTATATTTTAATATTAAATGTTAATTTATCAGTAAAATATTGTAAATAAACGACAATAGGGCAAGTTAACCGAATCAAAAAGAGTAATACGAAAAGGGAGCATAGGTCACCGGCGGCTTGTTAAAAGCACCCCCTACTACTAAAATGCTTCTAGATCGGGGTCAGAGACGACGGTACAATGGTGCGTATGGTGGGCACATGCTTTTTGAAATGTTTTTTACTTTTTATAACCCGAGTTGAATTATGCTCCTTTATTTATTATTGACCAAAAGAATAGCTAGCAAGTAGCAAATAATCAACATTCAACATGTATATTAAGATAAAGTTAGGTAGCAAGTAGCAAATAATTAACATGCAATGTACTAAGATAAAGTTTGTCCGAATATCCGAGGGATATGATTAACAAGGTACTACATTAATCCAACTAAAATTCTTTCATAGACAAAAGAAAAGGTAGCTTTTGTATATTGTCCTATGATTCGTTCCGGTCATCTGCCTTTGAATTAGCATCAAAATTATTAAATTCTTGCACTCGATATTTTATAAATTTGAATTTTAAAAATATATATATGTCATGTGGTCCCTTGATTAAGCATATAATTGAGCTTTAATTAGATTAATGTAAGCATATGATCAATTGATAGTGACAGGAATGTGACTCTTCCTCAATTTGGGTGGCTTTGTTCTCTTCGCATAAAATAAGTATTATGTTTAAATTTTTAAACTCTGGTCATGTTTAATACTTAGCTTCTTCTGTTTCATATTAAATGACTCATTTAATTTATATATTTTTGTCAATGTATATCCTTTAAGTGACATATTATCTAGGCATATATGTTTGTCAATGCATAATTTCTAATACAGATATCTTTGATTATATATTAGCAAAAATCATAAAATTAAATTTGATATTTAAAAGATAGATGTTGAGAATAAGACCTCACATGGATATACTTTTTGTCAACACAAAATCACAAAACGAATTCAATAGATGTTATGTGAATAGTGCATCAAGTCTAACTATGTCATCTAATTTGGAACGAAGAAAGTATGATGTGCCCGACTTTTAACTGTATTTGTACATAATTAATTTATAAAAATAAAATATCAAGTGATGAAATCTTGTTATATTCATTTTAATGTGTGATTTCAAATATCAAATTTATTAATTTTAGAGAAATTTCAAACAAGCAGATTAAGACCTTAAATTAAAAATTTGTCAATTACAGGCCGAGGTATAAGCTGCACCCACAATCAATCTACTCCACAATTTCAAACCAAAGGAGGTTCCATTCGCCAAAAACCATATGGCAATATAAGGGATAACCCCTTAGCATTATAGAGTGTTTTACTCATTTTGCGACAGCTAATTAATCCAATCAAGTGGGGCATTTTTTCAAACATTCAATTATTCAAATACACCTTTCATTCTTCCAATGAAAACAAAAGTAGTAACACTCGAATACATGAAAGATGGATCAAATACCATCTCAATCATACAAAAGGTACGTACAAGTATCATCACACGTACAAATGCATAATACAATTAGCACAAACTTCATTTATTCCACTTCAAAATCCATGTATAAGTCCTCAATATTGCGACAACACTCCTTGTTCTTGTTGCTCCTTAACCACAGACGCCAACCTTATACTATCACCATTTCTAACGGAGCAATTCGTGCGTATCTCCCCTTGTGAACTCGTCAATACTTCGAGTTGTCCCATTTTTATCATCCCTTCCACGAATTTTTCGAAGAATAGGGTTTGATTGACAGCAAAACTTTTTACAATGCTCCTTGTCCTAGAGTCAGTGTACAAATCTTGATCGGACGTGAACAATCCTTGGCGGTTCATGAGATCGACAAAGTACTTGTTGTCAAACAAGTTAGGACTACGAATGTCCAAATTCGTGGTGTTAACGGTAGTGTTTGTTGGACATGTGAGCTTAAGGTTTTTAGCGAAGGTTTGGTCCATGGTAGGGTCTTGATTAGGGTAAAGTCTGTTGGCAAAGGAGGTGCAATGACCGCGACCAATGGTGTGACCACCTGAGAGGGCTACAAGATCGGTTGTGGTCAAGTTTTTGTCCGTGAAGGCTTTGAGGAGGCTTGTAGTGTTGAATGTAGGTGGTGGTAGGTTTGCTAGTGTTACAGGTCTTGTTGCAAAGTTTAGACTGTCCCTTCTTCCTAAAGGAATTTCGTAGTATGGTCCAGCTGGCTGCAAAAATTTACATGACCAATTATAAGAAATGGTTACATGAAAAAATTTTTGACTTGGAGAAAGCTTGAAGATAAGGACTATACCATGTAACTTGTATTGTTAACTCACAAGTTATTAATTAGACATTTCTCGAGCCATGTTTGACTTTTTATTGTTGAATATATGAAGGGGTTTTGATGTACTTTAGTTTTTAATTGGTAATATTAGTAATTTATAAAAAGAGATAAACCTACCAAAAATACGGATTCACGAGCAGCAAGGGCTACAATATCTGAACAAGAGACAATTGGGCCACAAGCATTATGCACAAGAGCACGAAGATCTTCTATGATTTTAAATGCTTCAGCTCGCAACGTCAAGTTTGGAGGTGCATCTTGCTCATCTGGACCACTTGCCGATCCAACCAACAATACTGATCCATCACATCCCTAAAACATAAATTTGAAGGGCAAATCATGATGAATTAGGTTTCCTTAGAATTATCAATTGTGCTACATAGGAGATGATCGAGGAGAATCAAAACATGTGAGATTTATGGCAACACAAATTTTCAAGATAGAAAGTTAAGTAGGATACTTCGTATAAGGTAAAAGGGGGCATGAATTGGAGGATTAGAGGCACATATAAAGTTATAAACATATATTACTCGTACTACACAATACTCATAGTAATGGCCTAGTAGGTACATATTCAACTAGAAATCCTCGGCACTTAATAGTTTGAGTCAATGATAACTCTTTTAGTACTCGATGGTATTAAATTGTGCTTAAATAATATCAGTACCATAATATCAAAGTACTTATTTATTGGTACCAACAAATGAAAAATAGATTAAAGTTTTGTTGGTATGAATAAAAATCTTTGTGATTGATAGAATCTTAATACAATTTTAATTCCAGGTATGACTTAAGTTATTAGAGGCCAAATATTTCTCTATTTTCAACATACAAACTAACATAAGTGGGTATAAATCTAAATTCAAACCCGCTCTACCACTCATGTTAATATCTATTACCTACCTATTGCTCGCAACAAGTCTTGACATTTCGCTTTTACATTTAACGAAACGGGTAAGTAATTGTAGAAAACTATAGTTCATGATGTATAATACCTGAACAAAACAATCATGAAAGTGAAGACGGAGCAAACCCGCGGCTTGTGTAATATCATTGTTAAAAACTTCCCAAAGATGACTTCTAACAATGAAATCCAAATCGGGGCAACTAGATGAATAAAACGAGTAAGAAAGTCCAGGCACAACTGGTATTGTGCTTTGACCCTTACATATTCCTACAACAAAAGAAAACAAAACTAAAAAAAGTGAAATAAACTTAGAAGAGGCCATTGTTTTTGTGATATGTCTTTCAACGAAAAACTTTGGTTGTTATAATGAATTTTGTAGCATTGTGTTTGACAATATATAGCCAAAAACATTAAGGTATTGCCAATTTGGTGTGAAAATCGTGGATCATTTAATTTAATGGGTTATTGTTAAGATATGATGAGATTTGGTTTAATATTATAAGATAGAGATGTGTAATTAAAAATATGGAATAACTCTAGGCGCATAGCACCTGTGTATATTTTCATCAATAGGCCATAAAAAAAGTACCAAATCATAAGTAAATAGTATCATTAAGTGTTTTAGTAGTATAAATATTTTGCTAATAGTACAAATCAGTATGGAAATGATACATTAAAATATTATACTACTGTAAGGTACAATATACATGCGTAGTGGTACAAAAATGTACTATTGTAACCCTAAAAAAGTACCATTTTAAATACCAAATTACTTTTTCACCGTCCAAATTTGCAAAGACAAAATATAGCCGTTATGCGCCAAGATGCACTACATCATTTATCATAGCTAGGATTCTCTACTATTACTGTACTCTATGTATTCGGCCAAGAGCCTCATTACAAAGTAAGGGGTTTTTAAGCATAATTATATTACAGTTATTTTAATGATTAGTTGAGATTGAATAATCTTTGACATTGTCAATATACGTTAGAATATAGAGGAGTTCCGAGGTTAATTTTATCTTCCTCGTAGTTTGGTCAATGACCACGTATGGCCAGGTGAAAGCACATGCATTTTAACTATGCCCACATTTCTTACACATAATTTAAGTAGATCAAGCTTAATTAGATGATAACATTGGTGTTTGTAACTATTCTAATTTTAATTGTAGGGCGATCGAGGTATAGAACACAACAATATAGACGAGGTTTGATATCACATTCAACATATAGAATATCATTCTATTTAGGATGTGTTTTTATATATTTAGATCAATATACTTAAATAAATTATGTTTATTTCAAATATAATCAGATTAAATAATTAAGTTTGACAACTCCATATTTATTCATTTAAATGTCTTAGTATTTTTGTTAACATATGAAAAATTCATATAAAAGTTCACATTAACTTAACAAGAATTGAATGTAACAAACAAAGTCAAAGCTTAGTCAAAGAACTTAAGGAATCATACTCCCTTCATTCCTGAAAGTTCGACTTACTTTGTATTTGCACGGTCTCCAATGAACATCTTTGACCATTAATAATTTCGACTATGTACAAGTAATATATTTAAAAAGTTGATTTGAAAAATATAGCATAAGGGAAATCTAATAAGATCAAACTTTTTAATTTATTTAGATTATATAAATCATAAAATGTAGTCAAAGTTATTTTATTTTGACCACGTGAATAGTAAGGGAGTCGAACTTTCAGGAATAGAGGTAGTACAAGATTATATCAAATCAAAAGTCTAAATAATTCAAATCAAATTTGGTGAGCTAATTAATCATAGTTTTAGTTGACAATTTTTTAAATTTTGATACAGTATTAAAAATTTGATATTAAATGGTGATGACCTACATACATGTCAATTACTAGTAAGGTTTTCTAATATATATCTATGCAGCAAGAACAAGTAAATCACTTAATCAGTAAAAAAATATAAAAATAATAATAAAAAAACAATTTGCAATACTATATCTTGAACTCTAATCCGAATCTTGATTTAAACTTATGAAATTATTACTTAAAACTTATTGTAATAGATCTAACGTGCGAACTATTTTTCGTTGTCAACTGAGGAACTAGTCTAAACAAATCCATATTTAGTTACTTAAACACAGTAGCTTATTTTTAATTACTTAAACAAATCCATATTGCAGCTTCGTATATGCCAACTTGAGCTTTATCGAATAGTCATCAATATGCCAAAGGCCGGTTGTGCACATCTCCAAGACTAGAATAAGGTTATGTATTATCTTAATTAACTAGCCTTTTGGCCTATTTGATGCACAAATTATTTGTTATAGGTTATTTTTCTTGAGGTGTTAAGAAAATGAAACAACTCATTTTGTTACTTAAATAATGCAAGTTACAAAATACCCCTAGAGTCTTTAACCGTTTAACGTTATATAATCCACATTTAAACTAGTGAAGATGTGAATAAAAAATTACAATTGTAGGTTGTACACTATTCTCTTTATTCTTTTTTGTTCATCCTTTTTGAGATCTTTCATTCAAAAAGAGAAATTTTATCTATGAAAAATTTTCAATATTTATATTTAAAAAAAAAACAAAAAAACAAAAAAAAAACAAAAAACAAAAAACAAAAACATTCATGCGAAATCTTGTTAATTAATTAAAATTAACTTGTAATTACAAAATTTCAACCAAATACAAAATTTTTAATAACACGTTATTGAAAATATTGGTGATCAAATATACGAGGTACACATTATATTGAAAGTGTGCAAATAGGCAAATGAAACAAGCGAAAATTTGGGGGAAACAAAAAATGGATAACTTAACGAAGAAAGTATGGGTATGTATAACTATAACATGAATACAATCCTTTATTTAGACCATGGAATTCCTTAAGAAAAAATTCCATTTAATCCATTACATAACATATATACGTAGTACTAAAACACATACGACAAGACATCGATCTTTAAACTTAACGCAACAAGCTGGCCAAACATGCTTAAGATTATTACAACCTAACCCGACTTAGAAGATGTTTTACGTACATAATCCTTAATATTGTGACAATAGTTCTTGTTCTTGATCCTCTTTTACCATAGACTCGAGATCAATATTAATCCGAGTATTCCTCGCAGAACAATTTGCACGAATTTCGCCTTGTGTCCCGGTCAATACACTAATTTGACTCATTTTCACCATTGCGTCGATGAATTTTTCATAGAACACGTCTTGGTTAGTAGCAAAACTTGTGACAATGCCCCTTGTCCTTGAATCGGTATATAAATCTTGATCGGAGGTGAATAAGCCTTGACGATTCATAAGATTGACATAATACTTGTTATCGAATTCATTAGGAGTACGAATGTCCAAATTTGTAGTTCGATTAGTGGTATTTGTAGGGCAAGTGAGTTTAAGGTTGTTAGCAAATGTTTGGTCCATGGTAGGGTCTTGAGTAGGGTAGAGTCTATTGGTGAAGGAGTTGCAATGGCCGAGTCCGATCGTGTGTGCTCCCGAGAGGGCAACGAGATCCGTGGTGTTGAGCCGTTTGGCGGCGAAGGCGTTGATAAGTTGTGTAGTGTTGAAAGTGGGTGGTGGTAAATTGGCTAGTGTTACGTTTCTTGAAGCAAAGCTTAGGCCATCCTTTCTTCCTAAGGGAACATCGTAGAATGGTCCACCAGCCTAGAAAATTAGATTACAAAGTAATTGTGAAGGGATATGATAAAATAAATTAGAAAAAATTACAATAAGGAAGATAAAATAAAGACAAAAGCGTTAATCCTCGAGCAAATCCAACTAAAATAAATACACAAATTTTTATATGTGACTGTCCATATTGAGCTAGTGGTCAGAGTTAATTATAGGTATTACTTATTCAAGCATTACTCATTTGATCAGGAGTACTTATTCAGGGATCAAGGGTTACTTATTCAAAGGTTACACGGTCGGTAGTTAAAACTTGAATACAATTTTATTTTTAATTTTTTTTTTTTTTTTGATAGACTACTAGTTTAAAATAATGTTAGTGTTGTACATGGTATTTTTTTTATTTTATTTTTGAGTTATTGTATAAAACAGTTGTTATGACTTTTAAAATTAAATGGTGTAGTTAAGAATAAAAAGAGGAGGAAATTTAAATTTTAGACCAAGATGATGTATCAAGGGATTAGTGGTTTTCTCATATTCCCATTCTGATCTCATTCTAACAATTCCCAAAAATAAATATCATTATCTTTTGTTTTATATTGAAAATAAAAGTCAATTCAATGCTTGAGAGTGTACGTGGGAGGTAAGGAAATCCCCCTATTCCTAAGCAAATGTAGTTGGTGGGACTCGAACTTACTTGCTATTTATTAATTTCTTGTAGTAGTAGCAAATTATATGTAAAAGTAAATTTCATTAACTTAATTGCTTTTTCTTCAAATACAAAAGTTGTTAATTTACGTATTAACTTGGGTTGTTTAGTTTTTTTTTTTCCCCTCAAAAAAAAAAAAAAAAAAAAAAAAAAAAAAAAAAAAAAAAAAAAAACTTGGGTTGTTTTTTTATTTTATTTGTTGACGAGAACTTGGTTGTTATATGATGTAAGAGGTGTCAAAATCACAGTTTACCCGACCCGAATCGAAAAATATCCAATTTATGACTCGTGTGGACACAATAATTTAGCATGACTTAACTTTAAAATTTTACCTGATCCGATCATCCGAATTGACATTTCTAGATGCAAGTACTTCTACAAATACGTAGAAAGTTATCAATACTTTGCATTATAATTTTATGGAAATACTGTATATAGAAAGCAACCTATACAAATAAAGATCAAGTTCGATTTTAACATAATTGTCTTATATTGTCTTATTAATAATCTATTTATTAATTTTTACAATATTAGTCATTGCACTTTAATTTGACTATTTTATTATTCGTAGCTTTGAATATTTTTTTTATTTACAGATATACAAACACATAAATACTATAAAATGTTAGAGGATTGTGTCACCATATATTTTAAATATTAATATTTTATACAATTTACCAGTAGAAACAAAATTGATAATATTAGTGGTCTAATTATGAATTAGCAATGGACCTAGCTAAAATTAAATATTTGTCAACTAATTTGAAATTGACATGGTTAGTTTAAAAGGGGTAGAAAATATTAATACCTGATAAACGGACTCACGAGCTGCAAGGGTAAGGATATCAGAACAAGATACCACTCGGCCACAATAGTAATGCACATGAGCACGAAGATCATTTATAATTCTAAATGCCTCAAGCCTTAGCGTCAAATTTGGAGGTGCATCCTTTTCACCTTGACTACTAGGTGATCCATCAAGAAGTACTGAACTATCACATCCCTAACAAATTTGGAGTTTTATTGATATCAATTTTTGAGGAGGAGAAATAATTACTAAAACTTGACAAATCATTAATAGAATCTATATATAACATTTGAAATTAAATTATGTTTATCGACTATATTCTTCATATGTATGCAGAGGCGGATCTACATAGTGACCCGGGGGGGTGGGGGGGGGGGACACGTGCTACCCCTTCCAAAACAAAAAAAAAATGTTTATAAAAAATCCTCCTATGAAACACAATATAAAAATTACACCATGTGTATTGTTTAGCATAACTAAGGATGCTTCAGTGGTATCAAAGTAGGTGCATAAAGTTTTCTTTTTGTACCCAATGCCCAATGGTCAGCTGTTCGATTCTCTTCATGTACACAATACACCTACTTTTTAGTTTTTTTTTTTTTTTTTTTTTTTTGAGGAATTTTTAGTTCATTTCTAAGTCTTTGTTTTTTTTTTGTTTTGATATATTTTTTTTCCTAAAAAATATCAATGATTTATTATTTTTTTTCCCCAAAATTAATTTCCTCTTTCTTGACATTATATTCAAATAGATTAGATATAAATGGTTTCCATGAAAAATTGATTCTTCCCCAAATAACTTTTCACTTTCTTGACTTTATGTTCAAACATTAGATAAAAATAACTCTCATAATAAAAAAAAAATGGTTCACAACAATAATAGTATTTTAATAACTAATATGATGTACATAATTTTATCCATGATAACAGCTCATTGCAAAATCTATAGATGTTTAAAATTTGATGACAACTTTTTTTAAAAAAAATACAGAATTACAATATATTATGCAAAAAAAATAACTTGATGTGTTATTACCAGTTTAAATAATTTAATTTGAGTTTCAACTTTCAAGTTAGTAGGTGTATTTTTTTTTTCCTTCTAACATTTAGTGCTACCCCTAATTTGGAATCCTGGATCCGCCACTGTATATATGAACACAATATATAGCATGTCTCTACTATATTATAAATATAAATTCTAGTAAATATGATTGAGAACCAAACCACCAATAGTAAACATTTGCATGCCTAATCAAGTCAAATAAGATGAAGGGAACAAAATTTTACGATGTGCTACATTCAAATTTTAAAAAATAAAGTTTTGTGGCTAATCATGCCTAACCAGGTTTTATACAGCCTAATTAGGTGTAACCATAAATTAAAAATCAGATATATTTAATCCATTGTTATTAAATTAGTAATTAAATTCAAAGAAATTAGGTTAATACTATCCACCCTTAATTTGCTAAAAATAGCCTAGATAAATCTTGAGTTTATGTTATTGCTTACTTCGATCTATCTATTCTAATGTTTTTCCCACATGAATATCAAGCTCTTCATTGTTATAAAAAATTATAATAATATGAATAATGCTTATTTTTATTTTGAGGATCAAATTATAAAAGCTTCGATTACAAATTCTCGTTAATATATACAACACAAAGCATACATAGTCGTGAAAGATATTGTTAGATATATCTCAATGTCTTTTTGAAAGTGTATAATTAAAGATATTGATGGTCAAAAATATATTTTGAAAACCACTTAAAATGAAATAGGCACTAAATTATGCGACGTTGGTAGTTAAAAATTACTCGTAATAATATCATAATAATATACCTGAACAAAGCAATCATGGAAATGAAGACGGAGTATAGCAGCTGCTTGCGTTATATCACGATTAAAAACCTCCCAAAGATGATCCCTAATAATGTATTCCAAATCAGGGCAACTATTTTGATAATATGAGTATGATAAACCAGTCACAACTGGAACTGAGCTATGAAGACACTTTGATTTTCCTACCACCAAAGATATAACAACTAAGAAAAAAGAGAAATTTTTTAAAAGCACCATACTATTAATTTTCTCTTGTATTTTTTGTCACTTTTAAACTCTAACTATTATTTTTATCTTGGAGATATTGCCCATGCACAACCCTATTTATAAAAGGCAAAATAGAGATAAGACGTAATTCACGTAAATAAAATTTGTTAGTGTTTTTTCCCTTTTTTTTTTCCTTTTTTATTTATTTTTATTTTTTTTTATTTATTTATTTATTTTATTATTTTTTTTTAAGGAAATTTTGTTAGCTTTGTTTTTATTTCAGGATTGACTAAGTTTGTGAATCATGTTATTCCACTTGCATAGTGTTGGTGAGCTAGGGTTTATCTTCCTCTTCATTTTGTCATAATTAAGCTCATACGAAGTATAACTTACGTAAGGTACTTCTTCTACTGTTGTATATATGCAATTATTGAATTGTGTGCAACACGTTTAGTGACTTCAATTCATATCACCTACTTGGCTACTTGCAAAGTTGAATTTTTAATGATTGGATTGTATTCAACACGTTTAGTAATCGTATCTCTATAACAAAGTACGTATAAGATGAGTTCGTTCATCGTAATCCACCCACTCAAAAATTATTAAATATGTCGAACAATTTGTATGGGATATTTTATTTAAATTACTTACATAAAATCTTTAAACGCCGAAACGCGTGTATTCAAATTCCAAAAGTTGAGATATTCAAGAAGTTAGCAAAATGTCCTATAACTTTTTTACATCTTATTGTGAATTTTACTTTTTTTACATCTTATTGTGAATTTGAATTCATATAATATCTTCTCATTAAAATGATATAATTAAGTTTCTTTAGTGACACTGTACTACCATACAAGATTTTCGCATAAATGTATTTCTGACATGAAATTTAAGACATACATATGCGTCAAATATCTTATACTACTTCATGACCTTATGCATGAATCAAATTTATAAGGCGACTAAAGGAGTTGAGATTGATTGTCTTCCACAAAAATGTAATCTGATAAGGGAGAATTTTAATAAGATGATCTTGTTGTACATGTGTTACGAATTAATTTATTGGACCATATGGTATGGACACATCTGGGATTCTTATTCAACTGATTTCGCCATCTTGTTTGTACACATACATCTTATTTTGCTTTGTAAGCCGGTAAAGAGTAACAAATTTATTTTAATTCCTATTTTCATTAGTTACAAGTTACAAGTCCTTACAACAGGTTACTAAAATCACGATTTGATACTGCGATTCTTCTTCTTTTTTTCTTTTTTTTTTTTTTTTTTTTTTTTTTTTTTTTTTTCTTCTGACAAAAGCGATACTGCGATTCTACGATCGTGTGATGTAAAATTTTGAGATCCATTTGGATATATAGGTTTTTTTTTTTTTTTTTTTGGACAAGGATTTGGATATATAGTAAGTAATTGGGGTGAGCAAAAAATCAAGGTACCCTGAACAGGAACTGAAACCTATTAGGAATCGCAGGTTCTGATTCCAGGTAGTAAAATGGAGAACCTTTTACAACGGGTTCCAGATCAATTTTCAATTCTTTGG